>NC_133095.1:10469063-11670228 GCF_019914945.1 Typha latifolia
ATGAAAGTCATTAGAATTCTATCTCATGAGGTTACCACCACCTAAATTTTTATAATTTTCTTACATTCGGATCGATCCAGATCCAGTCCGTAATAATTTATGTATCAACGGTGTACTTAGCAGTTGGAACAAATTGAATCTGATAGAGTCCAATACCATATAATGCTCCATTTGATCAACTTAACTTCTCTGAAAACTTAAGCTGTTAAGCAACATACCGGTAATATATACTATATATTTAATACCATCAAACAAACAAACAAACAAACAAACAAACAATATTGCCATGGCAATGTGCACTGGTGACAGATCTTATATCCAGTTCGCATGTCAGGGAAATTTCACCTAATCACTTTCAGTGAATCCCAATTGTAAGCTTTAAGAGAGAACATCATATCAATTTCAAGTAGGATATGACATGAGATGGTTTAATTTTCAGATCAAACAGCTCCATCTGACATAGACATTTGGATGGAAAATAAGTATAATGTTGTGAAAATTTAGCCCAATTGGCCAATAGGGGCAAATGCCTTGATAGCAATTTTACCACAACTCTAAGCTATGTGCCTTACCAAATGAGAGAGACTCACCTTGATATAATTGAAGATGAACTAAAAATGATGCAAGAGAAATGCTATGAAGCTCTTGGATCAGTAGGTGAGGAGATTTAAAAGAGATGGGGTGAGAAAGAACTTTGAAAGTGATCTTAATTTGTATTTTTTTTTTTTTTTTTTTTTTTGCTTAAGCTTTTAAATTTTGTACTCTTTAAGAGCAAATTTTCTATATGAATTATTTTAGGAGAAATTATAATTTAACCCTTGCCGTCTGGCTCAATGTTAATTTGCATTTCCGTATTTCAAACTTAAAGCACTTAATTTCCCTGTGTAGTGAAATATATCGGTGCCGGTTAAACATCATTACTTCTAATAGGAACTCTAATAGTTGTAATTTAACTTGGATTATAAGAGAGTTAAGTACTTAAATTTAAAGTAGAAAAAGGTAAGTTAAAATTAAACTAAACCAGAAGAGTACTGTAATTTTGCCTATCATTTTAAATGAATTTAATGTTTAAAATCACAATTTAAACTTTCTTGCAAAGGGTTAGAGGATATAGTAAATCACAAATCAACCTGAATCCTAATATCTTTACTAATGATTGCAGAAGGTTATTTCCCTTCTTATATTAATTGCCAATAAGCTTGTAGCTAAGAGAAAGTCATGAATAGTTTAATGATAAACTGTTGATTAAAATAGTCTTCAAAGGTTCTCTTTTAGTAGGAATTTGTTTACTTCTTTTGGTTTGATTAAGTAAGTAGTTAACTAATTCTATTGTAATGCTTGAGAAATCTAGAAATCTACATATAAATATGATTGGTAATGAGGATGTTCCATATGATGGATTTTAATCATCAACCTTAGCTTGACTGCTACTAACAACCTTCGCGGGCGAATTATTTTGTTTAGTCTACGATTAGTCTACAGATTTATTATTGATTTAAAGAAAGAAAAAACTAACAATCTTCATATGTACTACATTTTTTTTTCATTTGCATTTGTTAAAAATTAAGCCCTCTAAATTAGGAATTGGTAAATTGACTATTGCACCTATATTATATCTTTTAGACTCTTTCTACACTATTAAATCATTTCCTAATCAGATTTCATGAAATTGCTTAGAAATCTCAAACTCCCCTCAATTATTAATTCTTATGGCAAGTCATGTTCCTTTTTTATATTATTAATAGAGAGATGGAGAGGTGATGCCATTAGGGTTAACAATGTTAGTGTAATTTTATGTAATAGTAAATTCGTGAATACAAAATACTTAGAAATATATTGTAGAAGAAAATCGAAGAACATAATCAATTCGAGTAAAAAAAAGTCACATTAAACATTGCTATAATGTTGCAAAGTGATGCACAGATAGTACTCAAATGGAATCTAGAGACAGACCAAATGTATTCTTCCATCCAAAAATTTCGCTCAAAGGAGCTTCAAAATTTTAACATTATATGAGGTACTATTTGAGTTCGAGTGCGAGTCAAATGCCCACTGCAACTTGTAGCACATTAGAAAGCTAAACTAGAGGCTAAGGGATTTTATCTAACTCAAGTGAATTTATAAGTAAATCATCTATATGCTCTAAGATCCCTAATAGAGTATAAGATTATTTACATATGTTCGATATATATATATATCATTATACCATTTTTGTGCTCTAAAATCTCTCACACAGTATATATTTTGTCAATTATGATGAGGGTCATTTACATGTATGTTCAATTACTAGGCTATAACAATGGTTGACCATCGAGCACCAAAGGAGTTGAAGCCAGTTGTCTACATTGCCACCGCTATAATGACACAAAAATTAAAAGTTAATTCATCGCTCAAGTGCTTACCGAAAAGAGTCGTCAGATAATTTTTATTCAAGATATTACTTAAACACTATAATATCAACAATGTGTCGGGAGGGATTATAAGTAAATTTCAATTTTAAGCACGGTTTTGGGAGGCCCATGGGCTTTTTCTATTTATATAAGAATTTATTTTTCACATTTAGAACAGTATTTCTTGTTCTTAACATACTGTATTTTTATATTTCTTTCTCCCACTTATTTTTTATTTTTTAAATATAAAATTTGATTTATTTTTCTAAATATATACTTTTCTTGTAATCAATTCACTTTTTTTTTTTTTTTAAATTTAAAAATTTATTTAACTCTGTATAATTTCACATAATATTGGGTGTTAATGAAAACTTCTCTATTGGAAATTTTCCCCCTATTTTAGTTTTAACTGAAAGAGGGGCGTAAAAGTACAACGCCTTCGCCGCTCCTTTCAATCCTCCATCCGTTCGAGCGGGAAAATCCAAAACCAAATCTCTCTCTCTCTCTAGGGTTTCAACTCGAGTTCTGAGAAACCAGTACCAATCCTTCCCAAGAACTCCTCCAACAATCCCTCCTTCGAGCTCCCTTCTGGGATCTAGGGGTTCGGCGTAGTTCTCCGGAGATACCACCGTCGGATGGGCCTCTCTTTGTGTCCGCCGTCGCGTCGTCCGAGATGACCGACCAAGAGGGGTTCGCCGGAGTCGACGACCCCGGAGAGGGCCCCACCAAGTTATTCCACATCCTCCAACCCAACCGCGACCTCCAGTCCAATTGGGAGGTCGATCTCGCCAAGAATCTTGAGGAGTACCTCCTCAAGATCTGCTCAGGGGAGATCTCCGCTGACCAGGACCATGTTCTCCACTCGGTGAACTTTGCGGAAGGTTATATTTCGAATCTTAGTTCGATTTATAATTTTTATGAATTTTTTTTTGAGTATCTTGAATTTTTGTGCCTTATTCTTTCTTTCTTTTGTTGCTTTTGGGTGATATTGGTCCAGCTGCATTGCTCCTCCAAGGTTCGGTCCAGGTGTACAGCCGGAAAGTGGAGTATTTGTATTCCTTGGTTTTGCATGCCTTGGAGTTTCTTTCACAGAAAAGGTCTGAGTGCTGAATTATGTTGTCTTACTTAATGCCATCGAATAATGGAATTTATTTCCTCTTTCTGAGTAAAGATTATTAGGGAAGGTGGGATAAAGTAGATATTTTGATTGAACTTGTTACATATTGTGGAAAAGAGAACAGAATATATGGGTTTCAACGGGAAAAAAATCAAGATTTGGTGGAAGCTTGATTGTTTGGTGAAAAGAGGGGGGGTGGTGGTGGTGGTGGTGTGTGTCCAATACCCAAAAATTGTTGAGTGCAGATACTAATGGCATACTGATTGCATCTCATTTTGACACAGGTTATTTAGGGAAAACAAAATCATCCCAGTAACATAGTTCACTAATTGAAATGAAGACAACTCAAGTTGATTTATGTGTTTCACACCTAGATCCTTGTCCTCCATAAACTCAAACAATTAAGAGATGATATGTTTAAATCCACAAATTTGAATACAATGCTTAATTCCAAATCCAATTTGTATCAAGTATGATGCTTTTAGTCAAACCAATAAATTGGTTTTGGATTTTGATTGGGTTGGTGCGGCAGAATTTCTGTTTATCTATTCTATTTCTTGTGGGTTGGATCTGGAGCAGGTTGATAGGTATGCTTTGTTAACCCTTTTATCTCTTGTACTTCCAACTTTCTTGTCATTCTATCCCTTTTTTGCTACTACTTTTGGCATATCAAGCACCTATGCCTCAAATGATAAGAAACATATAATGCTAAATCATGCCATGTTTTGTCAACTTAGTTTCATGATTATATCTTTATTATAGGGAAAGATACAATTTCAGACCCCGTGGTTAGACCAAAATTCATAGAGCCTTTATGACCTTTCGTTTATGTCACTTAACCCCTTTGATAGTTTTAACCTATATGTAACTGCTTGACAAACATTATTTTTAATATAAAAAGACCAAAATGTCCTTTTTATTTAATAACAACCAATTAAAAAATAACTTTTTTTTTGAAAATTATTTTGTTTTATGCTTCTTTATTTTCAATCTGTCTCACCTTTATATTTTAGACATTACAAATATTCCAGAACAAGATAATATTGAAGGCAAAATGGTTAAATGTTTTAACAATTTTAATAGCAAATTATCTTTATCGTTATTTTTGATAGAAAAACTATTAGTTTTACATAGATTAAAACTACAAGGTGGTTAAGTGACACAAATAAAAGTTTAGAGAGCTGTCTTGGAATTTGACCTTACTACTAGAGGGTAAAATATATTTTCTCCTAAATTTTATTATTATTTGTTAAATTAAGCACAACCCAACCATGAAGAGGGCTCTCAGTTCACATTCTTAATATGATACACTAATTCCCTTTCTCTTTCTTCATTTCTCTCCTCTCTTAATGTTAATCCGGCATATTGTCTAACTTCTAGTCATAAGTATATGGAAGCTTATTAGCCTCAAGCACAATAACTATAGATAATAGAAGTTTGGAATCTATGAAGTGCAACAACAATGCTTATTGCTTAAGCATGAAGGACAAATTTTTTTTGAGAAATTTCAATGAGACAAGACGAGATTGTAAGATAAAATTGGCCTAGGATTTAGTGTTGACCATCCTATTTCGGTAGTGGAAGTCTTATGTGGCCTCAGGATGAAAAAACACGCTGATATGAGAGCGATAAGGAGGAATTTAGATCCACACGTAACGAGGAAAGACAAGGCATCAATGAATCTCTTTTTCTACCTTTAAGTGCTTTTTTTAAGTATTTGTAATTTTGTATGGCTAGATAAATAAGAAAAATAGAAAATAACCCACTAAATCATGCGAGAAAGAAGATTAATCCACTTGGCTTATGGGGGAAGGAGAAATACCACCTAAATATGGGGGTAAACAAGAGGATATAGAAGGCTCGACAGCTTGGTTACCAGCTATCCTAAAGATATACATATGCTTACCACTCCATTAGAATAGGTGAGAAGTATTCGTAAAATTTGGCACATCGATAATGTCAAGTGGAGTCATGGGCAAGAATCCTTTGTTTTGCAAAAGCTAGATGCTTTCAGGGAAATTAGACTTTGGCACTTCTGTAGACATGAACAAAATTTTTGAAAAATTTACATATTATCCTATGTTCTAGTGATTCATAAACTTATGGGTTCAGGTTTTTAAAATGACTATAATTTCTTTATCACTCATTATTTTAGAGAAGCCAACTAAGCTGTAAATTACTAATCACGAAATTCTCTACAACAATAATAAATTTCAATTTTCCACGATTTTTTCTTATTTGTAGAACTCCCATAACTTCTTAATAAAAAGATAAGGAGATTATATCAAATTACAACTTAAATGATCTAAATCTTTTTTAATACAATCTATAACCAAACTAATTTCTTTTACCTTAAAATTTCAACCAAATTGTAACAAAACTCATCTAAAGATAAACTAACAACCAACTCTCCTAGATCCTATGATTTTAATCAGATATGACACTATAAAAACAAATCTAATTTTTGGATAAAAGATACATCTGAAATAAAATTAATCATAATCTAATACTCATGTCTTGTTCCCATCAAAGTCTCTATTTGCCGGTTTTTTCTACTAGAGGAAAAAGCAAGAGTGTATTTGAGTCTTTAAGGGCTTTCATTTTTCTAATGGTCATCTAGCTTGTTTTGCATTGACTTCTTTTTCAATTGAGCAGTCAGAGTAAGTGATACAAGAGCAATAACAAAATTACTATTCCTCTTTGGTTCTCTTTGTCCTCTTTTCTTTATTAATTTACCACAAGCCAGGTGGGGTTTCTTCTTCTTTCTCCTTTCTCTCCATTAAAAGGATGGATATTTCTGTTTTGTTCTCTTCTCTTGCCTTTCTATTCTTTACTGCATTTTTGCTCTGAAGTCTCCAATGACGCACACTCACATACCAACCCTTTGTTTGGATATTTGACCCCCTTTTTTTGTGATGAATTTAAGTTACAGTTCATGGGTTAGGTGTTTGCCTTTCTTTGATGTTTCTGCCAAAAATTGAGAGCTTAAGTGTGTTAGGATGGATCTTTATGTTTTGTTCTCTCCTCTTGCCTTTCTACTCTTTACTGCAATTTTTTTTTGCTGTGAAGCCTCCACTATTGCACACATGCATACCAACTGCAGTTTGGATGTTTGACCTATGATTTTATTTTGATTAATTTAATCTACAGCTCATGGGCTAGGTTTGCTTTTGTTTGATGTTTCTGCCAAAAATTGAGAACTTTGGTATGTTAGATAATAATTAACTCAAAAGCTTAAGTCATCAGATAATAGGCCAACAATTAATATCATACTTCTGACATGCCCCTACACTTGCGGCCCCAAAATACCACGTGGATCCATCCAGGTCATAATTGAACATATAATATGTATCATGCCATGCGAAATGACACTTCATCACACCATAAACTTGTATAATTAGTGAACCTAATGCACATGCCCATATATATTTAAGACAATTACAGATCTTGATTCTAGATGCATCAATACTAAGGCACTCAACCTTATAGGAATAAGTTGTAGTTTTCTTGTATGCAGATTTGAGGCCAGATTGACACCCAACCTGGAATTAGTTGTTACTAATATGATACCCAATCAAGGTATCACATGAATATCTAAAGAAACCTAGATGCTCACTTTGTTGAAGTCATGATATACATTGTTGATTTGTTATCTAACAGTCAGGCTTTTCAGTCTAGTTATTCAACATATTATCAACACTCTTTTTTTTTTTCCTTTTTTGTTTTTGATTGAAAAATAACGGATGAGATATATGAACTATTATTCATAAACTACTACGTGTATCTGTGTATCTCATTACTTGATGATGTTTAGGGTTAATTATATTTTACCTCCCTCAACTATTGCTCTATATAGCTTTCATCCCATTGAGAAAACAAGTGAACACATACACCCCTGAATTATCTAATTATATCACTAAACTTTCTCCGCTAATATTTTATTTAGGAATTTTGGTAGGAATAATCTTAAAAATTTAACGAACTTAATAAATGGACAAAAATAACCTTGTTTTCCCTCTATATCCTTCCATTTTCTCTTTTAGTGGTATCTTAAAAGCTTCCACAATTATTAAACTCTAAACTGATTTCTCTAATTACTTTAAAATCTACTTTAATAAAGGGAAAAGGAAGGCAAGGGTATTTTTATTCATCTAATTTATTAGTTAATTTTTGAACAATTTTTAGCAGAATTTCTTATGGAGGGGGCTTAGTAATACAATTAGATAATTTAGGGGATGTATGTGTTCACTAATTCTCTTGAGGGGTTGAAAGTGATACAAAGTGATAGTTAAAGGGGTCAAAATATAGTTAGTTCTAATGTTTAAGGAGGTCATGCCTCGACTATAATATAAAATCAATAGGATTTGGATCATTCTAAACTCAGCCATATTGTGGATTATAAAAGGTAGATTCTCCATTTAACTCTTCATTGTTGCATCAGCACAATCTGGATATGCAAGGTATCTTACATAAATTTGGGCTTTCCCTCAATTCTGGCTGTGGAATTAGTAATCATTTTTTATCTTTACTGTTTGATCCTTAGAGATGTGGTTGTGATTATTAATTTGCATATCTAACTTGTATGATACCAAATGAGGAATTTTGGTGCTCTTCTATTTTGTAAAATGCAATTAGCGGTAACTTAAATAGTTCCTCTTTCTGAATCTATTTGTCTATCTTCTAAAACCTTCTTCGCTCACTACTTTATTTTCAAGTTTCTAAAACTATTTCAGCCAGCAACCTTCAAATTATTTTATGAGAAGCCATACTGTTTTCACTGTTTTGTAGTTTGCGGTAAAAAAATGATACTCATTTATAAAATGTTTGTAATTTTCTATAGGCAAGATCAACAAGAAAAATCTGGAGTTCAGCCTGCCGGAAATGAGTCCAGTCCAATTGCTGATGAAGATAACGAAATGTTTCTGGGGTTAGATGATGTTCCAGGTGAGGATAATTTTCTATTCTTGTTGCTTATTGTTGAGCAAGCTCTCTGTTTATTCTTACTGACATAATATCTAAACTAGCAGTGGATACAAAGAATAGGTTAGATGGTGGAGTTGATAAAGATGACTCGTCACTTCAAATTAGGAAGCCCCCTGCTAATTTACTTGTACTTGAAGGAGATTGTCTGGATACCTGTGGTGATGCTGGTGAACTAGAGTCATATATGGTATCTTGATCTCTATACACTAGACTGCTGTCATTTTTTTTAAAGTCAATGCTCTCTTGAATCTAGTTTGGTCCTTTTTGTCATTGCAGTTAGCAACCTGTGACTTTTATGGTGATTTTCTTCTGTTAGACCCTTGTGATGCGGGAGCTGTTCATGATTTCTTGCAAGCAAATATTGTTGGCAAAGAACATGTTTCGCTTAACAGGGGCAGCTCAGTGAGGTCCAGAACACATCACAGTGTCATAGCTTCTCCAAGTGGAAGATCTGGCGGGACTGCTCGCAAATCCACAGCTGGAAAGAACAAAGGCATCAATTTGGGTCAAAATCTAGAAAGCAATTTCAACTTTGAAGTTGACAACAATTGTCATTGGTCCGGAGCCCATGCTGACCATGATTATTCTGATGATGGGATGTGCCAGCAGGAGGAGCAACATCTTGGATGTTCAAATGCTATGGATGGTTCTGACAATGATTATGACGATCCATGGAAGCCTTTGAATCCCCATGAACCTGGGAACTTGAAAATAAAACCTTTTAGAAAGGGTAAACCTATTGGTTTATTTTATTAACACCAGAACTCCATTTTCTTTTTCTCTTGTAAATTGAAGTGTCCTCTTGTTCGTGTTCACTTGAACAGTTAAGGCTTCTACAAGAAAGGTTATTCATACTACCAGACAGCAAACTCTTGCTTCTCAGTTTCCTATTGCGAAGTTGGATGGTGTCATTATGCCAGAGTTTGCTTCCCTTGAAAGACAACTTTCTTTGCAGGAAAAACTACATGCTTCCAAGTTACCACCTCTCTATGAAAAGGTGCTTTCTCATTTTGTACCAATTATTTGAACTAGTTGTCTGTACTTTAGCTTTAAAGACTTTCTTATATACTGCCAACTTCTTACTGCAGCTTAGGAGGTCACTTACTTCTGGAAAACAAGAAAATTATGATAGCTTTGGTTATTTTGAGGATGACAACATAGATACAAATAGCTCTCCTGATTATGCTCATGCAGGAGATGATCTAGTGAATGATATGTGCAACATGGATTCAGATTTCCCAGCATGTCATGAAAAGGTTAGTCTTAAAGATTTAGTTTCTGCTTTGTGTTTTTACTCCAACTTATGCTTCATATGATATGTGTTCTGTCTTACATTACACAGCAAAGAGATGGTCTTACTTTTGATGGGGTCGAGGAGTTTGCACAGGAGAATTTAGATTCACATGAAAGCCTTGAAGACTTGTGTCGCTCTCATCTGGTAAAGCACTCGTGCATGTCAATATATGTTTCGGTTTTGGTTGATTTCAGTTTATTCTCTAGAAAAAATGAATATTTGGCCGATATGGATCTGTTTCAGGCTTCAAGCCCCAGGTAGTGGTCTAAAGCCATGGTCAAATCTTGTAATCTTGCTAGTTTTGATCTTGAAGAACGAAATTAAGCCTTAGTTTCCAATAATTTCAGCTGTTATTGTTCCATTTCGGACACAACATTAGACTGTTTTCTGTTTAGTAACCAATAGATTATGTATCTACCATCTCGTATCAATATGAATCCAGTTATAATTTCTTAAAGCCATCACTATTGTCAAAGAGGTTTTTAAGGTTGCTTTGGTTGAAATCGGTTAGATGATGATATAGGCTGTCACGATCCGAAATAGGAATCATGACCGGCTATGCATCTCAATATGTTTGAGATACACGAAGTCTTATTAATACTTCTACATGTACGATGGCAAAATAAATAAGTAAAATGAAGATCTGCTTTATTAAATTTAAAACTAATCGCAATAAAGCATAAAACAATGTTATTCTAATCTAAAGCATAAAATCCAAAAGAGCGAAAAAGTAAATAGGTGAATCCTAAGTGGAGGTGGAGTCCGGGTACATCTCGCTCAGTTGCTTTGCTGACTATTACCTGAGATAGATAAATAAATACAAAAAAAGAATTCATGAGCCAACAACTATAGCTCAGTGAGTGGAATTCACTCAAAAACCAAATAAATTTTAAATTATATTAATGCTGAATAAAATTAAACTAAAAGCAATAATATTCATAACAATTTGCAATAGGCATGCTTTTTAAATAATAACAATGATAACAATAGAGAGTCACAACTTGTAACCTTGCATGGTTTTAACATATTAACATCTTTTCAATATTTATACTGTTATATGTCTTAATGGGTCTAAACCTTGTGGGTCCACATCAATTAAAAGTCAAGATGACGCTCGAGACTTTTCTTCATAGCTGATCGGTTAAGGTCATCAGATGGTATCACCATCTGATCAACACACTCTGTCTTTTCCTCTAACCGTTGAGAGAAGTTAGAGTCACCTAGGAAATTTCTCATTCATCTTAGGACTGTTCCCTAATCCCGCCAGAGTCACCTAAGAAAGTCATTGCAGTGATCTGATTTAGGACTTTTAGATAGATTTGAGCCACCACGAAAAATCGCAAGCGATTTATATTGAGACTGTTCTCTAAGTCGTACCAATACTAGTCTCATTTTCCTTTTCACTAAATTTAATATTTGCACAAATTATGGTGATGCACTGAATATAATGATTAAATGCACATAGAAAATATAATAATTAAATTTTTACACGGAAGGATGAAATAAATAAATTTGCACAGAAATTTTACATGGTCTGATAAAGGTACAAAATATAATAAAACAAATATGTAAGTGAACCCACTTATTTGAGTCTAGGCAAGACAACCGAAATCTCAAATCTCTAACTCACGTACTAAAAATCACCACTTTTAATAATAAATAATAATAAAATTTTTAATTTGAATAATATCAATATTTCTAAAATTTAAAAAAACTAAAAAGAACTAAAATGGGTTAAATTACCTATTGGATTGGGCTGGGCTACTGCTGGCCCGGCCTATTCCAAAAAAAAAAACTACTCGGGCTGCAGCCCATCCAAAAAAAACTGGTTCGGGTCAAGGTTCCCAGTTTCGGCCGATCCCGAGTGGGATCGGCCCTAGCCGATCCCGATCCCAGCCGAAACCAGTCGGTTGTTTCGGCCGATCCCGACCGAAACGGGTGGGAACTGGTCGGATCCGACCCGGGGGACATCAATAATTGATGTCCCCACCCCCCCACCTGCCTCTCTCCCTTTTCTCTCTCTCTCTTTCTCTCTTTTCCTCTCTCTTTTCTTTCTTTCTCTCTTTTCTTTCTTTCTCTCTTTCTCACGGATCTCTTACTCTTTTTCTCACCGGTGACTGAATAGTGAGTAGATCTCCATCTCTCCGGTGATCTCGACCCCTGGCGACGTTATCCGACGACCTCGATCTCCGGCGACCTTCGGTAAGTTTTTTTTTTTTTTCGTTTTTTTTTTTTTTCCATTGTGCGAAATTGCACACACCGCACATGCAAGCGGCTCACGCAAAGATTGCTGCCTGCCGCCGCTTGCAAAGCAAGATGCAAGATGCAAGTGCAGAAAGTGTAAAAGATGCAATGCAGAAGTGCGTAAAGATGCTATTGCAGCAAGCATCTTCCGCTGGCAAAGAAGAATGCTTGCTCGCTCTTCTTCTTCTTGTGAGCTGCGCGAGCAGAGAGACTTCTCTCACATTCTTCTTCTGTGAGAGCTGCAGCGAGAGACTTCTCTTATTCTTCTTTGCATGAGAGAGTAGAGACTATATTTTATTTTAATTTTTATTTATGTTTTTTAGTTGCAGAGCTAAAATATCAATGGCTCCAAAAGAGAAGTCATATGATACCGACATTGGGTGGCAACATTGCAGCACTATTGGGCAAGATAAAAGACGCGTTAAATGCAACTAGTGTGGAAAGAAAATGAGTGGTGGTGTCAGCCGTTTGAAAGAACATTTAGCTGGAAGACAAGGAAATGTAGCAGCTTGCACTCAAGTGTTTTTGGAAGTTAGAAAGCAGATGTTGGCTCATTTAATTGGCAAAAAGAAGGATAAACAATCTGCACAACAAAGAGAGTCAATGATTCGTGAAGAATTGATGCATAATCCTGTACACATTGATGATGATAGCAGTGAGCAAAGTGAGGAGGATGAGGACAGACAGATGAGGAGGGCAATGAAAGAGAGCAGAAATATGCATAGAGAAGAGGAAGAGATGAGAAGAAGCACTGGTGGTAACTTTCAGAGATCTAGATCAGTTAATATACGAGGAGAGAGAATATGGGGGCAAGCAGTTCTACCCATAGGACTCCTGGTGTTACAGCAGAGTCTAAAAATATTGGACCAATGGATATATATCTTCAAAAAAAAGGGTCGTACACAGACTTCAATCAAGACAGCTCTCAAAGGAATTAAAAATGCAAAAAAACACATTGGTAAAGCTATCTCTAAATTTTTCTTCTACAACCATATTCCTTTCAATGTAGCTGATAGCCCTTACTATCACACTATGGTGGATGCTATACAATCAGTAGGGCCTGGTGTTCCCCCTCCTAGTTCAAATGATATTGCTACTAAATATCTTGACTCAGAGGTAGATGAACTTCATACTTATATTGAGACATTTAAACGGTATTGGAATGAATTTGGTTGTACACTGATGTGTGATGGGTGGAGTACACAAAACAGAAGAAATATAATTAATTTCTTAGTGTACTTTGGCATGGGGACAATATTTTTGAAGTCTGTGGATGCTACTGCTTATTTCAAAAATGCAGATTATATTTGTCAGTTGATGGATGAGGTGGTATAAGAAATCGGTGAAAAAAGAGTAGTCTAAGTGGTTACTGATAATGGAGCAAATTATAAAGCTGCTGGAAATTTACTGATGATTAAAAAACCTCATTTATATTGGACGCCATGTGCTGCATATTGTATTGATATGATGTTAGAGGATATTGCAAAAGAGCCTGAAATTGACATGGTCATATGTGAAGGTCAGAGGTTAACAAATTTTATATATAACCATGGTTGGGTTCTTAATTTATTCAGGCAGATGACTGGTGGTAGGGAGATCATCAGACCCGGCGTCACTAGATTTGCCACTCACTTTTTAGCCTTGGAGAGCATCATGCGCTACAAGGATGATATTATGCGGATGTTTACATCACAGGAGTGGTCTATGAAAATTAAGAATATGAAACCTAAAGATAAATCTTTAGGTGAAACTTTGAAAAATATGGCTCTTGGAAATACATTTTGCGATAATATTACAATTGCCACCGCAGTATTTGAGCCTCTTGTCAAAGTATTAAGACTTGTAGACAGTGATGACAAGTCTGAGATGGGTTTCTTATATGAGGCAATGGACATAGCTAAAGAATCAATAAAAAAAATGTGGGCCAAAGTTATAGGAAGTGGTGGAAGATGATTGATTCTAGATGGAACAAACAACTACATAGAGATATACACGCTGTTGGTAAGCATGCTTTTAAGTTTTAAGTTTTAATTTACTTTTATTTATGAATATTTAAAAATTTGAATGCTTACAATTTACAAATTTTAAATTTCTACAGGGTATTTTCTTAATCCAAGATTTCAATTCTCTAAAAATGTCAATAATGATAGTGAAGTCTTGTTGAGGGTTAGAAAGGTAATCAGCAAGCTTGAGCCCGATATTCATAAACAAATCCTGTGCGATAAAGAAGTGAGTTATGATTCAATTAAATAATTTTATTATTATTTGTTTCAAGTTTTAACTTTCAATATAATCAATAAGCTAATAATATATTTCAAATTTCAGATGGAGAGATATAGATTGAGAGCTGGGCAATTCAAGATTGCTAAAGTTCTTTGCAGCCTATATCTCATAACACTCCAGCTGAATGGTGGTCTATTTATGGATGGGAGGAGGCACCAAATTTGACGCCAATAGCAAAGAAGATTTTAAGTCAAACTGTGTCTTCATCACAGTGTGAAAGAAATTGGACTACTTTTTCCTTAATCCACACAAAAACACGCAACCGATTGACAATGGAAAGATTGGAGAAGTTAGTTTTTTGTCATTATAATATGAGATTGAGGGAGAGAAATTTAAGAAGAAAGGCAGAAAATGAACAACTGATTGATTTAAATCATGTTTTTGATGAAGAAGACCCCTTGACTCTATGGATCAGAGAAATAGAGGACAGGTTATTAGATGACAGAGATAACCCATGGTTAGATGAAATATTAGGAGAGACCACGACGAGGGCAGAGGCTGGTACGAGTCATTCAGCAGCGAGAGATAGTATACCTACTAGTACTAGTCATAGTCTTGATGATACATATGGTGGTGAGATCGTTCCATCTACATTTGTTGAGGAAAGTCAAGGAGGCATAAGGAGTGAAGACAGAGAAACTGAGGATATATATACATATCAACGACGTCGTCATGAGATGCATTTTGGTTCCTATGATTATGGTACATCGAGTATTTCTTGTTTGGAGCCATCACAAGATCCATATGCTAGTTATTATCCTCAGTATTCTCAGGCACAAGATCCAAATGCTGGTTATTATCCTCCTCAAACGCAAGTCACACAACAAGATCCATACAATATGACTAGTATGATGGAATCACTTTTTGGAGCATCAGGTCCCAGACATCAATATTTACAAACTTATGGTGATTATGATGATGAAGACTATAGAAATTTACGAGAACCAGCTCGGTATTCAACAAAGTTTTAAATTTTGAGTAAGTTAATACATTTTTTTAAGTTTTTAGATTTCATATGTGAGTAATTTTTGTTTTCTTATTTTTTGTCATTTTTTCTAAATTTTTCTGCATTTTTAAATAATATTTAGAATTTTATATAATTAAAAAATAGTCCGATCCGATACGAACGGCCGATACGGCCGATACGTATCGTTTTTCTGGATGGTCGATATCGATCTCGATCCCGATACTGGGAACCTTGGTTCGGGTCGGGTCTGTGGATTCGAAATCCAAACCCGAACCGAACTCGAACTTAAAAGAAAAAGGGGTTGGCTCGGGTTAAACCCGAGCCCAGCCAACCCTTTCTTCCTTCTCGCGACCGACGCGAGAAAGAGAAGAATCGAGGGGGAGTGTGACCGCCGGCGGCGGTTCACGACCACTCTCCACCACTCGGCTTTCTTTTCTCTCTCTCTCTCTCTCTCTCTCTCTCTCTCTCTCTCTCTCTCTCTCTCTTCGTTGTCCTCACGAGGTGGAGAACCCACCACCGACAGCCGACTCCGAAGCCAACGACGATTGGAGCCACGAGGGCTCTTCTAGAAGGCAACCATGGCGCAAGGTCAACGGCTTAGAGCTCTTGAGCATGAGCAGCAGCAGCCCGAAGCTGCCGGTCGGCGAGAGTTGCTGGCGAAGTCGAAATCGCCCAAATTAGGTATCTCTAATTTATTTTATTAAACTGAAATTAAACTAGAGGGATGAGAGAAGGCTCACCAGGGAGGAGTGTGATGGTCCCAATTTCCTCCGGCGATGCTCTGACGGGCTGAACCCACGTCGCAATTCCGACGGTAAGAAAGTGAAAATGAAGGAGGAGGAAAGGGAAAATGAGGCTGGGGTTGAGGAGAGAGAGAATTAGGATTTTATTTATAGGGCAAAGATCCAAATCTGGAACAGATTTGGATTCGGCCGATCTCTTGCGCCTCGTCGCGTGCCGGAGAGGGAGAGGGGAGGGACTGCATGGCACCCTCCTCTCTCAACCCCAAATTAATTTTTTTTCCTGGTTCTTACATAGGCAGTGTTGCCTATCCTTTTTGGCTTTATCTATAATTAGATTAGCCCCTCCCACGCTCATCTTCTTTGTTCTCCTTCCACAACCAGGGGCTATTACCATCCCTTTCCCTCTGCTTCTGTCTTCTTTAGTCTTGTTCCTCTTAACTCCTCTTTCTTTGTGTTATTGCTCTATTTTTATCCTTGTATCTGGTGCTGCCCCTGCTGCCCTCCTCTCCTTCCCACTGCTACCTTCTATCTCTCAATTTTGTTGTTTCGCTTTAGCCTGATTCTCAAAGGAATTCTTGTTTACATGTATTGGATGCCCTAAAGTGAAGAGGAGGAAGGTTCATGATCAGCATCTACATATTGCTAAATCAAATTAGAGTTATGCCTGAAAACCTCTCACCGAAACCACTTTCTGGATTGTATTGCTTCCTAAATATTGCTAAGGTTAAATATTTGTTATTCTGATCCCTAGGAGCAAGTGTTTATCGTAGACTTTAAAAATTGTCCTCTTAGTTATTGCATGTCCCTAGAATGTTTATCATTTAATACACGTACAATTCTCAATTTTTGTTTCAGATATAATGAATGGAATTTAGTATTTGACTTGATATACATCCTTTCTGGCTCTTCCACAACTTCAGATATTAATTTAATCGTTCTTCTAAAATTTATTTGCTTAAGATGATATCAAGGCAGTTTTAGAGTAATTTGGTATCGTAGCCAGGTTTGTCCTATAGAATTGTTGTATCTCTTTCATTATATATTACATATATTCTCTTCTTCATCTTGTCTTCAATTATGCATAATCTGATCCTAATTCCAAATGTAAACAGGGCTTCTAATACCTTAGTGTAACTAAGCTTCTACTGAAGCAAATGATAGTCTTTTCATAAAAAATCCAAATCATGAGGAGATTGGACAGGAGGCTATTGCACATATAGCAAGATTTCACATCAGAATCTGATGCAATATTTGATAAATAGCTTCCAATATGTTATTAAATACACTCCAACTTTGTGCTCAATCACCTTCAAATCGTCCAAGGATATACAGAGAGTTAAAATGGACTGCTAAGCTTATGTAATCTTTTATACTCACAATTGAAAAAGCCTAAAACTCCTGAAATAATTGTGGATTTTCCACCCGTGGTAGATATTTGCGCTCTACCGCAAGTCTAGAATCAACTGGTGATGATCATGTGATTGAAGACTTCATAGTGAAGGAGTTCACAACTCATAGGCAAGTACATAAACTCAGAATCCGTTGGTGTTCCTGTGAAGGAGTCCTGCTTCCAAGATTAACCAGAAGAATCTTTTATCACCTAGCTTTCTATTTGAAAATTTGTCATCTTGAATTCCGCAAAGGCACAAACAATCCTATTAGGGAGACACTATTAGTGGAAGAGTTTTTGTGGGTCTACACCATCATTCTTGAATTTTTCCTAGTTGATTCAGATCAGGATTTTCAGTATTCCACTCGAGATAATTTTGGTGGGTCTACATGAACTGCTGTAGGGGTGAGAAAAACATTACTTATTTGCTATTCTGTGGGCATGCAGAAGATCAAAGAGTCCATTTTCATCATCACTCTGATGGTTAACTAGGATTTCTGAAGGCAAGATTTAAACCACTTTCCTTTGGTATGAGACCCTTTTGATTATCTTAATTTAAAACAACGGATCTGGATGATATTTGATTTCAGTGGCATTGTACGAACTTACATTTTTCTATTACATATTCATGCTATGAGTTCTATAATATAGGTCCAGATCATCTCTATTAACAACTACTGTTAATTTGTACCTTAAGCCACCAGTAGTTTACAATGCATTAGCTTGTTACCTCATTATCTATAAGGGTTTGCCCATGTTACCTTTTGTAGTCTGCTGAACAACTAGTTCTTCATGTAGGATGCTCTTCTTGCCAGCATAGCTGAGACTGAGAAGCAGACAGAGTTAGCTGCACGGGTTTCAACATGGACACAGCGAATTGAACATACTCTGGAAGAGCAAGTGAGTTGTAAAATTTGGCTAACAAAATATATGCTGGATAATATGCCATAATATTTTAATGTAGACGGCCTAGTTTATGTTTTTATAAATTTGACTTTCTACAGGATATGCATCCACCTTTTGATATTCAATTATATGGGGAAAGAATCCTGGATAAACTTACCTCAGAAGCAGAAGATAAGGGAATAATGTCTTTTACTAATGTTGCATTGAGCCAAGAAAGCCATGAGGTTGCAAGGACATTTTCTGCTCTCCTCCAGCTGGTATAAACCCTTTACTTCTTTCATGGTTCTATCCTGATTTCTTTTTCGTTTTTCAATTCGCACAAGTTGCATTATTGCAACGACAAAGTATGCCTAAGTACAAATTATACTTTGTGACTTATAGATCAAGTTTATTTATTTTTCTTCTCTTTTCCAGGTGAACAATGGAAACATTGATCTCCAAAGAGCCCCGGGGAGCAATGAGTTGGTATGTCATACAGCCAATAATCCATTTTATATCAGGCTAATTTGCCAGGATCAAAGAGAAGTAATGAAGAGTCAGTTGGCAAGAAAGAGAGTCAAGTCCCCTTCAAAGAAAGGTTGCAGCAAAATAAACTCTTCTGTCGTGCAAGCCACATCTCCCTTGAAATCATTGCAACAGAATGGCAAGTTCTCAGTTAAGCCAGGTAAAGGAAAGGTCATTAGGTGCACTCCTGAGGGAAAAAGAAGACGAAGGTCAGCCCGGTTTGTAGATCCATTTGATTTGCAGTCTTCTGGGTGAGTCAATACATCTCATCTTTGGAGTTTTGAATACTACTCAAAGCAGCATTCGGATTAGCAGTGCTATGGAAGCTCTCATTAACTCAATGATTGAGGTCCCAATAACATTTGTGGGAGAATGTAACTGTAATTTAAATTCTTAGGTCTAGGAAGGTATATATTTTTTAACACACATACTTGTAATTCTTGTATGTATTATCAATAACTAGATTAATGTTATAAGCTATCTGTTCTTGAAATATGTTAGTAGGTGCTTTTGAATCCTTTAATTGAGACGTATTACTGGGTGGGATGATATCTGGGATTGAAATTAAACATCCATCTAGATTTATTCCCCCATTAATTGGTTCACTGACCTATTCATGATTTGTATTCCTAAAATGCAAGATCCATATTGCAGAAGCCTGGATGGCAACTCAAATTTTTTTTTTTTTTTGTATTTATTTTGTGAGAGACATGAGATTTGATTATGTCCCACTAAATATCGATGAAAATCTGGATACTCTTATATAGCTGAGCTTTGTGCCTCTTATCTTATTATCGAGCAGCAACTCAATTGGCTAAAAGATTTAAAATACCTATTTTATTCATTCTATTCATACATTGAGAGTAAGACTGTCGTCATATTTAGAGAGACCAACATTTATAGTTTCAGAAATATTCAGTAAATGGTGAATTAGTCTTTTAAGAAAATAGTGTCTAACATTAGACTCAACTGTACAAAATTTTATATTTTGTAATATGTAAATTTATATATCTTATTTAATTATTTTTTATCAGATTTTTGTGACTTTTAGATACAGGTTGCCAACAGAGAAAAAAAATGGGAAGAAAAGGGGCAGCTATTCTAAAATTATTATTATACAACTTTGAAAATTTATTAGGACATAATAAATTTTTAGCAAAAACTCAGCCTGTTTGTTTGGAAAGTGATGAAGGTGAGGGCAATAGAATGGTAGATATGTTTAGTTGTAAATTGAAGAACCTGCCCGTGAAGTACCATAGGTTGCCTCTTCATATTGCTAAATTGAGAAACATGATTGGTAAATAGCACTGTTATTCAAAAAAGTTTAAAAAATAACTTTTGAGTGCTACTCCGTTATATTGCTTCTTTTTTCATGCCTACCCAAATGGGGTTCGCAGAAGCCTGGACATGCTATTCGCAATAATACGGTGGAAAACCTAGTAAAAGAAATAATTTGAATCTTTCAGCTCTCGGTTTTGACTGCTTCAGGCTTCATAATTGAACTATCACACATTTGGAGGAATAGAAGTTGGAAATTTTATTACCCTTGTACGAGTAATATCTCTCCTTTGATGCCTTCTCAACAATCTATCAACTGCAATTCCTGCTTACATTCATCCACTTCCCTTCTTTATATCTCATGGTTGTACTTTCTTACACTCGATATTACAGACACACACACACACACTAGATTTATCTCTATGCTTCATTTCAAAAATCTTTTCTAACTTTCAGGGACAATCCTCAAAAGAGGTTATAAGGTATTAAATTCAACAGCATATCAATGTAAGCAGTCAGATATAAGCACACTCCTCCCTTTGTCAGAGCAGCAAGCTCTGAATGCTGAGAAAGATGTTGGATATTAGCTTTCTCAGCAGTGTATGCTGTGAACAGAGTAATTGTGTAGAAAGTAAACCTTTGGTTGGGTGTTGCTTTACAGTACTACTATCACTTCAGGTATCATGTTAAGCTATCCAAGTCAATCTCTGTGAGTTGTTGTAGCTTACAATCATTATATGCATAACAGTTATAAAAGACAAGACAAACATAGATGACACAGCAGCCTTTTGACTACCCAGTTTTCTTAAAGAGGAACAAATGAGATAGCATCTGTATGTTGCATCAGTTTGCTAAAGCACCAATATCAGAAACAGTTGATGACACAGGCATTGCTAGCTCTATACTGGCAAAAACTTATTTGCCTCAAAAAGGAAAATATAAGAACACAACGGTTTTATGCTTCATTGGCGACTATCAACAATTAGAACTAGGAGATCAGTAGCCTCTCTATGCCTTTGTGCAATAAGGTCTCTTCCAGCTCCTAACCGAGCGGTCCTACATGAGAGGAGATAGCAAGGGATGAAGGATAATACAATAGGTCCACATGATAGGTTATGCACAAGAGCAGGCAGCAAAACCAACTGATATGAAATTTTTGACTAACCTCTTGTCAAGCTCCATCTTCCTTTCAAGAGCTTGAGCAAGAATGCTTAGCCTTCGAACATGGCCGTGTAATTTACGGGTAGCTTCGAGGCCTTCTTTTACAGCACAAAGTTTCTTCAGAAGATCACATGCAATAGAAAATCCATCTGTTTTATTCCTGAGGCAATAAATCAAGAAGGGAAATATTGAATGAGAAACAAAAGTGCAATAGAGATTTTATCCAGCATTGCAGTAATTCAAAGCTAACATAACCTAAAAGACACAAAAGGTGAACAACATGGCGCCTGGATATGTTAGCTGACAATGATGGATGAAAGTTGTGATGTATGTAAAATCATCCAGGAATAACCTTAGTAATTCTTGAAAGATGATTTCCACAGACTGAGGGGTGTCAATTAACACTTGTAGCAGTTTTGGGTCTTGTGATATGTTCCGCAGTGTAGAGAGTACATGTTTCAGGACTTCCTGGTCGGGGATCCCACGATTAAGTGAGTGGATTTGCTTTAGTAAAATCTCTACCGCACCAGCAGCCACCAATGTTTCACAGCACTTCTGTGAATGCTCCGAAGCAATACCTGCAGGACCAAAGTAAGGGAGAAATCTAGTTGCCAATAGATTAATGTGATTTTATAGGCTAACATCATAACAGTTCCAAGGGGATGGAAAAAAGAAATATAATCTCATGGTTTACATCTCAGAATGTAAGAACAAGTTTTGATGGTAAAATGTGTTAGGAAAGCAGCTGAGGTTACATTACAGAGCTTTTAAGTGGGGAAGTATAAAGAATTTTAATATGGTGTGCTGAATATAGTTATTTTTTGCAGCAGTTGTAACTAAGGTTTGAAAAATCGAGATCGGGATCGAGATCGGCCGTATCGATCGCTTGGATCAGATAGAATTTTTTAATTATGTAAAATTCTAAATATTATTTAAAAATGCAGAAAAACTTCTAAAAATTTAGAAAAAAAATTACCAAGAAGGAGAGATGGTGCAAAGAAGGGGCGGCTATCATCAGCTATGTTTGCATATTTGGAGGTGTCGTTGAAGGATATTTGTAGCTTGGAGGATGTGAAGGAGAGGATGGGAAGGTATATGAGAAGGGAGGGTTGCAAAGATGTTCTTTTGATGATGTATCGAGTTTGCCAGGTCAGTGGCCAAGTTACTATTTTTCCGATTTTGGACACTTTCTTCTTGCTCAGATTAATTTCATGTTTAAGAAGGCAAATTTAGCATAAATTGGAACAGAAAAGCATTAAGGTTTAAACCAAGGTTCAAAAAATTGGGATCAGCCTTCCGAAAAAACGATACCTATTGGCTTGATTGCCTGTATCAGTTACCTAGATCGGATTGGACTTTTTAATTACATAAAATTCTAAAAATTATTTTAAAATACAGGAAAACTTCTAAAAATTTAGAAAAAATTACCAAAAATAAGAAAATAAAGAAAAAGAAAATATAGTGCAAATGAAAATTGAAAAGAAAGATACCATGGTGTAGTGAAGAAGAAAAAAAGAAAAAAAATGGTGAGTGGAAGAAATAAAAAAACTGAGAGAAAAATAAAAAAATAAATTAAAAAATTATATACTGGAGCTCGCCAAAACTAGATCTCTCCGTAAGAGAAATAATGGTTATATAAAAAGGAGAGAAAGAGAGAGAGAGAGAGAGAGAGAGAGAGAGAGCAGATTGGAATCGGTCGATTCGACGAACCATTGTTGTAACAACCTATAATTTATTAAATAAATATAAATTATAGAGATAATCATTTATATAATTAGATATTTAGTTTTATCTTTCATATTATAGAGATAATCATTTGGAAAAACACATCCATTAAAAAAACTTCCTAAATAAACGTTAAAGAACTTTGCTATAGAAGTAAATAAAAAAAAAGAAAAGAATAAATTTACTTAATGTTGCACAAGTTTGTCGAATGCTGCTAATACTTCTGCAAGCAAGGAGTTGTGAAAGTGCAGCAACTAATCTGTTAATTAAGCGCGTGCCATCATCCACATTAGCAGCACATTTCTGTAGCCTGTACCGTAGGTCAGAAACCTGTTGCTTTGAATGTTTCCTAGCAAGGTAGCCTTTGCAATAAGACTGTCGACAAGAGAAAAGGTAACATGAGTGAAGCAAGGAAAGTAGCATAAGGTAAAGGTAGAGAGCATATATTTGAGAGCTCAATCAGAACACTGTTAAGCAGAGTAAGGACTAACAAATTCCAGCATGTTTCAAATTTTCCCAATAAGTAAAAATACAAAAATTGACAAATGAGAAAATTAAATTTACTTTACAAGAGCTTATATAAAGGAAGCTGCTGTTTTCCAATACATAGCAGCATTATGACTAATCCGCCTTATCCAACTCTATATGTATGTGCAGGTGTCATTCATCTTATGACAAGAACCAAAAGCAGAAGTACAGCGTGATTATAGTGAATTACGGTAGGAGGAAAAGAACAAAGCTTGAATAAGCCAAATATTTGCAGGTCTCCATCAATAATAATAATTGGTATAAAATGGATAAAATATATAATGGAAAGACTGAAAACTTCACAATGACAAACTACCATAAATTGCAAAGAGGAAGAAGTAAAACACAATTTTGAATTTGCAGCAAGTTATCATTCTTCTTTTAGCTATATTACGAAAGATGACAGGTAACAATATTTATGAGGCAAGTGGTTTACACTGGAATTTTATAAGAAAAACAAAGTGGCATTTGAATGTGTTGAACCCTAAGCTAACTACAAATATACAAATATACAATAGGTACAAATGAAAATTAAAGAGTGCACCTTCTAAAATTGTTAATACTTAAGCCCCGTTCACTTTATGAATAATGTTTTTCTTATTCTGAAATACAACTCACTATTTCAGAACAACAGCTAAACATCATAATAACCACATTCCAAAATACAAACATTATTTATCAAAATTATATCTTATATTACACACTAACTCAAATTACTAGTTTACCCTTAATATCTATTTCATCAACATACTTTTTTTAAATCAAATGATATTTATGGTAATTTTATAAAAAATAAAATACCTTTTTTCTATCTTTTCAGTTACTTTATACTACATCAAAGATAATTATTACACCATTATTTTAGAATACAAGGGAAAATAAAATAGTTATTCTAGAATAAAGACCTTATTTTAGGAATAACAAAGAGAAATACCTATTTTGAAATTAACTTTATTCCTAAAGTAAACAAGGCCTAATAGATAACACTCAAAAAAGTTTTCTAGTGCCAATACTTCTGTCTAGTGCATTCATTAGTGAAACACCAAATTGGATCATACTCAAACATCCAGAATGTCTACATCTAAGAAAACCTCAGAACTGAAACATCTAGGCAATAAAGACTACAAGTATCTAATAACTTAATTGTAAAACTACACTCAATTATAGGCACATAAAGGAGGTTTCAGATGGTAATCATATATGGGATTCTTTACTTCTTTATCAAGTGGTGCTACAAGTCCAAGATTAATATATATCTATATATATATATATGATTACATGATCTGCAACTTTCATCCTTACCCATAAATTATGAAAAATATATAAGACATTGGCAAATGACAGATTAAACACTTACTTGGATTACAACAATGCGCTTCTTTTCTCTAACCGCTGCTCTTCGAGCTATCCAACCACGCACATAAGCTTGAATAATGAGCACTGACCTTTTCTGTGATTTAAGGAATAAGAAATTTCTCCACCATCTCTGCGAATGAAATTTTTTACCATATATAGGTATGTTCCTAAGGCAACTATGCATAGTATGAAAAGAAGCCGAAAATTGACGTACTTGAATAATAGAGATGCCACAGCGCAATTTATTAGCATCTCTACGAGAAATCCAACCACGTATGGCTGATTGAATCAAAATGGCTGACCTCATTCTAGATCTGTGGGACAAAACTTGCTTCCACCATCTTTGTAACATTAAAATTGAGTGCAATACAATCTTCAGTTCAATACTTTTTATTGACCCGGCACTATATATATCATTAATTCTAAGGTGCTGCCAATCTGATTGAAGGGAATAAGCACCTGCATAGGTGAGACTCTTAATTGAGAATTTTATAGAATAGAAAATCAATGTTTAAAAAGCGCCCAAGGTATGCAGGCAATCATCTGACTGCATAGCGTCAATGCAATATGTGAGTGCATAAAAGGCTGGCGCATAATCTAGCGATAAAAAATATTAAAAATAACTTGTATATAATTTACATATCTAGTTTCTTGGATCTTTTAGCATAATAAGCTAATAAATAGGTAAAAGTTGCAAAGTAAAATATCGAGAAACATCTTCATAATATTTTAGCCACTAAGGAATGCTACTTTTTACTTATATAATCAAAATAAATATTTTCAAGTATGATAAGTTACACTAACAAAATGAATCAATACAAAATTACTATAAAGGGCTATAGATATCTCAATATTACGACATAACGCTTTCATATATATATATATGTGAGAGAGCAAATGCATATGTGGTGAATATGCAGGTCAATATGCGAGTGCGTATGTGTATGCAGTCAGTATGCAAGCACAAATGTGTATGCAGTCAATATGCGAGCGCATATGTGTATACAATCTGCAAACGCATGTGTATACAATCTGTATATGTTGTATATAAATCTACATGTGATTATACGGCATATGAAAACCGCATAATGATATGTGGGGCAGTTGACCCACCGCTACCGCCACCGCCTATGTAGCCACATATGCAGTCTATGCAGCCGCTTTCCAAAACATCTATAAAATAAATAAAAAGCATACTAATGAATCATCTATAAGTATAAATAGCTTCATGCTAAGTGAAGTACAAAACCTAACAGCTTCTTTCGAGCTAGCCACCCCCTGGCAAATCGTTGGATCACTATGGTGGCAAGATGACAACGTTTAAATGCCTTCCGACACAAAAAACATCGAACTGTAGCCTGGATTTCTATGATTGCTTGGACCTGGCTTATAAACCACCTCCTTATGGAATAACCATGCCATCGACTCTGTATTCTAACTGCAGCAGAAATTTTCTCCAAGAGAATTTTATGATATACATATCTTTTCCATGCAAGCTGTATTGTTTTAGCGGCCATAATTTTTTGACGCTGAAGGATATCTGCATCGTCATGTAAGACTAGGTGACTCTGGAACCGAGCATTCAAAGATGTACTCCTGCAGCTGGCAATCCCACCACAATTATATGA
This sequence comes from Typha latifolia, assembly GCF_019914945.1. Lineage (NCBI taxonomy): Eukaryota > Viridiplantae > Streptophyta > Magnoliopsida > Poales > Typhaceae > Typha > Typha latifolia. The sequence goes on from NC_133095.1 coordinate 10,495,561, forward strand.
CTGCATATAAGTGGATGCACATAAATTGTCTGAGAATTTATTGCTTTGTGAAGGTTCAGTTCCCTCGTTGTGCTGCCTTCTTGTTATCCAAACCCTCACTGCCTTCTGAATCAACAGAACAGATTTTTTTGTGCGCACAAAGTAATGTCTTTCCATCATGAACCTGAAATATCCATAGTAGTTTCCTGAAGTAGTAGTAAAATTTAGATGTCAGTAGTGCTAAAATGTCACCAAAAAAAAAGAATCCTGTAGACACATTTGCAAATAGTACTTACCAGATAATGCCCGTAGCACGGAGCAAGCACCATTGACAGAGTCAAATTTATTAATCAAAGTCACGGCTAACCAAGCACGGATGGCAGACTGCAGAAGAGATGTCGCAATTTTCATCTTCAAAAACTTGGTTCGCACATTGATTTTTCTAATATGGCATTGTATAACCATTGCAGCTTGTTCTGGAAGAAAGAACATAGCCCAACATTAAACAAGAAAAGGATTGAGGATATTTATAATCCGAGATGCCAATGAAATTATTAACATAAAATTCAACTAGGAGATTGTTTCTTACCCACCATAATTAAGCAAATATTGCATTCAAGATTTTATCATAGAATTATTGCCAGTGGTCCACCACAGAATACAATCAAATTTCTTTTAGTTCTGACGCCCTTTGTTATATGCTAAAACTATTAATCGACTAAACAACACCAAACAGAGCAGTTATAGAACTCCCAACAGCATTCAGTGAACTATTTCCAGTTGATCTCTTGCAGGTATATGGAAGGAGAAGTCATATTTGTTAAGCCCTTTTATTCTGTGCAAATCTACCATCTGAAAACTAGCACTAACACCAAAACAGAGAAATGCACCTTGATCGCATGAAAACAATTTTAATGCAACATCTCAGAAGTAAATGTAACAGTCTAAGGGATTTAGAACAGCTCAGCATATCTACATCAAGTAAATGAGGAAGTGTTGTATTTCAAGGTGAAATTCCAAGAAAAGGTCAGTGTAGAAAAAAGTTCTCATCAATCACTTTTTCCAGTCAAAATAAAGCTACGGACAATACAAACATGCCAAAGTTTGCTAGTAACATGATTCATAGTGAAATGAGGCATCTAAAATTGAAGATTTATTATGTAAACAATAAAGTGATAAACAGATTCATCTAAATTCAATCATGTATGACAATGAATTTCTTAGGTGAATCTCCCTTCTAGTAACTAGGGGAAAAGAATGAACTTTTAAACATATATTTACCAGACCTTCCTCTTTCTGTGAAGAAACACATTTTGGTTCATTCTTTCCTCGGGAGCTGCATCTTCTAAATGAACCACTTGAAGAAATAGGTGTTTGAGAAATAGCTGTAAGCTTAATACCTGGACTTTGATACTCTGATCGTCTAGTTATGGTCTTTCTTAAATGATCCTACAGTTTATAAAACATGAAATTTATGCACATTTTAGTAACATATGCCACAGATGGAGACAAATTAACAGAAACTTACCATTTTTTTACTGTTAATCAGTTGTGGAAATAAGAATGCAAGGAGAATTATGACACTCCTTTCCTCCATGGATGCATCATTATCCAGAATGTCACTTAATGGCAATATCTGACGAGTAAACAAAAGCATCAGAAAAGAAAACCTGGATGATGTGCAAATGATCCATATCCTACCTTGAGAAGATCACTTGGCAGTTCGCTGATCCTATGAACTGCAAGAGATTTGCAGATGGCAATAGAAGAATCAGCATGAAGACATTTGTTTAATTCTTTATTATACCTGTTTTGGTTTTCCTGATAATTCAACAAAATCCAAATATAGAGTGAAGCAGTAATGAAGGGAAAATAAAGAAGTGATAGTGAATCAGGATAGATGCCACTAAGTCAACCTTTAGTGACAAGCCATGATGGTTGATGTTCAAATAATAGTTGATCAGGCAACATATCGCATCCCCATCTAGCAGAGAAGACAGACTCTCAGCCTTTGCGCTATAAACTACCTGTAGGAGAAGTACAAGTAGACGTCATATTAAAAACAAAAAGAAAATACTAGTGTTCATTGAAGTAAGTTATCTTGCAAACTGAGAGTTCATAAATGTGGATCATAGGGCAGCCCATGAAATACTGTGGACATGGGATAAATCAGAAATGTGAAGTTTAGATGGCCATTAATCAAATGAATACTCCTGGTGTCAAATATGGAATTTAAATCTTACCAAATGGAAAGAAGCATAAAGATGTCCAAAATCTGAACATGAAAAAGAACAGAGGACAAGATAAAATAAGCTTCTTAAACATATTCACAATATTGTTTCTCCCACCATGTTAGTTCATGATGATATTTCCAGCATTATGTAGGATAGGAGAGGAGAGCTGGGCAGTAGTTCTAACTCAAGGAAAAGGGGGAAGGAAGATGAAGGAGGTCAGTCACATTTGGGTCAGACTTAATCTGAGCCAGCTTGAAAGCCTATGATGTAAAATACTAAGAAAATAGTAAGATGCCTAGGAGGTCCAGTTGGTTCCACTTACACCTAAGGTGAGTATCTAGGTAACCAGCACAACCGTTTTCTAAAACAATGGTTTCTTCTCGCTAGAAAACCCATCATATAGAATGCTAAAACCAAAGTAACATTAAATAACTCGCTTTTCTTAGATAAAATACATCTACTAGCCATTTGTTATAATTCAAATGATAAGTATTAAAACCTGCATAAGATGTTAGGGTTGCTCTTGGCCTTCCCAGCCAATTTGAGACAAAAAGTCTGAAATGAGGCATATTAGGCATTAGCCACTAGGCCATGTCAACTCATGGCTATTGCGGTACTTAGTGATTATACAACGATCTACAGTTCCTGCAATTTGGAATGAGGTTGTACTGGAATCAGAATCTGTTTCATCTTAATGCGGAGCACTATAATTCAGTTTTAGCTTTCTCCCTTAGCTTTCCAATTTGTCCTAGTATCATTTCAAAAGGGTACATTTAAGAAAACTGAAAAGGTGGAAGAGACAATAACGAATAAAGTATACAGCATACTAATTTATATGTATGATTCCTGCATTATATATTTGTCTTCCAACTGAAGAACAAGTTGCAAGGTTTTTGTTGCATAATTTGAAAATAAGGTAGCCAAGATGAATGACACTAAACCAAGGTATAATATATTGACAAAGAGGGGGTGTGCATTGATGACCAGAACAAAAAATTTGATTGTAAACAGAAGTACCTGAATCCACTCAAGAAGCAATGCTGTATGTGTCATTGTGTTGTACTTCAGGAGATCCTGAGAATCAAGATAAAAGGAAAAAGTGAAGAGACAAACCAGAGCTCAATCAGGATTTAGTATGCAAAAAGAATCAAAACTATTACTTCACTAGAAGGTAATGATTCCAGTTTGCTTCAGCAGTTGAAATGTTTGGATAAATTGGGTCATGTTATTGTTTCATGAAATGAAGGGCTAAGAAAGCTGATTCTGCTAGACAACTCAAGGCCTCTAAATCTAAATCCTTAAATAGACGAAGTTAAGTTGTGCCCTAAATCTTTGATACAACCATCTAAATGCTTCTAATTATGTCTAATAGGAGAAAAGGTAACAATAATCTTAAGTAGCCAAAGTAAGCTAATTTCAGCAGAAATTTTGAAGTACAAAGCAGAATACACACCATATCAGATGATTTTAACCTTGTTATTTCACCAACGAGTGAAGATCTCTCAACTAGTAAGGGCAACTGCAGAAGACAATCCAGCATTTCATGTATTATTTTATAATCTAAAGACAATACCCCCATAAACTTGCAAAAAATAACATTCACCATTTTTATGAGCACCTAAAAGATAAGGAAAATAACACAGCAAGGATATAAAAGAATCATCATGAAATAGAGCCTAGCCTAGTTACCGATCACTATTTTCAAGTTTGTGAACACCAATGCTAGAAGAACAGTACTCTTATAGTCTTATGAGTACCAAGCACTTTGGAACGAATAATTTTGGAATACCTTTAGGTTGATTATCCACTACTGTATTCTAGATAGAATAATTAGGTTACCTCCAGAGAGTTAGTTGCCCTTTGCAAACCCCGAATTGGCAAGAACCTAGTGCATTAGAATGCCCCTCTAATCTTCAAAATATAAAACCTTACCAAAGGATAATCTAATGCTCGCTGTTGTCTGAACCGATGCTCGACCATCGGATCAAGCTCACTGTCAGACTCGAAGTTGTCCACAGGTGGGGAAGCTCACCGGGCCCTAGCGCGCCTATCTACCTAATCAAACTGAGTCTCGACCTATCCTCCTGGTGGTCCGATCGTGGCTCCTGAGGATCGGGGAGGAGAGGCTCTCAAAAGGGAGGGCCTGTCACGATCCAAAATAGGAATCATGACCGGCCATGCATCTCAATATGCTTGAGATGCACGAAGCCTTATTAATACTCTTTACGTGTACGATGACAAAATAAATAAACAAAATGAGAATGTGCTTTATTAAATTGTATAACTAATTGCAATAAAGATAAAACAATGTTAAAGTTTTTGAGTCTCTAAACTAAATAAATAAAACTTCTAATCTAAAGTATAAAAATCTAAAAGAGCGGAAAGGTAAATAGGTGAATCCTAAGTGGAGGTGGAGTCCGGGTACATCTTGCTCAGTCGCCCCGCTGACTATTACCTGAAATAGATAAACAAATACAAAAACAATAGAACCCATAAGCCAACAACTATAGCTCAGTGAGTGGAATCCACTCACTAATCAAATAATTTTAAATCATATTAATGCTGAATAAATTAAACTAAAAGCAACAATATCCATGACGATACGCAATAGGCATACTCTCTAAATAATAACAATAATAACAATGGTTAGAGGAAAAGACAGAGTGTGTTGATCACAGGGTGATACCCTCTGATGACCCTAACCGGATAAGCTATTAAGAAAAAGTCCCGAGCGTCATCTCGAGGTGACTTTTAGTTGATGTGGATCCACAGGGTTTAGACCCATTGAGACATATGACAGTATAAATATCAAAAAGATGTTAATATGTTGAAAACGTGCAAAGTTACAAGTTGTGACATTTCTCTATTGTTGTCATTGTTATTATTTAGAGAGCATGCCTATTGCATATTATGATGGATATTGTTGCTTTTAGTTTAATTTATTCAGCATTAATATGTTTTAAAATTTATTTGGTTCGAGTGGATTCCACTCACTGAGCTATAGTTGTTGGCTCACGAGTTCTATTATTTTTTTTGTATTTGTTTATTTATTTCAGGTAATAGACAGCGGGGCGACTGAGCGTGATGTACCCGGATTCCACCTCCACTTAGGATTCACCTATTTACCTTTCTGCTCTTTTAGATTTTGTGCTTTAGATTAGAAGATTTTATTTTATTTTAGAGACTCAAAAACATTAACATTGTTTTTATTTTAATTGCATTTAGTAATAAAATTTTAATAAAGCACATTCTCATTTTATTTATTTATCTTGTCATCGTATACGTAGAGAGTATTGGTAAGGCTTCGTGCATCTCAAGCATATTGAGATGCATGGCCGGTCATGATTCCTATTTTGGGTCGTGACAAACGAGAGATGTACCTGCTTCAAATAAAACTCATTAATATTTGAATTTTGTGAATTGGTGGTTCACCTATGCATTTTGTGCATTAAAATGGTCTCCCAAGTTGAAACCTTTTGTTCCTTTCGGTTCTCTTTTGTAAGCTTATAGGTGACCTTACACTTAATTTCTATACTTTATTTTTACCCTATTTGAATATGTCACGACCCAAAATAGGAATTATGACCGGCGATGCATCTCAATATGCTTGAGATGCACGAAGCCTTATTAATACTCTCTACGTGTACGATGGCAAAATAAATAAGCAAAATGAGAATGTGCTTTATTAAATTGTATAACTAATTACAATAAAGATAAAGCAATGTTAAAGTTTTCGAATCTCTAAACTAAATAAATAAAACTTCTAATCTAAAGCATAAAATCTAAAAAGAGCGGAAAGGTAATAGGTGAATCCTAAGTGGAGGTGGAGTCTGGGTACATTTCGCTCAGTCGCACCGCTGACTATTACCTGAAATAGATAAACAAATACAAAAAACAATAGAACCCGTGAGCCAACAACTATAGCTCAGTGAGTGAATTCCACTCACTAACCAAATAATTTTAAATCATATTAATGCTGAATAAACTAAACTAAAAGCAACAATATCCATGATGATACGCAATATGCATACTCTCTAAATAATAACAATGGAGAGATGTCACAACTTGTAACCTTACACAGTTTCAACATATTAATATCTTTTCAATATTTATGCTGTCATATGTCTCAATAGGTCTAAACCCTGTGAATCCACATCAACTAGAAGTCACTTCGAGATAACGCTCGGGACTTTTCTTCATAGCTGATCCGGTTAGGGTCATCATAGGGTATCACCCTGTGATCAACACACTCTGTCTTTTCCTCTAACCGTTGAGAGAAGTTAGAGTCACCTAGAAAATTTTCTTACCTACATTCAAGTATGGTGATGCATTGAATATAATAATTAAATGCAAACAGAAAATATAACAATTAAATTTTCGCATGTACGGATGAAATAAATAGATTTGCACACAGAAATTGCAACAATTTAATTTTTTTACACGTAAGGGTGAAATAAATAAATTGCACACAAAAAATTTACATGGTCTGACTAAGATACAAAATACAATAAAATAAACATGTGAGTGAATCCACTCACTTGAGTGTAGGTAAGACAACCGAAATCTTAAATCTATAGCTCACGTGCTAAAAATCACCACCTTAAATAATAAATAATAATCAAATTTTTTTATTTAAAACAAATATTAAAATCTTTCTATAATTTATCCCAAAAAAATAATTAATTTGGGCTAAAATAAGCCCAAATCAATTGGGCTGCATTTGGCCCGCAGCCCACCCAACTATCACCTAAATGGATTGGGCCAAGGCCCAATCCAATTAGCTAATGAAACCGGGTCGAGTTCCTTGGATTCGGATCCAACCCGACCCGAATCCAAACACTAAAAGGGAGAAGATCAGGCTCGGGTTGCCCGAGTCTGTCTTCTCCAAACCGGAGAGAGAGAGAGAGAGAGAGAGGGAGAGAAAAAGAGAAAGGAAAAGAGAAAGAGAAAGAAAGGCGCCAGCAGCCACTGCGGCGAGTCACCTAACCCCGCCAGAGTCACCTAAGAAAGTCACCGCAGTGATCTAATTTAGGACTTTCCCCTGGACTTCCAGATAGACTTGAGTCACCACAGAAAAATCGCAAACGATTTATACCGAGACTGTTCTCTAAGTCGTATCAATACTAGTCTTATTTTTCTTTTCACAATTTTTCAATATTTGCACGAAGTATGGTGATACACTGAATATAATAATTAAATGCACACAGGAAAATAAAATAATTAAATTTTCGCACGTACAGATGAAATAAATAGATTTGCACACAGAAATTGTAACAATTTAATTTTTACATATAAGGGTGAAATAAATAATTTGCACACAGAAAATTTACATGGTCTGACAAAAATACGAAATACAATAAAATAAATATGTGAGTGAACCCACTCACCTGAGTCTAGGCAAGACAACCAAAATCTCAAATCTCTAGCCCACGTACTAAAAATCACCACCTTAAATAATAAATAACAATAACATTTTTAATTAAAATAATTATTAAAAATGTTTATATAATTTAACCTAAGAATAATTAATTTGGGCTAAAATGAGCCCAAAACAATTGGGCTGGGCTGCAGTTGGCCCGCAGCCCACCCAATCCAAATAGATAATGGAACCGGGTCGGGTTCCTTGGATTCGGATCCAACCCGACCCGAATCCAACACTAAAAGGGAGAAGATCAGACTCGGGCAACCCGAGTCTGTCTTCCCCAAACCGAAGAGAGAGAGAGAAAAAGAGAGGAAAAGAGAGAGAAGGAGGAAGGCGCCGGCGACTGCCACGGCGAAGGTTCGCCGGCCGCACCCCGGCGTCTCAACACCCATACGGTGCCGCCGTCCTCGCGAGGTGGAGGAGAACCCGCGAACGGCGGTCGATCCCATGACCGACGGCGACCGGAGCCACGAGGGCTCCAACGGTGACTGCCCACGGCACGAGGCCAACGGCAAGGCGCTTCCAGAGGTAGCGGCTGCGACTCGAAGCCGCCGACTGGCCAGATTTGCCGACGAGGCCGAAAACCCCTCAAATTAGGTATTTCGGATTTACTTATTTAATTTTAAATTAAACTAGAGGGATGAGAGAGGGCTCACTGGGGAGGAGTGTGGTGGGTCCAATTTCCTCCGGTGACGCTCCGGCTGGCCGATTCCACGGCGACGACTCCGACGGTGAGGAAGAAGCGACAGAAGGGAGGAAGGAGAGAGAGAAGAGGGCTGGGGGTTATAAGTATTAAGCAGAGAGAGAGAGAGAGATTAGGGTTTAATTTATAGTTTAGATGAGGATCAAATCTAATCCGATCCGGATTAGATGAAATCCCTTCTTTCCCGCTGCGCACCAGAGAGGGAGAGGGGAGGGGATGCACGTGCAGAGCACGTGCACCCTCCTCTCTCAACCCAAATTTTTTTTTTCCCTGGTCCTAACATCGTTTATGTAAAAAGTAATACAGCATCTAGCATTACTTTTATTCCCACATCATTTGCGAAACGAGAACTGCATTAAATGTCTAATGTAGAACCCAAAAAATGACTTGCAAACAAAGAATAATGGTACAAAAACACTTTAAACTCGTCAGGGTACTATTGCAAACTCAATCATCAAATACATTAAATAAATGGAAAGATACATGGCATAAATAAGATAAAAAACTTATACAAACAAACCTGTAAATGCGTAAACTTATTCCAGAGCAACGACAGTATCAGCTCTTTGTCCGCATTGGTAATGTCCTCTGCTTCTATCACAATTCCATCTCCATCAGATAACAGAACACCAGCGTTCTTGAGATATTGAAGAGCAACAGTGCAATTCTGGATTTTCTTCTTATGTGTATCACATGGAGTAATTAATTTCTGGACATGAGAAAGATACCGAATTATATATTGAAAGAAAATATGATTTGTATAACAATAACTAGGGTGGCATCAAGGGGACCATACTGAGATTAGTGATGCCTCAGATAGCAAGAGTTGAGTAGCTCTGCAAAGCAGTACGCCATCTTGAAGATCTTCAAATAAGTTTCTTATGGTAAAATCGTATTCAGAAAGAGGGAACTGTATTTGTAACAATTGCAAAAGGATAAAGACATAATACACATTAATTATAAATAATGCTTTAGACTAAGAGTAGCAACATAGCATATGTTAGTAGCATAAAATCTTAACAATACCTGCTGATAGCTTAGTTTGAATCCCAGAATTGTGAGATGGGAAAGAAGATCACCTTCTCCATGCATTACTTCTGCTAAGCACTCTGAAATACAGGAGAAAAGAAAGGCAAATGATACAAACCACAAGTATAAATTGGTTGCATCTTGATCAATGAAGATAACCTAAAGGAGATGAAATTTCTAGATCTTACCATAAATAATTTGTCGGCTTGATTTAATATGAGAATGGCAACAAAATAACGGAGCAGAACCACCATCTACACCATCAATTCCATAATTTATAGGAAGAGAACTTTCACTTTTAGCTCTGTCCAGTGACGATACAAGCAATAGAAGTCTCTTCAGTATGATATTTCCAAGAGATTCAAAATAGCCCGGCCTGTGGAGACCCTCAACCAACTTACTGTAAGAAAAAGCTTTTGCGATACCCATATGAGAAAAGAGCTGCTTCTCTATGATCATTTTTATGAAAAGATCCTCCTGCTCCCCTTTTCTTTTCTCATTCTGCAATACCGAATCACCGCCGAGTACAATATGCAACCCAATTCTAAGCCACACTGGATTGTAACACATGAGGACTCTAGTTGACTTCTCCTTCAGCCTAAGATCAGTTGCAATTGGACAAAGGACTTTCATTTTCAATCTGCCATTGTCAATGTTCTGAAATGTAGATTCATTAGAATTAAAAGTTGATTATGTCTATACAGCCTATACTCTATACACATAAAATAGGTGGTTACATAAATATTTGTTACAACCCTAGGATAGAATTCTCTGAAAAAACCCAGAGACAGGCCGAAACAAAGAAGAACGGTGAACTTGACATTGGGCACTGTGGTCTAACAGTTGGACTGATTTTGGCCAACTAGAGCTTTATAGTGTCTTGTGCCTTTTGGGTGCAAATCTGGGCTTGCCACTTGACAAGAGGATGGGTGTGAGTCTTAGTGAGAGTTGATTATGGAGAGAGCTCAAGGATTTAGCTAAGAGATAGCTCAAATAGGTGAAAGCTTTGGACTGGTCGGACTGACATCTTAAATACACGGAACAAGACAAAGATTCTAGAAGTTCAACAAATAAAGATAAAAGGGCAGTAAAACATAGGCCTTGATTCTCAAAGCAGGTACATCGCTTACTATTAGATCTATTTGTCCAGACCGCAAGATGATTGATCAAATATGTTATCAGATTCAAGGGTCAAAAAGTCATTAGGCTTTGGTTCAGGACTAGAAAAATGAAAACATGAATATAATCAAGCGATCTTGAGCTTGGACTAGCCTAAACTCACTAGAGGAATTCTAGATGTTAAACATGTCAGTGTTAATGCATACAATAAACTTAAATTTCCTAGGTATCCAATGATTTAAGTGGATGACTAGAATGTTATCTGTCAAGAATCTAAATTACTCTTTTTTTACTCCAATCAGCCACCACCTACAAAGATTTCCCTCTAACAGCTAATGCTTATCCTACAACACATGTGCCCCTTTTCATCCTCAGTCTCCTCTGGTCTCAGTCTATTGGCCTTCAGCCAATATGGCACCTACTAATATCAAATAATCACAATAATACAGTATAGATAAACAACAATTTTTGCATGGAGAGATCTAACAAACTAAGGTTATTTGAAGACACGCCTTGAAGAAAAGGAAAAAAAAACTTTTAATTTAACTAGGTTGTTATTCATGCCTCGTTTACTTTAGGTAGACGTGATCATCAGGCCTAGCCCGCCCGTGCCCGACCCGACTCGGCCCGATTTGGACCGGGCTAAGGACCCGGTTTGGGCCCGGCTCGGCCCGAGCCCAAACTACCAACGGGCGGCACGGGCCAACCCTTTGCTCGCCCGGCCCGGCCCGGAAGCCCGCCAGCCCGTTAGGCCCGCCTGCTACAGTAAAAACTAACATGAAATTTTGTACACTGTACCTGTAAGAACCAAAAAAAAAAATTTATTTGGGGTTGAGAGAGGAGGGTGCACGTGCAGCCCCTCCCCTCTCTCCCTCTCCGGCACGTGACGCAAGAGATCAGCCGAATCCAAATCTGTTTCAAATTTGGATCTTTGCCCTATAAATAAAAACCCTAATTCTCTCTCTCCTCAACACCCCCTCCCCCCAACCTCCTTTTCCCTTTCCTCCTTCTCCTTCGTTTCCTTCTCCCTTACCGTCAAAATCGCGATGTGGGTTCGGCCCGTCGGAGCATCGCCAAAGGAAATTGGGACCATCACACTCCTCCCTAGTAAGCCCTCTCTCATCCCTCTAGTTTAATTTCAATTTAATAAAGTAAATTAAAAATACCTAATTTGAGCGATTTCGGCTTTGCCGGCAACTCTCGCCGGCCGGCGAATTCGGGCTGCTGCTACTCGTGCTCAAGAGCTCAAAGTCGTTGGCCTTGTGCCATGGTTGCCTTCTGGAAGAGCCCTCGTGGCTCCGATCGTCGTCGGCCGTCGGTGGTGGGTTCTCCTCCATCTCGTGAGAACGACGAAGAGAGAGAGAGAGAGACAGACAGACAGAGAGAGAGAGAGAGAGAGCCGAGTGGTGGAGAGTGGTCGTGAACCACCGCCGGCAGTCACTCTCCCCCTCGATTCTTCTTTTTCTCGCGTCGGTCGCAAGAAGGAAGAAAGGGGTTGGCTGGGCTCAGGTTTAACTCGAGCCAACCCCTTTTCTTTTAAGTTCGGGTTCGATTCGAGTTTGGATTTCGAATCCACAGACCCAACCCGAACCAATTTTTTTGGATAGGCTGCGGGTTGGCCCATAGCCCAATCCATTATTTTGCCTAGACCTTAGCCTAGCCCGATTGGTTTCTTTTTGGATGGGCTGCGGTTGCCCCGTAGCCCAATCCATTAATTTGGCTGGGCAAGGCCCAGCCCAATTAGTTTTTTTTTTTTTGGAATGGGCCAGGCCAGTAGTAGCCCAGCCCAATCCAATAGGCAATTTAACTCATTTTAGTTCTTTTTAGTTTTTAGAAATATTGATATTATTCAAATTAAAATTTTTATTATTATTTATTATTAAAGGAGGTGATTTTTAGTACGTGAGCTACGGATTTGAGATTTCGGTTGTCTTGCCTAGACTCAGATGAATGGGTTCACTCACATATTTGTTTTATTATATTTCGTACCTTTATTAGACCATGTAAAATTTCTGTGTGCAAATTTATTTATTTCATCCTTTCATGCAAAAATTTAATTATTATATTTTCTGTGTGCATTTAATTATTATATTCAGTGCATAACCATACTTTGTGCAAATATTAAATTTAGTGAAAAGGAAAATGAGACTAATATTGGTACGACTTAGAACTGTTCATCCTAGGACTGTTCCCTAATTCCGCCAGAGTCACCTAAGAAAGTCATCGCGGTGATCTAATTTAGAAATTTTCCCTAGACTTCCAGATAGACTTAAGTCACCATAGAAAATCACAAGCGATTTATACCGGGACTGTTCTCTAAGTCGTACCAATACTAGTCTCATTTTTTCTTTTCACTAAATTTAATATTTGCACAAAGTATGGTGATACACTGAATATAATGATTAAATGCACATAGATAATATAACAATTAAATTTTTGCACGTAAAAATGAAATAAATAAATTTACACACAGAAAATATACATGGTCTGACAAAAGCATGAAATATAATAAAAATAAATATGTGAGTGAACCCACTCACCTAAGTCTAGGCAAGCCAACCGAAATCTCAAATCTCTAGCTCACGTACTAAAAATCACCACCTTAAATAATAAATAATAAAAAAAATTTAATTTGAATAATATTAATATTTTTAAAATTTAAAAACTAAAAAGAACTAAAATGGGTTTAATTTACCCATTGGATTGGGCTAGGCTACTGGTGGCCCGGCCCATTCCAAAAATAAAGCTAATTGGGCTGGGCCAAAGCGTAGCCAAAAAAGGAAAACTAATCGGGCTGGGCTAAGGCCCAACCGAGAAAATGGATTGGGCTGCGGTTTAGTCCACAACCCATCCAATTTAATTGGTTAGGGTCGGGTCTATGGATCCGAAATCCAAACCTAAACCTGAACCCGAACTCAAAAGAAAAGGAAGGGGTTGGCTCGGGTTAAACCCGAGCCCAACCCACCCCTTTTTGTCCTCCTCGTGTCCGACGCGAGGAAGGGAAGAAATTATCAAAGAGAGAGGTCGCCGATGACCCTGCCGGCGGCGGGTCACGACCGGCTCCCCCCCTCTCTCTCTTTCTACTTCGTCGTCCTCACGAAGTGGAGGAAAACTCACCACCGACGGCCGACGCCAATTGGAGCCACGAAGGCTCCCTAGAAGCTTTCGGTGACGATGCGGTTGCGACCTGAAGCTGCCGACCGGCCTGATTTGCCGATGAAGCCAAGAACCCTAATTTTTAGGTATTTTCGTTTTACCTTATTAAACTGAAATTATTTTTGAGTGGTGGGAGAGGGCTTACTAACGAGTCGTATAGTGGTCTTTCATTGCTCCGGCGACGCTCCGGCGATCCAATTCCACAGCGACGACTCCGACGGTGAGAACAAAAAAAGAAACGAAGGAAGGGAAGAAGAAGAGAGAGAAGGGGGGAAGAGATGGTTAAGCAAAGAGAGAGAGGGGATTAGGGTTTTTTAATTTATAGATAAAGGAAAAATCCTGATCTAATCCGATCCGGATTAGGCGCGATTTTGCCCTGCGCCTCATCGCGTGCCGGAAAGGGAGAGGGGAGGGGCTGCACGTGCACCCTCCTCTCTCTCAACCCCTAAATTTATTTATTTATTTTATTATTATTTTTTCTTTTTTTATTTAGACAAAAAGTCCTGAGGGTTATCTCGAAGTGACTTCTAGTTGATGTTGATCCACGGGGTTTAGACCCATTGAGACAGATGACAGTATAAATATTGAAAAGATATTAATATGTTGAAACCGTACAAGATTACAAGTTATGACTCTCTATTGTTATCATTGTTATTATTTAAAGAGTATGCCTATTGCAAATTGTTATGGATATTGTTACTTTTAGTTTAATTTTATTCAACATTAATATAATTTAAATTTTTTTTAGTTTTCGAGTGGATTCCATTCACTGAGCTATAATTGTTAGCTCATGGATTCTTTTTTTGTATTTATTTATCTATCTCAGGTAATAGTCAGTGGGGCGACCGAGCGAGATATACCCGGACTCCACCTCCACTTAGGATTCACCTATTTACTTTTCCGCTCTTTTGGATTTTATAATTTAGATTAGAAAATTTATTTATTTCGTTTAGAGACTCAAAAATAATAACATTATTTTATGCTTTATTGCGATTAGTTTTAAATTTAATAAAGCAAATCTTCATTTTCCTTATTTATTTTGCCATCGTACACGTAGAATTATTAATAAGGCTTCGTGTATCTCAAGCATATTGAGATACAGGGCCGATCATGATTCTTATTTCGGGTCGTGACAGTACCGTTTTATAATTTTGTTAGCCCCTCTCTTATCACATATCAGCCCAAGTGCAAGTACTGTTTACATTTTTTAGCCCACCTCTCCATCTCCCATCACATATCAGCCCAACATGTAGTATTTAATTTTTTTAATATACTTTCTTTTAAAACAGAGAAAAACATAAATATTTAAAAAAAATATGTAACGGTAAAAAATATTCTAAAAATAGCTAAAAATTCTAAAAATTAGCAAAAGAGGGACTCCACTTTTTTTTACCATTTTACCCTTTTAACATAAATAAACAACTAGTTTATAGAGGTATTTTGATAATTTTAACTTTTCTTATGCTTATAAATAGATGATAAATTTTCTAAATTCATCACACATTCTTAAATTCTCTAATCTCTCAAGCTCTTCCCAAATTAAAGGTTTCAACATTTTTAATCTTCAAATTAGCAAATTCTCTCTAATATGGATTCTTTTAATGATCATATAAAATCACAATTAGAGGGCGAAGATTTAATTAATCCTACACCCACATCTCAACCTCAACCTGATCTAGAAACTCTGATTTCAGCTTCATCATCAGGCAGTTCTAAGAGATTAAAGTCTGAAGTTTGGAAGTATTTTAAAAACATTGAAACAAAAAATAGCCAAAGTAATGTTATAAATTGTAGAGCTAAATGTCTTTAATGTAATCATGATTTTTCTGCATTAACTAAGAATGACACTACTTACCTAATGAGGCATATTAAAGACAAGTATAAAAAAGGTCAACTTGATATTGGTCAAATGTTGCTTAATCAAGGTGCTTCTGAAAATATTTCTAATTTTCAATTGAATTATAAAAATGCTCGTAAAGAAATAGTTAAATATATTATTCGTAGAAATAAACCTTTTGCTCTGAGTGATGATCCGAAACTTAAAGGTTGTTTGCAAAGAGGTTTTAATCCGGCTTATAAAATAAGGGTGTAATATTTACCTTTGATGTGATATAAAGTGAAAAAATAGAAAAAATTATTTATAAAATTACCACGAATACAATTTGATTTGATATAAAGTAATTTAATGGGACAAATATCAATGTTAAATTAGTAATGTGTGATAAAATATAATTTTGATAAATAGTATTTGTTATTTAGAATGAGGATATTATGGTGTTTCACTATTATTTTAGAATAAAGAGTTATATTTTAGAATAAAAAGTTATATTCTAGAATATATTCCTGAAGTGAAGGGGCTTAAAGTTAAAACCATGGTTCGTCGGATCAGGATTGGCTGAATAAGATCCCGATCCAAGCCCGATCCAAACTCTCTCTCTCTTTCTCTCTTTCACTCATCACTCTCTTTCTCTCCTTACCATATAACAATTATTTCTCTTACGGAGAGATCTAGCTTCAATGAATTCAGACAACACAAGTCTAACTCCGACAAACTACAGTATATAATTTTTTTATTTTTATTTTATTTCTCTATTAGTTTTTTTTATTTCTTCCACTCTCTATTTTTCTTCTTTTCTTCTTCTTCTTCTTCACTACACCATGGTTTTTCTTTCTTTTGTTTCGTTGTCTTCCACTCACTCTTTCTAATCTCTTTTATTGCATTATAGTTTTTTCCTTCCTTATTTTCTTATTTTTGGTTTTTTTTCTAAATTTTTAAAAGTTTTCTTTAAATAATTTTTAGAATTTTACGTAATTAAAAAATCTAATCTGATCGAGGCAACCGATATGGCCGATACATATCATTTTTTTCAGAAGGCCGATCCCAATCCCCACCCTGATTTTTCAAACCTTGGTTTTAAACTTTAAACCTTGATGCTTGTCTATTCCAATTTATGCTAAATCCATCTTCTTAAACATGAAATCAATCTGAGCAAGAAGAAAGTGTCCAAAATCGGAAAAACAGTAACTTAGCCACTGACCTTGCAAACTTGATACATCATCAAAAGAACATCTCTGCAACCCTCCCTGCTCATATACCTTTCCATCCTCTCCTTCACATCCTCCAAGATACAAACATCCTTCAACGACACCTCCAAATATGCAAACATAGCTGACGATAGCCGTCCCTTCTCTGCACCATCTCTCCTCCTCTTAGGGCCCCTCCATTGCCCACCCACCCCCATTTCCCTCTCCCCTTCCAAGCTCTCCCTTTTCCCCCTCGAAACTACATCGTCCTCCCGGTTCGTGACTCCAAGATCGCAGCCGCAAGCCCTAGGGTTCGAGAAGAGTAGATTCAGCCAGGAGGTGAGGGATCTGGAGAAGGATTTCAAAGCCTTCTCACGGCGGATCTGGGCCTTGCGGGAGGACTTAGATTGCTCGTGTTCGAGTGCCTTGAGGCGGCGCGAGGCGGCAGCGGCGGAGGAGGAGGGGCGACGGCGGAAGGTGGAGGTGGCGTTGGTGGAGGAGGTTGAGGAGGAAGGGGCCTTCTTGGAGGCGGTGAAGAAGAGGGGTAGAGGAGAAGGGGAAATAGGGTTAGGGTTTCGGAAGGATGGGTAGGGGGTTTTGTAGTTGGAGACGTCGCGGAAAAGGTTAGGGGAAAGAGAAGGAGAAAGAGAAGGAGGGGAGGATGGAGGAGATACGGCAGCGTTTCGCCGCGCCGCCGCCGCCTCCGGCGGCGTCCGGCGGCGTCGATCCATTGGGTCCGGAGAAGAGAGAGGAGAGTGGTGTCGGAAAGAGAAGGGCTCTTTTGGAATTTTATTGGGGAGGAGCGGGAAATGGGATAGGGTGTTCGTTCGAATTGGTGCGTGGATTGTCTGTACGTATGATTGTTGGGATTACTACAATTCATTACGTGGCTTTCTTTTATTGGCAGCTTAAGTCGGAGATACGAGAATAATAGAATCTGGTCATGCCTCTTCGAAATTTTTTTTACTGAAATAAACTACTCTTAATTCATGTTCCTATTGTTAATTTATATTTTTATATCGCTATATGCATCTATAAGTATTTATTCAAATAAAATTATTTTCATAACTAATAAAATAATAAACTCTTAGGACAAAGCCCAGACTTTCTTTACGCCATGCGAAACAACATGGTGGAACAATGGCTATGGCTAGAAGCCAATATCGAAATTCTCACTCTTTGTTACGCCTATGGTGTTCATAAATTATGGATCGACAGCAAACAAGTTCATATTCATCAATAAAATTATTAGTTCTTGGTCGCTGTCCTCTATGACCAGAATTTTTGGGAGGAGGAATGCGTTAAGAGTTAGCAAGAAAGAAACACAGTTTCAAGCTTGAGGTGTTGAAGGAGTAAGTAGGAAAGATTGATGGCGAGGGCAAGCATCATATTAAGATGAATTTGATTCATCATAAAAGGGTTATGTTTTATCTTTATTTCTCTTTTGCTTTTCAGTACTTTTTAATCTCAGCTATTGTTGTAGCTAGTCTTTTATGATCGGATGCTGTTATTACTATAACAATCATTGCCATCATCATCATCATCATTGTTGTTATCGTCGTCGTTGTCAAAGCCTTCCCTAATAGGTTTCATGGCCAATAACGCTTCTGGACATTAACTTGCATGCTAGAATATCTCTTCACGTAGCTTTAGAAGAATACCTTGCTCCAAATGTATAATAAGAAACTAAGATATAGGAGGAGATAATCTAGATGCCAGTGGAGTTAACTACCCATGGTCCAGAAGAGATAGAAGAAAAACATTTCACATGAGACTTTTCATTACGCATTCAAATTCCAAAGTACTTCATAAGAATCCTCCTTTTGTAAGAAGACATGCCATTTGTATTGCTCTATAATAAATAACTAATTTAGAGCATGAAGAGATTGCTAAGAGCAAGGCCTCAGGTTATGTCCTAGCCTGGGATGATCTAAGCTTGCTAACATGAAGTATGCATGCCATGGAGACACTGAGAATGATTCCTCCACTGTTGGTAGCTTTAGGGAAGCTGTTAGAGATGTCAAATTTGAGGGAAACCGCATATCAGAAGGGTGGCAAGTAAGGGCTCAACACTTGAAGGAGTACTGGTTAGTGAATTCAAATAATTTCTATGTAATGTCTCTTTCTATCTTTAAAAAGTTGGATAGTGTGTTCTTCTTATGCTTTAGGTGTTCTAGGACGCAAAGCTCTTGATCATGTGTGATTCGAGTCTTCGGTTTCGACATATTCTTTTGGCTTTGTTTGAGATTAAGCTCCGAATTCGATTAGTTAGTCTTATTTTTTAATCTTAATTTTTTTTAAGAATAAACTTGATTAGATATACAAAAGATAAAATAATGTTTAGTTACTGAACCAGTTCAGGAGTTCTTAAACCAATTCAGAAGAGGTTTCTAAACTCAAAGCAAATAAGGCTTAACATTTGGGGCAGAGCCAAGAGTCTGTGTCTAGAAAATGAGTTTGCAAGGGTAGGAGTTTGATGATGATGCACTAGCTTGTCACACAATCAAATGGAAGCTATGTTGCAGAGGAAATATCTTTCAGAGAGATCCGTTAGCATCACCTCCACAGGGACTTCCTATTGAGCTTGAGCCTAAGAATTAAGTTTTACATCTGCTCATGGTTGATGATAAATTAACATGAATAGGTGAAGTGTATGTCATACTTTGATGTAGTATGTTCCATGAACATGAAAATTAACAATATATAGTATCAGTATCCTCCTTCATTCTGAAGTGCAACTTCTCTAAGAATTATAGGTTTGATTACTCCTCTGTAGATATTAGAGTTGATATTTAGTAGATTTTCTATTACAGTATTATATGCGTATAATTTGACTATTCTGACTAACTATATTAAGAGAATTGACTCAATTGTTTAACATATATATTGAAAGGACTAGGCTCATAATCTGGCCGAATATTATTTTTATGTAGGGAAAATTTAAATAACATTCTATCTTTTAATAATTTTATGGTTAAAACTCATCTTTGAGTGTTCTTTACTCTAATACCTTTGTTCTATTATAATTTTCATCCGATATTTTTTGATAATTTAAACCAACAATTTCTAACAAAACAATATCAAAATAGGAATATACTATTAGAGATGCAAAGATTAACTCTAAAAATATATAAAATATCCATATGACATAGTATATATATAATTTTAAAAGAAGTAAAAAATTTAATAGTGAAAATTGAATGATATCCTAGTTAAACATGTATAATTAGACTTGTATTGCCAACAAATATGATGCGAACCAGGTCAGATTGGATCACATCAAAGGGAGATTAGGTTCAATGGATTGAGTCTAATTATCTTATTTGATTATTTGATTTAATTAGAGTCTTAGTAGGTTATGATTTTATTTAATTAGCTAAATCTAGCTCTGTGCAGTTTTGGGAAAATATTCTCAGAATATTCTTTACATATCTAAATAATATCAAACTACTTGAATAAGGTCGCCAACCTCCAGATCTACAACTTTGATATTCATGACTTCTCTAGATTTAGAATCTACGATAAAATGAAAGCTTAATCCGAGAAGATAAGCAACGAAACAAAAGGTTAATCCGAGAAGATAATTGATTTAGTTGGTTTGTTACGGTTTTAACTTAGTTGTTGGTTTGTTAGGATTTGTTAGAGTCGTTTGTCTTAGTTGATGAGTTCCAAGGGTGAGCTTTTATAAATATGTAGAGGAAATCTTTATTGGAGAAGAATCTTGGATAATTGAATTCGCTTTGGCATTTATCTCATTCTTTACTTGTCTCTAGCCATTGACACACTCTCCTTCCTCCCTTCTTCCATTGCTTAAGTCTTTGATCGGCTTCTTTTAGCTTCTAACCCCCATCTTCTATAATAACTTCTCCCCCTTCACACCAAGAACTAAACATAGCATCTATCTAGCCATTAGTGAGCTATCAAACTAGGATCTAATTGACCTCGGCCATTGTTTGGTCGATATCTTAAAATCTAACCGTCCGAATCTCATGATCTTAGATTCGTTGGAAATCTCTCTCTAAGAGCAACAACATATCCAAAATTTAGGGGGATTCGTTAGATTGATTGTTCGCAGATTTTCGTAAAAATTACATGCTTCATGGAGTCTAAAATTGTTACGGATCGGATTAGGTCGATTCGTAGCGAAATATCTCATGTTATATATCTAGAGACATATGCCTATGGACAAAATAGTATCAATAAATATAACTAAAAAGAAGATTAAATATATTTTACTTTCAGTACTTTAAAAAAATTTCAAACTAGCCACTGTATTTATGATTAAATTGATACCGTTAATTTTTCTATCAAAGTTAATAGAGCACGTTAAAAAATTAAAACTTAAAAATAGAGGGAATTTAACTCGACATTTAATTTTTAAAATTCTTTAGACACACTCCATTAATTTAGATAGAAAAACTAGTATAAAAACTGGTTTGAGATTTTTTAAAGTATAAAAATATTTTTATCTATAAAAAATAAAAATAGAGGAATTTAACTTTTAATCTTTTTAGTATATTGACTGATTTAATAACTGTATTTAAGTACAGTGTATTTAACCAAAGAAAAAAAAAATTTGGCGCACGCTCGCCACTATTCTTCTTCCTCATCCTTATCGGAGACGGATTTAGCGCGTTTTTCCCAGCATTTCGCCGGAGAGATATCGGGGTTAATCCGATTAACCTTCCCCCATAAGAACCCTCCAGGTCGTCTCTTCTCGGGGAGTCTCGTCGCCTCTTTATTCTTCTTCTTCATCGCCTTCAGTCTCGCCAAAGTAGCGTTGTCAGTTTCGGACTGTCGGAGCGTCGCCGGAGCAAGCTAAGATCACTCTTCAACTCGCTGGTGAGTCATCCTCCACCTCCGGAAGTTAATATCAGTTTATTTGAGTATGCAATTGTGTAGCCTTGTGGTTATACCTTCGGCTTCGTCAGTGAGGTTCCGCCGACTAGTAATTAATTTTGGGTAATCGTGTGGAAGACCTCATGCTATGAGTAATCGTCTCGGCTACTCGGGGTTCCGAGGGAGGCTACACGATCTCTCGGCATGGTTCTGGCCATCGCCGCCGCCTAACTAGCTAGTCGTTCTTCTCTCCATGAGAGTAATGTGTCGATGCCCTTTAGTTGAGCTCTCGTGGCTCCGTTTGGGAGATCGGCTACCGCCATGGCCGCCGGCCATGGACGACGCTCTAATCGTCGCCAGTCGCCCCGATCGGCTTCCCTTCACCTCCTGCGCCTGGCCTCTCGGCGGCAGTGACTGTCGGCAGCTATACTCCGTTCTCGTCGGGCTCCCTTTGAGGGAGACGGTGTGAGCTATATCCCAACCCGAGTTGGGTAAAGATTGTTATATTCTTGTCTCTCTTTCTTTAGAGATTTGAAGAAAAGAATGGCTTACAGCTAAGGGTGAAAATGGATCTGATAGTGCTCAATTCATATTTGGATCCATATTTTTAGTTCCGATACGAATTCGGATACGAATATTGGACGGATAGCAAAATTTAAAACCATATTCTAACTAAACGGATACGAATAATCTTCGAATATAGGATCAGATCTTAAACGAATATTGATTGAATTTTAAACGAATTATAATATTTTATTTAGATATAATTAACACAAAAATATTAAGATTTTTACAACAAATACATTTTTTGTATGTCAAATATGTAAAATTAGAGAAATTAATCTCTATATATAATATATAACGTATTATTAATAACAATATTAATATTTACTATTTAAATAAGTAAACTAAAAATTGTAAATCATTCAAAAAAATATACGAGTAAACGGATATCCAATATCCATATCTGAATCGAAAAAATATATCCGACCCATATCGTATCCGATTTTTTTTTTAAACTTTTACCTATTTCCGAATCTGTATCCGAATCAGATATAAATTTTTTATCTGTATCCTATTCGAGTTGGGTTGGATAACGGGTCCGGTTGAAGCTAATCCGACCCGTTTTCACCCTACTTACAACTAATTTAGATAACTCCGACCCGTTTTCACCCCTACTTACAACTAATCTAGGGTTAAGTGATTAATTTAGGTCTATGAACCTAACTCGGGTAAAACTAGCCCTTGTGTTCGATCAGACCATCTAATTGACCCAAATAGTGTTCTGATTAAATCGTAGCTAATCTATGTGAGTCATAACATCAAAATTTTCTGAATTAGACTCAATTGAATCTTATCTAATCTACATGGCAATTGGGTTTTAGATCTGACTACATGATCAAGACCGCAGGTTCACTAATCAACCTGCCAGAACTTCGTGTCACTATTTGGTGTCCTAATTGAACCTACTCGAAATAAACACTTTACCCCTGCATTAGCATTTAACCAAACATTAGAAAGATAAAGTAATTGGTAAACTTATACAGCATTATGCTACATCTATAATCATATTAAATAAAATTGTTCTCTAATTCTAGTAAAAAAAAGTTTCATAATTGAAGAAATTTTGAGTTATTGCAAACCAATTTCTAATAGAGGTGCTCAAAAAGCCTGTTAGTCTGAAGCTCATCCTTCTCCAACCCAATAAAATAGGCTAAAGTTTGACCTAATCAGAAAGTCTATTGAACCGACTCGAGTTAAAGTGTCTAATACCCAACTCGACTTGAACCCGTAGTGTCTGGCCTGTCCATTGAGGCCTACCTCTATTTGCTCAGACCATGTCTATTAAGTTTAAATTCTTCAAATCCTATTTGAATTCGTTAAATTCCTTTAACTTATTTAATTTCCTTACTGGAAAGCAATGGCTACTGTTGACTTCTTGAGATTGAAAGTGTGGCACATTCATTTTTGTAAAAAAATTTATATGAGGGATCGATACTTAATGTCCAACAAAATATGATCAAATTAAGGCTCTAAATATACTAAAATCACATTCATACACTGAATCCCATATATCAACAAATCCAAAACTATTGTTTACGTAATTTCAAAGCTCATATTAGAGAAGTGTAAAGTAATTTAAGAAATATAAAAATTATCATTTGAAATGGATAAAATATTCTACTTTTTATTGCATCGCATAGGTGCTTATTAAATTAATCTTAACTCAAGGTGTTTACTTAATATTCTTTTGGTAAATAAGTGGCTTTATAATATAGTGAAACTGTAGTGTCTACTTGTAATTTTCTCTAAATCATTTTAAGTAAATACATTATACCATAATTCAAAGCCAACTGATTTATTGTCTTTTCTCAGTAGGTATCTCTGGTTTCCACAACTTCTTAGATACTCATTTGCTATCTGAACATATAAATCAAATTATCTTTACCTGTTTATAAGTACCTCCAATCATAGGCTTCACTCCATCCTGAACAAAAAACAATGACTACAATCATCTTCTTAGTTCTTCTCCTTGCCTTGCTCCCCATCTTCCATCTTCTCACCAAATCTACCACCAGATCATTTCACAAGCTCCCTCCTGGATCTCTTGGCCTCCCTCTCATCGGCCACAGCCTTGGCCTTCTCCGCGCCATGCGCAACAACATCGGCGAGCAATGGCTAGAGGAAAAGATCAAAAAGTACGGGCCGATATCGAAACTGTCTCTTTTTGGGACCCCGATGATCTTTCTGACCGGACCGACGGCCAACAAGTTCATATTTTTCAACAAGGCATTAGCCCTTCAGCAACCAAGATCAATTACAAGTATACTTGGGAGGAGAAATATGTTAGAGTTAGTAGGAGAGGATCATAAAAGAGTGCGAGGTGCTGTCATGCAATTTCTGAAGCCTGAAATGCTAAAGAAGTACGTTGGAAAGATCGATAATGAAGTCAGGCATCATATAAAGATGAATTGGACCGGGCGGCGGACTGTCATGGTATGTGTATCTCATGTTCATTTAAGTTTATACAAGCTATTGCCACCCTACCATTTGATAAGAGAATTCATGGCATGCATATACTATCAGAAGAATATGTATCATTTCAGAATTTTACAGTCTCGTAGCATGTTCGTAGTTTGTTGCATTTCTCTTATATTTATTTATTTATTAATAATTACAATGTGCATGGCTTGCATCTCTTCTTTTTGAGATTCTTCATAGCAGTAATTTATTTTGCTTTCCATCTGATGATAGATCTTCCTAAAAATTTAAGCAGATAATACACCAAGTTATTATCTATCATTGAGAATTTGCACTGCAACTCAAAGATCAATGTTATGATCTAATATCCAATCTTTGTAATATACACAGGTATTGCCTCTAATGAAGAGTCTCACATTTGACATCATATGCTCCCTCATATTTGGGCTAGAGAGAGGAGAAGTTAGGGAAGGTCTAGTTAAGGACTTCGACGAGATGGTAGCTGGAATGTGGGCAATTCCGGTGAACTTACCGTTTACCGCCTTCAATAAGAGCCTGAGGGCGAGCTCTAGGGTGCGGAAGGTGCTCGCCGGAATTATTAGAGAGAAGAAGGCCAAGCTAGAGCAAGGTCTCTGCTCTTCTGATAAAGACCTCATCACTTATTTGTGTAGCTTAGGTGGAGCATTAACTGAGGAGGAGATTGTTGACAATGCCAGGCTTGTCATAATTGCCGGCCATGACACGTCATCCGTTCTTATCACATTCATGATCCGCCACCTTGCTAATGATCCAGATACACTTGCAGAAATTATTCATGGTAATCAGCAGATTTTATATAATTTACTGTAATCTAGTTAGCTTTTTATTTATTTATTTTTAGTACAGAGATGTCTATGCTGATACTGAATTTAATGCTTAGTATAAGAGCCGCAAATTAATAAAATAAGAATCTCCTAAATAATATCAAGTACTAGTGATCATCAATATAACAAAAAGAATTCTTCCGTATAGTTCTGTACTAAGTTTCCATCTAGAAAATACTATCAAGAATGGAACATAAAAGGAAATTCCAGTAATTAATCTCTAGATATCAGTGCAATTAATATTCATCCAGAAAAAATAAGAACAGTAAATTACTTAAAATTGAGTCATCCTCTAGGCAAGTATGCTATTTGTACTAAAAGATCATCATAGAAAAATGAGCCAGGAATGATTGCATCATTGCATATTATATTTTCAGCAAACATATTTGAAAACAGGTGTTCTAAGTATTTTACAGGAACCCTTCTTCTGAAGAACCATTACCATCTTTTGCATCTCAATTACTCTCACACCTCATCTTTCTTCTCGAGTCCATGTACCTCACAATTCCTATTTCTTTGAAACAAATAACTCATTACTAATTTGTCATAAATTTTAGAACAAGAAGAGATTGCCAAGAATAAGGCTTTAGGAGATGCTCTAAATTGGGATGATCTGGCTAAGATGAAGTATACATGGCGCGTCGCAATGGAGACACTGAGGATGATTCCTCCTGT
Organism: Typha latifolia; assembly: GCF_019914945.1. Classification (NCBI taxonomy): domain Eukaryota; kingdom Viridiplantae; phylum Streptophyta; class Magnoliopsida; order Poales; family Typhaceae; genus Typha; species Typha latifolia. The sequence goes on from NC_133095.1 coordinate 10,521,586, forward strand.
GTTTGGTAGCTTCAGAAAAGCTCTCAAAGATCTCGAGTTTGAAGGGTACTCCATACCAAAAGGCTGGCAAGTAAGATTGAAATACCTGAAACTTTAATTACTGAAACTGAATCTCAAGTTTACAATTTTGTTATTTTGATACAATAATCTAGGTCTTTTGGGGATCAAGCATAACACAGTTGGATGCAAAAAATTTCCATGAACCAAGAAAGTTTGATCCTTCACGATTCGAGAACCAGTCTTCAATTCCACCATATTGTTTTGTGGCGTTTGGAGGGGGGCCAAGATTATGTCCTGGAATTGAGTTTGCAAGGATAGAGACATTGGTGATGATGTACTATCTTGTCTCACAGTTCAAATGGAAATTATGTTGCAAAGATGATACCTTTAAGAGGGATCCAATGCCATCACCTAAGCATGGACTTCCTATTGAACTTGAACTTAAGAAATGTCATGCAAAAGCTCATGTGTGATATTATTTTTGCATCAACAAAAGAAGAGTCTGTATTATATTATGATGCAAAATTATTATGTAGAATTATGCTATCAGCGTTTGTTTAACTATCCTTCTATGAATGACAATGAGAAGTATTTTATTCCAATATGTGTACTCATGGAAAAGTTCTTGAATCCTATAATAGCTGAATAATCTTTTTTTTTCCCTTGGCAGTAGAAGAATGGGATTCTTTTTTTGACTAGGGTATACCTCCTTTAAATCAATTGATTAGTTGACTCACAGTGTTGGCATTTTTTTTGTAACATTTGTATTTAATATTGTGAATTGAGTATAAAGTTCTGTTTCTATTCTTGTTGGGCCAAGAATATCACACCTAGATACCTAAGAACCTAAAAATTTATAAGAAAAACCAACATATAAATTGTAGCAGAATATAAACTTACATTTCTTTCTTGAAAGTAATTTCTTTTCTCCTTCAGTGATATGATATCTTTTGCTCTTAGCAATTGCTTCTGGAATGATGACAGATCTGGTATACTACTTTAATGCTCTCAATACATCCTATGATCCTCCTGTTTATAATAACGGATCTGATTTTTGAACATTTTTATTTCTCTTATATTAACTTAATTTGTTCTACTGCTGAAGATTTAGAGTACCAAAATTTTAGTCCAAGTATAAATCAGACTGGTTTCAATCACCAAATGACAAGTTCATATATATATGGAGTAACAAGTATCATCTCAATGCATTTGACCATTTATTACAACTGGAAGCCAGTGATCAATAATTGAGGCTCTTAGATTCCTGCAACAAGCGAGACAATGTGCAATTTGGGACGACGGAGAACACATCGCCGGTGTTCAGCAACGTGTCGGCCCGGAGAACCAGCCGCGGTCCTGAAGGGACCCATGCCAGAGTTCCTTGCTTTCCGTGCCATGACCTCGTACACCGCCCAAGGCTTCCGGTGGACCTCCATGAATCCCCCAGGGCGGATGATCCTAAGCGCCTGCGCACGGCCAGCGGCTATGGCCATGGTAGTGCACACCCTCTGCTTAAATTTGAACTAAGAAGTGGAGGGAATGCATGGAGTCCTAACTTTGCAGTGGTTCTTTTATAGGTTGAGGTGGGCAAGTTAAGACAAGTGAGGTTACATTGGATTTCCAACACATTGGCTTTGTTCAATGAGACTTACAAGGCTAAAGTTTCAGGTGATTAGGTTTTATCCACAACTTTGTAACTATCTATCCTAGATTTGATAAGCTTATGATTGCATTTGTGTCTTGGTTGGATTGGCTCTTTTGTCTTCATCATGATTCTGGAAGCTAGCCTATGTATGATATATTTTGAACGATCAAATTCTGAATATTCTCATCCTGAATTCATGGAATGAAAATAAATTAATCATGAATAAATGTATAATGTGATTTTAATCTGGAATAGGCAAAGAAGTTGAAGCTTAACTACTTACTGCAATAAAGGTGATGAGTATATATAGTTGGCAATACATTATGCCATGCTTATCAAGCTTAATTCCTGCATATAAAAAGCTTTAGCTTCTACAGGGTCATATATAATTCTGATTAAGTAAGACTCATGCAACTTCTCAGGACCAACAATTCCGTAATCTATTCTTTTGAAAAAGAACACAAAAAGAAGTTATTGAAGGAGAAATATATGCAAGACATGATCAAGCCAAAGAGACAAATGAAGCATGTTGCAAACCAACATTAGCACAGCTGAACTGATTTATTTATTATATCTGCAAACTTAATGTAGTAATCTAAATACAGTTTTTCTAATAAGACAAATTGTAGAATACATAAAGTGATTGAGAAACCACTGTGAAAAAAAAAAATCCATACTTGCAAAAGAAATGAACTATAGTTAGTGAGGACCTCTCTCCTTAATGGCACTGAGTACTAATGTTCATAGTTGAAATGGAGCAAGGCCACTTGAAGGTATCTGTGAGCATCCTAGGAGTGAGGGTGATCGCTTTCCACGGCCCATGGTAAACCCACGCGTTCCATCAGGCATTCTTGGACCCTGGTGGAGTTGTTTGTTGCTGAAATTTTCAGACATGCCCAGGTTTCCTGATTGTGGAGAATGGGACAGTATACCGCGCCCGTTGCAATTCTGAATTAGTCCATGGGGCTTTGCACGACCCCGTCCCCAACCCTTCTTCGCGCCACTCTGGTTATCTTCCATCTATCAACACATGTTCAATGATATCTGTTTAGATATTGCGAGCAAGTCGAAATGATTCTACCATAAGAGGGAGGTAGTAAAGATTATGATACATTACATACGTTTTGCTGAAGTAGTTGTTCGATTTTGCTGTAGCCTACTGCTGGCGAGGAAGGTGATTGATCATCGTCAGAGACCATATCGAAATGATCAAAATCAAGCCTTTTGTTTCTTATGACTGATCTTGGCTGTAACAAAAGAATTCAGAAAGTTTACTATCAGAAGATTGATGAATTATTGCCTACAAAATAGAAGTCATGTATTGAATGGAACAGTTTCCTAACTCGGTCTATGCAAAAGGATGTTTACAACTCTAAGCAGGATAAGTCAAAGATCGGCTAAGGGGTCCTTTATCAACCTACCGTGCGTCTAACCATTGTGCGAACACGAAGACCTTTTCGCCAATTCCTTTCATCATTTAGCTTCTCAACCTACTCGATAATAGATTCACAAGTTATGTGCAATTAGAATAATCAGAAAGATTAAAAAAAAAAGAAGCAGACAGAACAATTAACTTTCTTTAGTTTCAAATAGTTGACTTACAGCCTTATCAGCTTGTTCTGATGTCTCATACTCAACAAATGCGTGCAACTTCGAGAGTATTAAGTTATGAAAAAAATGAAGTAGTTAGTGCATATGCTGACAGTTACAATTATACACTACATTTTTTCAGACCAACATTAAATTATGTAATTAAAGGTAAAAGATTAAATTCAGAAAGAACTGTACCTTGTTGCTTATTGGCACATCACCTTTTGAAGTCCTTGCAGAATTTGGTTCCTGTGGATGGCATATCCGGATGTTCTTCACGCTGTTCAATGGACAACAGATCATTGCTTAATACCACAGTACAAGTTTGATCTATTTAGAGGGCAGAGACAAATTTATAAATGGTTATTAACCTCCCAACGGTACAAAATATCTTTTCCAGATTTTGCCGAGAGTAATCCTCAGGAAGATTTTCTACTATGACTGTTCGAGACTGCAAGTGGCAGAAAATTTTAGAAGATGATAAAGATGATAGTATCTGAGATGGCAAAGTAAGTATGATTTCTCGGTTAAGAACCTGAAGTTCCTCTTTTTCTCGCTCGGTAAAGGGCTGCTTGCGCCTCACCTTCTTGCCGTCATCACTGACAACCTGCAGTAGGACAAGAATTAACTGCACATTTCAACAGACATTGAAGCTACACATTGTAGAGCTCTCACCACAAATAAGTGAATAACTTGACTGTCCTACTAAATGATAACAAATTGATAGGAAATATAGAGATTGCTTACAAGTTTTGTGGAGGTTCGGAGTGCCTTAATAAGCATATGATTGCTAACACCAAAGGACTTTATCTTCTTCCAGGATGCGATTACAGACATTGGTACTGTAGAAAAACGTCATATGTTGGACTGTAAGAGAAACTATAGCATCTTTTATATTTGCTATGTATCTGAAAAGAAAATCATCACTTTTCTTAATTCTAAAGATGCGCATCAAGGATCTGCATGTCGATGCATTCTTAAGTTTGTTCAAATTATTCCCTTACCGTAACCTTCAGGCTCTTTGTTCATAATCTTCGTTAGAAAATCACTTGCAAGCAAGTTTGTGTCACTGAATTGATATTCAACCTGCAAAACAAGATGCATATTATGCCATGCTAAAACAAAAGCTAGAAAAGAACAAGGCTGAAGAAGAGCAACTGAATTATACTTGCTTCACTTCCTATGACAAAATGAATTAATAAATAGCAAAAGAAACAAGAGAAGAGGTACATCTAGCTATTCTTTGATCCATAAATATATAATTATAAGCAATTTAAGGACATTCACCATTTCCATTTTCATGTACCATTTGAAACACAAAGGTACCAGTATAAAAGCAAGAGTACATGGTGGATCTAAATACATCAGAAATTATCATCAAAAGGTATGTACACTGTAGCAAATAAAGTTATCTCCAAGAAATCCCAATGGCATTTTTGTTGCAGAATGCTGACCCATAATTTTATCTAAAAAGTGGAAAATAAGAATGTTGTGGATATGCCAATAACCAAATATTGCGTTTCAGGGTTGAGCTAAAAATTCCTTCCAGTAAGCAGAAAGTAAGTAGTATCGATTTCAACTTGAAGCTTTCCTGTATACCAAGATATTGAGAAGTATCAAAACGTTAGTTAATAATAAAACCATAACACTGATCATGTTCAGACTTCTACACTAACCACACCTTATGAACCAATTAATGTGGAGTGTATGAATGTTAATTGTTAAAAATTTCAAAGAAACTGTAAAATATCGATATATGATTTCATCTTCATAGTGAGGAACTTAGTTCGACCCCTTAATCTTATAAGCATTATGACAACCACCTTTCGAGCATGATAAGAGTATGTAGACTCAAAAATTATGAATCTAATTACTGCAAGAAACTACATTTCTGAAGCCAAACCTGCTTGACAATCTTCTGAATGACATCTGCATTGCTCTTGAACTGACCAGGGACCTTGGCATGGAAATCAGGCAAGAAACAAATTGGCTCACGCTCCGCAAAGTAAATCCAATCTGACCCGACCCCAACTCCGCTGTTCCCCGGAAACTGGAGGTATGGATAGTAGTACCCCGACATCGACATCGGCAGCATCTGGCAAACGGATCTCGGCACGAATTCTGGTGCATCGACATTGAATGTAAACCTAGCTGCAGACCCATTAGCCTCTGTTTCCTTATTTGTTCCCTTAATTTCTCCTTCTTTGTTCTCTTGAGACATCTCTCTCTCTCTCTCTCTCTCTCTCTCTCTCTCTCTCTCTCTCTCTCTCTCTCTCTCCTTCCCCTCCTTCACTAACTCTATTAGAATTTCTCCGCTATCCAACTCTATGTATCTATTTCTCTGTTCTCTCTCTCTCTCTCTTTGTCCACTTCTTTCTCTTGTCTTGTGTGGTGAGAATGTTTCTTGCTAACTGTTTTCCCTCTCACTTGACTCCAGCTTTCGCGCCAATTCGACCGTTGGAGGAGAGCACGTTGACCAAGAACTGGGGTCTCTGATCCCAGACGCATTAACAAAGTCATATTTCCCTAAATTCCCAAAATACCCTTCTTCTGCGGATTATATTCTGGATTCTCCTGTTGAAGATTCATTGCCACCCACATTTTCAAGTATTAATTTTTTTTAGACAAAAAAGTTACAAGTTTTATCAGATGCAAAGTTATAATAACATATAGAATTCCATTTGATCCCGTGCAGGTCAATTCTAACGCGTTGTTAGATACACGCTAACGCATCAATTACGTGCATTCAGTTGTTTATGTATCCTATATTTTTATAATTTTTTATATTTAATTTTGATCATGATCAGAACTGTCAACTATGCGTGATTAATATCCTAAGATGCATAAAGTGCACAGAAATCAGAATCTTCTTCTTTTCTCATAGCCCGACTCTGATCAAACTTTGCCGGAAGTGTACTTTGGATCATATAAATCACATTTTAAAGGCTCAATTTGATCAAAGACAAAAACTAGGATCCACCGTGCAAAAGCAGTTTAAAAGGGAGTAAGAAAAAGAGAGATGGAAAAAGGATCAAACTAGTATTAGTTTGAAACCATGTTGAGTCTATTGAAACTCAAATTCACCCAAATACAAGCACATCTCATAATCCCATTGTAAGTAAACAACACTTCTGGTTCACTTTTGGGTTTACCTGCACATCGATTCTTGGCGATATAAAAGAGAAATTGGACAATGGAAAAAGGTTACAGAATATGTGTATTTCTACAAATCAGTAGTCCATGGCTCCATATATTCCCCCTTGATTTCATTACATGTGCTAATATATGTTCCCAAGAACAAAGCAAACAAAAAAAAATTTAAAAACAATTAGCAAGTGACACACCCATCAAATCGTCTAGGAACCTAATTGATAAGCTGCTGTAAATTTATTCCCCATGATGAGGCTAACTGTGTCAATATCTGGTCCGGCGTTGCCCCTTCCCAATCCTCCGGAATTTCAACAGCAGGAGCTTCATGAAGGTTCAGCAAGATCTCTCTCTTCCCTTCCAGGGGGATTCCGAGGAAGTTGGCTCCATTCTCTACAACCAGATCAGTCAACTGCAAGAAAAAGAAAGATGTGCAAAAGTTAAATGACAAGTTCAATACGTGCATATATTCTGATACCACATAGATACCGGATGAGTTCAACTTGGCATGCACACTGTTTTGACATAAAGGCTAAAGATTTAGTTTTATCCTCTTAAGATAAAAAGTAATAATATGATATACAGCATTATCTTTTGTACTTTCATGCTTCCAAACTCCAAAGCAATGACTGTTCAAATCATAAATTCTGAGAGCACAAAATATATAAACTAAATTATTACAATCCATTTAAGTTCGACGGCATTGGTCACAACAAGCTTAAGGCCACCTGGGTAGCAGGAACTTCTTGATAGTTGATTCCTGTTATTCAGAAAAACTACAATTGATAAGAACTGCCTTCCTTTTCCACTTCACTAATCTTGCTATTCCACTTCCTCCCTCAACAGATATTCTTTAAGACGTTCTCAAAACTTTTCTTCAAAATTTCTGACAAGTGTTTAAGATTTTCAGAATTTGTTTTCCTTAATATGCAATCATGGATGAGAAACTTCAAGGATCTCTGGCATGCAATAGTTGCTTAAAGGGCATTAAATATGACATTAGATATACAATTTTTTCCTCTTCCTTTCTATTGTTTTCCTCATACTTTCAAGGATCTTTGGCATCTATTTTGCTCTTCCCTTCTATTGTTTTCCTCATCTTTTATACCTCAAAGCATTTCAACAAGAATCACAATAGAAATGAAGTTTTCAAGATTGTACTTGATTCTACTATAGCTATAGCCTCCTGTTCAGTTATAGAGTAAGCCTATTTATTCTAGTGTAATAACTAAACAACTTACTTACTTTAGTCGAGGTAGTAATTTATCATTCTCTCTTATCTTATACCATTCAAACTTTACAAAATAATTTAATAATAATTCGTAATTATTATTTTGCTCCTAATTAGATAGTATTTAATTATATATCACCTCAGCTACGATTGAGATTTCCTCACTATCCTCTATCTTTTCTCTTAAATATTAATTATCCTAGCTTTTTTAGTTAAGATTTTTTTTCTTATCTTTCTCTTCTCTTAAATATTAGTTATAGCCTTGCACTGGTCTAAAATTACCCTACAATGTATGATTATTTCCTTGTAATATTAACAAATATTATTGCAGTGTGGAATTATTTTCTCAGTGTGGACTTATAACTACGTAATGTAGAGTTATAACCACGTAGAGTGGGGTTATAACCTTGCACTAGTCTAAAATTATCCGCAATGCATGATTTCTTCCTTGCAATATATGGTTATTTTACATACAGTGCAAAATTATTTTTTTGCAATGCGAGCTTATAACCCTACATTACCTCACAGTAAATAGTTATTTCCTCGTAGTGTGGATATATAAAGTATTTTCAGTCTGTAGTTGTAATAAAAAATAGTATAATTTTAGATAAATATACATTACTATTACTACTTTACATCCAATCAAGGGTATTTTTGTCATTTTGTATAAAACATCACCAATTCTCAATACAAATTTATTAGTTTTTCAATACATTAGCATTAACTTTATACTACATTAAAATGTCATTATTACTCCTTATACTAATATTGAACTAAATATTGATATAGCTTATACCGATATTAGCTCTCTTCTTTTAATATTAAAAATTAGAATACTTATTGAATAGACCTTATTTCACAAGTGAACAAGGCCATAAGGTTTTAAGTAACAACTACAAACTTAAGGAAGCTACAGTTTTAACTTCGGTTCTAATTTGTACAATTAACACTAAATATTATCCAATAATTACCAAAGTTGGTGTGTACAATATTCTATCAATCTAAGTTTAGTTAGCTGAAGCTTGAGGTATTGCCGCTAAAGTCATACGAATCAATGCTCCTCTAGGGCGAATATTAGAAGGCCAAAATGGTTTGCTACAGTGCACATTAAAGGGAAGTCTTCAACTCTTGATGCATTGCGAACCCATCCACTCCAAGGTCGGGGGCAATAGGGGAAGGAGCGGCAACACAAAGCAATCTAACCATATTTATTGGAGAGGTTACTGCTGCAACTTGAATTGTGCCACCCAAGGATTGGGATAAGCCTTAGTCATTGCATAGAGTGATGCCTAATGGGTATCAGATTCAAGACTAATAAAGATTGAACACATCAATAGCCTCACATAATGTCAATATGATGGTAAGTCTTGACTCTTGAACCAAAGTGCTTATGTGTTTGAGCCACCGAAATTGCCTACCCAGTACTGGGGAAAGGCTGCATACAACTAGCTCAACATTGCACTGGCAGTCTCATGCATTGGGATGGATGAACAAAAAAATGATGCAATTCGCATATTAACATATTAGCATGTGTGTTTTCTCAAAAAACATGTTAGCAAGTGTGGAAGTAAATTATAAGCGGCCTACCTGTTGAAGCCAAGACAAAGATATGTCAAAGAAGCTCTCTTCCAAGAGAAGTTGCCCAACTGCATGTAGAACCTCGTTTGCAATCTCACTAGAAAGTTGATCGATAACTGGGCCAGTTTGCTCCATCAATTTCACAAGTAGCAGAGCATCACCAGTTGAAAGAACCTCAGCAAATGCTGAATCCACGTCACCAACATGAAGTGAATCCATTGCATGGGTCCAAGATGCCCAAAGTGCACTCCTTTCTTTTCCTGTATTATCATCAGTCAGTGCTTCACCATCAAGTTCAGGAATAGCTGCTCGTGTTGCAACCCTAGAACTTCCATTATCTTCACCAGCCACTCTGATGGCTTCCAAGGTTGCCTCATCCTTGGAGGCTTGCCAAGCACTTCTTGCAGAGGGACCCTCACCAAGCCTAAATGGTCCTTGTCCCTTGTCCCATGCTCGTCTCGTGGCAAATTGTTCACCGTCACTTTCAGTTCTAGGTACTCTACCTTCAGCTGAAACAGAACTTAAGCCTCTCCTAACATTCGCTACTCCATTTCTAGGGGCAGCATATCCATATGAATCCCATGCTTCGGGTTCTGACCTCCAAGAAGAATCTCTTCCTCGTACTCCAGAAACCATACCATCTGATGAGAGATACCTATCTGCAAATCCACCACGCCCATCACTGCCCCTCCCAAACTTTGAGCTAGAGTACTCATGAAAACCATTATATTTGCTTGTGGATCTACCAGGTGATGATTCAAAACCCAGCATAAAATTACCACCTCTCCTTCCAGATGATAGTGTCAGATCTCTTGCCATCTCCTCGACAATTCTCTCAAGGCCCCGCACTCTGTTTTCTAGAGTAACCATGCTATCACGGGATCCTCCCATAAAATCCTGAAATTTGTCAAGTGTTAAGGTAACGGTTGAATGTACGTAACACATAAATTGTTATATAAAAAGAAAGAAGCATGAGCGCATAACTCAAAAAAAGATTATCTTTTTATTCACCATAAAAAAGGATAATCCTTTTATTCTCAACCTAAAAATTTACATCAGGATGATTTATAAAATGAAAAGAGAACTTTTCTTGTGAACAGTTTTAGCAGTGCGGAGAACAAAGCCATCTGAGGACATGCAGCATCAAGTTTCAATTGGTGATAAAGGAAAATGCTTTTTGGCTTCAGCAATATTTATGTACTGCTTGAAGATCTTACTCAGAAACAAATCAGTGGACAGTTTAGACATAAGCGAGAAGTGTCAACATGCCAATGTTCAAAGATTTGTGCAAAATTACTCTTATAGGGGAAATATATGAGGAATTCAATTTGGAATATATAATGCAACCTAGTGGCAGCTAAAATTACACTGCTCCTGATGAAGTAAATTTCAAGTTGCCTGATGGATCAAATGGAGCAAGGGAGTCTCCTGCCTCCTTTTATGGTAAAGAAAGCCGCACATAATAGATATCAATTTTTTCTATATATAAGCCGCATGGTCAGGTCCTGATACATTGACTGGCAAGCTACATAAAATTCAGCTGCTAAAAAGTTGGAATGATTTGCACGAGTCACACTAAAATAGCCATCAAATATTCTCACCATGGATAGATTCTGAGTCATAATCTCAATCAGTAAATTTCCATCAGTCTTTGGTCATCAGCATTGCATCATGGACACTTCAAAAGAGTCTGGGATGAAACTTGCAATGCAAAGCAACATGTGGGCTCAAGATATTGCAATTAGGTGGTTAGACTGATTTAGAAAGATAATCAGAACTAAATCCATCATAGCAGTTTCTGTTTTCCTAAGACAAAGAAGATGATCATCTATAAAGAATTGTGTCCAACATTCTTGAAACAAGACCTTGACATGTCATGCTCAACATTATTGAAACAAGACTTTGACTAGTATCATAGCAGCATCAGAAACATTGGCATGCAAAATGAAACATATGATAAAAGGATTTAAAAAAATAAGAAAAGTAATACAGTTGATGAAAGTAAACTTATGATCCACTGGATCTACAAGAATACCTTCTTTTCCTTTCACTCCTTTAATGAAGAAAATTGGTATGTCTGAAAAAATTGTAATGGGAGCCATAAACCTCTTCTCCATATTTTACTCCCAAAAAATGCAACTATAAATGTTCCTTCAGTTCTAGTTCTAAGGCATCAACTAAATCTCTCTTCTTGTTCAATTCAGGTTTACAGTCAAGTAACTTTGTAACATGTGAAGCATGAAACATAAAGAATTTAATAGCCCAAGAATCATGCCTATAAATCTTATCATTTATCAGCAACGCTATGGTAAAATAACTGAATCAAGCAAACGAGAGAGGGAGGGGAAAAACACTAATCATATTTGGATTGCAAGGTCATCATGCCTCTATAACATCACCAACAATGAAGTTGATCAATCCACCCTAATTCATAAAAGGAATGGAGATTAAAATGAGATAACAGACCTGCAGCATGTTCATGAGACTAGCTTGCTGCCTCTCTAATTGTGATAACTGCCTCTGAATGGCCAACCAATTGCCCCTGTTGTTCACAAAGGACCCTTCTGCCTGGCCATCAGATCTAGAAAGACTTGCACGTGCAGCAGAGGGATCTTTAATGCTAGGTTCAATCTTATCATCAACATCAAATAACCTTGCTTTTGAGTCTCTGTTCCTAATTCCTCTTTGTTCTGTCCACTTATCTCGAGAATAGTCATCTGCAGTTTGCAGCTTATTATACAGCCCTATTCTTTTCTCAGCACTCTGATAACTAGCACCCACACGCCCTGGAGTCTGATTTAACTTCCGGTCTACTGATTCATCATGGTTTGCTGGATCCCTTGAATCACCATCTGTTGACTCTGGTTCTTTGCCACCTTGTGATTGAGATGACTGAGTAGCTTTGCGAGGTACTACCACTTCTACAAGCAATTCGTCAGAATTCCTTGTTTCTAGCTGTTGAAAAAATTCTGGGTTTAACTCTTTGTCAGTTAAAGAAGGCACTCTTTTCTTCAAAAGAACTGCTGCTTTTTCTTGAATGCAACTGCCTTTTTCCTTAGATGCAGCACCATTTTTGGTAGGTGATGAACCAGCTGATGAGTCTTTTGACTCTGATTTTCTACTGCTGGGATTTGACCTCTTGGAATCTAGATTCTCTTCAGTATCAGCTGATTCACAACCTTTACCATCTGCAGCATAGTGCATAGATCTAAAGTAAACTGATGGAAAATAAGCCAGGAAAAATATCTTATACAAACTATACAAGAATGATAAACACCTTTTGGCTCTTCAGGCACTGCATCTTCTCCTGAAATCTTTTTCCATAACTGCAGTGCCTCTATCATGCTATCTCTAACAGGCTTCACCTGAAAATGATTTAAACAAGTGAGTAATCTAACATGATGTCCAAAGCAAGATATTAATTCCAGATGAATGTTTTGTAGAATGCAAATCAATATTATAGTTTCACTCTCCAACACATGAACTTACAAGAATCCATAGTATAAGGTGTAGGACGCATAATCAACCTTGGAAAAAGTAAAGTGCTCATACCTTATCAAAGCGACAAGCTTCAAGACTAGCTACTGTTGAAGCAGCCCCATCACCAACCAAATGACTTGAATGAGAGGACAAAACACACAATGTATCAGCAGCAGCCTTACGGGTAGCCCAATCATTACTCTCAAGACAATCATGAATGCTTTGCAGCACCTGTTGCATATGCTGCTGGCTAATTGCTCCTACCTGAAATATATTTACAGCGTAGAGATAAGTTGAATATAAAACCAACTTCGTAGATGATTCAAACTAACTTTGCCCCAATCAAAATAAAAAGTCAAGATCAATTCAGACCTGCAATTATGCTCAAAACAGAACTTGAAAACAAAAGTAGACCTTTACAGGAAAGATCTAGCTATCCATCTGTCTCCTATGATCAGGACTGTTTCCTTCTAATGTGCTAGAGCAAATGAAACTTGGAACTATATAAAGAATGGAGAATAATATCAAAGTCCTCTTAAGCATGAATCTAAATATTTGCAGTATTTCGATTCTGAAGATTGACTTGCCATCATTTGTACCATGTCCTACGAAGCTAGATATCTAAATCAGCACACAAAAGTTAAAACTTCATAAAATCCAGACACAATCAGGACAAACATCAGATCCCATTGAACAGCACAATATGATTTATTACCCATATTAGCAACAAAAAACTGCTAAAGATCATAACTTTGAACTTACAATCACAGGGAATGTTAATAAGAACATAATTCCAGACCTGAGCCAAGCTAGAGATTACTGAGAGCAGCGCTCCCTTCGCAAGAAAACTCTGCCCTCCAAGCATCTTACAGATCCGAGGACACAGCCTCGAAAACATTGAGCTGCCGGCAGATCCATGCCCTCCTTCCCCACTCTCTCTGGCCCCGGCGCACTCCACCACCTTTGCAAGACACATTGCCGCGCCCGCCTGCGCCGCCTTGTTCTGCTCCCCCATCGTCTCGAACAAGGGCTTCACGAACAGCGTTACCACCGGCGACGACCCACCGCCGCCATCCCCGCAAGCAGCCGCCACAGCAATTGGGCGGAGATAGAGCGCAGAGAGCGAACCCGCAGCGTCTCGGCAGGCGTCGCGCACGGAGGAGTCGGACGCCGGGTCTTTGAGCCGGCGGACGAAGTGGGCGACGATTTTTGGGAGGTGTGTCGCGGCGGCGTCGGGGTGGAGGGCGCAGAGCACGGCGAGGAGGCGGAGGGACTCGCGGCGCACGGCCAGCGGCGGATGCTTGGAACTGGGGTCGGGGGCCGGGGGGTCGGCGATGAGGGAATTAAGGAGCATCGGGACGCCGTCGGCAGGGAGGGTGCGGATGATCTTCTCGAGGTCGTCGATGGCGATCTGCTGCGTGTCGCGGTCGGAAAGTTTCGAGAGAGCCGCAAGAACCCGCGATTTGAGCTCCACCATTGCGAGATGGGAAGAAAGGGAGGACGAAGTGGCAGAAGAAGAAGAGGAGGAAGCAAAAGACTTGGGATTGGAGGTGGGTGAGGGTTGGGTTGGGGATTTGGAGAGCCTGGAAGAAGGTTTCGAGATGGAAGTTGCCATCTTGGCAAGTATTTGGGATATGGGTCTTGGAAGGATTGGAAAGGAGGGTTTAGATTAGGGGGAAAGATGGGATTTTGATGCACATTTTTACAAAGATTTGAGATGGGTTTTGGTTGGAGAACGAAGAAGAAGAAGAACGAAAGATCTTTGAGTAGGGATGCAGGGAAATGATTGGATTTTAGTAGAGAGGTGAGAGAAAATGGAGATGGGATGTGATTTTGGAGAGAGAGAGAGATGAAACTTGGGAGCAGGAAGAAGAGGAGAGAGAGAGAGAGAGAGAGAGAGAGAGAGAGAGAGAGAAGAGAGGGAAAAAATAAAATAAAAATTAAAAATGGAGTGGGTCACAAGGTAGTGAGAGCCCACAATGTGCTGAGAAGGTAAAACCATCAAGGAAGAAGAGATTCTAGCACTAAATTGAAACCTAGACAATTTTAGTAAATAATAAAAATTAATATCAATTTTTTCTATATCTATATATTTATTTATTTAGTAGATGAATTGTTTTGTTATTCTATAGGGTTAAATATATTTTACTTCTATACTTATGCTCAAAATTACTTTATCCAATGTATTTTAAAATGTCTCAAATCAGTTCTTATGCTTATGACTAAAGTAAGACTATTAGAGACTGTTTGATTTCTTGTATTTAAAAATACATATACATTAAAAAATATATGTTTCACTAGATATTATATCTAGAGAAATAAATAAATTATTTGGCTGATTGTATTTTATAATACTGTATTTGTTAAACACATGTCTGATTTATTATATTTGATAAATAAGTATTTAGTTGTTGTATTTTATAATAATATTTTTACATTATAATTATAAGTATTTTGTTGTATTTCTTAGAATCAAAAGATTGCAACTGTATTCTCAACTAAAAAAATAAATAAATTTTAGTTGAAATAGAAAATTAAATTCTAATTGAAATGAGAGAAGAGAATGAATCAAGTTAGGCTAGTCTTTTGGCATCCACTTGGATCAAATGGGTGCTAAAAAATTTCGTCTAACTAGTTTTTAAAAGACAATTTTTTACATTTGTTACTCCAAACTAAACAATGGTTTTTGGATTAAATACTGTATCTCTATTAATGCAACATTTATAAAAACCTCCAATCAAACAGCCCCTTAGTTTTTATATTAAATTTAACCGAGTATTATAACTATTGTGGTAATTTTGCTGCATTATATCAAAATCTGTATATCTTCTCTAATAAACATGATAAGAGCATTTTTGTTATTTTGACATTATTTAATTAAGTTTAACGAAAAAACTAACGGTTTCACTTTAATCATAAATATAAGAACTTATTTGATATTTTCTAAAGTACAAAAGATAAAGTGATTCCGAGTATAAGTACAGAAATGCAAAATATATCTAACCTTATTCTATATCATAACTTTTCTCATGTAATTTCAAAACTTTGTTTTCTTCAAATGACCTTTAACTAATTAAAAAGATAAAATTAATATATACTTTTTCTATATCACCACCTGTATTATTGTCATTTTATGACACTTCTAATAAAGTTTTTCTTTTATTTTTATTTATTTTTGCATGAAAATCCTAGATGTATTGTGAAGCTAACGTGCTCCCAAGTTCAAGATCAAATCATGCTGATGGAGAATAAAAAAAAATAAAGATTTATTATGCTAAGATAGTTGCTGTTGAAGTTTTATATGTTTATAAATATAGTGCAGAAAATGATAATATAATATCTTATTAACTCTTAATTTTTATTTATCCACAAGAACTTAGAACAGGCAATTCTTTTGATTAAAATATATTTTGTTTCTTTTTTTTTCCTTAATCTTGATTTACTATCAAGAGAGAGAGAGAGAGAGAGAGAGAGAGAAAAGGAGAGTAGTCGATTAGAATAAAGATGGTTTATTTGCAAAAGAAGACTAAAAGGCCTACAATAAGATACCATATTTCTTCAAGAAAGCTATACCATTCCTGCAAAGTTAATTTAGGCAAAATGAGTGCACATTTGGGTTTAAAGATGAGGGGGTTCAAAAGATATTTTGAACTTTTAGAAGGACATCTTGGCTACATTTTAAGGACAAGACCTATCTAAAGATGCAACCATTTACATCAAATTAATCTATTTTATAATGAGTACTACTTACTTTTAGTTACTGAAATTCTTAGTATAAAATGTATATCGATTATAAAAAAATATATACTCCTAAATATTATATGCTAAATTTAAAAAAATTAAATATAATTAAATTACAAAAACCTCACTCTGGAAGGGCTCATCTTGCATTTTGGAATGTACTACAATTTGGATTCTCTATATAAAGAGTAACTTTGTAAAGGTTAATTTTTTTTCAAATAAGGACCGACAATTTGGGTTTTTGGGTTTATTGCAAAAAAAATAAAAATAAAACCCCTCTCTTATGAATATATTTGTAAAAATATTAGCTCAGCAGATATATAGTGGGAATATTCTATATATTTTGCAAACATATCTTTCAAGAGATTTATTCATAAAGGACAGAAAATAAAATGGAGAAAGAAATAAAAAAAAAGTGTATGTTTGTCCAAAAATAAAAATATGCTTTATGAGCTAATCAAACGTGGTTATTTGTATTTTAATATCTTTCTATGACAGGCGTAGGTTATATTTAGCAAGTCGTCCATAAAGTAAGACCAGATCTTTAAATACAGAAGTACTTAAACTCTACAAAGCTATAGCAAACACAATGAGCCGCTTAGTCTAAGCTTTAAGCTTGTCATACTATTGCTCCAACATTCGCATTGTTGAGACATTGATCTACACCACCTACTTCGATTTAAAGACCACTGAGACATTCGCTACAAGCCACTGCACTGCTCCTATAAGCCGCCACACTACTTTTTGAAGCCACTGCACTGTCGAGCCATCAGTCGATTCACCAAGCTATCAAATAATTTTTTACATAATAATTACTTAAGATTAGAGTCGGAGAGATACTTATTGACTGCTAAAGTTGGTTGATCAGTTTAGAAATATTTAATACAAAGGTTCAAACTATAAAAAAAAAAATTTAAGAATGAGATAAGATGAACAGCTGGAAAGGTTGTTGAAGCCTGTGAAGTTGTTAAAAAAGAGGTTAAAATTTTACAAATTACACCATAATTGTTTTATATATATAGGACCACATATTTAAGGTTTGACGTTGCTATCATCTCTAAGGTCTCCATCAAACCATTATAAAAGCATATATAAGATCTTCATATTTGAAACTCTATTACCAAAAGATAGCAAAAGATGTCAAAAGAACCAAAAGGAAAAGGGATTAACTAAGTAGGCAATAGTGATAAAGGTAAGTTACATATTCACTCCATGAACTATCACTTAGTATTTATTATATACATTTTTTTTTTGGAAAATAATATAATCGTTGAATTTTCTAAAATATTATAATATCTATACTTCAGTATATTGTTATATTTTCAGTAGTATAAGAGACGAATTGCGTGTTTTTATTTCTCCGAGACTTGATATGACATTAGGTTATCGAAAGTAGTAGAAGTGTAATTTAGCCGAGAGATTATGTATAAATAAACTAACCATTATCAAATTAATTTTATGTATCATCTGTATTTTTCTTTTTTTTTCTTTTTTTTCTTTTTCTGTGTGTATAGGATCATCTCTTGTATCGAGCTCTATCAAAAATAAGATTGGCCCAGATATCCAACCTATGTATCGATAACGGATGAATTCAATGAACTCGATGGCTGATTAGCATTTAATGCCGATCGCTCTAAAAAATTTATAGTACTAAAATATTAAGTCATCATAAATATGATGTTGGAGACAAAAGAAATAATAATAATAATAATAATAATAACAATTTAGCTAAATCAAGATTTAATAGTCTTCATGTTTATTTTAATAATAATTTTTTGGTCCTTTGATTTTATGGAAGAATCTAAACCTAAAATCTTTTATAAAATATTTTTTTGGGAACTGCTTTGCAAAATGATATTCTATTTGTTTGACTAATTGGAGGTATTGAGAAAACTAAAGAATCCTAAAGTTATAGTTTTACATGACAAATTGGACCCTTATTATTAAAGCAACAAGGCAAGTTGGTTAGTTTGTTTCATAAAGAGAGAATGCCTACATTTTAAATATTTCATAATTTTTTTTTCTTACAAAAAACAATTTTTTTTTTTGTTGTATACTATGATATGGCTTAACATTAGATAAATTTAAAACTATTTTAGGGAATTCATATAAGGGCAAACAAAACGGTTCTTTTTAACCTAAATTTAGTTTTAACAGTGAGTAGTTAGATTTATTAATCGGCGAAATGGAATTTCTAAAGTGTAGCGATATGTTTTTTTTAGCGACAACTATGTCAAAATCCCTCTTTTATTTTCACATTGACAAGAATTACTACATCTAAGTAGACATGGATTCAAGGTTATGGTAAATGGGAAAAGTTTGATTCCTTGTTCATTTGAGAGACAAGGTTGGAGAAGTATATACATCATCAATAGCTGTTTCCTTTGTATCTTTTTGGGACAAATTAGTTGTGATATATGCTAGTAGTGGGTGGCACATCCTAATAGCTTAGCCCAAGGACACCTTAACTTAGATTTGAAATGTTTGGTTTTGGGCCATAATGAGGTCATTGTCATCAAAATCACTCTTAAAAGTAATACTTAACATCATTTTTACTTGCCCATAATTATTTGAATTCATCAATCAAAATTCAAGTATTTAAATAGAAAATAAAAACACCCTACTTTAAAGGTATTTATTTTTTCGATCCTTAAAAACACTTCGTCGTTAATATTTATAAGTTTAGTATTATTATTTCTTCGAGTATATACTTTAGATGTATTAAAATATCAAACAATTTCATTAATAATTTTGATTTTTAAAAATAAAATGCAGGAGTCGAATGGAAAATACTTATATGATAAGATATATATACTTTAGATGTATTAATTTTATTATTGTCTAAAGTAACAATTTCATTAATAATTTTGATATTTTTTATTTTTAAGATAATAAAAATAAAATGCAGGAGTCGAACGGAAAATACTTACATGATAAGATGTTTCTTATAAGTTCTCTATAATATTATTATTATTATTAACCTTAAAAATAAAGTGCATGGGTCTAATGATAAATACTTACATAAGATGTTAATGATAATAAAATAAAATTATAGTGTGATTTTTTATAAGTTCTCCAATTATTATTTTTTATATAATTTCATAAAATTAATTAGAAATTTATTTACTGTTATGCAAAGATAATAAAGTTTTTTTTTTTTTTTGTCGTTCTTCATAGCATGATCACATGCTGAAGTACGTCAACCCATGAAGGATGTCTTATATGAAAATGTACACCTGGCAGTCCCAGATTATGCCACGTGTCACAGGTGATTATAGAATTATTAATTATATGAACGTCCAAGTTATTTTAAATTTATATAAATTATTACATAAATATATTCGTATTATAAAAAAAATATTCAATTATTTGAGTCATAATTAGATTATCGTATTATAAATGAGTTGGTTGGTTATGTCATAAATAGGGTTGAAAAAATAAATATAAACATAATCTGTTTAATAATTGAGTCAATTAAATCAACTTATTTACAATCCGAATAAAAAAATAATAATATATAAGAAAATGATGATTATTATTTAAGGTAAATAATTAGGAGTTTTTGACCAGACTAATTTTTTTTTTATCGATTATCTGTTAAACTTATTACCAAATGGGGTCTAATTTACTATAACCTTAATAAAAATATAAAACTAATTAGCATTTTTAAAAACGTTAATTAGTTCAGCATTTTTATCCTTACATAATTTTTTTTCTTAACTACTGAAAGATTAAGTTAAAATAATTTATGTATATAAAACGCTAAACTAATTAGCATTTTAGGACAAGACAAAAACGCTGAACTAATTAGCGTTTTATAGTTCAGCGTTTTTATTAGAGCTACAGTAAATTAAACCCCATTTGGTAATAAGTTTGAGGGATAGTCTACTTCCGTAAAAATAAATTGGAACATGGCTAGTTTGGTCAAAAACTAAATAATTAGTTAGAGACAATCTAAACATAGTAACATTTACTTTAATGTTAGCTCCAACATGGTATTAAAGGGAAGAATACAAAGGTTGGCATGTCATAAATAGTCTCACTAATGAGAGAGATTGATAATGTTACATGAAGTAATGATACCTCACTAGTAATTGATGCTAATATTTAAAGTTCTTATGACCATATGCATAGAATATTAGTTACATCACATCTCTTCCTAGTTGCTTGTAACTTAGGAAGTGAAATAATATGAACATCTAACTTAGATTGGAGAGAGTAGCTCATATTATTTTCTATATTTTCTAGAGAAATAGGTAAAATTATTTTTGATAAGAGTTATTCAATATGTTAGTGATTCTTGGATACTCTCTAGGTGTTATTATCTATTAGTTATAAGATTGTCATTATGCATGAAACCAACAACATTTTATTAAAGAAAAATTTATTGTGCATAAAAAGTTCAGAATCAATTAGAATATATCTTTAATAAGAAAAATAAATCTCTTCTTATTCTATTTTTGATGTGAATTATAGGCCTATATAGCAAAAATAAGAGTAAAAAAGGAGCCAAAAACTTTGATTCATTCAATAGTTTCCAATTTAATTTGGGCTTTTCACTAGCCATCTCTAGGGAAGCTTAATAGACCATCTCTTCCTCTTATCAATCTTGTTAGCAATTTGGGGATCTAATTTGATAGAAACCAAGATTTAGGTCAACCTAGAAAAGGATGACCATCTTATAAACTATGGAAATTTACATATAATACTATGTCTTTTAACGAAATTGTGGTTTACACCCTATATTTTTATTATTTATAAATTTGAGCTTTATAATTTAACGAATATGTGTCACTCTATTGTTAGATTTGTTATTTAAACTTAACTAAACATTTGGGTTAAGTTAATTATATTAAGAAAATTATAAAAATACCCTCAACCAAGTCATACAAAGGGTATTTTAGAAATTAGAGCATTTTAGTCATTTTAAAAATAAGAGCATTTTAGTCATTTTAGAATTAGGGTATCTTGGTCATATTAGAAATAAAATATCTCTACTTAATTGTTACGGTGGCTTTTGGTAAAGATGAGTTTCTATCTGAATTGATAATCTGGATAAAAATCAGCACGAAACTTGCTAAGGTAAATGAGATCAATATCGTTGGATTAATTTGAGATTTGGATATGTTGTTTATCTATGTGTCAGGAATCCAACGCAACCGGATGGATGTGGAATGCATGGTTAAGGTTATGGAAGATGATTATGGTATGGTGGATGGATTAGTGCTTGGAACTAGATGAAGGGGGAGAAGAGAGCTTCTAGGTATAGCTAGTCGTTAGAGGGAGGAGAGAGATAACCTTGGGTGTAGACGATAACTTGGGTTGGATACTAAGAGGGAGAAGGAGGAGGGACAAGATGACTCAAGCATAGATGAAAACCAATTCCAATGATCAATAATTAATAGAGTATTCTTTTTCACATATATAGAGGCTAGCTAAATATTCAAAAACTCTAAACAAATTCTATCACAACTCAACTTGTTTGTCGTGTGTTCGAACGCACCGCGATCGCGTTCGAACAGCCAAAACGTGTTCTCTGTATGTACGAACGTGAATCAAATGTTCAAACATTATCCATTTGCATTCGAGTGCACCTATCCAAAACTATTTTATTTTCCTAAAATATAAAAAGAAATTGATACAAATTGAAGTAGTCTAATTATGTTCACTTTGCACCTAAATCAAGAACCACAATAATCCATCACGCTTCCCTCACCTTATTCTCAAGGTACAAGGTGAGAAAAACGATCCATCAAGTCATCCTTCATCTTTCACGTCGCCTCGTCGGTGATAGTCATGGTACTTGGTTAAATTTAACAGAAAAATTAATAGTCCTACTTTAGTCATAAGTACTGGGACTAGTTTGAGACCTTTTGAAGTAGAGGGAGTAAAGTGATTTTAGGTATAAGTATGAGGGTAAAATATATTTAACTCTTTGCTAAACCATACGACTCAATTTGCAAGTAGTAAAAATATAGACTATAATCTATAATTTCATTAAAAACCAAGGTATTATATATAAATTTTCCTATAAACTAAGCTTGTTTCCTTCTTCTTCTCTCTATATATAAATGATACAAAGAATCATGTTGCAAAGGAGGTCTCATTTACCAAAGAAAAAAATAATGTGCAAAGTTTTAATGATGTATTGGAGACAAAGGATTCTCAAAACACTAAATAAAAACAACAAATGCATGTGCAAATGGTTTGTGATATTTTGTAGTTATCATCGTGCAACCGTTAGTTCTTTCATCCAAACTAACAACGAAAAAAATTAAATATTATTTTGCCTTTATATTCTATTTTTTGTTCGAAATGTTTATAATATCCAAAATGCAATAATAAGAAGGATTTGAGAAGAAAGAAATTTAATGGTTCAATTGATGCGTAAAAAGGGCATTTTAGTCTTCTTACATTAAATTAATATTTATCGGATAGTTATATTTTACCTACTTATGATTAGGCCAAGATTTAAAATGAAGTCCAAAAAGTGTTAATAGAGACATAAAAGGATTATAATGCCCTTAGGGCAAAAGTTAGATTTGATAGATGAGCCCCAAAAGAATTATAGTGCCCTAATTAACATAATTAAGGATTCCAATGTTTTTAAATTTGTTAGCTTTAATTTTATGGTAATACTATAAGAAGGGAATTTAAAATATTTAAAATTATTATTTTATCTTCCTTCTATCGGCAACCTAATGATTGCACTTTAGTCTGAACCATAGAAATATTAAGTGCTTATGTTATGTACCGGATCTGGATGCATGTAATAAAATTATGATATTTTTATGAGTTGTAGCTTTGTAGGCTTGTAGCCTCGTGAGTTAGAGTTTTAATGGCTTTCGTTCTACGTGAATGGGATGAAAAATTAAAAACTAAAACAATAGAAAAAAAAGTCAGAATTAGATATATTAGTAATTATCCAATATTGTGGCGGTAGTCGAAGGGTGGCGGACGACCAAGTGTGATGTTGGACAGCCGTAAGGTAGGCTGGCTCGTGGAAGTAATAATGGCTAGGGTTTGGAGGTAGAATTAGGGTTCTAAGTTAAATCTACTTTTAGATAAATAAAGATAGTTGGATAATTAAACAAAGCAGCCCATCTCCTTTATATATAGAGGTCGAGTACAATGAATCTTACCCGGACTAGTCTTAAAGGCTTATACGACTCAAACTAAGACTTGTCTTAGAAGTTTACATGACTTAATTAGATTTGCCTTAGAGGGTTACATTACTTAATTGGACTTGTCTTAGTGGCTTACATGACTAACTAGACTTGCCTTAAGAGCTCATATAAAAGATAAACATAAATTAATTAAAAAATAAATAGACTTGATATATCGAGCTCAATGTCTTCATGATGTGATTCAATCTGACCACCATGCCCCTAAGGCATCCATGGTGATTTCCATATCTTTCGTTGCTCTCAAACTGCATATCCTTGATTTTCGTGTAACTCCCATCTACCATGTGAAAGAGGGGCTAGCAGTGGGTTCTACTCTAGTGCCCACTTGTTCAAGCTAGTCTGCCCTAGCTGCAAGTGGCCAAGTCTTAGCCACTAGTGGTTCGAGCTAGGGTCTTAGTGCATGCGGTTTGAACCTTAGTTTCCACCACGTGCGAGGAAGAAGATCTTGGCCCTTGTAGTGGCGGTTGCTCCGACACAGCAGCAACAGTTGTGAGGCTCTATAGTGGTGGAGGGACCCCCACCGTCGTC
Organism: Typha latifolia; assembly: GCF_019914945.1. Classification (NCBI taxonomy): domain Eukaryota; kingdom Viridiplantae; phylum Streptophyta; class Magnoliopsida; order Poales; family Typhaceae; genus Typha; species Typha latifolia. The sequence continues at coordinate 10,545,713 of NC_133095.1, forward strand.
GTCGGAGGGGTCGAGGCTGCAGTTTGGGCCGGCTTGTCCCCTCCCTCATGACTTGGAGTTGGTGGCAGCGGCTAGCTGGTTTCCGCCGTGTCTAGTAGTGCTGGTGGCATGGGGTAGCCGTGTTGGGTTAGGAGAACCGTCATTAAGGCTTGGATCGCCTTCTTGATCCTATTGGAGCTTTCTGTGGCTGTCTTCAATGATTCTATCAATGCATTCACCCACCTGGATGGTTCGTCGTCAGTGATTGCCGGTGGTGATGGTGGCACAAGGGAAACACTCACAAGATTGGATGAGTTCCTGGTCCTCCACGGTTGCTCCTTCCTCATTCATCTTCTTCGATCTCGTGCTAACCATCGACCAAGGCATGTTGACTTTGATACTACTATTACAAACTAGATCTGAAAAAAATCTAAGCATAATAAAACTATGATATTTTTATGTGTTGTAGCATCATGAGTTAGGGTTTTAATGGCTTTATTTTCACATAAATCAGATGTCGAAATGAAAAGTTAAAATTAGTAGAGGAAGGTCAAAACTAGATAGATTGGTAATTATCCGACATTGCGGCGGTCGTCAGAAGGTGGCAGATGGCTAAGGATGGTGGTGGACTGTTACGAACCAGATCTAGAAAGATTTGGACATAATAAAATTGTGACATTTTTTATAATTTGTACTCTCGTAAGTTAGGGTTCTAATGACTTTTATTTCATGTGAATTAAAGATTGGATTGAAAAGCTAAAAACAAAATAGTAAGGAAGGTCAGAATAGGATAGAACTGAAAATATCTGATATTGTGGCGGTTGTTGGACGGTGGCTGATGACCAAGGATGGTGGTGAACGACTATATAGTAGGGTTGCTCATAGTAGTGATGGTGGATATGGGTTGGAGGTAGAATTATGGTTCTAAATTAGATCAACTCCTAGGAAAATAAATGTTATAATTAATTTACTTCTACTCCTATATTCATCTTACTCTTTACTCCTAAGATAAACTCAAAGCTAAAATAATTTCTTAATGTTTGAAGGCTTGGATGATCAAACAAAGAAGCCTAGCCTCTCTATATATAGAGGTCGGGTATAATCAGTCCTACTCGAACTAACCCTAAAGGCTAACATAACTCGAACTATGACTTATCTAATAGGCTTACATGACTTAATTCGCTTTGCCTTAAAGGCTTATATAACTTAATTGGACTTCACTTAAGTGCTCACATAAAAAATAAGTATGAATAAATTAAAAGATAAATAGACTTAAATATGCGATATCCGATTCTTATAAGCTTAAATTAAAAGTAGTCATGCAATTAGGTCAAACCATGGGAATGAAGTGCAATGATATATTTATTCCTAAAGAAAAAAACTAGGAATAACATTACTTTTGCTATGAATTAATCCCAACAAGACAACAAGACAAAAGAGGAACAACTTTTAGCTCTCCAACATAGAAATAGCTCTGGATACTTTGTTCTCATATGCATCACAGTAAAATGACAGTTGCATAGTTATGCCATTACTTTTCTTTTGTCAGGCATGTCCAAGCAACTCAAGTAGATTGAGTAGGAAATATTTTTTAAATGTTCTCAATGGCATCATCCCCTCTATGGAGATCTGGATCTAAACAGTTAAACTTCTTGGCTTAGTACCCAAAAAATAAAATAAAAAATGATTGTTTTTAAGAAGAATTTTTAGGGTTTCACAAACATGTGGAATAATTTTCTTAATTTTATTTGGTCTCAGAATCTCACCCCAAGATTAAAAAATGTTGATATTACTCTCTTTCTCTCTCTCCTCTTTGTACATATTAATGACAGTAAATATGTTAAAATTATTTCAAATTGACTTAAATACATTTCACCCTCCTGGATATTAGATACAAATCTAATCCTATGTTTTGACTTAATTATAATTATTAATTTTTTTTTCTAACAGTGTCGTTGGTTTTTTTTTATTGTAGAAAATATTATATTTCTATTGTATGCTAAGCCACTCAGAATCATTCTCCTAATATGTTTTATGAGGTTTTTTTTTACATAATTGCAAAAAAATTTAAAATATTATCCTAAATATTTTTGTGCTGTTTTAAAAATAATATTTGATTAGTAAAATTTAATTAATCATAATTAGAACTAAACTTAGATGTAAGGAAAGAAAAACATAGTTTGCCCTTGCATAAATTATTAAAATAGTTTAAAACTATCTAATATTGTACCAGTATTATAATATAATAAAGTATATCTTTGTGAGGCAAAAATTATTGATAACTATTTTATAGTCTAAAGTTTAAAAAAAGGAGGTATTTTAACCCTCCACGGAACTCATGCCACTCTTCAACTATCACTATTTTTTATATACACTTCTTAGAACCTTTTATTATTTTTATAGATCCTCTAAACTAAAGAAAAATATCTATATAAACCTATTAAGAAAATATTTATATTAAAATTAAAATGTTAACAAGTTTAGTATTTTATTTTTAGATAAAAATGGCAAAAATTTGTTTTATAAAATGCTATATTATTCAGCGTTTTATATTCTAGGTAATACTAAACAGTTCATATTTTATTAGAAAAAAAATATAAAAAAATATAAAAACAATTTAGAGAAAGTATTTTTTTTATATTTTGAGTGAAGTTTACTACGAGGAATCGATATGTAATTATTATTTTTTCTTTTAAAACAAACATATTATATTAATCATCTTGTGGGAAGTAAATTTTGCTCACATCAACGAATGAAAGACGTATAAGTGGGAGATGGGAAAAACCTTCCAAGTCCAACATAGAGTTCCTCTCTATAGCTTTACGATAGTATTTTTTTTAATTAAAATAGATAAATGAGCACAAACTTTCGATGCTATAAATTTTTTCTTTATATTTTTATTCGGATGATCGACGAAAATTAGTAACTCAATATCTTAATAAGACGCTAAATAATTTGATATTTTTAGTAAGAAGACACTTAACTATTTAATATTTTATATGTATCATCTTTTCTTAATAAAGTGTTTTAATAAAAATGCTCACTTAGGAAAATACTGATATGGTCAATATTTTATTTTTAAATGAGTAAAATATTTAGCAATTCAATGTTTTATTTAGAGGAGTGAATTTGATATTAAGTTCAGTTTCGTCTATATTATTCAATAAAGCTTAGAAGAGGGTTAGTTTGGTAAAAAAACTCCTACTTTATGCGTAGTAAAAAGTTTGATTAAAATATTCATCCCATCATTAGTACATGTTAAGAAAAAGAGTTCCACAGGGACAGAAAATGATACGTACAGGCAGACAGTGGAATGAGTATATGGGAGGCAGAAGCACGAATTCCACTCCACGAGACTGAGATGAGCTTGACTGCGACCCTGCGCTTTTAACATTAAATACTGATTTTTTCCCTCTAATTTTTCTCCATTTCTTCCTCACTTCATTAAAGAGCTCAGAGTTTATGTCAGAAAGAAGAGACTGAGCTCAACTTGGTATGTCTCCAACTTCACCTCTTTTTTCTTTTCTTTGGTGATCTTGGTGCTTTATTTGCTGAGGATTTGCTAATGGATGGTTTCATGTGCAAGTTTTATGGTTTTGGGGAGATGGGTTCTTTTTTATTCTTTCTTTTTCATACTAGGCATCAAGTGAAAAAGGTAGGTCTTTTTTTTTTTTTTTCCTTCTGGTTTTCTTTCTCCTTGGTTATTGCAAAGAGTGAGATTTGGGGTCTTTCCATCAGAATGTGGTGGTATATTGTTGCTCATTTCTTAGTAATTTTGCCAAATGTATGCAATGATCTTGTTTGAAGGAAGAAGAAGCCATGGATAATGGGTACTTGCAAGAGATAAAAGAAAAAAACTTTATGCGTATGAACTTTGGTGTTGTTTATACATTATTGTTGTCAGATCTTGAAAATTACTATTGCTAGTTTCAGATTAGCCATTCTATTTTGTGTTCAAACAAAAGAAGTGAGAAATCTCTCTCTCTCATAGTTTATCTAGCAGTAGGGCTGAAAGTGATTCAACGTATTGTTCATCTAATCCAGCTTTCATATCCTTAGTTTAGCTGGATCAGTATTTGGAGAATGCTACCCGATGCACCCAAGGATTCATATAATTTATCCAAATTCAGATCTTCTTACATAATGCCCAAGAACATAAAAAATAACAAGATAGTAGTCAGTAGTTGCTGCTTGCTTCATTTCTTTAGATGATAGGGATTTGCAGCTATGTGGACTTTTCCCTGCATATTTTATTTGATGACATTTCTATGCTTAATGCTACTGGCTGCTCATTGCGTGAGGTTCTCACCAATGTGGATTTTTGTAGGACGATCTTAGGCAAGATTGCGTGGAGTTTCCGTTGAAACAATTGAGTATGCATCCCAAACTTATTATAGTGTGACTTAAATTGTAAAGGCATCTTGCTAATTCCTTTTCTGTCTCTATACATCCTAAAACCTGAAGCCTTTTGATTCAAATGCTTCTTGATCTGTATTTTGTCGTGTTGGTTGACAAATTTTTGGTTTGATTAACTTTTATAGTTTATGTAAAAATCTTCTCTGAAGGCCTCTTTGTTGTTAAGCATGTATCCTTTAACTGGTCATGTAGGATCCATGGGAAGCCTATTCTCTAGTGAGATTTCCATTTGCAAAGAGGCATATGGTAATTATAGATCACTGATGTAATGGTGATAAGATACAGATCGTGAAAATTGAACTTTAGTATCCAGTTCCTACTTGCATTCTCTTTAGTTCTTGTTCACTGACCTTTTGGCTGAAATCGAAGTAGTTAAACTTGCAACCTGGAAAAGTTCTATGTCAAAACTATAACTCACGGCTTACTTCTATGTCCTGGTCCTTTGTTTTTATACCAGAATCATGGCCTATATAGAATTGAAGCAACTTATATTCATACATCAATTCATTTGTTACCAATATCTGAATTACTCTTTTCTTTTTAATTAAGAACAAGACAATGCCAAGCACAGCAGAACCTGTAATTGCAAATGGAGGCTCAATAAAAGTGGGCAGCACTGGCACAATTGGCTCTCTTATGTCAAGGGAATTGGAGAACATGAAAATTTCACCCCAAGCAGCTTCCTCTTCTCAAAGAAGATATCAAACAAGCCCTGTTTCAGTACCTTGTGGTGCTAATCCTAAGAAAGCAATCCAAAGGAAGAATCCACCAAACGACTCTGGCAACAGCAGCAGCAGCAGCAGCAATGGCAGCAATGAGCATGGAAACCCAGGAGATACCCATAAGCCTAAAAAAAGCATTCGGAAAAATGGGCAACGAGTTCCAACACTACGCCCAAATGATGTACTGACAGATAGAAATCCTAACGCAGATGAAGTGCAAAAGAAAGGACACGCTTATGTGGTGGAAGTCGTAGATCTTAAGTGCAGCAACCCCATGAGTAACCGGCTTAGGAAGCTCGGCTTCTCTAAGCTCTCTGAGTCCATAGCGTAGCCTTGAGGTTGATCCTTCCCATCTTTTTTCAACTTTTTATACCTAAGCCTTGTGATCCTGTCATTCTGGTTGGTCTCAGTTATCTCAACTGCAGAGCAGATGCTCGGCAAGAATCCTCTACTTGCTGCTATCTTCTTTTTCTTCTTTTTCTTCTTCTTAGCTCTATTTGTACTTGACTTCTGGGTGGAGTTTGCAGTAGTGAAGGATGCATCTCTCATAACTATCTTCTGCTTGTTGTGAGAGACATGTTTGAGTTCAAGCCTCTTGAAGTACTCAATTTCCTGAGAGATCAGGGTAGCAAAGGTCCCTCGTGTTCCAACCTTGATTGGATCCGGAGTTGCTGCCATTTTCTTGAGGCAATTTGCTGGTCATGGTCTTTGGTTTTATGGCATGATAATGGAGAGTGATGGTGGAGTAGCTTTGAGGGATGCTCTAAGTTGGTGAATTGCTTTTGTTCCTTTAAAGTAGGGAGATGAGATAGGAATCTTATCTTTGTGTCCCTATCATGCAAAGGAATTCTGCCTTAGAAAAAATATAGTGGAACTTAGTGCCAATGTATCACCTTTTCTATTTAGCATTTCCTCTTGAAATATTTGCTAATGTCTTCTGTTAGATGGATTCTGAATCATTTCCTTCTATTGATCAATTGATTGCCTATTGTTAGGTGTGGTTGCATGGATCTTATCCTCTTTTTAGAGGGAGAAATTTACTATAAATCTTCTGTTGATTTGTTTAAAAGGGGTAGATTGATGAATCTGAACATATAAAGAACATCTTGGATGGGCAAAATATACAGCTTTAACCTTATTTTGCCATTTTTCAATTGGATGCAACTTTTCATGCTTAAGATAGACATTACCTACAAAGCTTTTGTAGATGGGTCTGTGGCAACTTGATCAACAAGTTTATTAAAGATGAAGCAATCTGGTATGAGATTAAAAATGCTATTTGATCATGTAGTGCCAAAATTTCTTGCAATGCCACTGAGACTTTAACCTTTAAAGACTGGAGGCAGTCTGCAATTCCAAGCTATAGTACTTCACGTTTGTCTTTGCTGATATCTTTTGACTATTAAAAAATTGTTCAGAGTTCTGTGTCAAAGAGAGAAAAATTTCTAGAGATATGTGAAATGTAGTGATAGTTCTAAGGGGTTTAAATGTAACTATTCCAATAGTTTAAAAGTTATAGTGGAGCAAACTGTATGTTGCTTGACTAACCATTGCTGCTGACAATAGTAGATAAGAATCCTTAATAAAAGAATAGTAGCCAAAAGAAATACCCAGATGTAAGAACAAGATGGACATGCTAGTAACAGAATAAATTGTTCTTCTCTTCACAAAAAAAGAAAAAAAAAGTTCTTGCATGAGTCAATTATCATTTATTTCTCAGCTTCCACAGCCATTTGCAAACATAACAAGAAAAAAGTGAATCCTTATCCATCACTCAGAACTTGGTTTGAAATAGTCCTGGAAATCTTTCTCCCATAAACATTTCCAGTCTTCATCTCTTATACATCATATAAGAGGCTGAACTTCATAACAACTGGAGTCAACAGTATAGCAGAACCCAAGGCAGCTCCAAATATACGGTGCGATATCGAATATGTTGCGCTCAGCTGTGGTTTCTTTAGAGGTAGATGAGGTGATAATGGCCGATTTGAGACGGCTCCTTTAGAAGGGGCAGATAAGATCCGGCTCGAGTGCAGGGATCGGTTTCCATTAGGAGATATTATTGGCTGGGCAGTCTTTGAAGGAATCGAAGCGTAAGGAAACCTTGTCTGAGTTTTGTAGCCCCTAAGTTGCTCAAGGCTGGGTAAGGGCCGACCAAACCCATCTATACTGCTCCTACCAAGGCTACCTGAAGTATATAACATGCTGTTAGTAAATTAGTAAGCCTACTTATAAGAAAGAGCAGATGACCACTTGGTGAAGTATAAGATATCAACATGTAAATCTACAAAACTAAGCAGTCAGTGGCCCTGTTCCTTAATTGGGTGATAGGAGCCAGGCACAGTGCTAGCTGAAATCAGTGGAAATATTTTAAATCTTAAACACAGTAGGGTTGTCTCAGTGCAGGAGTAGCATATAATGTTGCAACTTATCATGGAAACTGACATGTATAGAACTCAAAATGAGAGGCCCAGGGTGATGAAAATTAGCAACTTCCATGAGATGCCAGTATGCCACCAAAGGGATTAACCGACTATAGAACATACAGTCAGATATATCTCTAGACAGAATTCGAATATGTTGTTCAAGAGGGTCTACTTATCTAGTATTCATCAAGACTCGATTTTTATCTTAGAAAAATAAGGATTAAACTCATGAGAAGAATATGTTCCAGGTAAAAGAAGAAATAAATTTCTCACCGCGAAGTGCAAATGGAGCATCTCTCTCGAAGGCAGAACGAGCATTCATCTTAACCTTTTCTGCTGCAGTAAAACAAAGGAATCAAGTCATAGTAGTCAGTTATGAATTGAGAGTCAAAGAAACCTAGGCGTTGCCTAGCATATTATATGACATTATGCTACGAGAATCCTCTCAAACTTCAAATAATAAAATTAATTATAGATATCCTCAAAATGATAGCTTTTAATGGTTTGTTCCGTTTTAGTAGTTCGTAATACTACAATTCCGTTTTAGTAGTTCGTAATACCACAATTCTTCGCCATTTTGGGTTTTCGTGCATTAATTCTCGAGGGGCCTATGCTACCCAACTGGCAAGTAGGCACTAAATAGTCCCTCACCACCAGTCCATTGGCCTACAATCTCCAGTGCTTTGCTTTATCAAATGAGCATGGCTCGCTATCTCAAGTTTTCACACTATGGGAATGTTTAGTTACAGGGAAGTGAGAGAAGTGAAGTTCATAGTTTCAGGAACTGTCTCAGTTTCTATTGTTTACTCGCAGGAAGTTCCTAACTTGTCTAACTTCCCTAAATCATATGAGTTCCTATTTCTGCCTAACCCGCTTCCTCTCTAGATGAGGAAGAATCCACTTTCCAACTCTAATTTACACTCAATGCTTTGCCATGTGACCACTAGTTGCTAATAATTTATATCTCAACACATATTATTTATTTATTTATTTCAATTTTTTTCCCTACATGTATCTCCTTCTAAAATCTCCTATCTATATGTAGATCCCTCTAAAATTAATATTTATGTTTATATCCTTTAAAACGTTTAGTTTTATGTGGATACCTTTAAATTTTTTTTTCTAGGTATGAATATCCCTCAAACCTAAAGGATATTCATCTGCATGTGATTCATCCACCAAGGATATTGGCCATATCCCTTGCCACTGTTCAGATACTCTACATCATCTGGAACAGTTGTTTTGTCATCTAAAAATTCCTTCTGTTGAATTAGCCGTAATATTCTTAAGTCTAAGGTTATGTTCCGTAATTTCCTTAGGAAAGGGGGGAACTAGTCAGCCTTAAGCCCAATAATATCCCATGGGATAACACATCCAAAGGGATCACTAGTGCTCTCCCTTAATTCATTGTATCTTCAGTTTCACTAGACTATATACAGGATAATCAAAAGGGAGGAAATTATTCATATGAAACAACAGATTCTGTCATTCAGATTTATGCCAAGGATATGAATAGTTACAGAAAAAATTAGGGCAAAATAAAAAATTCCTTATCCACTCCCTCTGGACAAAGAGTACCACCCTCCTCATAGGATGCTATATCCTCACTTTAGTATGATATAGCATCTGGTTTGGATTACATACATGATGCACCATCTTTTTCATGCCAAAGATGATATATGTGAGATCTACCAGATTGATACTCCAACTGCACCTCCCATCCCAAACAATCGAACCAAATTAACATAACTACATTTGATCCACTTAATACCATAACTGAAGTTGCTGCTGCAAGGACTAGTTTCAATTCTACTTGACTACTTGAGTGGCTTTACCTTAAGCAAGGAGACTAGGAGTTCACTGAAAGAACTAGCAAATTACAAGCTCTTTATTCATACTACAATTCAAAGCATTCATAATTTGTCAGATAGCCCAATAGCCCATCAAACATCTTTGCATTAGACTTACTTCTATTGCATATAATACGAATCAATTGCTCTCTATGTCTTCTTTATTACATCTACTTATAGCTACCAGTGGCACTCAAAATCGTATTATTGCTTTTAGAGGTTGTCTCCTATTAAGCAGTGGCATATATCATATTCTAGTATAGTCTTTGTTTGGCGGATATGGAATGGGAGGTTGGATTATCGATTTAATAGGCCACACGTATCTTATAATTGAGACAAACAAGATGAATGGGATATGAAATCCAAATTTTATGCCATGTCCAAAGGATAGGGGATATAGCAACCCATGGGAGAGGTAGCATTCTATATCCAATGAGGTAAGAAACACGACTTATTAATAAAATGGAGCAGCTCAGAAAATAAATACAGTAGTTGCTGAACTTGTGTAGCTACAATGTTAAAGCGACATCAAACTTCTCAGCAAAATGAGACAAACTGGCAAACCACAGTATTCAACTAGACTTCATTACAAAGCATCATTTTACTTTCCTACTTCCCAATGTAGCCTTTTTGATGAAAAGGATTGCAGATTCACCAACAACTCAGTAACAAAATGAACAAAGAAGTTCCACAAGATGGCCTTAAAGAAGGGCTTTCACTTTTAGCACAGATTTGAGTTGTTAATTGTAACAATTTAAGATAAGAATCTATAAGCCATGTGTCTAATTAAATCCAAATCAATGTACCAAGCCCAACTTAATGTAGGAATTAAGAAATTTCAGATTTCGAACTTAGACCCAAATTCAACCTAATAGCTAGATCATGGATCTTAGGTTCCGAATCAAATTATAAGATATACTGTCAACTCTTTCATGTGTAGGGATTAAAAATTATCTTCCCTCATACATATTATAAAAATACTCGATAGTCATGAAAATAGTGCCCTCTACGACTACATATACCAGATTAGTGGGAGCCTCGTGCACTAGGATACCCTTGTATGGTTTAACATCAGACACATGCTTAATTGATCTGAAAGGTTTACCGTCATCTATCAGGCAATCTTCCTTGACATCCAGCACAGATTACTTATCAAGAACTTCCTGATTGCGAGGAGATTATCACGAACTTCAACCATGTACATCTAACAAATATCAGGCAACAAATAATGGTATTCAAGCATTTTTCCAAAAGTACCTCTAAAGAAAAGGTTCTCATAAAATTAAGCCATAAACAGGGAGAGGATTCATCAAGGATACCAAGCATATAAATCAAAATCAGTTGAAAATCAGGTCTTGGGATCATATCACACTCATCCATAACACACTAAACCAATTGCATTGACAGAGAAAAAAAAAATCAAATCAGAACTTCACACAAATCATGGTCCGTTCTTACCTTCTGCCATCATAGCGTTCATTTGCATCGCCATCCAAAAAGACCTACCAGAACCTGCAACAAGAACTCAGGTATAGACTAATATCCCAGCTAAATCGAGGATTCGCGATGAGATCTAAGGTTCGGATTTTGACCTACGTTGGCAAAAACCTCGTTTAGGAGCAGAGCAGAGCAGCCCACAGGATTTGTGTTCTCTTTTTCCCTGTAACTTGAAAATGATTTGTATTCCAAGGGCCCACAACCTGTTCGACGAAATTCCCCACCGGACTTCATAGTAAACGGTTCAGGATCCGAGAAGGCCACTCGTGAGTCGTGACCTGACCGGACCAAAACGTGGGTCGGGTTTGAGTCTTCAACCCGACCCGTTTTTTAAGCCCAGTTACTGTTTAATGACTCATGAGGTCTGAGTATTATGCGCAAAAAGCCCTTTAATTTTTTAATCAGCAGAAGAAATAGGTCCTCTATTTATTAAATTATAATTTCAGATTTTTTTTATTAATTTAGCCCTAATAAATTCTCAAAAGACTACTATGTCTATTATACAAAATATACGCTCTAATTTTTAAAAAAATATGTATCGAGATTAAAAAAGAAAGGTCACGCATCACTTATGTAATTTATACGCATCGCCTATACAAAAGGTATGCTCTAATTTAAAAAGGAACGTCATGCATCACATATGTAATATAGATGCACCATTTATGTAAAATGTACGTTATAATTTACAACGGTGTACGCATCGATATTTTTAAAAAGATGTCACGCATCACTTATGTAATTTATAAGCATCGCTTATGTAAAAAGTACGCTCTAATTTTTAATAATATACGTATAAAAATAATAAATTAGTCTAAATCAGTAAAAAAGAACCCAAATTTATAATTCAATAAATGGAGGATCTATTTCTACTAATTAAAAAATTAAAAGATTTTTTGCTGTAAATTACTAAACTAATTTTGGACGTAAGAAAGAAATATAATCATAGCATTAATCGTAGTCGAAACTTTATATTAAAACTTTGATGAAAATGCCTCTTGCAATCCAAAAGGAGTAAAAGATAAATAGAAACTTTTACAAAAAAAAATATCATTTAACACCATATACATCATGAGAGAAAATTACAAATAGCACCCTACATTCTGACTATATTATAAATAAAACTCATTTTCGTAATATTTATAAATAAAGTCTCATATTTGTTAAAAATATTGAGCAACACTTGGAGTTAAGTTTCACAAATAAACATACGTTGGAATGGAAAAAAAAAGTGAAATATTGTGCCCATTTCAAATAATATTTTTATACTTTCTAAGTTATTTTTATCTCACTCCTCTGACATAACATTTAAGATTAAACAACAATATATTTTTTTAATCCATTGATCTTATGAGATTGGGTATTAGGATAAACTTTTTAGATTCTAAATACTTGATTTGATCCTATCTGGTTAGAAATTAGTGTTTTAGTCTATCTCAAAATTATTTTTGATTCTAAATTTGGTTATGTAATTAAGTTAATCAAGTTAAATAATATCTACAAGGGTGTGGCAAGCTACTCTATTTGTAAATAATAATAAAAGAATTTTATTTATAATATAGTGAAAATATAGAGCATTGTGTGTAATATCTTCTAATATTAATTGCATATAACTTATCTAATAATAAAGAAAATATTCGTATAACACTCTATCTCTAATGAAATTGTAGTTGACACCCTACGTTTTTACTGCTTACAAATCGAGCTTTATGATTTAGCGAATATAAACGGAAAATATAGATCAGTTAGTTAAACTTAACTAAATCTATGAGTTAAGTTAACTATATTAAAAAATTACAAAAATACCCTCAATCAAGTCATATTAAAAATAAGAGTATTTTAGTCATTTTAAAAATAAAAATATCTCTATTTAATGGAATATTCTCACGATGGTAGTTCAAATCTAACACATGATATTTTTTTGCATATATTTCCTAACTTATAGGACCCGATTTATAAATAGTAAAAATATAACGCGTACGTTATAAAACAATGTGTTATATACAAATTTTCCAATAATAAAAGAAGGGGTTAGGGAATGGGCCAACTTCTTCCAACATCCAAATACTCTGCCCACATTCTATGCTACACCTTGAGACTTCGGGCCGAGTCGAGTCGGGTTCGGGCCGAATCTCGTTCTTTTTCTTTTAATAATTTGTCTATAATCTTTTTAAATTTTGTATTTATATGCGTAGAACTATATCTAACATACCCTAGTATAAGCCGATACATTTATTAGACATTTTGTCACAATTTACTCTGTAGTTATTATACATAATAAAAATAGGTGTAGAATTACTCTATATAGTAAGTGCGAATTTGAGTTTTAGGTAAATTTTAGTATCAAATGTCATAAAAAAATATACTGTATTAGTGAGTATATCTCGTATATAGGTTTTGCATATAATAGTAAGTGAGGATTGAGCAAAAAATAAGTAAATTTTTTTTAGTATTCATGTGGAGAACCAAATTTAATGCAATCTACCTTATCCCATCACATTTGAGATCAAATTCTTTGGTCAAATAAGAAATCCTGTGATTATACTATGTCAATACGAAAGAAAGAAAAAGTATAACTATTACCCACATGTAACAAAAACATTCGAAACCTAGTATCAGATTCGATGTGGGTGAACCCAGTTTAACCGTCAATTGAATGTGCATCAGATCATCGCACTAATATTTGCTCTAATTCGTCATTGCTTTATGTATCTCATTTAGAATGTGATCAGAGCTGTTGGATACAAATGATTTAAATGAGCTAACTCGAACTAAATTAGTTCTCAGAAAATGTGTTTTGAAACCTTCAATGTTTTTTTTTTTTTTTGCCAACCAGGAGCATTAAGAAATTTTCAAATTGAGTGACTTATCACCATGGGAGAAGTTATCAAGAAAATTCTCAACTACTACACACAACCAGACAAGTAAACTTGATCTCAAAGCATAAGCATAGGAAGGGGATAATGATAATCTATTGTTCTTTTTTTTTAATTATCATCCATGCAAATTCTAGGCATCATTAGTGCATCCAGGATTTATAAAATATGCTAATTAAATAATCATCAGTGACCATGACTTTGAAAGGATGTTCTGAATGTTGAAGTCTTATATATTTCTTGTTTTGTGTAGTGCTAAAGTCTGACTAAATATGATTATGATCATTTGTAATTTTTCTTAGGGACCAAACTTTCTCTCAATATTTTCTTAGTTGCTTTTGGAACTAAATTTTCTACGTAATAATGTATATCATAATAATGTATATCATGGCTTTAACATGTCTCCTTACATCTCTGATATCGTATGTACACAGATGATAAATAACAGGATATCCGACTCAGTACAGCGATGTTAGAAAATAAGAAGTAAAAAGAGCTAAGAAGATATAAATCTAAACACACTAGCTATAATATAATGTATATCATATATTTAACAAATAATACAAACAACTCCATCTTTTTAATGTCAGAAATCAAAGTTGATGAGATTGGTGATCATTCTTTATCAAGTAGTGTATGATCACTTTTCTGTGCAAATTTAACTGTTTTATAATTTGATGGTTGGCAGGAAGAGCACATCTCCAGTTACTTTTGTTCTCCTTGAATTAATTCAAGTGGCCTAAATGTCCTTATCCAATCCAACCTCCATTTGGCCCTTAAAATGTAGTCTTCTTCATGGTGTTGAAAGAATTAAAGTACCCTTAATTAGCTTTCATAAATTGTTTATTATAGCTGAATGGAGCATGTACATTGCATACAATAGAGATATGCCTTATACTAAACTATGGAATAGTATATCAAACTTTGTTCTTGTTATATATATTCTATTCAGCTTAGAGCATTTAGGTATGGGTTGATGATTGTGATGCTAGATAGTATATCTTGAGAGGGAAATTTTCTAACTATATAAAACCTTCTAAATATTCTTTCCATTACTCATCCATTTATTATTATTTTTTTGTTAAAAAATATCACGCGATCAATTTTAAACTTTGTCCATACCGTTTTATTTAGTATTAGAGATAAAATAATTATTTAGCATTTTCCATTGATGACACTTAATTAAGATGCCAGTGTCACAGAAACTAAATAAGAAAGTTAATATGAAAATGAGCAATAGTTCGAGTAAAGGTTTTAGATGTAATTATCCTAATCCATGAAATATTCCCAAGAAGCACACTAATTCAATAACAAGAACTTGGTGCTAGCTTATTGAAAATGTGTGCTTCTATTTTCTCATCAACTATTTGAGTTGATATATATTAGACAAACTTGAACCTTAAAAACTTCTGAGTAGATTAATGAACATATCTTGGTGAAGATAATTAATACAACTTATGCATTACAAAATAGGGTGTTTAATTCATGATAACATAATTTTTTTTCTGTAATATGATTCATGAAAATGACCTAAGAATACTATTTTATTTATATATGTAAAACTTACCTTCCTCATGCTTTATTTTTTTTAATAAAAAGGTCAGTCTAATATATTGCCAATTGTGATTCTTTTGATGCTACTTTTTAATCAAAGGTTTAATTAGTTGAGCTATGTGCATGCAACTGGAGCTTTTGGGTAAAGCTGCAACTTCCTGAGTTGATGTAGATGGCATACAACTTTCCTTTTATCTCTATCCAAGTTGTAAAGAACTTTTGAGAGGGAAATCAATGCAAAGCTTTCCAACCAGTGCCCAGAATGAACATTGTGAGTTGTAATTGTACATCTCTGTTGGCAAAACAGTGCAAGGTGTAAGTACTTTGGCACAAGGAAAGAATAAAGGTTGTCTTGTCAAAGGTTGGCATAGTTGGACTAGGAAAGCTGGAAAGGTATGTTCCAATGGGTGGTGGGTATTGTGACATCCTTGTAGAGTGAACTATATATATATATATTAATTGCAGTTGTGCAAATTTCTTATAGGAGCTATAGTATAGCTATACTCATTTGTTATAGAGTTATTATAGTATTTCTTTATAAATTAGTATAGTGTTTAATAATTATATTTGATGTGATATAAAATTAAAATGATAGTTTAGCATATGAGTAAAATAGTATTTATTTATAGTAGATTGAAATGATATCTTTTCAAATATAACATAGTAATTGGTAAATGTAAAAATATTGGATGGAAGAGGATACGTGAGTTAAAGGGTGAAAACGGGTCAGATTAACTTCAACCTGATCCACTATCTGACGTAATTCGGACTAGATTAAAAAATCGAATGTGGATTTAGATAGGGGCAAGAAATTTGAATATGGATACGAATACGGGTTAGATATAATTTTCTAATTATCGGATATCTATTTACAGAGATATTGTTTGAATAATTTATAGGTTTTAATTTTCTTATTCCATATAAAATGTATAGGAATAGCACGTTAGGGTTAATGAACAATTAGCTCATAAACCAATTCAATCAATCATGAATCTACATAAAATATAAGTAGGAATGCAACTAAGACAAATATCATATGAATTGCATCTTTGATAATGCAACTAATTAAACCTATAACATAGTAGAAAAAGAAGATCAAATCATACAATCTAGATTCTTTGAGGTTTTCAGGTCAACATTTTAGGTTCCAAATTTCTCCATGCTTGGATTAAATTAAGCTAAGACTACAATATCTTATTCTACTAGGGAATCAAATCTATGACTAATTAGACAAGGGTGATGATTCATGCAAGAGCCAAAGAGACTATTGTAGAATAAACACAATTCATTCTAAAATAATAGCAAATGGGCTATTGCTTCATCTTGTTTCACTCCTCATTATTGCACCACCTCTTTATAGGAGTACTTTTGCCACTAAAAAAAAAAAAGAGATAATTTCTCAAGCTTGAAATGATCATTTTGATATACCCTAGTCATCATAATTGATCTTTACAAAATACATTATTTGGTAATTACTATCCACTAGTTGATCACCAATAGACCTTAATTGAAGATTAGTGACAAAGATGTTAGAGTGATATTTTAGCTAACAACTTGCTCCTTTATTTGCCTTCCTTGCCATTTTCCCTATGCCAAAGTCCTTTAAACTTTCAACAACTTTCAACTTTATCTTTTTCCTCTAACCCACTTCATGAGAGGCTTGTGCTTTCTATATGCATGAACACAAGTTCTATGGCTTCTTAAAGAAATGGATAGAAGTGGGACATCTTAACCACCAAGCCAAAATACACAAGCCACTCAACCCAATGTATAAAGTATTGTTGTTGGTCACCTATTTGTCCATGCCACCAAATCAATTAAAAATCAAGGATAAGGATAATTGATTGAGCATTAATGACACCATCCTATTGAATTCATATGGCTTGCTAAAAGAATGCAGTTAATTACATATGCATCTCCTGAACTATAACTCAGTCTTACGAAACATTTCTTAACGACTTAAACATTACAATCTCCGCCCTTAGATAGTATAAAGCGTAATTCGCATAATATTATATCAGGATGTGTAGTGTGATTATGATAATAATGCAGGAGGTAAAAGTATAATTGACCCTTTCTCTTAATTATGATTTATTTTCGTCTGCCGACGGCTAGTTTTAGCATCAATCGAGATTATTAGTATTCATTTAGGAGATAATTGAGCAGGGATTCCTAATTTGCACCTAGCAGCTGGTTTGGCCTATTAAGCTACTTTGCTAATATCTCTAGCTTTGTCCTAAGCATTTGCAAGACAATTGGCTTCCAACCTTGCAAATTTTGTGAGCTTAGACATGGCTACCTATTTGTTTGGTACAAAAGCAATATCAAAAGCTAGCATAAAAAAATTTTAATTTTTTTTACAATACAAAATTCTATAAAATATATGCCGTCAGTTATCTAACAACTTAAGCTTGCGACCAGCTATCGAAGTTTCCAAGATTTACAGTAGGGACAGGGAAATACTAATTGTTTCTCGATAAAATAGTAAAAACTATTTGTAATCATAAAGAAAAAGACATTCTTAACCTACCTATTCCTAGTGGAGCATTGTATGCATTTCCTTTGATTCTATCTAACCTCACTTTGAAGATACCACCAAATGTTGACACCCTTGATCTGAACTAACTCATAGCTAGGTGAGCTAGGAGCATGAAGAAAATAATTGTCCTTATATAAGCCTCAGAGGACCAAAATTATGTACAATTATTATAAGAAACCAAAAAAATTCTAACCATAGTGATACACATAAATATATCCTTTGAGATTTTTCCAAGGAGTCATTAGGTCTTCATTCCCTTGAATTATTATTCTTTGGAAATTTCTCATCAAATGTCTACTTAGAATGAGTCCACTTGATTTATTTGAATTCAACCTATTTCTCTTTTATAGGTCTGGAATTAGACAATTAATTAGATACTATATTTTGGCACTTGAATTAATTCCATCATCTCTCAAATCTGGTTTACTTTACATCAAAATAGGTTTTTTTTTAATGGTGAAAATAGGAGAGGAAAAAAAAGAGAATTAAATATATATTTTTTAATTAAAAAAAAGGATAAATTGTATAATTAAGCTAAAAAATTTAGACACATTATAAAATCGTCTCTATATAACATATATTATAATTTACCCCAACGTAGTATGATCTGATTTTAACTTATTTTTAGCTCTGCGTGCTTCACACGGTGTGTTTGGTTGATAGAAAGTAAAGTTTAATAAAGTATTTTTTTTTTCATAAAAAAATAATAAAATTATTTGTAGTAAGTAAAAAAAAATTTTAATTTATTTTTTATTACTAAATATAAAAAATAGAGAAGTCGTATAAAGTGGATACTTTTTTCTCCAAGTTTCTAATAACTGAACTTAATTTGCGGCGTGTGGTTCAATATTTTTGCAGGGGTAATTAAGTCTCCTCATATTATGATAGCATTCTTGCAGGGGTAATTAAGTCTTTTCATATTTTCGAGCTCGAAGAGAGTAAACTATAGGTAGATAATTAAATTTGCATTGTAAATCGTAACCAATGCTTTAGGATAAACGCCAAAGCGGGTTAGCATGGGGTGATTCCAGATAGCCGGCATTTTGGACCGACCAATCCCATCTCTCCACGTGCAGTCAACTACCCCGCGCCAAACCCATTCGTCTCCCTCCTCCACAAGCCGTCAATTTCGTACCATCCGGTCGTTACCACCCCCATCAACCAACGTCAGAGAGAAAAATAAATTAAAATTAAAATAAATAAGTTATAATAATAAGTACCTAATTATGCCATCACAAGGAATAGTTATATTAGAGAGAGAAAGAAGGAGAGAGAGAGAGAGAGAGTAGTGAGAGAAATCAAACACCACTACCTCCGCCTCCTCTGTAGATGGCCCGGCCGAGATGACTCACCTGAGTCGGGTCATCGTCCGGGTCGACCTCCGGTGGGCTCGCCTCGTGCGCCGATTCTTCCGCCTCATCCTCGACCGCTTCCTTGCTTGCTCCGCCGGCCGCTACCGCCGCCTCGGCTCCCGCAGCTTGTCCTCCCCGGCACTTCTGGCCGTCGTTGACGACGTCCCCGATGAACCACCGCCGCCCTCCTCGGTGTCCGCGCCGCCGCCCTGCTGCGCGGATAGTGAGGCGGACGCGGCCGCCGCCGACCTGGTGTCCCTGAAGGTCAGCCTCCTCGGCGATTGCCAGATCGGCAAGACGAGCTTCATGGTAATTATCACTAATCATCTTGTGCTACTCTTGGTTAATTATGCCGATTAGACATTAATTAACGTAGTTAATTTGCGTTAAATTGAAGGTTAAGTATGTGGGGGATGTGGAAGAACAGAGAGGGCTAGAGATGACAGGATTGAATTTGATGGATAAAACTTTGGTGGTCAGAGGAGCAAGGATTGCATTTAGTATTTGGGATGTTGGGGGTATGAGTTTTAACCTCTCAAATCCATTAATTTGATCATCTTATTGTAGATTAATAACCTATTAATCTGGATTAATTTCATGAAGGTGATAGTAGATTTCTTGATCATGTACCAATTGCTTGCAAGGATGCTGTTGCAATTCTTTTCATGTTTGATCTCACCTGCCGTTGCACTCTAAATAGGTTAGTTTTTCTTTTCTTTTTTTAATCTTATTCAGAATAGTTCAATGAAAAACTTATCAATGTGGTGATTTTTTCTACTTGGCTCAGTGTTATAAATTGGTATCAAAGGGCAAGAAAATGGAATAAGGTAAGTTTATTTTCCATCTATTTTTCACTATTTCTATGTTTGAGTTATATAATACTTAAAACTATTTTTCTCTTTCTTTTTTCATATAGGCTGCTATTCCTATCTTAATTGGAACAAAGTTTGATGACTTTGTTCAGCTTCCTCTTGAGATGCAATGGACTATTGTTAATCAGGTAAACTAAACTTTATTCCTCTTTGAAGCATTTATCAATGAAATTATTATTATTGTGCCTTCTAATAAGTTGGATATATGTGAGCATAGTGTTCATATTTGATTCCATTTGATTTATTGTTCTGAGATTTATTTAAGCATCATACTAGATATTCTAGTTGTTGTATGGATATCAAACTTGGTGAATTGAATGCTATCTAATTAGCTCTTGCATTTAGTGGGAGCCATAACTTCTATTGCAGATCACATCAATAATAGACATTGATGGAGACTATGTGCATTTAATCATGATTGATTCTTTAATGCATTGGGGAATGGATGAGTAGCTACAATAAGAAATTAAGAATGTGTAACCTTTTCTTCTTGCCACTATATTCTTTAGGATATTATAATTGTTACTAAAATCTTTTGACTCTTTCAAAATTATCATTACGGTTAAAGTTTAACAAAATATTCTGAGAATGTTCCTAATTGATGTTTGTTAAAGTCAACAAATACTTGCAAAGGACTAAAATACTATCGTTTCTTAAAGCTTAGGGTGTAAACTATTTATCACAACTTTTTTATTTTATTTTCTTATACTATAATATGGTTAATATAAAATATCTTTAGTACCAATTTAAATAAGTTATATAAGGACAAAATGGCCTTTCCATAATTTATATAAACAATTTCAAAAATATAGCAGCAATTATAAATAATATTTTGAAAGTTTTTCAGTGGCAATGATATGAAAAATACTAGCCTACCAACTATTTGGACTATGAACATTTCTGCATAGGAAAAATAAATTTGATATTATTGCATATGGCTATTAAAGTGAAGTAGTGGTCCTCGTTTAGTCATGTAGGCCATTTAAATTGTGGTATTGGGAAGTAGAATACTCAAGAAATTCTATTGAAGGGGTCCATTCTGGAAATAATTGAGTCACAATGTGTCCAGAGGAGTCCAATTTTGATTGCAACTCTTTTCTACACCATAATTTGTATCCAAGTCTATCATTTATAGCTACTCTTTGATCTCTCAACTTTCCATTTTGATCATTATAATATAATAGAAAAGTATATGATATGAGAATATTGAGAATGATTTTATGTATATGTCCATTTGCAGGCCAGGGCATATGCAAGAGTGATGAAGGCAACTCTCTTTTTCTCAAGTTCTACTCACAATATAAATGTTAACAAGATTTTCAAGTTCATCACAGCCAAGCTCTTCAATCTGCCATGGACTGTAGAGAGAAACTTGACGATCGGAGAACCGATCATAGATTTCTAGTTTCCTTTCTTTTTTTCTGTTTCCTCTCTTTGATTTCTCTTGCTGATGCAAGATTGTATATAGCGAAAGTTGGGTGATAAAAATCTCATGCACTCCTCCCTTGTTCGTCATTTTTTCCTTTTTCTTTCTTTTTTCGCTTTTGGTTTTGGTTGATTGGGAGGGGAGGAGGTGGCCTAGAAGTGGATAGATATAATCCATTTGTGTACCTTCATATTCACAGTTTTCGAATAAAGATATGTATGAGGACATATTTCTCAGAAATGCATATGGAAGTTTCCGAATATATCTGGTAGATATTGATATAGATATGAAGTTATCATGGTATGTAGAAAAAAAAAATGCTCTTAAGCATGTGTGTATTAGATACAGAGAAATTCAACACTAGAGTTTACAAAAAGAAGATATCTGCATATGATTAGTTTTCTTCATACTTCTGTTATGATATGATACGATAGAATTGTCTGAATTTTCCACAAATTTACAAGAAAAGAAAAGAAAAGAAAACAAGCTACCAGTCAATAAGAAATCTTAGTGGTCCTCAAGATCCACTGCTTGGTTCTTCTAAGATGCGGCGAAAGGCTGACTTCTCACATCAAGCCCTGAAAAGTAGGAAAACTAAACTTTCTGAAATCATATAGCTAATATATTTAATTCATTTCATTTGTAATTATAACTGTGAATAAAAACAGTCTCTAGAAAGTGTTTCAGGGATCAGACAACCAAGAAATCTACTCATATCTAGTGTGACCACAAAGGTGAATTAGAGTGTAATGAGCTGCACATAAATTTTTCTGCGAAATTCTCTCTGAATATAGTATAGTGTGCATAAAGTAGTATCTTGATCTCTGAAAGTGATATGCTACAAAAAGTATGAAACAGAGAACTGTTTCTGTTAAATTCGTTCTGCGCATAGCGCAATTTCTAGATCTTAATTGCAGGAAAAAAACTTAATATGGAATTAATTTGGTATTTGTCAGTATAAATGATCTAATTGGAGTAGCAGATACCCCAAAATGAGGAGCAAACTTTTACTGACTATATTTGATATTAGATTTCTGTTGCCAAGTTCCCTGGATTATGGGAATAATGCAATTTTTTAAGATGTTCTAAACTAGCTATTAGAGGAATATCCAATAAGGTCCTCATATTTCTTAATTAAAACAATTACACTTTTATACACACAAGGCAATCAACTATCAGATGTAGACAACCAATTAAATCTTGTACTCTCAACAAGCTAAGATCATTTAGCACTCCAAATAACACCTACTGCAGCATGCCAAAAGTGATGGAATAATAATCAATCATTAAAGTTGAAAGCTAATAAAATAATTGGAGAACAAGAGGAGGAGCAAGAAATGTCTACTGAGTTGAAAACACATCTATAATGTGCTATAATGAGTATGTCATACCTTAGAATGCTACAGCTTGATGTAGGGAATGTGACAAATATTTGGCCAATAAATTCCCTCCTCTGGACGACAACGTTGGACCAGCATTCCAAAAGGCATGGAATAATAATCAATCATTCAAGTTGAAAGCTAACAAAATAATTGGAGAACAAGAGGAGGAGCAAGAAATGTCTACTGAGTTGAAAACATATCTATAATGTGCTATAATGAGTATGTCATACATTAGAATGCTACAGCTTGATGTAGGGAATGTGACAAATATTTGGCCAATAAATTCCCTCCTCTGGACGACAACGTTGGACCAGCATTCCAAAAGGCATGGAATAATAATCAATTATTCAAGTTGAAAGCTAACAAAATAATTGGAGAACAAGAGGAGGAGCAAGAAATGTCTGCTGAGTTGAAAACACATCTATAATGTGCTATAATGAGTATGTCATACCTTAGAATGCTACAGCTTGATGTAGGGAATGTGACAAATATTTGGCCAATAAATTCCCTCCTCTGGACGACAACGTTGAACCAGCACGTCAGAACATCTGAACAGATGCAGTTCTTCGAGCATTGATGGCAAACCGTACTCCGGAAGCGAATCAATACAAGGGCAATTACTCAGAGTCAACTTCTTCATAGAGGAAAGGCTTGCTAAGGTTGAAGGAAGGCTTCTGAGATTGTGACAGTCGGAGAACTCAAGCTCTTCCAGTGATGTGAGTTGCTCGAACCATACCTCATGCTGCGCTGAAAATTCGACAATATCAGAGCACTTACAAACCTTCAAACTCTGCAGTGAGGGAAGTTTTCCTAGCATGAGAAAGAGGTTGTTGGCAAGGAGACTGCTATCAGTGCAGAGATGAGTGAGACACTGCAAGTTCTGCACCTCAAGTAATTGATCACCTATAAACTCTACGGAATTTAGACCTTCCACAGATAAAGATTTAAGAGCAGAGAGCTTCCCAATAGGTGGAAGAGTTGCCAGCGTAAGGCAATTTCTGAGATGAAGAGATTGTAGATTGGTGAGATTTTGTAGTATCCAAGATGGCAAGGCAGTTCCCTGATATCCATCAATCATCAACTCTTTTAGACTCATGTTTGGTTGCAGACCTTCAATTACCTCCATGTTCTTTCCAGATGCAGATTTGGTTTTTGAATTCCATCTCAATGCCAAGGTATCAAGGTGTTCTTTATTCATTAGTTTAGCTTCAGTTGCCTCTTTTTTGCTCACCACCTTTTGAAGATTCATGATACATAGTTTTCTGAGCTCATTCAAATCCTTCAACTCTCTTATCCTGTGTCCCTCCTTATTTCTAACACGGAATTCTTCGATTTCTTGGATGTTAGTTAGTCTCCCTATTCTGGATATCAGAGAGATAGTTGTGCCGTCCGCGTACAAATGTCGCAGGTTGATCAACTTGGTTATACCCTTGGGCAACTTCTTGAACTTACACCCTTGCAGACCAAGAACTTGTAAATGATACAAGCTACAAACCGACTCTGGTAATTGTCGAATTTTAGTGAAGGAGAGATCCAAGAAGCAGAGATGCTTCAAAAGACTGATAGACTGAAGAAGTTCTTTCGTTATTCCCATGTCGATACCCGATAAATCCAGCACGCGCAGGCTCGTCGATTTCTTTAGAAATCCATCAAGTTTATGATCATAATGACCCATGAGAATCAGAGTGCGGAGATCCTTGCAATCGTATATGTTGCCAATCGCATTCCCCATAGTATTCTGAACAGCTAAGTGTCGAACAATCTGCAAAACTTGTATATCCTCGCTACCAAAGTTAGAGAACTCATCTGATGAAACAGAAAATGCCAATTCTCTCATCAGATCATGCATTGTGTACTTGCCACCATCAGAGGTTGGCTGCAAGAAGAACTTCTCCTCTAGTTCATCAAACCATTGCCTTCCAATGTCCTCCAAACTGATCACTAGGTGAGTGCTATCTTTTGATTGAACAAAGCCTTGGGCTATCCACATCTGAACTAATTTATCCTTTTCAAATCTGTAACCTTTAGGAAACAATGAGCAATAACAAAAGCACTTTTTTAGCCCTGCATGGAGTTGCTGATAACCATATCTCAAAGGAGACAAGATGCTGTATGAACCTTCTTTCAATTTGCAGATATCAGACTCTGTGTACTTCTTCCACAAATTTTCGTCGAAATTTCGAGCCAAAATTTTCCCAAACACCTTTGCTGCTAAAGGTAATCCGAATAGATTCTTGGCTATTTTCTCACCTATGGGTAGTAATTTCTCTTCCCTGCTGCCGATTTCCGACCCGTAAAACGCGTAGTACTTAAACAGCGACCAGAGGTCATCCCATGGCAAGACACCGAGGACTACCGGAGTCGTCGTCGCCGTCGTTCTCGCAACCTTCTTGCTTTGAGTTGTGACTAGGATTATGCTTCCGGGTGCTCCTTGAGCTAACGCGGGGAGTAGATCACTCCATGTAGAAATTACCACTTCATCCCAAACATCGTCGAGAACAAGAAGATACCTCTTTTTGGCTAGATGCGCGGCGAGGCGCCGCCGCACCGTGGCGTAATCCGTCACGCCGTCGAATCTGCGCTCAAAAGACGCGACCATCTCTTCCATTATACTGCCGGCGTCGGAGTCTCTCGTGACGTGGATCCACCCCTGCAATGCGAAATATTCCTTCACAAACGGATCGTTGTAGACCAACTGCGCAACGGTCGTCTTACCAACACCACCCATCCCGGCAATGGCGATAACACCGAGATCCGTGCCACTGCGTATATAGCGTAAGATCGTATCCAATTCTTTCTGCCGACCAAACACCATATGCTCAAATACGAAGGAGATGGTATGTCTAGAATCCCATGACGTCGTCGTCGTCGGTCTTTCGATAGCATCGACCATGGCGAAAAGCTTATCGAGCGTGCGTTTGATGCGGTCGTCGAAGAGGAGCAAACCCCGGACGGCCTCGAAGGTTCTCAGATCATGATCGCCATCGGACGAGCAGAGCAAGTAACAGCCGAACTTGCCGGTTTCGAGCTCCAAGTCTTCAAGAACGTCCTCAGCATCATAAGCAGCGTCCTTTAGTTGCCGCAGCAATCTCCTCATGGCGATGACGTAAGAAGACTCCGACCCCGATTCTTTGAGCTCTCGGATCGAGATCGCCTCCAGCTCGTCGGCGGCCGCCGTGATCCGAGGGAGCAAGAGCTCCAACTCGTCCAGGAAGTCGAGTCCGTTGGGACGATGAATGTAGTGGTTGTTGCGGAGAAGAGAGCGCGCCATGGCGACCACCTTGCGGATGAGCTCCGTTGCACCATCCATAGCTTTGCCGAAGAGAGCAAACGGGAAACGAGGGAGGAGGGAAGAGACGACGATATATACTTTTCCTTTTTCGGTACGTTTCTTAGTCGGAGACGAGAGTTGGTATAATTCGACAAATTTAATCTAAAACGGGACTCTTTTTACCAGTAGAATTATTGAAATAATTAGTTAGTCCGTCCATTTAACTAGTTAATTAGATTAATTCCCTAGCCTAGAATTTAAAAATAATTTAATATTAATGCTTTGGTTTCGAGATAATCTTAGTCTTTCTTTATTGTCTTTAAATTATAATAAATTTTTAGGTGTTTTAGATGTAAGAAATCAAAGAGTTATATAATATAAGTAAGAGTTATGTAAACTATTATATATATATATATATATATATATAGTTTATCTTATGTAGCGTGAGCAAGTGAAGTAAAAAAGTTTAAAATTTTTATCCACTTTATATTATGTTAAATATGAAGGGAATAATCTTCTCCTCTTGAGTTTTTCTACTACATTCTTCTAAAAAAAATTCGTTTATAAGTTGTAGTTGTTCAGGAGTAAAAAGGTAGATAAAAAAATTATTAGAGGGATATATAAGGGTGTAATCAAATCTAGCTATATCTAAACAAATTCTGTTTTAAAGATTGAAATTAGTCTCAAGTCTAACCTAAAATATCAGGCTTGAATTATTTTGAGTCTAATTTAAATATCGGCCCAGGTCAAAGCCTATTTCAAATGAAGCAAGCATAGTTCGAGCTTGAATAATAAATCTTAAATTAAATCTTGAACGTTATACACTTAAATAAAATAAAATTAAATATGTAACCAAATTAAACTTTCTTTGTTATTTATAATATATATTAATAAATATAGATCGAGTATTATTGAGTCGGTATGCGCCTAATTTTGAACTTGATCTAATTGATCAAACTTGACTTCTTTTTAAATATAGAGCCAAACTGAGTTCGAGCTAAACGCCCTGATGTGCAAAGAAAATAAGTTTGAGGCATAAACATGCGATGATACCTTTTGATTGTGGGTTTTTTTGATGGCATCGACTATGCAAAAAATACGTTTTTTTTTTATAAATGACCACCTATATTTTAAAAAATCTCCTGTGTTCTACATATTCACTTAAGACTTCAAAGAAATAGGGGCATGAAAAATTCATAATAGAGCAGCAAGAGAGAAATTTCTTATTCACTTGAATTCAGAGTAACAAGGGCAAAGGACAGTCATAACTCATGACAGAGCAGCAAGGGAGAAATTTTTTATTGTCCATGAAAGCTTAAATTCAATGGCAACAAGGTCAGAACAAATACCCAAGTTATATATAAGCTTCATCATTCATTAGGAAGAAGAGGCAAAAGCAATGCATCAAGCTTGTAATATAGAAAAGGTTCAGTTGCAACATCAGTACAGTAGTAAAGTTCTGAGTCATGTATTTGCATAATGAATACAAATAGACATACAGTACAGTAATTCGTAGTCTTAGTAAACAGAAGAGGTATCCAAAAGTAACTAAACAATCAGCTATCTTTCATAAGATGATACATTAGACAAACTGATGTTTTGATTTTGAGTAAGAAAGCCAAAATGATTTAGCAAAAAGAGCATAAGATAAGGCCATCAATCACTAAGAAATATTTGTATAACGTTTCGCGTATCTGCTTCTCCAGCATGAAACGGGGCCAAGGTTATAGTGTATGGAAAGACACCACAGACATCCTCATCACGAAGAGTCGGACAAGCAACTCTACTCGTTGCGCTTGCAAAATGGTATGCAAGCAAGTCACCAGGGGAATCCTCATCCTGGAGGATCACCAGGTCTTGTGTTGAATCATAAGCAAGTAGTGGATAACAATTCTTTGGATAATCCTTGGATGCTTCTCTTTCCAAGACCCACTTCTTCTTCCCTTCCAATCTCCAGCATGATATTTTGCACTCTTTGTCTATGATGAAGTAAACAGACCCTCCTGATCCCACCATATTACCACAGAAGTCTCCTCCCTTGTCTGGTGGCACTTTCGTGCTCCACAACTTGTCGGTATCAACCTCATAGCCAAACACAAGCTCGTATTCAAGATCGTACCAGCAAATTGCTCCACCTCCAATATTTAGAAACTGATAGCGATCTGAGTAGAACAAACAAGCGTCTCCCCATGCAAGGGCAAATTCCGAGGATGCTCTCCATGAGGACATCTCTGAGGAGAAAATATAGAATCGAATGCTATCATTATCATCACCATCATCAACATGACCATCATCATCATGAGGGACTTCATCCTTAATTCTAACCATGATGTAGATCAGCTTGTAATGGAGAGACTTGGCTGGCTCAAACATGAGAACATAACCATGAGAGAAGTCATAAGGCCTCCGAGAAACATCATGTTTAGGTAAAACAGACCACTGCGAGGTTGCCGGATTGCCCACAAGCAAAACTTCATCTGAATGGCGGTAGAGACATACAAGTCCATTAGAGGAGGCAACAACCGAGAACCCTCGCGAAAAGAGCCGTGAGGTGGTAGTAGAGATTCCCGCAGCATTGCCAAGTAATGGTTTGAGACTCTCTGGCGCTGGATTAAGAAACCACCTGATGAAGACGCCTGAAAAGGACGCAGGGAGACAAGAGTGCCGACGAGCGAAGAATGGGTCTGCAATCAGCTTATCCCAAGATTGGCACACCGTCTTGAACCTTAACAGGGACTTGGCAGGGAGACAGGAGAGGATTCTGAACATGATGTCATCGTTGAGATGGGGTCTTGCTGTTGCACACTTCATCTTCCGTCTCTCATACATATCGTCAAACACCTTAAGGGCATGACATTCTCGCAAAAAACAATCACACCCGCCTTCGCCCCACTCCACTTCTACAGTACAGTGAAAACAAACTCAAACAAATAACAACAACAACAAAGATAATATTAGTCTATTGGTACTACACATGAAGAATATACTGCTCTAATTTCCTAAGTACGGAAGTATTGAATTCAACCCAAGAATCGAATTTGTTGACCTTTGCAGTGCAAATCAATGGCTAGGGCAAGAAATGGTGCAGAGCAGCAGATGCAAAATTGCAAATTGATAGCGACCAAGTTTGGAGGAAAAGAAAGTGGGAGGAGGACGATGGATTGCTTTCGTTTTGGTATTTTATTAGGAATTCTAATCCATGACTGAAGAAAATTACAAATAACACCCTTACTTTTGACTATATTAATAATAGAGCTCTCTTTATTTTTTACAGATAGAACCCTTTATTTGCTGAAATAAATAAGTCACACCCCATAGTTCAGATTTTCGCTAGGTTTCTTTTTACCAAATATGAGGATCTATATATAAATAATGAAAATTGAGAGGTTTTTTTAATATATAGTGTTATTTGTAATTTGTAATTTGCTCCAAAGGTTAAAATACATCTTACAAGTAACACCCCATAGTTCAGACTAACTATATCCCATGGACTTTCTTTTGTATTACTTAGCTTGTTTATTAGTTATCTTATAGGGTTCTCTGTGCAAAGAATGTATTAAAAGGGCATAATACATAAACGGTAGTGTTCCATGTTATCCGCTTCCGGGATGGAACACCGCTGGCCTTAGAAAAGATAGGAAAGTTTCCCTTGGAGCAATTTATGACCTTTACCTGTTCGAAGTATTGCCCCAATGGCTTTCTCCTCTGCTCTAAAATGCCATCCTTGTGTTTTTGCTCCCAAAGCAACCTCGCCATCTCGTTCTCTACCACGGAAGCCATCGATCCATGTTCCATTTGCATCTCTACCATCTCACCGAGAGCTCTCCACAGCAATTCCACCTCAAAAAGACCTCCTTTCCCTTCTCCGCAGCCAGAAAGATGCGGAATCGTCTCTCCGCTTACTTGACTGGGCGTTGGAGAAGAAAGACTTCACACCCAATTATGCTATCTACGAAGAAGTTCTTCGCCAGCTCGGGAATTCCGGAGCTTTTGAGCAAATGAAGGGTCTCATGCAAGAGATGCAGCTCTCAGGCTGCAACATTGAAGTCGGTGCTTTTCTCATCTTAGTTGAGAGCTACTCAAGATTCCAACTTTTTGATGAAGCTGTGGATGTAGTTCTTAATCAAATGCAAGAATTTGGAGTTGAAGCAAACACAGATGTTTACAATTTTCTGCTTAATGTTCTTGTGGAAGGAAGCAAGATAAAGCTAATTGAGTCTGTGTATGCAGAAATGGGCAGTAGAGGGATTGCACCAGATGTTTTTACTTTTAATATATTGATCAAGGCTTTGTGCAAATCTCATCAGATTAGGACTGCAGCTTTGATGATAGAGGAGATGGGTAGCTACAATTTGGTGCCTGATGAGATAACATTTACTACCCTGATGCAGGGATATATTGAGGAGGGAAATATGGATGGTGCTCTGCGAGTTAAGGCAAGGATGCGGGAGATGGGATGCTCTCCAACCAATGTGACAGTGAATGTTTTGATTCATGGGTACTGCAAGCAGGGTAGAGTTGAAGAAGCCCTTGGATTTATACAAGAAGAATGTGTTAAGGGATTCAATCCTGATAAGTTCACTTTTAACACTCTGGTCAATGGGCTGTGCCAAGCTGGGCATATCGGGCATGCTCTTGAGATCTTGGATGTCATGCTTCAGGAAGGCCATGATCCTGATGTCGTCACTTATAATACTCTGATTGCTGCTTTGTGTAAAAGTGGAGAAATTGAAGAGGCTAGGGGAGTGTTGAATCAGATGATACGTAGAGATTGCTTGCCAAATATGGTCACTTATAATACATTGATTAGTACAATGTGCACGGAGAATCGGCTTGAAGAGGCAATGGAACTTGCCCATGGACTCACACTTAAAGGTCTTTTACCTGATGTATATACTTTCAATTCCCTAATTAGTGGTCTCTGCAGGGCGGGAGACCATGCTATTGCTTTGCAAATGTTTGAGAAGATGAAGGATAATGGATGCTCACCTGATGAAATCACGTACAATATATTAATCAATCACCTTTGTTTCCATGGGAAGTTACGGAAAGCTTTGAGCTTGCTGAAGGAAATGGAATTGAATGGCTGTGCTCGAAGTGTTGTGACCTATAATACTCTCATTGATGGGCTATGTAAGAACATGAGAATTGAAGAAGCAGAAGAGGTCTTTGACCAGATGGAATTTCAAGGTATTTCAAGAAACTTGGTCACCTATAATACCCTTATTGATGGCCTGTGCAAGAATGACAGGGTTGATGAAGCTATGGAACTTATGGATCAGATGGTCACGGAAGGATTGAAACCTGATAAGCTCACATATAATTCCATGCTCACACATTATTGCAAGCAAGGAAATATAAAAAAGTCAGCTGATGTAGTTCAAAGTATGACATCAAATGGCTGTGAACCTGATATTGTTACATATGGAACTCTTCTGAGTGGTCTGTGCAAGGCAGGCAGGACTCAGGTTGCATGTAAGCTCCTTAGAACCATACAGATGAAAGGGATGGTCCCAACTCCAAAGGCTTACAACCCTGTGATACAAGCACTTTTTAAACAGAGAAAGACCAAACAAGCCGTGAGGCTCTTTAGGGAGATGATAGAGAATGGCGAGCCTCCAGATGCTATCTCACATAAGATTGTCTTCCGTGGCCTCTGTCGTGGAGGAGGACCTATTAAAGAAGCTATTGACTTTTTGGTGGAGATGACAGAGAAGGGATTCGTGCCAGAGTTTTCATCCTTTTCGATGCTATCTGAAGGTCTCTTATCTTTAGCCATGGAAGATACTCTCAACAACCTAGTTGAAATAGTCATGGAGAGAGCTGTATTCACAGAAAGTGAAGTTTCCATGGTAAAGGGTTTCCTTAAGATCCGAAAATTTCATGATGCACTGACTACCTTTGGCCGTTTCCTAAATAGTAGGAGGCCTGAAAGGAGTTACAAGTGAGGCTGCAAAAAAAGGAAGAAAAGGTAACTGACAATTATGGAAGTTCATCTCCGTATATTGAAATGCTTTATCTGTTGAGAATTATATGCGGCAGCACCGCACGGTGATGGTGCAATCTGCACACAGTATTAGGAAAAGCATCTGAATGTAGGAGGAAGATTTTTGGCTGTCAAGGTCTTGAAATTTGTTGTTCTAGGAGTCTCTTTCTTTGCCATTACACATGAGGTTGTCAATTTGAATTAGTATATCTCATCAGAAATTTCCTGGAGAGTAGGTTGATTTTTTTAATGATCTATTGTGGGTTCCTATTATGCTATCATTGCTTTCTAGTTGTTTATACTTTATAATTGTTTATACTCAGGATCATACTCAAAATATGAGTATGATTTCGAGTGAAAATGGAATGTGGGAACTCTTACAGTTCCAGATGTTGAATTTTTACAGTATTTATGAGAACTTTCTTTAGCAAGTGCATCTTGAGCAGGCCCATTTGTACAGAAAGTACCTGATATTGCTCTAGATATACAAGTAGATTACTGGCTGACCTGCTTTTCAGTGTATATGGTCTCTTTTCTTGATAACCTGCTGCGAGTTTTGCGGCCATGGTTGTCGGATCTTCACTAACAAAGAACAACCCTGAACTTCTATAAAAATCCTAAACCCTAGTGACACGCTCTTCTCCTCACGCTGCCATCATATTCTTCTTCATCCTTACTTCACCAATACTTGAATCCTCAGATCCGGCTGTCAAAGCATTGCTGGAGCAATCGGAGACCACCTGTCAACTCACCAATGAGTCCTCATCTATTTCCTACATTAAATTTCAGTTTAATAGAGTAGATAGTTGTGTGCCTGTGTTTTATTCATAAACAAGTTTATATTTTAACTTAACCGCATTCGTCTCACAATATTCTGTGAGCAAAAGCTCTATGGTTACGAAGGACAGGAATAGCCTATTTTCCTTCACTGCCGATTCTATATGTTACTGACTTATTTCACTGTCTATTCTATATGTTATATAAGTGCAATTTCAGTGAGTTCTACCTTCAATTATCATGATAATGGGCGCAATATCTTTTTAGATATGCTTCAAATTGGTTTTCAGTGGCCTCACAAAGGCAACTCACATATAATTATCAAAGTAGATCTTAATGTGAGATATGGTTAAGTTTGGTCTTAGAATGTACAGATCTTTTATTACTTGTTTGGGACTTTCAAGTGAAACCTAGAAAATTATACTAGTGAAGTAGCACAAATTTCAGTTTGTAGGCAGAACAGCCAATAAGATCGTGTTGAAGCTGAAATGTCAGATCTGCAAACACTATCCGCAGCATCTGATTTTTGTGTCTAAGATTTTATGCTATTTATTGACTTTCTAACATTTTGTCTTCTTATTTTTCTAGTAATTAGTCATATTGGAATTCTGTTTTGCAGAGATGCAAGCATTTTATGGCTGTTAGAGACAAGAAATATGAAAGGGCATCATTTGCATAATAACTCTTTTTTATTTCAGATTCAAATCCATTTCAGTTGCTATTGAGCTACTTTCTCTCTGAAATGTCCAAAGCATGGTTCGAAGGATCAGCTGGGATCGCCGAACCTCTTTCACCCTTTCTTTCTCTTTCTCTATTTCTCATTCTCGCTCTTTTAGTATTTCTCTCTCATTCTTTTTCTACCATAGCTATTGCTTTTATGACACAGAAATCTAGCTTCGACAAACTCCACCAATACAGATTCAACTATGATGACCTCGATTATGTGATTTTTTTTTTAAATTTATTTCTCTCTATCTTTTCTATTTCTTCACCGTAGTTTCTTTCTTCTCTTTGGCGGCAGAGTTTTTTTTTTCTCTTTTCGTTTCTTCCACTCTCTCTCTCTCCTTCATTACAGCAGTTTTAAATAAGTACTGTTTATAGGTTTTAGGCGTTATATACGAGTAACTATTATTTTCTATTTTTCTTAATTTTTTAATATTTTTAAATAATATTTTAAATTTTATATAATTAAAAATAAGTTGATCAAGTTTAGAGAGGTAGATTCGGATCCCGAATTTTCGAAGTTAGGGTGTGGACTGCTTTCACAATATTATGCACTTCTTAATCAATTATGCACTGCATATAGAATAGAGTGCAAAAGATAAAGATAGTTCCAAAGGGATTTATTTTGCATAAAATCTTCTTTATAATACATTTAATATCCCAATAATTTTGATAAAAGAAGACTGGGAAAACTATCAAAATTGTTATCAATTATCATATTATAATTATACATGTAAAATTATTGACTTTAATCGTAATTTGCTTTCATAAAAGCGGTTTAATCTATTTCTCTAAATAGTTTGGAATTTCGTCTATTTGTCTAATAAGTTTGAAAAATAAACCTATTAATATGCAAAAAAAGTTCACAAAAAGTCACGAGGAATAAATATTCTCTCTCAGCATGTCATATTTTACTCAAATATATTGAATATACGAAGAATATTCATTGAGAAAATAAATAAATAAAGAGATGCTCTTTTTATTTTTATTATAAATGTAACATAAAAGTGGGAATTGATAGCCTACAACAATCTTAATATCTTTAACTTTTTCTCTCTTTATTTTCTTTAAATAAGATAAAAACGTAATGAACATTTGGGGGTTTTATATATAATTGAGACTATCAAATGTCATTAAAAAGAAATTGAGGGCGTTTATGAAAAATTAGCAATAGTTTTTTTTTTGGCAAATGATTTAATAACAACTATATTAATTTCTCGGTTGAGATTAAATAATACTAAATAAAATTAATGGGAGATATGAACAGAGTAAATTAGTCATATTTTATTTCTCTCTTTTATCTATATATATTTTTTTATTAAAAATAAAAAAAATAATAATTTGGTATATGTTTACGCTCTTATTATTAAGAAAACACAGTTATAAAAATAAACTATAAAAAAATAATTAAATTTTAATATTTTTAACAATTAATCTAGTCCATATGTTAAATGTCTTATATACCCTATAATTTTTTAACAAATAAAAATTATTTTTATAACTAATTGGGTGATATCGAATCATTTCTCTTCAATTTAAAGGGTCGATGTGTAATTATCCTTTTTTCGTTAGTGTCATTTTCTTAATAGGTAAGGGTAAAATAGGGAATATACGACCTATTTGAACCCTAGCTAATAAAAGCCAGAATACTTCGACCCACTCCGATTAGGGTTTTCGGCGGCTTGCTCAGAGAAAGGGGAAATCGTAGGCCTTGGAAACCCTAGCCGGACTTGAAATCATGGTAATTTTTCCCTTCGATCCTTGGTCTCACCTTGCCGATTGGAAATGAGAGAAGTTAGAACTCGATGTATTGTTTCTTGCGATCGGATACTGTTAAAGGAGTTGTCGTCTGCTAGAGTTTGGATCTGATGGCAAAATTAAGTTTCCGAGGTTATTGCATGCTTATAAGGGATCTGAGATATTGATCATGTATTTCATATTTTCACGTTTGGTCTATTAGAGCTTGGATCTGATGCGAGCGTGACTCTTCTAACTATTTTGAATGCAATTGAGTATATTTTTAAGAAACATCTGAGACTTGTTCTGCCTTTGTTTGTTTTGCTCAAGTTTTATCTGTGTTGATACAAGCTTCTTGTGTTATCTATTAATTTCTTTGTTTTGAAGCTGAATGAGATTGTACTGTAGCTTAGGACCAGGAAGAGACAAGTAAGATGTACTGTTTTTATTTATTTTAAATTATCGATTTTGCTGTGAAGAGACATGACGACTTTACTAAAAGTTATCATTTATGTTAATTAC
Source organism: Typha latifolia (assembly GCF_019914945.1). Lineage (NCBI taxonomy): Eukaryota > Viridiplantae > Streptophyta > Magnoliopsida > Poales > Typhaceae > Typha > Typha latifolia. Next base: position 10,581,617 of record NC_133095.1, read on the forward strand.
ATGTATTGTTTGGTCATGAGACATTTGGCATTATAATTAAACTTATTCAGGTACAAAATCTGGTTATGTTATAACCTTTTATCTGCTTGCAATCTTTTCTTAAAGAGTTATGTCTTTCTTATTGGTTTTCCTCTGCCTAGAAATGGCTCGCTCCATGCTTACCAACCATCGTGATAGTATTTGATAATATCATCATAATGAGATTAACAATGAAATCCAACTTATAAACTATAAAGTACAGTACTGAAATGGTTTCAATATGGTATGTTAATTAAACACACTTTGTAGACAAGTGTATTACTATATTTTGATATTAAATTGTTTATTAGGATAAAATGCACACGTCAACTAAGAGTAGTTGTTTGATCTGTTGTTGGGTTAGCAATAACTGGCCTCCTATACGAACAAGATACTTATCAGAGTGTTGGAGTCATATTTAGACATCTTGGCTCTAGGGTACAGGTAACAGTGACTGGCTATAATTTGGGTTTAGGTTGTCAATTGCGTGCTCTTACATGTAAGGTTGCCTGGGAAATGGAAAATTTCCATGATAAGAGATACTGGCAAGGTTTGGAACTTTGTACAAGTATTGGTGGCATGTCTAGCTTACAAAGAGGTAGGAAGTTATTGACTTATTCCTAATAGTTATTTGATGATTTACAAAATCAAATTGGGAAACTGCTTTTATGCTATTAAGAGTTACAGTCAATTGATTTGTAAAGGTTTTGAGTACATTTATATGTCTTAGTATTTCTGAAGTAGTAAATAATTATTGTTTTGAGATAATATACAAAAAATGTTTGTTAGTGCATAATGCTTCATTGCAATATCAACTTGCCAATCATAAATTCAGAAATGTATGGTAAATCCTTTGGCCAAATATTTCTTTGGTTATAGCTGGTTACAGTATAGCCAAACAACATTCTAGCGGGAAGAAAGAACAAGAATAGAAGAGCTAGGGCTTAGTAAAATTAGATTGAATAGGTTTTGACTTTCTATTTTGTATTGGGTAAGCATGTCTTGTAGGTGAAAAATATTGATCAGTGTGCAATTAACCATTAGCTGTTATTTAAGTTTTTTCTATTGAATAATGTACTTTTACTGATGGTGTCCCCTGATTTGTTTTGTAGGTGAATGTTCCAAAGACAAAGAAGACTTACTGCAAGAATAAAGAATGCAGGAAGCACACTGTCCACAAGGTAACTCAATATAAGAAAGGTAAAGATAGTCTTTCTGCTCAAGGAAAACGTCGTTATGACCGAAAGCAGTCTGGATATGGTGGACAGACAAAGCCAGTTTTCCATAAGAAGGTAATATTTCCTGTTCTCTTATGCTTTATGAATGAGTGTTCAGTACATTTTACGTTTCATTATCTTTTAGGAAACTAATAGTTGATGCAACCTATCTACTTGATTCTTGTTTGCATTACAAAGAAGAATTTAGTTCCTAGTGTGAAATATGGTTAAGTTTGATGTTAGGACTAACATTTGGTTTCATTTCTTATTTGATCATCATTATTATACTTGTGTAGCATAACAATTTTCAATTTTGCAGGCAAAAACCACCAAGAAAATCGTGTTGAAGCTTCAATGCCAGAGTTGCAAACATTTTTCACAGCACCCAATTAAGGTTACGATCTTTATATGTTATATATTACTTTCTAGTATTCAACTACATTCCTGAGAATTTATTCATTTTGGATCTTTTTTCTTTTCACAGAGATGCAAGCATTTTGAGATTGGTGGAGACAAGAAAGGGAAGGGAACATCACTTTTCTAATTTGCTTCCATTTTATTGCTTGTATTGCTTTGCTTTTTCTCAGGACTTGTTACAAGTATTAGAGAAAGTTCTCTTTAAGTTTTTAGTTCGTTATCCTGGGTTGACATTTTCACATCATCATGTACTGAACGTGGCACCTGTTCTCAATTTTGTAGCTAAAACTTTGTTATCAACTTGATGTTTGTTTAGGTACTGTGCTTAATTCCTGGTAACTCCTGCTCCATCTCAGTCATTGATCATCTGGACAGCATTAACTGGCAACTTAATTGAAGGCATCGATGATATTGCTTGATATTATCTAACTCAACTTTTGTTTTTAGTTGAGAAACTTTATGTGGTTGAGATAGTATTTTAGCTGCTGTACAGCTCGTTTTTCTTTTCTTTTGATGAAGACTATCAATATTTTACTAAATGCAGCTATCTCTTGGGGATGCTTTTTGAAATCTGTTTATATGATCTTCAACAAATGAGAAGTACCTCTTTGTACAACATGCTATTTTATAATGTAGAATTCACTCTTAGTGTTCTATAATTTTTTTTCTTCTAAATTGGGGGCTTATATGGTTGAATTTTTCAGATTGATTCTTGATCAATATCTATTTCACTTGTGTCATCCTTTAAACCCATGTTAGGTTAAAGACCTTCTTATCGTTCTACTTGTGCTTTTCTGAAAAAAAAGAAGAGAAGATTTGGTCACTATTTTTTGTTTGATTTCTGTATACTAGAACCCAATGCTTAGCATCCCCTGTATGTCAGCAAACTTTCATAAAATACCCTGAGTAGGTTATCTTGATTTAATTGATGCTACTGGGGCCCAGTTAGAAATAGTGAAAAGAGGATTTAGTCACAATAAATGCATAACCAGTGTTTTATTTGATTCTATTTTGGATACTTTTTGGCTGGTGAATTTTGACCTAGGATTTTTACACGGTATCCAGCAGATAAATTGTGTAAAAGAGATTAAGTTTGTGAAGAATTTTTTTTATTTTTTTGCCTAACATGTTATGTTTCACAATCCTTGCTGCAGGAATTTCTTGCAACTGAGCTACTTGCAGATTTATTAGATCAGGCCAAGATATTTTACTATTTTACTGTACAGTTGCTGAGTATCTATCTCATTGATAAAACTTACTTCAAAATAAAGAAAATATAATTGCTATAAAAAAATCTTAGGGATAATTAAACCTAAGCTTCTGAACTATTATTCATTTTTATATAGATCTTATCATATTTTGTGGCACATTGATCCCCTTTACCATTTGTTTGATATCTGCATAAAAATGTATCAGAAAATAAATAAGAGGGTATATGTGAAGATAGGCAATGGTTTGATGGGTTTGGTATAATTAACCCAAATTATTATAGGACACAGACGACAAGAGTATTCATATCTCTGAAAAATTCCAAGATGTCTAGTAAACATATTCCCCTAATGAAGTAGAAATTTCACCCAGAGCATCACTGTATCTTAATCCTAGCTTAAGACTTTTGAATTCAGTTCTCTACTTGGCTTATTTTACAGTGGGAGATCCTGCCCTTCACTGAACATGGACCCAGAAATCTCAGAACTAATGTAGCCCAGATACAGCAACAAGTAGCAAGAATCCAAGATGAGATCCATCAAATGGATTGCAAGCAGACCAAACACCATAATCTGGACAAGTTCTCCAGCCTTTCAATTAATGGCAAGGCATCTCATGCTGCTTGTCAAATGCTAAACAACAAATCATCCTACTAAACCTAAGGGTCCAAAGTTTATCCCTTACTCCATTTCTCTGGCTGTTCCCAGTGAGGTAAGGACAATTAGTTGTGTCTAAGCCAATACATTCTGCGACAAGAATCATTCATTTTGAGGACCACAAGATCTCAAGTGTTAGACAACAACTAGGTTTTTATTTAATGCTTCTCTTCACAGGAAACAATGAGAATAGATATGTGCCTCTGGACACTAATTACATAAAATATGCGCTAAGGCTTTGAAGAGATAATATCTGTGTAACATGCTACAGCTATTGCTCGCTATCGCTAGAGCTCACAAAATTGGTTCTGCCATGAACAATCTGCATAACCTACAAGGAATACATATCGGACAGAGATCTTCGCATAGCATCTTCCAGGTACCTGTGAAACTTTACTGCTTTGCCTGCAAAAAGATGAACAAGATGTGATTAGTCACTACATAGAGTATTATTGCGCAGAATCAGAGGCAACAAGAAAACTCAGATGTTGAACACCAAAACTTTAGTAGTAAGATAATGGCAAGGCTGTTCTGATTTAACTTTCAGATGACTATTTAACAGAAGTATCCTTAATATCCATCGAAGTTGATTCTTAATAATACAACATAAAGAGTGTGAACAAACAATAAACTGGTTATATAGTATATTAGGATTATAGAAAGTAGAGCCACAAAACACAATCATTTTAATTAGGTCCTTTAATCAGATGTGGCAGAAGAGTGACATTAGCATATGCTTCATCAATAACAATTCAAGTAAATGATGATCACTTAAGTTTATGTAATCCCAGCCTGGTTTCTATAATCATTCGACATCCTGCATCATATCTCATAAAAATGAAGGAAAAACACCACCTCTTAATTTTGTTTAGGAGTTCAAAATTGATCATAAACTTCAGATGCAATGGAAATTTTACATATAATGATTCTCAGAAAATTAAAGATCTGAAATTACCTGGGAATAGAGGAATGTTCCAAAAATTGCAATGGCAGCTCCGAGGGCATTGATGGGTTGGACAGGTGTATGGAAAATTATGATCGATGCGACGATGACGGTTATGCGCTTCATTGTGTTCCCAATGCTAAATGTCAAAGGAGAGATTTCATCCAACGACATGTACGAGACCTGGTTGTACAAATGGTAAAATACACTTTGTGCTGCTACCCACCTGACCATTTGGAACCCATAAATGAACTCAGGTATTGAAATAGAAATGTAGTCCAGAAACAATGCATTCTCACATCAGTGATAGCTAGATTATATCTTGTAGATGTAAAATTAAACTAAACAGAAGCACAACCAAAAGTATCTGATCATCTTATGCATGCTATATCTCACAACTATAACCAACAGGAATGATGAGCAAGATAGGTGGTGAATTCTGATGATTTCATCACTCACCAAACAAGAAAGCAAACTATTAGGAGAAATTTCTCACAAAAGAACCAGTTGTTCTAGTCTCTTTCTATTCTCTGGAGCAAGGATAAAGTACAAAAATTGAGCCAACATTGTAAAAAAGAAATGTGAACTGCAAGAACTCATATTTAAATGGCAAGAGTAAGGTGTTTACTTTTTCTCCTAGCTAGTAACAAAACAATGAGAACTCCAGAGAAGAGTGGCATGATTACCAGATGAAATTGGGACCAATTTGAGAAACAGCCTTCTCCCATCCAGCTGCCCACATCTGGGGACCCTCAACAGCAATCGCAAATGGGGTGAGAATCAACAAAGAGAGCATAGAAAGGCATGCATAGTAGTTCATCCCACTAACTGATTTGCCCTTCATCCCTTTCTTTGAAAATATATTGCGGAAAACAAATGCGAGGTTTGATATCATGGCTCCCATGAATCCTGCATGTAATTAGGAAAAAAGATCAATAAATATTTCACCCATCTAATGCCAAGTTTTTAATCCAAATAACTATAATAGTAATACGAATAATGACTAACATCTATTCTAATCAAGAATCTCCTGCAAGGTTTGACAGGATTTGAACGAAGAATAGCGAGATACTTATCCCCCTCAAGTTTCCAAGCCAGATGCATGCCAATTAATGGAAATACGTTTAGACTTATCAGGTATTCACTCTTGTAAAAAAAAAAGAGTTATCCTAATCTTAAACCAAACATTATAATTTGGAACAGTTAAAAACTCATCATTTTACCATTTAATTTCTAGAATGACAAGAGATGAAATTTATCCTATAATGCTTCAAATGAAACAGACAACCACTTCTTAACTCCTAAATCATAAATCTCATCAAAAGTCAAAAACATATGAGAATTCAGCAAGTAAAGCATTAAATTTTTTTTGTTTTCCTCTTCATCTACCGTGCTTACCAGTCATGTTAAAGTTCAGCTCGGTCACCGCCGTGAGAGCACACCCCCCGATGATCGGCAATAGCGACAAATAAACCGGCACTGGAAACCTCTCGCCGAGGAGAAATCTCGACACCAACACACTAAACGCCGGCTCCCCGCTCTTAATTATATGTGTAAACGAGACCGCCACCTTCGACATGCTCACCGTCGCCGCCACATGCCCAATCGTGTGCGCCACCGCCACCTAAGCAGAACCCAAACAATTTAAAACAAAAACATCAAGGAAACCCCCAAAAAACCTCGAATCCGATCTAAAACTCAAATTTTTTTTTTTTTTGATTTTTACCGGAGCAAGAGCTTTCCAGAAATTGGGATCAGTTTTGGGCGCCTCAGCGATCCTCGTAGCCCAGGAGACGAGCATTATGAGGGAGCCGGCGGCGAGCGAGAGGGTGGAGGTGAGCCAGGGGTAAGGGAAAACATTTAAAACCTTCTTGTTGTAGATGTTAAACACCACATTGAGAGCCCACCAAGTCGCGAAGTAGATCCCAATCTTGAGCCTCTGGGCCGCGGCCTCGGCGTCTGGGAGAATAATGCCCTCAGATTGATCGGCTTCATAAGCTCGAGTCTTGACGGACACGGCTCGAGACTTAGAAGGCGAGAAGAGACCATCTTGGGTTTGGACGCTGGAACGCTCGACAGGCGTTTGATATAATGGCTTCAGAGAAGAAATAGAAGTGCGAGCAGCGAAGGAGGTAGGAGGAAGAACAGAGGATTGCGGCGGCAAAGAATGGGATTTGGGTCGGGTAAGATTGGAGACGGCAAAGGCCGACAAGGATTGTTTTACGGAGATCATGGTCGCCAATTGAGGTTTGCTTTGGCCTGTGAGGACGACGTCGAAGATGAGAGAGAGAGAGAGAGACGCAGAGAGAGAAGAGAGCTCTGTTTCTATTTATAGGAGGAGGGAGGAAGCTGGGGAGGGTAAATTTGGAATTTCCAATATTAATTTTTATTTATTAATACGAAACTCCATAAATATTGCTTTTAACTAAACTAGGTGTCGTCATCAAACTAACCTAACTCCACAATTTAGTGCCACTTTAGGCTACTCTTGTCACATCACATATCATTTTATTTATTATCTAAATAATCTTAATTTATATATGAATTCTAATTCCATGAGCAATCTTTATTGAACCAAAATTGCAAATCTTAGATATTTCATACTTCATAGGGGCTGCTTCAACTCTCCACTTAATAAAGGCCAAAATGGAATCAAATTGCTATGATAAGTGGATTTGGTTTTTAGCTAATATATCAAACCCAAAGATCTTTTTAGCTATAATACAAACAATAATCTGGCCCACTGCTATTAGAATAATATGTTATTAGTTTCATAGAATGCAATTGCAATTCCCTCACTTTATAAGTTTGAAAATTTTGAGAATATGAAGGTCAATTGCAAAAAAAGGTTTATAAATTTTTGGGAGAAATTATTGCACATTTGGTTTCACTTATTTAAAACAAAAATAATGTACTAGAGTGAAGTCATTCCACATCCTAATTTTTTTTTTCACAATTTAATAATTTTTATGCAGCCAATAGAAGCTTTCTACAATATAAATTTTATAGAAATTCCTTACATTTTTGCTTTTTTACTCTCATTAACATTTTACTAAATGAATCTATACATTTTTATTATATATATATATTTTTTAAAAATTTCAAATATTAGGAAAATATGTGAAATTTCCCAATTAAATAATAATTCTTTCATTAGGTGTTCTTTGTTGCTTTTTTCACATATTGCTTTCAGGAAAAGTATTTTAATTTATTAATATTAAAATTTAGAAACTACCAAAATCTTCCTATTTTGCAGGACTATTTTAAAATTACTATCTCAATTAGCGATTTTTTAAAACTTAAAAATAATTTTAAAATTACTATATAAATTCGATTTAGTTTTAAAGTGCGCTAAACTCTAAATTTTTTTTTTCTTTTTAAGTGAAGTAGTAATCAATCATCTCATTGTAGGAATATAATTGAATGGTTGAGTTAATATATATATTTAAAGCAAGTTAGCAACGGTTCAAAATAGGCGCCGTACGGACCTTTCAATTCCCCACCGTTGAAGGGAGCTGCACGTGTCGGAACGTTGGCGAGTCGGGTCACCACCAAAACCGGGGCTCCGGCGTTGGTCACCGCTCGCGTTCTCTTCTCCGGGCCGTCGCTTTCTCCGGCCCACGCGCGACGGCCCACCACCCGAGATCGGTGACCGTCGCCATGCGCACTCACGGGTCCACCGACCGGTCCGCGGACACCGGGGCAAGCCCACTGTTATTTCCCGGACAGCAATGATAATTTGGACCAACGAGAAACCTCCGCGTGGCTTTTGTACGGTTAAGAGGGAGGGAGCGCAGGAGAAGCTGGCTGCTGTTCGGATCTAAACTCAGGCTGAGTCCGGCAAAACAAAGGGTTAGGTTGAGTGGGACTACATGAAAATTGTTATATTTTATTGGACGGTTATCCTAACTCGTGTACTTAGGGCTGTCAAAATAAGCCGAGCCGAGCTTAATCTTGAAGTTTATATTCGAAATTAAATTCGAGCCTAGCTTGATCTCGAGCCTGCTCAAACAAGTTAGACTAGATAAGACTCGATATATATATAATGTTACGAATCAAATTTGGAACGATCTAGAGATAAAAAAATTATAAAAATTTATATGGAGGTAGCTTCAAAATTTAGGGTTCGAATGGATCTAGTTTTATGAGAATCCAACTTATAGATGAAAATAGCTCAGCTTCTTCTTCTCTTTATAGTTGAATTAGGTTTTATTTTAAGCTTCATTCAGGCTTGATTCAAGCCTAAATTAGTTCAAGTTTACTCAGGCTCGAAAATAATTTGAATTGATAATGCTTGAAATTGCTAATTGAGCAGCTCATTAAAGCTCGAGCTCAGCTCGAATTCGAAATACGCTCAAATTAAAATGATTTTAATTCAAGGTTGATCATAAATCTAGGCTCAAAATTTATTTCAATTTAAGCTTGATAAAAGCCAGGCTCAATCAAGCTCGGCTTCATTCACACTCCTACATGTTTGTTTAAATATTAAATGTAAAATTTTGTTATAAATCATGAGTTTGTAACTAATCACAAGCTTGGATTGACAGGGTTGTAAGTATTCATTGATGGATTCGTCTTCCCAGATAATTTAAATTTTAAATGCAAATTTCCATCGTGCTAAGGTACATATGCACTTGTTAAATACTAAATATATATATGAGATCAGATGATAATAGAAGTGATACCATTCCAATGATTGGGCACCCAGCATAGCCTAAGGGCGGAGCTAGGAACGAGATTCGCTGATCCAAGCTCTCCCATTGGATCGATCTAGCTCGATGAGCCTCTCGGGCTCGATCTAGATTTAGGGGTAGCAATCAGGTCGGGTTAACTTGATTCAATCTTCTTCTCTATTTTAAAGTTAATGGCTTAAACTCCAAATGTAGTTTAGATCAAACTATAACTTAGAAATTTTCTCATTTAAAATTAACCGTTCAAATACCGAAAATAATAGGGTTCGTTGCCATCAATATTTCTCGCTAAATAACTAAATTATGGAGGTAGTTTAGTCTTCCGATCCTACGCCTATTTAAGTCAAGCTCTAAATTTTGGGTATATCAAAATATCTCAAATCTAAAAATAAAGCGAGATATTAAAATATTAATTGTTAAGTTATTTTCTTCTAATAACTTATACTTTTAGACTAGTCGATGAGTTTAACGCGTTTATATTTGAAAGAAAGTAATCCCTATTTTTATTTTTATTTTTATTTTTTTGAGAAAGAAATCCCTAAATCTTATGTGATCACCAGAAGCTTTGACATGGTAGCAAGGAGGTTTCCAATAAAATTGCCATCTTTCCCCCCCTTTTTTTTTAATTACTAAAAAGATTTTTCCACAATTATAATACTACTTTCCTATATTATTCATTTTCATGTGTGAATAGATAATATAAGTATGTATACTAAGGGATATCTAATATAAAATTATAATGTGTTGGATAATTGCACAAAATCTTTATTCAAGAAAAATTGAAGAAAAATAATTCATCAATGAATTGGAGAGCACTTATCATCTAAGCATCTAATCCATTTTAAATAGGAATGAATTCTTTCATTTATTCTTCGGTCTTTATCGTATTAATTTTAATTTAATCAACATAATTAAGTAGGCAATCTATCTCATTTGTCTAAGATTACATATATAGTTGTTTTGTTTTAATTTATTCTGAATCCAAATATTGATTTAGAAATCAAACTTCTCATGGGTTTGGATTGGGTCATCCATTGGATAATCTATATCTTATTACAACCCCAGGGGTATCCCTTTTCATTAATTTATAAGAAGTTTGATGACTCATAGTAAGATCACAAAATGGTATAAGAAAGATTAATACTTTATCATTTTATCTTAATCATCAATCTTTGCCACTTGACTAATGGGCTATTACTGGGTTAGAAATATCTTAGATCTAGGGAAAGAGGATTAATTAAGAGATTTTGAATGACTTAATTAATGATTTACATAATATATATCTACTGGTTCTTAATATGGTCCTAAGTAGTTTATTTAATATCATATTAACTTATTCATAATCGAAGAAACTAGCATACATTTTGTTATTTCTTTGAGAAATTTGATTTGGTAATGTTCAAAGAGGATATGATAATAGAGAGATTAGTTGATATAATGCAAGTATACCTTTTCTTAATTTGTGGGCACACTTTAATGTATACAAATAATAAATAATATTTGTTTTTCAATTTTATAGCTATAATAGCTAGTATTACTCATAAGCGTTGTACTTTTTTCTAGTTAAATAAGCATTGTACGTACTTTTAATAGCTATAAATATATGATTATCAATCTAAACTAAGTTCATTATCCTGAATGTTTTATAGATCATATATTAACTACTCTTTGAAAAGAACTAATTTATAGAATCCACTTCAACTTTAGCACGAAGAGAAGTTGCCATTCTATTACAATATCTAGAATACCATTCAACGTATCAAATAATACCACTATATATTTGATGTAATGCAAGTTAATCACACCCTTAATGAGCATAATTCTCATTTATGTCATCATGTGTCGGATGGTTGTGATGTCATTTTCTTTGAGAATGCCAATTCTTCTCTACAAAACACAGTCTTAAGCATGCTTCTCAATTAAGAATGAGACTAATTTTAAGTATTTTTCATATCAAATATTTGAATTTGAGAGCGCACGTTCGAGTAAATTATTATAATTTTCTTGAGTGAGGAACAAGTTCTTTGATTCCAATACATTTTCGCAATTAAAAAGCAAGAATGAAGGATGATGGTGCGCGAATTCTATGTATATATATATATATATATATATATATATATAGTGAAGAAAAATTCCTTACAGGATAATTTTTGCAAGACATGGAGGCCACAACTTCCTATTTTTAACTGTAATAACTGTTCAAGCAACCGCCACAATGGCGACTGAGGTCATAACTTCCAAGTCTACTTCTATGTTGTACAAGATAAGGGGATGATGGTTTTGGTGTAAAAATTTCTACAACTTGTTGTTCAGGTCAAAGCATCCCATTGTTTCTTATATTTTCTATGCAGCTTATGATTCCAACTTCCTAACTGCCTATACACCAATATATAATAATCACTATTATACTTTTTCTTCTCTCTCTATTATCTCATCTGGTATCTTCTATAAATATCTCAAGAGACACCATCTTTAATGTGCAATATAACTTTCTCAAAGATCTGGAACTAATGGAGGAATCAGCTAACTCTTCTGTCTACAGTGGTGTTTGTTCCAGTGGGAGCCTAACTTCATCTGAGGAGAGTAGTTGGACCATGTACATTGAGCACTTCAGAGCATCAGAGGAGAGGAGAAGAGCTGCTATATCTTCTAGCGATGTCGAAGACTCTGCCATGATCTCGTATGCCTCTTCATGTGCTTCGTCGATCAGCTGCAAGAAATTAAGGCCACTAAAGAAGAAGAGGGGGTTGGGGCCTTTAGATGATGAGGAATTGGTGGATACTGCTAGCTCTCCTGTAAATAGTCCTAAGGTTGGAGGAACCAATCTTTGTTTCGATGTTTTCTCGAGTGAGTTTTATATAATTGGTTTGGTATTTGTTTCTGCTTCATTTGTTGTAGGTCAGTGCTTTAACTAACATGGATGGCAAGGAGATGCCTAAGGTAATTTGTTTGTGTTCAATTTTCAATTTTAATTTTTTTGTTTGGTTTTGAGTTTTGTTGTCTTGGCTGTAGGAAGAGAAAGTGGATCCAATATTGAAGGGGAAATTTGTGCATGAACTGGATCTAGTTGGTGGATGCACAGAACTGAAGAAAAGGGGGCTTTGTTTGATTCCTTTTGCAATGCTACTGAATCACTATGGTGGATAGCTTTTGCAATCAAATAGTACTGTCTGTTCTTGGTGTGGATGGTTCATATATTATGTGGGTTTTCTTCTAATAATTTTACTCCATGTTATATTATGTAAAGGATTGCTTTAGTTGCATAGGAATCAAGCAATCCTCAACATGGAGAATTCCCTCTTGAGCAGTGCCACAGTGAAGCCAACTTGTAAGATAATACTAGTAGTTGCCTTGTTAAAAGCGTGAAAGCTTAGTTTCTGTACAAATGACTACACAATCATGCATATAGAAGATGACATTTCCTTTGTTCCCCTATATTCTTGTAATCTTGTCGTTTGAGTTAGTAAAACTGAAAGTAAGATCATGGTAGTGTTAATCAGATGGTACTCAGATTGTTAGCCTAATGGCTTCTGCAAGTCTGACAAGTCTCTGATCAGTTGTTTATCTCCTCAGCTTGCAAAAGTAGGAGATGATGAGTAAACAAACAAGAATATAGACAAGTATTATTATGATTAGTTTGTAGAATAACTTATAATCTTCTTTATTTCTGTTTTGATAATTAATACCTATAGTTCATATGAATTCCTTATTGTCAGGTATATCTCAGCCAAGAAGTAAGCGTTCACACTAAACTTCTTTGTCGAATCCTAGTCTCTAATACCTAACCGAGAAGATGCACCCAACCATTATAATAAGATCCAAATTTATATATTAAGAAAATCCAAAGAGGATCTGATTTGATAATGTGTGCAAACGGCGATATTTGGAGAAAACCTGGAAATAAAAATAACAGAAAACTGCATGTAGTACAGATTGTGATCGTAAATTACGCCAATTGGAGAAAACTAGTACTCCTTATAGAATGGAAGGTTGATTTGTTCAGAATCAGACCCGTCTATTATCAAATATCAGATTATCTTTTTCTATGTTGCGATATATTCTTAGCGGTGTTGAGGACCAGTTTGGGCTGCCCATTATGGATATAAAACCACCTCCATTCACAAATAACAATATAATTAAGATAGAACCTACAATGAGACATAATATAGTAAGACTATTGCAGGCCTTGCATAATATAATTATGTATAAAAGATTGCTCAAGATGATACCTCTCCATGTGCAAAGAATAAAGGTAGGTGCATATAGAAGACTCCATGGTCTTAAAACTTGAGAAAATTAATTAGATTCGAAGAGCCCCTTAAATCCAATTAAATTCAACTTGTATAGAAGGATAGGTGTTACTAACAGTGACCCATGAATGCATCTAGCTTAAATCTGATGAATAGTCATAGTCCTGTGATGTGGACCTCAGCAATCAATGGCACAAGTTAGTTGGGATGTCATGTTGCTATGGTAGATATAATAACACTTTATGTCTCTATCTTCTCTGATACAATACTCTTGAGCGGTAGATTAGATATGTTTCGCGAGACAATCCTCGATAACCAAGAGATGAATCAAGGATTGTTAAAAGATCAACCAATCAGCTAACAAGAGAGAATTTTACCTATTTCACTAGGATTCATTCAGGTCTTAAGGTTAAACCAACTGGAATAAAAACAGTGACATCAGAAATAGTTCATAACAGAGTGGATTATCAAATATTCATACATTTAGTAGATAGACTCTGATTGATCTGGATGACGTTTCCTGCCTCTTTTAGGTGGAATATTGGTTACATATGTATTGATGCTCGTTTCGCCTCACTTTTCTTGTATCAAATTTTATCGTCGTTAACTAGATCATGTCATGTCAATTACTAGGAAATTAGACATTTCATTAGACCTGGCAGCCTGCAGAGTTATGCTTTATTTTAAAAGTAGTCGGTGTTATTAATATATTAAACATGAAGCTATGTGCTTGCCACAAATCAGAACTTCTATACGATTTCTGAAACCTAATTTTTGTGATTACACCTGACAATATATCTAGTGATCATCTGAACAGGCCCTCTTCAAGTGTCAAATTTTCTTGTAAGATCTTGTATGAAGAATGCATCAATGCAACAATATTGCTCTCTTTCGCTAAAATCAATGGCAATAATTGTTACAGTAGGTAACAAGGAAAAAAAAAAATTACAATACAGTAAATAAACTTCAGAAGATAAAATTCAATCAATCATCCTTATTTCCCATAAAAGTAGAAGTAATCCACTGAACCCTTATTTCTGAACTTTAAATTCTGAATTGCATGTCGAAGTGCTAGTTGCAGTGAAGATCCAAACACGCGAATTACACTCTATTTTAGCCGATGCGTGTAACTTAAACATTCCCAAAATGATCACCTTCCCATCAATAGTTGTCGAAGATGTAAAATCCAATCCCTTGGAAACATCAGAACGGAAGGAGCTGCTGGCCATCACCTTGGATGCTAGAATTTCCACCGAGGTGCTAATCGTCTCTGTCTTACGTGCATGAATCATGCCGGCGTTGATAGGTGCAGAGCCAACAAGATCTCCATGGTAATAGATTGTAATCATCGAGCTGCCGTACTTAAATCCTGCAAAGTTAGGATTCTTGATGACGATCTCGACCGCGAGAGTGAGGTTGAATGTGAGGGGAACGAGAGTGAAATCTACATGCTGGACATTCACAACAGAAGCAGTGGCTTCTGGCGTCTTTGGTTTGAAGACTGTGAAGTATAGGATGACAAGAAGTACAACAAGGAGGAGGATGACAATTGCTGTCACAATGCTGCAGATCTTGATACTTCTTTTCGACATTGATGAAGAAAGTTAGAGAGCAAACGAGATTAGGGATGTTAAATTGTGTGCTTGTGAGCTATGTTTGGGAAGAAGGAAGCTTGTGGTATTGGAGTTTTAATTTTTGAGTCTTTGTGTGTTGGAAGAGGAAACCAAAGAGGTTTGAGGTCAAAGGAAGGAAAGAGTTTGTGGGTCGCAAGTCGCAGCTAGCCGTTTGTTCCGCGCCAGTAGGTTATTCTTTTGGGTTGATCATTTGCAAACCAGAAGCTGCAGGAACTTCCCTGCAGACACTGTAGCTGGCGCCTCTCGATTGGTTCGTTAAAGAAGTTGGAAATTCCTGCATCCTGGGATGTAGACAATCTGCTTGCTTGCTTATTCTACCTAAAAAGACTCCCCGCCGGTTTCCAACTAACTCTAACTGAAATGGAGAGTGCCATTTCTACCAAAGTGGATAAGGTTATTATCCAGCTTAACAAGAAGCACAAACATCACGGTAGATATATAGACATGTCCAGGTTAAGCTTTTGCTTGAAGTCTAGACTAGACAGCTAAAAGCTCGGTGGGGCCTAAAGTACCTCTGTATCTAGGGAGGGTTGGCCCTTTGTTCAGCCCATATCTAGCCTTCGGGCTCATGAATGATAAAAAAAAAAAAAAAGATAAAACTACCAGGTTGAGGATGGGTTTGCTGGGAGGCAAATCGTCGCCGGCGACTACTGGTGGACAAGATGTTCAACAAAGGAGGGCTTCGTTGAGGAAAGGAAATCTTGGGCCTTGGTGGTGGCAATAGCAAGATTCCGGAAGAGATACTTAATAAGCTAAAGGAATAGACGGATGACTGTGTGATAATCGACCTGACCATCTTGGCCAAGTGTAGAGAACGTTGGCGACTAACCCTCTTTGGAAGATTTCTTCGATCATATATTCCACTATACAAGCTAAAAGTTAATATTTGCTCGACTGTGGAATGGAATTGATGGGTTTGAAGTCTCAGACATGGCGGATTCTATGCATTCAATTTCATCAAAGAGGAGGATATGCTCTACGTTATATCCAACAGACCATGGACGATAGGAGGGAAGGTGCTAAACCTCATAAAGTGGAGGAATGACTTTCGGCTAACTGCAGCCGCCTGCACAACTGCCCCGGTATGGACTCAACTCCCAAATCTACCTAAGGAATATTGGGAGCTAGAATCACTCATACCAGTAGCGGCCTTTTTAGGCAAGCCATTAAGGGTGGATGAGACCACGCTCGACCATAATAGAAGCCGATATGCTTGAGTGTGCGTGGAGATTGACCCTAGCAAACCTCTAAAGCAAATAGTTTGGCTTGGCCCAAAGACCAACAATGTGGAACAAATAGTGGTCTATGAAGATATACCAAGGGTGTGCTTCAGTTGCGAAAGGCTTGGACATGAGAAATCCTCTTGCCCGGAGCGCAAGAGGTACTCATAGTGGAGATACAACTGCAAAACAGATAGGTAGGGAGGCGACATCATTGGTGGACGAGTCGGACCTGTTTGGGCCATGGCTAAAGGTGGCCAGAAGATCAAAGATGGCTAGCCAGGGCTGGAGAATGGATAGTCCGGTAAGTCAAGGAAGCGGTGGTCCAGCAAAGGGTGTAATCGGCCAAACTGAGGCAACCTAGGGAACCTGGTCAGAGGATGGCCTACGGCAGCAAGTTTTGAGGAGGCAACCAAGGAGTGGCAAAGAGACCAAGGAACGAAACAACGACCTGAAGCAAGCCAAAACAAGGAAAGAAGACAAAGGAAACAAGGAAGAAGAACAGTCAAAGAAAGCTAAGAAAGGCATGGGGCATGTGAGCTTTGATCGTAAGCTTGGGAGTCAATGGGAGAAAGGAGAGCCATCACAAAAAAAATATCAACGGGTTCCAAGAAGGGCAAAAAAGACAGGCCTAGAGACAGATTCGCTATCAGCTTCTAGAGACGGGGCTTTAAATGCGACAAGATCTGATAGCAAGTTGTATGATATGAATGGAAGGATCGAAGAGAACGAGGTGCAAAAAAATATCTCTCGTAGGATGGATGGCACCAGTAGTGAATCGTCATGTTAGAGAAGCAAGTCGGTTCTAATTGGAGGGTTCAACATACATATGGGTGATGGAAGAGGTAAAACCACATCCTTAGCTTACGTAAAAACCATGCAAAATCTTAAAACTAATTTTTTTTCCTTGGAGGCTGAGTTCCCTAGAGAACTGATAATTGAGGGGGTAGCCTCAAGTTGCTCAGCTCTTAATGGACATGAACAATAGGATCCACCGGCTGAGCATGAATGGGCGGTAGCTCGGTTGAAGGGTAGTATCACCTCCGGCAAAGAGCTGATGGATACGGAGGAAATGGAGCATGACTACCAAAGCTGCAAAGCCCTGGTGCTGTGCGATACGTGTAGTACGCTAATTATTGGATCGATTGATAGTGCAACAGACCATATGGAGGACAAGAGGGTCGATGAGGATACTCCATTGACGAAGAGAGGAAGGAGAGACTGACTCTCCAATCTACTGTATATTAGTGCTTATGTTTAAGATAGTAGTTTGGAATTGCTGAGGAGCTTTAAAGAAAGAGGCTTTGAATCGGTGTAGGGACCTAGTAAGGGAACACAAATTGGAAATGGTGTCTTGCTGAGACTCATGTTAGCTGAAGGAAGAGCAGTAGTGTTGGTAGAGCCTTGGGTCATGGTTGGACACATTTTTGTGTCCCAGCAATGGGCGCATCAGGTGGCATAATTTTGCTTTGGAAGCCCTACATTGGATAGGTGGAGGTGGTGGCAATATCTAGATATGCTACGCATGCAATTATCACTACGCTGAATGGAGGAACCTGCATGCTATCCTTTTTTTTTATGCCAGCAACTACCACTATGAACAAGTTAAGCTTTGGAGTGAATTATCCAGCATTGCTACGACTGATCTACCTTGGGCAGTGATGGGAGACTTCAATGCCATTCTATCACCAAAAGAAAAGAAGTCTGGGGTGATAGCCAGGCTATGGGCGAAGGATAAAGCCTTTAAGGATTTTGTGGATAGGGTTGGACTTTGCGACTTGGGGTTTGAGGGTGTTCCTTACACCTAGTGCAACAACCGACCTAGCATGGATTGAGTCTGGGTCTGTCTCGATAGAGTACTATTTAACTCGGAATGGTTGACACAGTTCAACAACTGCAATGTTTCTCATTTGGATAGAACTGCCTCTGACCATGCGCCACTCTTAATGACCTTTGGTGAGGATAAGAGGCATGGGGTTAAGCCTTTCAGGTTTGAGCATATGTGGATAGAGTATGAAGAAAGCAAAAGTCTAATGGTCCAAATCTAGAGTAGAGAAGGCTGTTGGGGATTCATGCATAGCTTCTCGCACAAAATCTTTGCCACTCAGAGGGCCTTCAAGGAGTGGAGCAGAGGATGCGTCGGGAATGTGGAAGCCAAACTCCAAGCGGTGTAGTTTGATATTGCGAAGCTAGAAGAAGAGGATGATGTAAGGGGGCTAGACCAGAACTGGATAGGCCTGCTTAGAAGTCTATACAACTTAAAGAGCACATTAAGTATACAGATAAATCTTAAGTGGCTGTAGTAGTCTTAGCTTCGGTGGGTGTTAGATGGGGACAAGAAGACCTCCTTCCATCTCATGGCGAATATTAGAAACCAAAGAAATCACATCTCCGGCCTGACGGATGATCTTGGAGTTTGGCACACTAGTTAGGAGGCGATAAGGGCGATGTTCCAAGCCCACTACTCTGAGCTATGGGGGCCGATGGTTGAAGAGGAGAATGTTGATGAAGCCTGAAGGCTGCTACCCACCATCCCTTTCTTAAGTGAGAGATGCTTAGAGGCTAGTTGAACAGATCATCTCAGAGGAGATTAGAGCCATCATCTTCGTCATGCCTCAAGGCAAGGACCCAAGTCCTCGTGGCCTCTAGGCAGAGGTGTTCACCACATATTGGGAGGAGAAGGGGAGTCACCTCTATCAAACTGTGTCGAAATTCTTCAAAAAAGGAAGGATGCCGAACCACTAGGGATGAACCTTCATTACAATAATCCCAAAGAAGGAGAATTCGGTAAGAGTCAAGGACTACTGGCCAATCACGCTTTGCAATGTAGCCTACAAGGTGATTGCCAAAGTACTTGTTGAGTGGATGAAGCCGCTCCTACCAAAGCTCATTGGGCAGGAGTAGGCAGCTTTTGTTTCAAGTAGGACCATCCAAAACAATACACTAGTGGTGCAGGAAATAGCCCATTCTATGGCTAGCGGCCGGACTTCCCCATCGATTATGATGGTCAAGATGGATATAGAGAAAGCGTATGACCGACTGTCGTGGGAGGCAATTATGAGAACTCTGGAGCTTATGCATTTTTTGGTGAAATAAAGGAGCCGGGTTCGAGTACGCATTGCCTCGCCTAGCTTCGGGTTGCTAATCAATGGGTCGCCGAGGGACTGGATATCACCTCATTGAAGCATCCGATAGGGGGATCCCTTGTCATCTTACCTATTCATCTTTTGTTCGCAGTTATTAACATCTATTATCAAAAAGAAAATGGATGATAGGCAGATTGATGGAGGACTTTGGAGAAGGGAAGGTGGCGCATATGCTATATGCAGATGATCTACTACTAGTTACCAGAGCGGACCGGAATAATACTGTGGTGCTAACCGAGACTCTGGAACAATACTCCCATCTCACGAACCAGAAGGTCAACAAAGACAAATCAGAGCTCTTCATCTCGAAGTAGATGGCAGAAGAGGCTAAAGAGGAGATCTACAAGCTGATGCAGATCAAAAGAGCCAAAATGCCTTTTATTTATCTCGACATCAAAATATTTGGACACCGAATCCTAGTTCTCAGTCACTGAGACCTGGTGGATCGGGTTCGTCAAAAACTGGCTGGTTGGAAGAGGAATGTATTGTCTTTGGTGGGGAAGTTAACTCTAGTGAAGTCAACCTTGACAACCATTTCGTACAATTGGATGGGATCAACTTGGCTGACAGACTCTACCCTCGACAAAATTGTAAAGAAAGTAAGGACTTTCCTATAGGAGAAGAGTGCTGAGAGGCACGGGCTTCATTTAATAAGCTAGGAACCTATCATAAAGGAGAAGAGTGAAGGAGGGCTGGGGGTAAGAAACCTCTAAGTGGCAAAATGCACTTTGTTTGGCAAGCATGTCCTTAGTGTACTTAGGGCAGGCAAACTCCATGAGTTGTAATCACTAGGCACAAGTATGGCTAGCTTCGGCCTTGGGAGACGAGGCCGAAGGGGGGATGCTCATGGTTGTGGAGGGCGGTCTATCAGGTGGTGAATTAGCGGAAGAAGGGTCTCAAAGTAACCATTAGTGATGGGATGATGACCTGGATCCATGGCTCAAAAAAAGACCGATAGTGAAGTGGTCGTGCACTATTAATGTGGAAGGGTTTGACATTACCTCTTGGGTAGTCAATCTCATGTAAAATGGGGCTTCGATCAATACTAGGTTGATAAGGGGTTTTACAATGATATTACCTTCTTAATTGCTATGATACCGACATGTGGCCGGCTAAGTGATGACTTATTGGTCTGGGCTTTGGATGCAAGTAGAGAAGCAAAGGCCAAATCTATTTAAAAAATTTTTAGGAAGCCCGAAGAGTGAGGCTGAAAGGGTTGGTCAAAGTTGTGGTGCATCCAGACGGCCCCATGCATCAAGACCTTTCTTTGGACTGCCTTTTGGAACATGATTCCTACTAGAGTGTATCTTTATATTTGCCACTGCAGATCGGAGGGTAATTGTGAGCCCTACAGGCTACACCGGGAGACCGTGGCACACCTATTATATCAATGTAGGTTTGTGGTAGAGGTGTGCTTGGATTGTGAAGATGGCGAACATTGAAGGGCTTGGTGGGGGCTAGCTTGATCAAGAGTGGGCCACCAAGGATTGGAGCAATGACCCAGCTAAGGCAGCCTAGACCAAAGCAGTTATTGCGGCTTCATTATGGGGTATATGGAAGGAGCATAATAATATAATTTTTAGAACTGCAAGGTCCACTCTAAGGGTGGTGGCCATTTAGGTAATAAACCTAGCCCAGAAGTATAGAAGTCAGATAAGGAAGAACCACCGGCGGGGCAGTTCAAGGCTGGTTACAAAATGGCGCCCCTCAAGTGGATGGATCAAAGTCAATACTAATAGGTCTTATGTGGAGAACGAGTACCAAGAAAGAATTGGCTTCATTGTGAGAGATGTAGTAGGCCAAGTGTGGTTAGCAAGGTCAGAACCTTCCAGTAAAATCTCTACCGAGTTCTGCGAGGCCAAAGCCATACAAGCAGCACTCTGAGTAGCTCAGGGAAGGTGGGACAAGATCATAGTGGAAATGAATACAGAAAGCATGGTATATATATATATATTCCAGAATGGGAGAGGCGCACCATGGTGCTTGAGGGGCATTATGAATGAATGTTGACAAATGTTGGTGTCCTTCATGAGTGTGACGTTCTTACACACACACATAGAAAGTAATATTGCTACATATTGGCTGGCTAAGGGTGGTCGGACGATAGGGACTAGCCACTGGTGGGGACCGACAGATCATTGGCCTTCAGAGCTTAAGCATATTGTTGTATGTGATAATTGCAGGATAGAAATAGTTGTAATCACTAGATGAATTCCTGCTCTTTGTAATAATTAAAAAAACCCAACCAACTCTAATTGGGATGAGGCCTTGGTGGATCCGAACTGTAATGGAGGAGTGTTTTGTAATGTTGAGAGGTTTTAGTGAGGTTAGAGTTTCCCACATATTTAGGGAAGCCAATAGGGTGACAAACTAGGCTGCACACTAGGGGTAGTTGGCTTCCCAATTTTACTTGTTGAGGTCTACTGACAAGCTCCCTCAACTATTGTGTTCACTCCTCCTTTTGATAAATATTCTAATCAAGCTAGCATAGCTTCTTACTCTCAAATAATAATAATAATAATAATAATAATAATAATAATAATAATAATAATAATACTAACCAACTATACTAGAGTTAGTAGTTATCTTTCCCATAACTAAGGAGGTCATAGAATTGACTCCAACTCTAAATAATAGATTGTGTAGAAAATTATTTGGTAGTTAGTGATGATTTAACTCAATGACTTAACTCGGTTGATGACTCGACGATGTAGTTGGTATGGAAAAGCAACTCAACAGCGTGATGGCTTAGAGCAATGTCTCAGTAGTGTTTAGTTCAAAGTAATAGTTTAGCAATGCACATAATTTAAAGTAAAAAGTAGGCGGCTTAGTATATTAGCTAAAATTTGATGAGCTTTAAAGCTTTTGAGCGTTAGTTCTTTGTCCGACCCATATCTAGGTTTCGAGCTCTTGATATGATTTAAAAAAAAAAATCTTCCCCTATGAACAAGAACTCTGTGTTAAGGTCTCCGTTTAGCTAGTGCATAAACATCTCATCTTATATGGTTTCTTTTTGTGGAGTACCTCTCCTTTTTCACTAATATGTTACAGCAGTTTACAAGAAGAAATTCATCTGCAATTATCAAAACCCGTATTTAAATAGACTTCAACATTATACTGATCATACAAAAGCAAAAGCCAAAGCCAAAATCCACTCATTATCCGTATAATCTCCCATAAAAACACAAAAAATCCAATGACTGTGTGTGTGTGGCTGTGAACAGTATCACTCAACTCTTATTATTTACTAATTGTAAATGCTGAATCGCACGTAGAAGTTCTACTCCCGCTAAAGATCTGAACACGCACATAACACACTGCCTCAGCCCATCCATGCAACTTGAACAATCCAACAATTATCACCTTCCCGCCGAAACTCGACGACGATGTAAAATTCAACCCCCCCGAAGCGAGATCAAAGGGGAAGAAACGGCTGGCCGCCACCTTCGATGCCAGAATTTGCACCGACGTGTGAATCGTTTCCGTCCTACGTGCATGGATCATGCCTGCTTCCATCGGCGCAAACCCGACGTAATTGCCGTGATAACTGACCGTGGTCGTCGAGCCGCCGTACTCGAACCCAGCAAAGTTGCGGTTCTTGACGACGATCTCGACCCCGAGAGTGAGGTTGAATGCGAGGGGCAGGAGCCTGAAATCTACGTACTCGACATTGACAAGAGAAGTAACGATCTCCGGCGTCGTTGGTTTGAAGACCGTGTAGTATAGGATCACGAGAATTGCAACGAGGAGAATGATGAGAATTCCCGTCACAGTGCAGCAGATCTTGATACCTTTTTTCGACATGGGAGAAGAGAGATTGAAGATGTTAGAGATGGAAGGGAAGGGGGGGAGTATAAGGAATGGTAGGAGTTTGAGTGTCATAAAGAGGAAGCTAGCCTTTGGTATTGGTGTGTTAATTAAGTAATTCTCTTTTGTGTATTTGAAAAGGAAACAAGAGTTTGAGGTCAAAGAAGAGAAGCAATGCGTTTGCAACTCGATTAGCCGTTTATTTCACGCCTACGGTTATTAATTCTTTTATTATTATCTTGTGCTCGTTGGATAGTATTCCATGTCCTAAAGACCTTTGAAACTTTCTGGGTCTGATCGTTTGCAACCCATGGCTGCAGGATCTTTTGTGCATATAGGAAATTCTTGTCGTCAGGGATCAGCAGCTGCTTTACAGCTTTAAGTCTTCTACTTAAAAGAAGGATTAAGAAAACTAATGATGAATAAAAGACTAATTTCTGCTCCTATTAACCTATCCGTTTCAGCTAAGCAAAGAGGATTCCTGCTAATGACAGCCTGCTAGTAGAAAATTATAATAAAAACCTTTGTTTATCTGGTACTGCGGTTAATCTGAACCTTGTATTATCGCTATCACACCAGTTGTTATGCAGCATAAATCTACTTTCTTTGTTGCATTTTATGTTCATAGAAGTCAACAGCAAAAAATGATAACTTTTACAAATTGCTCTATAAGATTAAGCTGATAAAAAATAGTAGTTTTTATGTTCAATACTCTAAAACATCATTATATCTATAGTTGAGACAAAGATAAAATTGAGTATTAGTCGCATTCGTACTTCGTAAATAACATTACGGAATATTAGAATCAGGAAAATTTTTGACTGTAACACTAGAATTTTTCAGATATTACATCAGAGGACTTATCTAGTATATGCAAAATTACTTTGCTTCATTCTGATGTAATTTGGAAATTAATTTGTTTCATCTTGTGCTGTTTGAACTGGCAATGTTATTTCCTTCTCATCTATCTAAGATTTCCCTTCATAACTCTTACCCCAGAGGATCAATGAAGTAGCAGTAACTCATTCAGGTGCATTAGCATTGTGTTAGTTAAGAGTATTTGGTGATTAGAAAGCACCTTCCTAGTTTAATTTCTTCTCCTAAAAGAACACTAGATAATGTCATTGTTATGAAGGTTGCGACATCGCAGGGCCCCTCCTCTGAATTGCTCATGAATTGCAACTAATACGCAACTCTACTCACCATGACAGCCTGAAATTTTATCAGTAAGAATCCATGTTATTCTTGTATCAAATAAAATCATATACAGTTATGAACTTAACTGATAACAGTATTCTTCTTTTACGTATGATATCTGAATTGTAATCTTCTGAAATCCATCGTTTCACTATAATTCAGCGATTAGCAATTAATCTTGACTCGAATGATGCTAATAAATATAAGACTTTGATTAGTATCTATCGTCGTAATGATATATGAACAAACAAAGACAATAAATTCTTTTTTAGGAGGATATGTGAGGAATATGTTGGAAAATATGCATAGATAAGTCTGCTTGAATAGTATTTACTTACTGAATAAATCATTGAGATAAGTAAGGCTCACATCCAAGTGCAATTTACAACCGTGAAAAATGTCCCTCACAGTGACTACAGCAATGAAAAAAGCCCTGAATGGTGCTAAAGAGGCTTTAAAAGAGTAGAATTAAGCAGCCTAGAAGGGAATTCCTCCAACATAAGTCCGTACAAGAAACTAAGGACATTCATGAACTGATCTCAAGTATAAGTGTTAGCTTTCTTCAGAAGGATTTAGAATTTTGGAAAGAAAAAGAAGTGCAAGAAGCATAAAGACCATGATGAAGTGGGCATGGTTACTAGGAAAGCTCCCTAATGCCCATCTCCTCTTAGAATTGGTACAAACTCCATGTGTGTGGCTACTTACATAATCAAGAAGGTGATGGTGGTTGAATGATTTATACTTTGATCCATTGTAGAAGGCTAGCATCATGACGTCTGCGGCCCCGAGCACAATTCCTGAAGCTTTTGCGATCCCATGGAGTCTCCTTAACTTCAAAGTTTCCATCCTTTGCAGTAAATTCGGATTCATTGATTAGTAGTATTGCTTTCTTTGTCAAGAAAGATATATAAGCACGTAAACATACTAGGAATCCATTTTTGCCATCCTTGGCTAGCTAGATGCTTACATCAGAATAAATTTATTCTAATTCACATAAGTAATATGCGGTTGCATTGTATTGATTATAACTTCAAGGTATACAAAGCGAGTTATGATGCCCTATCGAAATTTAGTTGAAACCAAAGTATCATTACAGTTCAAAGGTATCAGCGATGCAGTAGTAAAATATTAGGCCAAACTCGATTTTATCCACTACTGAACAATCCTCAAACTTATCCACTGTTGGATCGATAAAGACAAATGACGACACCTCTTTGATCTTATTCATTCTCTTCTAAATATCTAAGAAAAATATTTGTTAAGGTAACTTAGTAGCTAAATTTTTTTGGCTTAAACCCACTACTTATATGTTATCTAAAGTTTGAGTAAGTAAAAAAAAGTGAGACTCATCAAGATAGTTTTTCTATAAGTGTTGGTGAAGATTTTCTCACTTTCTTATTTCTATACTGACTTTAATTTAAGGTTTACTTTATTTTGTAAAAATATTAAAAATATTAAGTTCGTGACAAGATGCTACTTATGCTGCATTTGTAGAAACCTTTATGATGCTATCTCTTTGATAATATTGGAATCTAATAAATCTTTATGATTCATCCCGTATAAATATCTATCAATTTCAGAGTTTTTGACTATTTTAAATTTGCTCATAATTTTTTTATATGTCTAATTTATTTTAAAACTTAAATACAAGCCTAAGTGTATGCTAAAGTTATTGACTAAAATTTCTAAACACAAGTCACTGACTCAGTCAACTACTTATAAATACAAGTCGTTATTTATAAATATTTTCGGCTTGCAAACAACAAGTAAAACTGGACCCAAATATTTCCATCATTGCTGTAATATAATTTTATGGCTTGACTTTTTCTTAAAAAAGACAAAAGAAAAAGGCGATTTAGTAATTTGCCATTGAATTTTTTAATTTGACAAAAGAAAAAGACAAGAGAAAAAAATCATATAATACTGAATATATGAAGCTTCCATCTCGCCACGTAGGCTAAATTTTTTTAATTTTTAAATCTTATTTTTATAAGCCTTTCTTTTTTTTTTTGGACATATTTGGATATTATTTTCAGTATTCTCTATTTTGACTAAATAGTCAACG
Organism: Typha latifolia; assembly: GCF_019914945.1. Lineage (NCBI taxonomy): Eukaryota > Viridiplantae > Streptophyta > Magnoliopsida > Poales > Typhaceae > Typha > Typha latifolia. The sequence continues at coordinate 10,608,087 of NC_133095.1, forward strand.
AGTGGAAGGAAAAAAAAAAGGGTAAAAACTAACATAACTACCCAAATTCCCAACCAACCGAGTTGGTCGGCATTGGAATTGGTCTCCTTGTCCCTCTCCTCATCAAACTCCTCCCAAGCTCACAAATTTATTAATATTTAAGAGCTAAAATAAATAACCATTTCTACGCGGAGCCATGAACCATTCCAACCCGAGCTATTTACGAAACTAGCCCTCCACCTTCCCCTTGCCCCCTCTTCGCCAAATCCCTCGCATATCGATCTCTATTCCTTTGGGTCTCTTGACTCACGAGAGAGGAGGAGAGAGAGGGAGAGAGAGAGAGGGAGAGGCTAAAGGAGGAATCTTGGTGGGTGGTTTAGGTGATTGGGGGATCTATCTCGGGCCAGGGGGCAGGTGTGGTTTGTTGAAATTTGTGATCTTTTTGGCGGATTTTGGGGATTTGAGGAATTGGGTCTTGGTGAGGGATGTGGAGGGATACCGGAGCTCCGGCGGATTCGTTTTACGCTGCTCGACCTGAATGCGGCGATCTCCCGAAGACCAAGTTTAAGATCAAGGTTTGGTTTGGATTTCTGTGATCTTCCTGATTGGTTCCTTCAATACATTGGATGTATAGATAGTTGGCGACAACTTTGGCATGTATTGGATTTCTGGAACAAAAATAGATTAATGCACATTAATCTATTAGCATCTCATTGGATGCATTTCTTTTTGCAGCATGAATGATGCTAGGGTCGTGGTTAATGATCTTTACATTAAATATGTATATGGATTAATATGAACAAGTGGTAATAGGAATATTCACTGTTTGGGTTTCAAATCTATTCTTGAGTGATAAGTGAAATATAAGGAAGCTTTCTTAATCCGGATAGTCAATTTTGGAAGTATCTGTTTGTCTGGTTGGAAAATCTTGTTTCAATCAACCATAACTATAAGGAGGTTTTCTTCTATTTCTTTCGATATTATTTGGAGCTCATAGTTGTCTAACTCCGAAATAAGGCATATATTGAGTAGCATTCATGTTGTTACCTCTTCATGCAGGCTGGGAAAACACTGAGCGCACGGAGATGGCAGGCTGCATTTAGTCCAGAAGGGTACTTGGACATTGGGTCAGTCCTTAGCAGAATACAAAGAGGAGTAAGTCAACACCTACTATTGTCCCTTATCGCGAATTTTTTTCTCTCTTTATGGTTTATTTCTAAATATTAGTTGCATAGAATTATACTTACACCTTTTCCATATTAACTAGCTTTTGCTCAATATGCAAATATATTATTCTAATCAATTAACAAGCACACTCTCCTTCTTTTCTACATAGTTCACAAATATGTGGGATTGTGACATCTGAGCCTATGATGAAAGGTTTACTCTTCGAAGTTAACTATTATATGAACTATCAGGACAGTTTCTAGAAAAGCTTTACAAAATTGTAAAGTTTCTTTTACAATAGTGCTCCATAGAGAAGAAGAAATATTTGTGCAACTGTAGCGCTCCTTTAAAAAGTTGTATAAGTTGTGTCTTCATAAGAGGAACAGGCAAAAAGTAAGTTTATTTCTCTTCTTAATGAACTAGTAAAGAGGTAGGGCCCTATTGAGGAATAATCTATACGATTTGTAGCAAATCGATTAACTTCTTTCTTCTTGCTAGTTGTGTAGGAAACTTCATGTGGCCATTCATTAAGAACCCAAACCCAACCTCTTCGGTTGTGCAACTTTTGAGTGCATTTGTTTTAACTTGATTCCCTTTGACAATCTTTGATTTTCTTTTGTCGGGACAAGATGTACACACATGCTATTCGAATCTTGATGAGCAACTTCTTATCAGTAACTTTATTGTCCTATATGTAATTTTAAAGCAAATTTCTTAGAGGAAATAATTGATTCCTATGATTTTTTTAGGGTGTCCATCCTTCAATTAGAGGAGAGGTTTGGGAGTTTTTACTTGGCTGTTTTGATCCTAAGAGTACCTTTGATGAAAGAGAGCAGCTGAGGCAACGACGGAGGTATTTGCCTTGCTAACAGAAACCTACTGGTATACTCATTCAATACTGCGTCCTTTGTTCATCATCATTTCTATTTCTCTTTCTTTTATATTGTTGATGAATGGAAATATGGTGGTGACATTTGATGCATCCTAACTATTCTTTAGAACAAGTATATGGTTTTGTTTCTATTTGTATGATGCATATTCTATCTATATTAGAAAGTAAGAAACACGTTTAATATCAATGCAAAAAATATGTATCTCTTCCTTGCACTTTAGCTTATGTGTCATGAGTTAGAAAGCACCCACACTTCGAATATCATGTTGTGTCATTGTCCAACACTTGTTGGATACCAAACACGTGTTGGGCACTTCGAAGGAGTACCTGATATTTAAACAAATATAAAATAAACTTGAACATCTGTTGGACATTTTCAGACATTCTTGAGATACATTTTGGACACAAGATATATCATATGTTGCAGAAATTTATAGTAGAAATCATCTATTGCAAGAATTTTACATATGCTCTAGAAATGTAATGCAAAAATCACAAGTTAGTGCATCCAAGAAAATTAATATTAGCATAGACGAGTGCAAAAATTATAGATTTGTCAATTCCATCCGCTATGGTAGTAATTTGCATCTAATAACCTATAAATGTAATATGCAAAGGAAAAGATCATGTTAGTTATTTATTCTCATAATATTGAATTGTATTGTCATGTATTAGCGTTATTATTTTTGACTTGTTATGATATCTTTGTGGTATTGTGCACACTTTGATTTTCTCTCGTGAGTAGATTATGCTTTCTTGTGTATTTATATTACAACTTTATAAGTTAGCAAATTTTTTTTTTTCTGTCATAAACGTGTTCGTGTCCTATTTTTTCAAGATTTGTTGTATTTTTCGAGTATGTATCATGTCATATCCATGTTCCATGTCCGTACTTCTTATTCATGATATATGCCATGGTTCAAGGATTCCTATTATGCATTTCATTGCAACTATGTATTTCCATAATTATGACGGTAGAATAGCAAGATGATTATTTGCTTAAAATTTTGGAGAATAAGAGAACTTGGACAAATGTTTGTCACTAAATTTCAATTTGTATATAAATCTGCTGCGAACCCTCTGAACCATCTAGTTTTCTTCTTTTTGAGTTATGCAGATTGCAATATGCTATATTGAAAGAAGAATGCAAGGAAAAAGATTCTCATGTTGGTAGTGGTAGGATAATTACGGCTCCAATTATTACCGAAGATGGTGAGCCTATTCAAGATCCTTTAGTCATCCTTGAAGCCAATGAAAACCAAGAGAATTCACATAATTCTCTTAGTTCTAGCACTGGAACTAGAGAAAAGGGAGAGACCTCTGGGGAACATATAAAGTTGGATAAGCAAGTTATCGAATGGAAACTTACACTTCATCAGATTGGTAATCATAAATACTTACTTTTTCTTATGTGTATTTTAAATAATTCAAAATCATTACAAATATCATTATAACTGTCATCTGATCTCATCCTTCATTCTGTTCGGATGGCTAATTATTTTATTTTGATAACTTCCTCTTTTAAGTCAATCTAGAGTTGTGACACATCTATTCTCATCTTAAGTTTTATAAGCTAACTAATTGGTAATGGTATGGCAGGCAATATTTTGGTAGTGAATGTCACACCACTTCACTTAAGTACATAAATTATGAATTGGGAATTCTACTTAGACACAAAGCTAGTTGAACTCTGAATAATCTTTTACCTCTCTAAGCTGTTCTGTTGAAATTGTTGTATTTAAATATATTTTTCTCATGAATTGAAATTATGTTAGGCCTTGATGTGTTACGCACTGATCGGACTCTAGTATTTTACGAGAAGAAAGAAAATCTCTCGAAGCTGTGGGATATTCTAGCTGTTTATGCATGGATTGACAAAGATGTTGGTTACTGTCAAGGTGCCTGGAGAAAACCATCTCACCATTTATTTTCTATGATGGAATTTACCAAAAGGGTTCCTTAAAAGTAAATATCTATTGATGTTTTAATATGTATAACTTGAACAGGAATGAGTGATCTTTGCTCTCCGATGATAGTGCTTCTAGAGGATGAAGCCGATGCATTTTGGTGCTTTGAGCGTTTGATGCGCAGGCTGGTATGTTTTATAGAAGTCAATTGATGATTTTTTAGATTTTCTGCCTCTCTTTCTTCCCTTCATAATATCCACTTGATACTTATTCACTTTTAAGTTGGGGATGATTCATTTTGTGCGAGAGTAAGCATTCATGGAATAATTAACCTGCAGTTGTATAATGTGGTTAACGAAATTGGGAAATTGTCAAAAAAATTGAAGTTTGCCACTTTTAGTTCCTCTCTATAATTTCTTACAATCTATGTTGGCCATTTTATGTTCCAACTAGTATTTCAATTTTGGGCCTATGTTAGTATTTAGTAACCCTTGCCATTGTCTACAATAGTCAAACAGAAGCTAGCTAAACCGTTAAAGGTTATATTGTCATTCACCTATTTTATCTAAAACTCCAAAATTAAGAAGGCCATCATATGACTTAGTAGCAACTAGTTGGCTCTAATGTTGGATTGCCATTGAAAGTCTGTTGAAGTGTTTGATTCTTTTGCTTCATCAAAGTTCTCAATTCCTAAATGGTGGTCATCTTAATAATAGACCATATAAAATATCGTAAGAATTTTCCCCATTTTTTTTATTTTCCTAGTAAGTGACCCAAACTTTAGAGTTTAGGGCTAGGCACCTTGGTATTTAATTTGCTTCAACCTGAACAACTTGGGGCATTAAATATACCAGGATATTGCACTAAAATGACTAATCTTATTAGAAGATATTCAAGTATAACCTGAAGAAAAGCATTTTTATTCAACTCTAAGGTTGGGTTAATATCCTTCATCCTTTTGGAAGTAACTAAAATTTGTCCTTTAAGTATGACAAGAATGCCAATTTCTCTTAATGTTAGGAGTTTATTCTATTTTTAAGAAAGTTCTCTTCTATATCTCCTTTTAAGGAAACAATGATTGTTAAAGGTATGATATATGTTGTTGTTTCCATTATCTAGCAATTTAAGCTTTTGGGTCAATAAGTTATTTGTCATGTTTTCATGAACTAGTTTTCCTAGAGGTTATGAATTCAAACCTTGGTAAGACTATTTAATCCATATCTATGATTCAATTATCTATTCTTTTATAATGTAAAAGGTGTGTGATTCCTATTATCTTTCATTTGTTCATGTATGTCATATAGAGGCTACACACGGTGGGATTTGTTAAAGGCATAAATACATTATTAGATCATTATCTAACAACTTAAGTTTCTAGGTCAATCGGTTATCTAACAATATAGTAAGAAATTAAAATGTTTCTTTGACCATAACATGCTAAAATATGTTTCTTGAAAGCATAGCCTCTAGTTCCATATCTTACATAATTTCTCATAAAAAATGTGTCAGCATTAAAAAAAACTCACACTTTATTACCAATATCTAATTTTAGGTTCCCTTGAGATCTTGTGCATCTTCTTCAAGCAGGTAATCTAGGTTCATCAGGCAGAAGTGCATCCTTGATCATATGACTTATTTATTCTCTTCTTATGTTTTTAATGACTTAGTAGTAAAAGTTAGTGTTAGAATATATATAAAAACACCATTCTCTAACAACTTAAGTTTTTAGAATCATTGGTAAGTTAACAATGGTCTTGGAACAGAGATCCTAGTCCTGCTAGGCTCTTATGTTATTTAATATATAAAATTTTCATCTATTTAAATCAAGTCCACTTTGTGAGCCTATCACAATGCTTGAGCTTATCATAATGTCTCAAGCTTAGAGGTAATGGAGAATGTTAATAGTACAAAACATAAAAATTATCGTTCTATAACAACTAAAGCTTTTGGAGTAGTTAATGAGTTGATAGTTACTATATGCCAATAAGATAGTATTTTGGGTTTCAACTTTCAACATGTTAAGAACAAAGATTTTCTAACACAAACAAATGTGTCAACCATGACAACTTTAAGGTGGATTTGGGTGGGGGGACTTCACACCAAGTCATATCAAAGGGAAAGAGAACTACTTAAGAATTTATACATAGCTAAAAGAATGCCTCAAATATCTAGTTACTAGATAAGGCCCATTAATTCTTAAAATGGCATATCAAGCAGCAGCTAATTAAACTAGCTCAGAAGTGCAACAGAGTATTCCCAAATCTGATCCCTTTACTTGTCATAGAAGTAGTCTTCATTATTATGTTCAATATTCATATTCTTTTTACTTGGATGTGCATCTCTAGTTTTAGTGCTCTCTATCTAGAACAATGCTTAACGACATTCCTTATTGACCTTTGCTATTCTTTCCTTGTTTGGTAGCTTGTTTCATGAGTTTAGACTTTCCACTCTTATTGTTTGTAGCTCTGCTCTTTTCCTTCTCATTTATGCCTTTTGCGTTCTAAGAGTTCATTTTTTCTTGGCAAACGAGCATGTATTTTCTGAAAGCCCTGTGATAGATTCTACCGTACCAAATTGATAGGCTCTAATACTAATGATAGGTTACAGAACAATTTCTTTAAGATTTGAATTTATTGCATGAAGCAGTCCGCGCAACCGAGGGAAAATATTTACCAAATATTTTTTCGTAAAAATTACGAAACCAAGTGGAAGCGATCAATAATTACTTGATCTACGTTATTCGTATTTACGCCCTTCGCAGATTCGAACTGCAACTTGAACGAAAGTACGATTTAGTGCGGATGATGGTGGTAGTGGTGACGGATGGAGTAGAAGTTAGGGTTATGAATGATAATGAAGATGAGGGTGGATGGGTGGTATAGTTTAAAGGATATAGACGAAGGGGAAGAAGTGGTTGAGATCCCAAAGAAGACGGAGGACTCGATAGTCGAGAGAGATTAGAAATTAAGAGAGACCTTACCAACGGTGGAGGTGGTAAGTTGGTGAAGAGGAAGGAGAGATATTAGAGTAGAGAGAATAGAGAGAAGATAGGAGGCAATAAATCAATAATCCAATAGCATAATAAATTTGGCTGCCATCCATACCTTTATAGAGGCTAGCCAACAAGCCCCAATAATAATAACTAACCCTAATCCTAGTGCAATCCTGCCGATCGCATTTGAACGCGCCCGATCGCGTTCGAACGCTCAAAAGGCGTTCTCTGTATGTGCGAACGCGATGCAAGCGTTTGAACGCGCCCCACCGCATTCGAACGCATATTTCGCGTTCTCTGTATTTGCGAACCTGATGCAGGCGTTCGCAAAGTCGTTCGAATGCGACCCCTTCTACGTTCGAATGCGACCTATAGAAATTTTATTTTAATAAAAATAAACAACTAATGCAATAAGAAAAAACTCTAACAAGGTGTATCACCCTGAGCTTTGAAATATTTATTTGGCGAAGTGTAGGTCCCTGAATTCATCATTTCCCTAGATAATTCCCTAGCAGCCACAAGAACATTTCAGATGGTCTGCTTCAAGGTCACCAATCAAGATTAAAGGGTAGCTGCCCATATCACTCTCCTATTCCATGCCATGAACCATGAGAAGGGTGCCCCATGCATGTCAACACAAATCTTTGTTGCCTTTCTAAACCCTTAATAGGATCTATTCTTGGCTAAGATCCAGAAATTTGGCAAGTTAACCTATAGTTCAAGGATGACATGTCAAGCTGATACGGATGCTAAATTTTCATTTCATTGGTTTGTCAAATGTGACCTTACCTTCTTACTTCATGAAGAAATAAAACCATCAGCTAAGAAATCAATGATCTGTTGCTCTGAACTCTGGAGTTTACTTAGGCATCTCTATGTGGTCTTTAGTTCTTATTGTTTGTGGAAAAATGAGCTTGCTTCAAATACTGTTTCATGTCTTTAAATGCCAGACCATAAAGATATTATTTTCGTCATGATTATTTTTCTACATACTCATTGACTTGCTTCTGATTACCTTATGTTTGAAATTTTAAAGCGAGGAAATTTCAGATGCACAGAGAGATCTGTGGGGGTTGAAAACCAACTGCAGAGCCTAGCATCCATAACTCAACTGCTTGAGCCAAAGCTTCATGAACATCTAGGTTCATCTTCAATATCTGCTACTCTACTTAAATAACAACTTTATTATCTAATTCTTGACAATTTATCAACTTTATTTCTAACTCTTGACAATTTATTAGGCAGTAGCATTATTTTGTTTCAGATGTGCTTTGCTTATTTCTGGATACTCTCTTATCTCATGTTTCTATTATTACTAATTATCTAGATAGCTCTTACCTCATAAGGAAGCAAGGCCTATAGAGCTTGAAGCATTCTGCATGGCAAATATTTGAAGAAACATATGTTGTATTCTATGTATTATAGGATTGGAATCCTCCTTCTCTATTGTAAGAAGATTCTTACAAACTTCATGATAATTTAGAGAAATCTTACGATCCGATCACATGGGTCAAATCGAGTCAAGTCAAGTTAGTTAGCTTTACCTTATTGTTTGAATTTCAAATAAATCGGATAATCCGCATGTGGATCCGATTCGCTAGGAATTTTTACTGCTATAAATAGGAATGGATATGTGTTGATAATTATCATGAAAAGAATCATTGAAGGAATATGAGTTTAGCCAAGTTATTATTTTCGTTTACCATAGTCGTTGATTGTTTTTATCTTCATAGAAGTAGATCATAACCGTAGAACTCTTTCAAGTATCTAAACTCTAGCCACCACCTTCCTTCATCAGCCACCTTATCTTACGGCCGTCCATCACCACCCTTAGCCGTCCGCCACCCTCCAACAACCACCGCAACGTCGGTTAATTACTATTATGCCCTACTTCGACCTTGTTCCACTTTTTTAACCATAACTTTCTATCCGGATATCTAATTGACTTCATTCCAAAGCTATTAGATTCGGAACTTCCGAGATTGCTACTTCTCAAAATCTCAGGATCATCCTACGAACGGATCATTCTAGATCTGGTTCATAACAAGAAATTTGGTAAATAAACATGACATTAGAGCAGGAGCTCCTGATTTTGAAGCTAGGTAGGCAAATTCATCATTTAGTATATAAAATCTCTAACGTATTTACTTCAAATACCTCTTGAGCCTATTAATACGTCTCTAGCCCAGAAGTAAGAGAGTGTTAGAATATAATGAATTAATACTACCATTCTCTAATAGCTTAAAATTTGATTAATTATTAAATTATCATGGTATTAGAACTAGTTTTCGTAGAGATCATGAGTTTAAATCTCCTCAACTTGCTTTTGTTCCCTAATCCCTATTTTCTATTATCTATCATGATGTAGCTTGGGTCATACATATAGTTTTCTCTATCCGTCCTTGTTTAGTGTGTAGGGAGAGGGGAGCGTCAATTGTCGTTCTATTACCTAAAAGCTTTTAGATCAATTGATAAATTGATATAGTATCAGAGTAGGAGGTGCTGAGTTCCAAGGCTGTCAGGCCTATTGATCATTTAATATACTCAATCTCCACCCATTTAATTCAAATCAAGTTCTTGGACCTACTAAGATGTCTTGAGCCCAAGAGTAAGGAGGTGTATTATAGTATAAAAGATTCAAACTACTGTTCTCTAATAGATTAAGCTTTTAGAATAATGGTAAAATATCAGGTTTGTTGCACCAATAGTTGTAGCTTTGATGCTTTTCAAAGGGACCATCACCATGATCCTCTCCTATATTGGGCATCATGTTCCCTCTATCTGAAAAAAAGTATCAGAAATGTTTAGGTTCTAAAATAGCAGCAAATGGAACTTTTGTTTCTACTTTAGATCATAGATACTGGAAAGAAGTATCTTAGTTGTAACTTATTTGTATTTGATGAGTACCCACTATCAGGTACATGCATGCCTATTGCCTAGTATGTGGAAGCACCTGCTGTTATTGTGACTTATTATAAGATATATCGAGTAGTGTTGGCAGGTGACCTTTACAATATTTATAGAACATCAAGTCTAATATCAGTGGGGATGCTAACTGAAAAAGAGAAATTTGTGAAGCAAATGCTTAATATAAATATAATGCAGGGGCAAACTCTAGTCTTTTTAGAAGCTTGAGAAACAGAATCCCAGCTGACACTTTCACACCTTGGAGGTGCTATAACAAGTTAGAGTGGGCCCTATGTACATATGTTCCATTAAGATTTAGCTATAAAAGCTTCCCTTACTTTGTTGCAGCCTTAGATAATAATCTTTTCTTTCAGTTCTGAAGAAAATTATCTAAAATGAAGTACATACTTCTGAAAAGGTGCTTTTCGAATTGGGAATAGATTCAAGGCAGTGCTTCAAAGAAAATACATATATATTATTGTGCAATTACTATGACCTATAAACTATTCGATGTATAGTATCCTCTTCAAGATTGATATCCATTTTTCTCACTCTATTAGTTTCTATTATTTTATGCACTAGTAGAAATACATGTAATGTATGATGAAGTATGAACTATAATTTGTTTCCATATCTTTGGTTTCTATCATACTTGCAGATGTAGTAATAGAATTTTGTTTTATTATAAATGCAGAAACACTAGGTGGAGGTGATTATCTTTTTGCATTTCGTATGTTCATGGTGCTGTTTCGCCGAGAGTTATCATTTGGAGACTCTTTGTTCCTTTGGGAGGTAAGAAACCTCCACTAGAACTTCGAACACTAAGGTTTCAAAATCTTGGTTTACTGCCCAAATTTGTTTGTTTCCTGTTCCAATGATGACTATGTATTTCCATGATGTCTCTATATCAAGCTCCCTCTTCTAATGTCAGCTCAAAGCCATAAAATTGCTTCCTTTATGAAGTATTTGATTTTTGTCTTGGTTAAGGTTATGGCGGTAGTAAAGACTAATTAGTCCTTCTGTTTACATGTTATTCCTTACCTTCTCAAAAATTGTACAAAGATGCTTTAAGTTGAACGGGTTGGACAGGACTATTTGCAATGAACTGTGCATTCAGACCATCACATGCCCTTTATATGCTTCCTTTATGTAATGCTTATAATAATAGAAGAATACACAGACACAGAAACAGACATACACTAGCACATTTTGATATTTTCTTTCTTTAATCTGTTTATGGTATTTTCTGCTCTGATGCTTCATATTCAAATATATTACAGATGATGTGGGCTCTAGAATATGATCCTGATATCTTCTCCATGTATGAAGAACCAGGGGTTGCCACTGATAAAAATGAAGGATCTAAAGGGAAGGCAAAGTCAATTCGCCAGTTTGGAAAGTATGAGAGGGAGAATTTGAAGAATGGCTCTAAAAGCTCAGATGCTCCCCTCCCAATTTCGGTTTTTCTTGTTGCTAGTGTTCTGAAGGACAAAAGCTCAAAGCTACTGCAGGAAGCACGTGGCTTGGATGATGTTATTAAGGTAAATAAGAAACTAGGCTATTCACCTTTCTTTAAGGATATTTCATTTATATTTTGTGCAAATTTGGTTAGATATAAGTAAATTGACTTAGTTTGCAGGAAAAAAGATTTATAGATGCCTATCTCTGATGGCACAAAGAATCATTGTCATCTTTTCACAAGCTTACATGTATAATAGGACTTAGAGGATAGGGTATAAAGGACATATCTTGGCTTTTGTGTTTTATGATCTTTTCTTGAAGTTCTAACATGATTTCAGAGTCACCATGTACCTTTCCCCTCAAATATTGAGGATCTGCTCAAACAAGCAATACAATTTTTTATTTTTATTTTTCAATTGATAAATAAATGTTTTCTTTTCTTGCAGATTTTAAATGACATGACTGGAAATTTAGATGCCAAAAAAGCTTGCAGCGGAGCAATGAAACTTCACAAGAAGTACCTCAAAAAAGTAAGGATTTTTCTTTTAGTTCTCATGATTTTCTTTCTATTACATAGTTTCTGAGTCCTCATGTTGGATTGATTCCCTTCGTTTAGTTTTGGATGTCAGAGATATGAAAATCTTTATTAGCAAATGCAAAATACCTTTTCTAGGTTCTTATACGCACCAACAGATTTATGGAATTTATAAGTTATAAAATTTTATAAGTACCTTTTAAATATATGTCCATAACATTACTCTGCTCGCTTGGTGTCTAATAGTAACAAGTGGAGGAATGATGAGTTTAGTATTTGACCTGTCGTTATGAAGATGACATGTCAACAATTTGAGATAACATCTGCTTATTATATATATTGATTATGGTTGTGATTTGGGGCATGCGAATTTTGAAATCCTTTACATGACCTTCCAAAATTATTTTTCTTAAAAGGGAAAAGAGAAGAAAAGAAAGAGAGAAAGTTAATGAAGGCACAAAGGAGGGGTTGCCTCAAAATCAAGATGCACATTATAATTCAATTAGGAAGCTATATGGTTCCAATTCCAGCTTGGACTGCATTCACATCTATTATCTTAGTCAATTAGTCATATCTCCCTATCAGCTAATACGATTTCTATTCCTTAAGAAGAACTGATTCTTTTCAGCTATCATGGTTTCTTCTTCTGCCTATTGACATTACCAAGCATGAATTTCTCCTGCAGCATAGTAGATAAAATACCTTGCGCAAGTTCATAGCAATATAAGATTATCTTGTGTTGCTTCTTTATCATTGTAGTTGCTCTAATAGTGAATTCTGCATTGGATACTGGATAATTATCATTTCTGCATGGCTTCTACTTATGGTTGGTGGAAGCCATGGAGCTTCATTTTTCATATTTTCGTTTGAAGTATCTTTGCGGTGAGACCTGATACGATCATTTGTCCTCTTTGCACTTGCAGGCCAAGAAAACATAGTATTCTTTGTAACATACTGTACCACAATGAGAGTTGATTTTCTACTATCCCCGGCATACTACATATTAACTCATGATTTGGCTGCTCAAGGTGCTTTCAGATATTCATCATCTTTTCCTATACGTGGTGGAATATTATTTATGAGTGTATGATAAGAGATTTATATGCGCGGATGTTGTATTCACTGCATTTGTTGTATAAACAGAGAAGATAACTGTTACGAGAGCATGTATCATTTGAATAAAACATATCATTGATGGTTTATTTTTTCAATAAAAGTTAAAAGACAATAATGTGACCCTGAATATTTTCTCATTAGGCTAGTTATGAAGTTCTAGTTACAAGTTGGGATGTAATTCTTTGCTCAGGTATTAGATTGTCTGCTGTCCCTACCGCAGGAATTCTGCCTAGCAGTAGTCCTGGCAAACCCGGAATGAAAAAGGGATACTAATCTTCACCTTCGCTTTCGCCATTGCTGTTGTCAATCGCTGCTCATCTTGCATCGACGACGGCGACAGCAATCGGCAACAGATAGCTTGACGATGAAGTAGATGATAAGCGGCAAAACTATTAGGAGGGGTACCGTGCGGTACTTCTCGTGCCAAGTGCCAATATGTTACGCGACATTCATGGTGATTCCATTCATAATCTAAGAAATGGCAAAATTGACAAGCATATTACTTCTATTGAGTTAAATCACTGTGGTTGCATAGAGAATAAGAAATGCAATGTCCTTTTGATACGAAGATACAACTCCTCGAAACAATTACCTAAATTACATCACAAATGTTTGAAGAGAGTCAAGAAAGCAGACTTGTGATCATCATCATCCCATTCCAATCCATCCGACCACTCCTTTTCACATTTGATCTCCTTCAACTCTTCTGCAGCCAACTTCAGCTTCTTAAACTTGGGGCAATCGGCCACTTTGAAGCTCTCCAACGAGGGGAAGGCCAATAAAATCCTTGCACTGCTTAGGCTCTTAAACTCTAGTAGGCTATGGAGATGCAACTCCTTGAGGTTAGGGAAGGGAGTTATCATCCTACATTCTTCTTCTTCTTCTTCTTCTTCTTCACTGAATGCTTCAATCAGGTGCTCCATTCCAGTGCAATACCAAATGAACAAGGACTGGAGGTATTGAACACACCCACCTTTCCAAACAATCCTAGCCTTGTGAAGCCCTTGGAGGATTATACTCTGAAGACTAGGCAGGACCGGCAACTCGTCGTAGGCGACGTTGCCGCGGCCCTGAACGACGACACTCTGTAGGTGGCCAGGCAGAGCCGGCAGCTGACTACCACCTTTGCTGCTGTCTATGACCACCTCCTCTATGTTGCCACAATTGGCAATCCACACTCTCTTCAATACCGTCATGTTCTTCCAGAGATCAGAAGAGGGTAATTGGACTGTCACCAATCCAGAGCAGCCTTTTACCAGTAGATTTCGCGTCGATCCGGCGAGGCGATGCGACTGCGAGAGCTTCTGCAGAGCAGTGACAGTTTGAATGGTTATGTCGAGTGCCTTGAGCTTCCTTAAGCTCTCTAACTCTTGCAACTCCACCCCTGTGCCATTGGACCCAACCTTCCAATCTCCGTAGCTGAGGTCCATGTACAGCACCTGCAACGCCAGCAGGCCGCCGATCACGCCTCTCGGGATGCTCTCGAGAGGCATATGAGAGAGTAGTAGAAATTTTAAATTCGACAGAGATCCGAGCTCCCGCGGTAGCAGCCGGATATTCGTGTTGTAGAGATCAAGATACTGCAAGCCGGTCAGGGATCCGATCCCCGACGGTAGCTCGATTATGGAAGTATGTGAAAGATCCAGGACTCGGAGAGATGGCATGAATTGAAAGAACCCATCGCATATCTTCTCCAGTCCAGGATTTCCTTGAAGCATCAAGGTTCGCAGATTCGGGCTATTGGGTCTCTCGTCCAGTTCATGTATGTTGTTCCTCATCAGCGATATCCTCTCGGCTTCGGTCCATTTCTCGGCCCCCGGTGCTTGCTTCAGCTCGACGCCGGCGCGGACTAGCCATTTCGTCTCCTTGGCCCCGAATTCCGACGCAATCCACAAGGCCATGGCTCGGACCATGGGGTGCATCTTGATATGGTCCTCATCTTCACCTCTTTCGAGCAAGGACGCGGTCTTTAGCACACCAAGAAGGTCGTGCCCCTTGTTGTAGATCTCATCCATCTCGGTGTAGAGATCATCTACGAATCCTTCGCCGATGCAGTACCCTATGATCCACTCCTTGTAGATGGAGAACTCCTCGGGGAACAGAGAGCAGTACAAGAGGCAAGTCCTCAACTTGTCGGTGGGCAAGTTATCGTAGCTGCGTTTCAGATGATTGAAGACGTCAGTCTCCATGCCGAGAAGTTGCCAAGGTGCGATCTTTAGCACAGTGATGGCATGCTTCCACTCCTTTGCAGTCCTCTTGCTCGCCATCGCCCTGCCGACCGTGATGAGCCCGAGGGGTAGTCCGCCGCACTTGGCGGCCAGCTCCTCCGCGTGGCGCCGGATCTCCGAGCTGGAACGGACTAATGCCTCGCCGACCTTCTCTTGGAACAACTCCCATGCCTCCTCCCACGCCAAGCACTCCACCTTGATCTTCTTCTTGACATCCATCCGATCGCAGACGTGCTCGATTCGCGTCGCCACTACGATCTTGCTCTTCGATTGCGGCTTCGGTATCGGAACTCCGAGCGTTCGAAGATCCAATGGCTCCCATACATCATCAAGAAGGAGCACGAAGTTCATCTTGCTTAGTACCTTGTACAAGATCAGCGCGCGTTCTTTGATCTCCATCTTCTTCTCCCACGACAAGCCGAGGCGATCTCCGATCGCCCTCTGGATCTTGTCCATGTCGAAATCCTTGGTGACCTCGATGTAGATCGCCAGGTTGATCTCCGCGGCTTCCGCGAGGATCTCATTGTTGAATTTGTTCAGAAGAGTGGTCTTACCCACCCCGCCAATGCCGTAGATCCCAACGACGCCTACCTCGTCGTTCGCGAGAGCGTCGCGGAGTTGGTCGAGGAAGGCGGCCATGCCGACCACCGGCGTGCTCGGCATCTCCTCGAAACGGACTTGGACTAATTCATCAGCCACCTTACTGAAGCCACATTTGTCCTTCAAATTACACGCCTCGGTGAGCATCTCGTCGGCCTTCTTGCTGAGCTGATAAGTAGACAGCACGCGTTTCGATTGGTTCTCGGGGGCAGCGAACTGCTCGCGGAACTCCTCGTCGACCTTGACGGCTTGTTCTTCCAGCGCCGCCACGCTGTCGAGCCACCACTTCACTTGGCTCGTAGGCTCCATGCCGCGCCGCTCCGCCGCATCCACCATTCGCTTCACATCATCCCTCTTGCTCTTCAATTCGTTCATCTCATTCTCCAGCGCTTCTACGTAGTCTTGGCAAGAGACGACGTAGCCAAATGTTCTAGCAAAGAAATCTTTCAGTGGGCGAAATATGTTGTCAAAGATGGACGCTAAAACCTCCATGATCGACGAGCAAACTAAGATCGAAGAGGGAAAGAGATGAGAAAAGATTGGTTAAAAGATCTGGACAGTTTCTTGTGAAGACTTGAGAGAAGGCAAGTTTGATGTGAAGACTTCCATAAACCAAATATTCGCCTTGTCTCCTCTCAAACTCATTTCAACTACTTGACCTGAGAGATGGCAAGTCAACTATAAGAAGGTTAAGTAACACAAATACTTCAAATTTTAGCCTAGCCATATAGGTATAAATTATATATATTTTTTCCTAAAATAATCGTAGAAGGTATAATGTTAAGAAGTATATGCATGAAGTTGTTGAATAATTTAGCGAGTCTACATCATCCTCTATGTAGTCTTGGAAGGACATGGCATAGTCCAACGTTCTAGCATAGAGATCTTTCACTGGGAGGCATATGTTGTCAAAGATGGCTGGCTAAAAACTCCATGATGAGACAAACCAAGAAGAAGATTGTGGAAATTAATGGGCAGGATACAGAGGAAGTACTAGAACTAACAGGGATTAGAGGGATGAGAAAAGATCGGGTCCAAGATGTGGATAGTTTTGAAGAGAAAAGAGTTTTAATTTGGTGATGAAGAAGACAATCCAATGCAGAGTGCAATCAGGTGCAAGACTTGGGATAAACCAAGTCAATGCAATTAATGGATAGCTCACAGAGGGGTCCAAATTTTGGGTTATATTAGACAAGATATCTTTCTTGAGATATGGATTTGTTTAGCTATTATGAGGAAGGTGCCAAGGGTAGGTGAAGACTTTGAATACTTCTTCTTCTTTTTTTAATATTTATGAACGACTTGGGTTGTTGGTAGAACTGAGGAAGGAAAATGTAAGAAGAAAATTATATTTTAATGGTTTGAAAGCATAGTTCAATCTTACTCAAAACTAATTTCGAAACAAATCAAACTTAAATCATTTTCCCATCTTTGTGAAGAAAAACAATACAAACGGCATTAAGAATTCTCTGAAGTGGAAAAGTTGCTTTTGTTTTGGGCAAATGTCAAATATGACAGAAGGATGAGCTTTTCTACAACTAGTAATTGATATGAAGAAAAGTGACACAAGTATTTTCTTATTGAAAGAATTAAATCGTAGATACATCAATCTCCCAGGCAATAATTCAGCTGCTCAAGTCTCATATGTCGATGTATATAATCTCTAATACAAACATAATTCATCTTCTTTGTCTCCGCATTACAATGCAAGTATATCAATGGATTAAGTAGAGGATGGAAGCATTGCATCAAATTAGCATCACAGTCTTCTACCACCTCCTTCTTGGTTTGTTCCAGTAGCTACATTCGAAGTGCCAGTCTTTTAGGAGATTAGTTTGATTCAGTAACTATTTCATGAGCTACATAAGTACACTCTTCTATGAAGCTCACAATTGTGCAAGACTGTGACACCTATCAAAGATTTAATCGTCCTTCGGCATTCAAATTGTTCATCAGCACAAGAAATCCATAATAGGCGCCAAGACAAGAACGACGACAATGATTACTTGCAGAATTCCAGGACATGATCTATATGATCTATATCCATCTCCCGATGGTATGCTATCCGGTAACGCGCATTCTTCGCCGTCAAAATACACCCTCACCGGAAAACCGTCGCCGCCTACGATGTCTATACCTGGTGTCTTCTTCTTTGTGAATGAAACAACTGACTGCTGCTTCCCGGGCACTCTAGGATCAACTAATGGATCCTTGCCGTCTTCCTCTGGCACCAAGAAGTTTAGGCCTTCTAGTCCTTGGAAGAAGATGGTGTTCTTGAGTTCTACCGGCTTCGTGCCGTTGAACGAGTACACGTTCTCGAAGCCGGCGTACGCTTCGGCCATCTGGATTGCGGTGAACCAGTCCTTGAATGTGTAATCCCCCCAGTTGAACAGAGTGATCCTTGCAGTCCATCCATTCCTGTAGTTAGACAGTATGTGCCAGTTGATACTAACACCGCAGTTATCGCCGCAGGGCAACGGGTTAGGCACCGCGCGGTGTTTGATCTTGGCCCAGGCCTTCGCCTTGGCGGTTCGGTTCTCGAAGGGGATCAAAAGAGCCTCCGGCGGCAACAGCAGCGGCCGAGCGTCCGGGTTGCAGGACACCGAGTCAGAGCAGCCACAGGAACAAGTGTTGCAGGGCACAACTGAGTCATTGTAGTAGGCCGAGAAAGAGACGCAGCACCGTGAATTCTTGCGCTTGGGCCGCGTTATGTTGCAGGCTACTTGCCAGCTAGCCACCGCCGTCGTCTCCGACATGAGCCCGCTCGGGTCCGGGAACTCCATCGGGCTAACTCTAATGGGAGGGCCACAGACATACTCTGGATTCAGGTAGCCATGGATCTTCCAATTCTGCGGCGGGTATAGCGCGGTCCGGTTGAGGTCCGGCGGGAGTTTATACACTTGTAGCTGGAAGATAGCCTTGGACTGGCTTGCATCCATGGTTGGAGGGAGGAGGGTGCCGTTCTTGCAACAAAAGGGAAGGTTACCAATGTTGTTGTCCTTGGCTCGCTCCGGTGGGAGGTCGACGATGACCGGCTTCTTTTCGCAGCTCATGACGGGGCCGAAGTCTAAGTCTTGATAGTATGTTGCGGCGTCGCTGTAGATGCAGAAGGAAGAGTCCTTCTTCAGGGTGTAGGCTCCCCTCATCTTGTAGATGAACTCTCCCCTCTTCCACTCCCATGTCAGGTTCCAGTTGTCCAGGCGGCCGAGGGGGTTCCAGTTGTCGATCGTCACCTGAGCCAGGTAGTTGTTGCCGTATGCCTCGATCACGTCGTAGGCGAACGTCAGGTCGGCCTTCTGCCGCGGCAAGTATCTTGTGCTGTTCGTCGTCTTACTCTTAAACTTGGGGTCTTTGACACAACATACGTACATCTGACTTCCTGCCATATATATTATTGATCCGTTATCTAACAATTTAAGTTTTTAGTTGGAATTGTTTTGATTCATATGGTCACCTTTATGATTTCACCATCGATTCAAATTGTTCATTCTAATTGATATTTTGTCATAATTTAAACAATGAAACTGGCAATGAGAATTACGTATATCATGCATTAATATAGTTTTTCGAGTTGATAATGCTGACCTTTACGAGTTGCGGCAGGGCATTTAAATCCATCGTTGAGCAGCTTGATCGTCTTCGGCATCGGGACTCCCGGCGGCTTCACGCCGAACTGCGTCCCGGTCAGATCGATCTCCACCTGAATCTGCGTCATATCGCCTGCAGTATCGATCGCGTTCATTAAATCCGTCTGCGGGAACCCCGACAAGGACGTGCCATTCCCGACATGGGCCGGGAAGTCTGTGCCGTCGGTTATCACCGCCCCCGACGCGGACACCAAGATCTCGTCGTGCTGAAACCCGATAAAGATATTCCACGACTTGAGGTCCACGCTCATTGTGTTCAGCACGGTGGCCGTCGACTTGAAAGCGTACGCCTGCGCCGTCGCGTTCTTGACGTGCGGGTACTCCTTGGAGCGCTCGATGAAGGTGTAGGTGAGGAAGACGCCGATGCAGCTATCTTGAGCCGGGGTTGCCGGCGTACCGTCATCGTCATAGTCTTGCGCTCTGACGGCGGCTGAGGACAAGACCGAGACGAGGAAGACCGCGAAGAGGAGGAGGAGGGGTCTGGGCGGCGACCACGGCGGCATTGGCGCCGGTTTTTTTTTTTGTCGTCTCTTGATCCAAGAGGATGTGTGGGTATGAAGGTTAAGGAGTGGAGTTTATTCTGAGATTCGTCGGGATCTTGGTGTGGGAATTTGGAGTTCGGATCGATGATGGAGGGAGAGAAGGTGGTATAATTAGTAGTGGATCAATTGTGTTTACGGTGCGGAATTTGATGTTCTTATGTTCTTGGATTAGATTTCGCGGGGGAGATGACCCAAATTTGGAGAGGAGAGGGAGTGGAATGGTTGGAATGAAAGACGGAGTCAGTTCAAATCTCTGACGCTGCGTTTGCAACGGAATTGGCGGGAAGTGAGGAGGCAACGGTCACTAACCTCCTAAAGGGCTGTCCCTTCTTCTAAATATCTAATTAGGAGGGTAGAATGGACCCGATAACCCTGTTACCAAATCACAGTTGAACATTTTTTTATTTTATTTTTATTGGGGGTGGATATATATCATACAAGGTGGATGGCACGAGTTATTCAGATTTATGTAAATTATTTAGGTTATAAACAATTTTTTTTAATGTTATAAATAAGTACTTTTGTATTATATGGATCAATTGGTTCTTAAATAGGTTAGTTAGGGTATAAATACGGTAACCATGTCACAAGTATGTTGATGAATGAGTTAAGATAATAAATACGAATGCAATTCATTTAATAATCGGATTAGACGAATTGACTCATTTATGATCCGGAAATTTTCCATTTCACACCCGTATTTTACATTTATTTTTTTTGCAATTTTTGTAATTCAAGCTTTGCCTTTTGTTCAGATAACTCACAGAAAAGGCTCTACTTAGGATGTTTATTGAAAAATTCAATAGAAAATATAGTGGGTTATGTGCATGAAAAAAATGCCTTAGATTTTAGTAATCATAAGATTTTGTTCTTGAAACTATATGCGTTCAATTTTTATATAAATAAATGTGTGTAATTTATGTAAAAGATATGCACAATAGCTCAATTTTACTATTTGAAAATTAAAAGATTTTTTTTTTTGTGTATAAATACCCGCAAATATAAGGGTTTGAAATGAAAATGGAAAAATATATGGGAGAAGTAGGGAAAGAGGGTGGTTTGGTCTAACAGATTAAACTGCACTTTTATTTCCCTCTAAAAAGAATGGTATTTATACCATATACACTACCACGTATGTGACTAAGGCCACCGTCTTCTTTAAATAATTTATATTTGTCCTAGTTGATCCTGATTCGACATTAGAAGTATATTGATTGTTCCTCAATATAAATTAATTCATCAAGTTGATGATAAAATTCATGGCCCTTCTAGTGGACGTTACGCACTTATTACACAACAACCCCTTAGAGGATGGGCTAAGCAAGGGGGACTGTTAATATTAACACCCATTAATTGCATTGATCTACCCAACCATCTCAAAGTCCACTTGCTTGTAAACATGATAGAAAGAAAATAAAAAGTCTTCTCAAAGTCTTCATCACTTGATGGAACCACTTTGTCTTAACAACCCATCTCTTCTTATACAGAGAGGATCCATTTAGCCTCCATCTGAACTGATCCTTGTTACTACTTCATCTTCTGTACCTGTTCATTTACTCCTCCCCCCTACTTCCTTGCAGCTGTGACTCCTCTTGCTCACTATGGAGTTTTTAGCATCCATCTTTGACAACATATTCCGTCCACTGAAAGATTTCTTTGCTAAATCATTTGGCTACGTGATGTCCTGCCAAGACTACATAGAAGCTCTAAGGAATGAAATGAATGAGCTGAGGAGCAAGAGAGATGATGTGAAGAGAATGGTGAATGCAGAGGAGCTGCGAGGCAGGGTGCCTACGAGCCAAGTAAAGCTGTGGCTCGAGAGAGTCGCGGCGCTCGAAGAACAAGCCGCCAAGGTCGACGAGGAGTTCCGCGAGCGGCTCACCGCACCCGGGAACCAATCGAAACGCGTGTTATCGACTTATCAGCTCAGCAAGAAGGCCGATAAAATGGTCACTGAGGCATATGATTTGAAGGACAAAGGTAGCTTCAATAAGGTAGCCGATGAATTAGTCCAAGTCCGTTTCGAGGAGATGCCAAGTACGCCGGTCGTCGGCATGGCCTCCTTGCTTGACCAACTCAGTGATTCTCTCGCAAACGACGAGGTAGGCGTCGTAGGGATCTATGGCATGGGCGGTGTTGGAAAGACCGCTCTCCTGACCAAATTCAACAACGAGATCCTCGCTGTAGCGGAACAGATCAACTTGGCAATCTACATCGAGGTAACGAAGGATTTCAACATGGAGGAGATCCAAAAGGTGATAGGAGATCGCCTCGGCTTGTCCTGGGAGAGGAAGACGCCCAAAGAGCGTGCACTGATTTTGTACAAGGTATTAAGCAATACGAACTTTGTGCTACTTCTTGATGATCTATGGGAGCCTTTGAATCTTCGGAAGCTAGGAGTTCCGATACCGAAGCGGCAATCGAAGAGCAAGATCTTATTGGCGACAAGAATCGAAGACGTCTGCGATCAGATGGATGTCAAGAAAAAGATCAAGGTGGAGCGCTTGCCACAGGGTGAGGCATGGGAATTGTTCCAAGAAAAGGTTGGTGAGGCATTAGCCTGCTCCAACTCGAGCATCCGGTGTCAGGCAGAGGACGTGGCCGCCAAGTGTGGCGGTCTTCCCCTCGCACTCATCACAGTCGGCCGGGCAATGGCGAGCAAGAGGACTGCGAAAGAATGGAAGCATGCCATCACCGACCTCAAGAGCGCCCCATGGCAGCTCCTTGGCATGGGGACTGATGTCTTTGATCATCTGAAACGCAGCTACGCTAACTTACCGACCGAGCAGTTGAGGACTTGCCTCTTCTACTGCTCTCTTTTCCCTGAAGAATTCTCCATCCATAAGGACTGGATCACTCATTACTGCATTGCTGAAGGATTAATAGATGACCTATACACTGAGGTAGATGAGATCTTTAACATGGGGCATCATCTCCTTGGTGTACTAAAGAGAGTTTCCTTAATAGAACAAGGTGATGATGAATACTATATCAAGATGCACCCCATGGTCCGGGCCATGGTCTTGTGGATTACATCGGAATTTGGGGGCAAGAAGACAAAATTAATAGTGCAAGCCGGCACCGGGCTGAAGGAAGCACCAAGAGCTGAGAAATGGACCGAAGCTGAGATGATATCACTAATGTATAACGACATTCGTGAGCTCTACGAGGCACCAAATAGCCCTCATTTGCGAACTCTGCTGCTTCATCAAAATCCTGCATTGGAGAAGATATGTGATGGATTCTTTCAGTTCATGCCATCACTTAGAATCTTAGATATTTCTCTGACTTCAATAAGCAAGTTGCCATCGGGGATCGGCTCCTTGGCTTGCTTGCAGTATCTTGAATTCTGCGCGACCAAAATCACGTCGCTGCCAAGGGAGCTCGGATCTCTGATAAATTTAAGATCTCTACTACTCAGTAGGACGCCTATCCAGACAATCCCGAGCGGCGTGATAGGTGGTCTGTTGGCATTGGAGGTGTTGTACATGTACAAAAGTTATGGAGATTGGAAGGTTGGGTCTAGTGACACAGGGGTGGAGTTCCAAGAGTTAGAGAGTTTGAGGAGGCTTAAGGCACTTGAGATAACCATAAAAACTGTCACTGCTTTGCAGAAGCTCTCACAATCGTATCAACTCGCAAGATCAACACGACGTCTACATTTAAATGGCTGCCCTGGACTGCTGACAATCCAATTGCCCTCTTCGAATCTTTGGAAGAACATGACTGGATTGAGCTTCGTGAGGATTGATAATTGTGATGACTTAGAAGATGTGATCATTGATTGCAGCAGTGCAGATGACGAGCTGTCAGTCCTATCTACTCTTCAGGAACTCATCCTTCAAGGGCTAAAGAATACTAGGATTGTCTGGAAAGGAGGTTGTGTTCAACACCTTACAAACTTAAACATTTGGTTTTGCAATGGAATAGAGCGGCTGATTGAAATATTGAGTGAAGAACAACAAGAACTACAAGAATGTAGGTTGATTACTGCCTTCCCTAACCTCAAGTGGTTGTATCTCCACGGCCTGCCAGATTTGATGAGCCTAAGCAGAGGAAGGACTTTATTGGCCTTCCCCTCATTGGAGATCCTCAAGGTGTTGAAGTGCCCCAAGCTCAGGACACTAAAGCTATCTGCAGAGAAACTAAAAGAGATTAAAGGTACCATAGGATGGTGGGATGGAGTGGAATGGGATGATGATGACCACAAATATGCTCTCTTGCCCCTCTTCAAACAGCTGTGATGGATGATGACTTTGTACATCCATAGTGTTGATGTCTATCTCGCTTTCGTAAAATAATTGGCATCCTCACATGTGAAATTTCCAATCCAAGTTGTACAACAGAGTTTATTTGTATCTTATCTTAATTTTACTTGAGCTATTTTTCTTTTTGCTAAAAAATGGTTCACAAAGAACTCAGAGGAAGTGCCAATTCCCTATGTGAAATATAAGATCTCCCGGATGCATATCCTCTTTCCAGGTTGCCCATCACAATGACTCCCAAATTTAAATCTTTCAAGCACTGCCCCTCCGACAGCAACCCATTCAACCTAACAACTTGTCGTTCATAAGGAGAATTTGCGAGTAGGAGATAGACTCCCTTCTACTTGTAGCTCACTGTTGGAGTATTAGTAAGAATTTTGAGACTATAAATGAGTTTAAAATATACCAAATATATATGTATATACATGTTGGAATACATGAGCATATCTCAAAGTTTAGAATATACCAAATATATCCTAAAATTAGTTTAAAATATACCAAATATATGATTATTAAATTGGTTATATTCTGTTTATTATCTCAACCTGATTAATTTGTTTATGAGCCAATTAATTAGTCTACAACCCCAAATAAACTCATAAATGATGTATAAAAACTTGAATAACTTGTGTTACTTGATAACCTTTTTATGACTCATGTGACTCTTTTAATAAATGAGTGATATTTTAGATTATTTTTTTAGAATAGTTGATCAGTTGTAAGTTTAAGGATGTTTTAGGTTTAATTATTTTGTGTTTCTTATCTTTGGATTAGATTGAATTAAAGTGACTCTTATAATATAAAATTATCATATTATAGAGTTAATAGAGCATAATCACTTATTTTAACATTTGATATATGTATTATCTCTAAGTGTCTTATTTACTCGATACTCTTTATACTTTAAAAAAAAATTGATTTGTTCGTCACCTTAAAAAAGACAAATAAAAATTAACTGCATTTTTGGTGTAAAATTTTCTAAATTCTATAATGATTTTGGAGGGTTTATTCTCTTTATTTGCTTGATCAAATTAGTAGATGGAATTTTAATCAGTTGAGTAGACCCAATTAATCTTGGTTTCACCTTCATCAATTTTGAACCACTCTCCTTGGTGTACTCGCTACAATTGAGAGTTTGGTTCTTGTTCTCTCTTATTCCTACAATAAAAGGGAAAAAAGAATAAGGATTAGCAAATGGAACCAAACAAGGAATTTACTGTGCCTTATTTTAAAGCTCTAAAAGCTTTCTTTGCAGAAACTAAATAAAACCTTGTCTTAAACTCTTAGTTAAAGAAATTAAAGAAACAAGAAACTGTTAAAAATTGGCTCAAATTCAGTTTTCAGCAAAAATTCAGCAATGTTCAGCTTTTCTGTGCCGCGCGTTCGAACGGGCCCTGAGGGCGTTCGAACGCGGGCTCAGAGAGAGAGAGCAGTCTGAGAAGCAGGCGTTCGAACGGCCCCAGCCGCGTTCGAACGCGAGCCAACCCGAGAGCAGACTTTCTACAGGCGTTCGAACGGGCCCCAGCCGCGTTCGAACGCGAGCCAACCCGAGAGCAACATGTTCTGCAGGCGTTCGAATGGGCCCCTCCCGCGTTCGAACGCCCCTTCAGTTTTGCAGTATGAATACTGGGTGCGTTCGAACGCGACCCTGAAAATCCCCTTTTCTGAACCTGACTATAAATACTAAAGTTAGGTATTAGGGCTTGGTAGTTGGAAGAACATTAATGAGGGTTGAGCCACCATTGTATTGAGAGTGATTAGAGTTGTTAAACTCTTTGTAAGTGAGGGATTTGCATAGTGAAGAAGATTGCTCCGCCCGTGGACGTAGGCACATTGCCGAACCACGTAAATCTTGTCTCTCTCTCTCTATTGTCTCCATTATTGGTTTTGTTGGTGCTTGCATATTTTAGGGTGTTAATCCGTGGTTAGAACTTGCTTATGGCTTTTCTAACACCATTAACATTCCTATTGGAGTATTTGTATGCTTTGCATTGGGTGTTTTTTCTCTATTCCCATTTAAACATATTTGGGGTTGAAGGTCTTGCTTCCGCTTCCTTCACCCATTTGGGGTATTTGCACAACAGAAACGAGTTCTAAAACTTGGTGGGATACCATAAAGTTCCCATCTCAAGTCCTCGCCTGCATAGGTTGACTTCTTAACGCAATCTCTTCTCATGTTCATCTTTTTAAAATGGTGTCATTTTAAATAAACACCATTAGTCTTCATTATCGCCCAACCAAACCTTTGTCAAACTCTATATATCTTCTTGGCAATCTCTTCTCATGTTCATCAAGTTCCCTCCCACACACCGAGAATTCATTTAGTTTCTTCTGTATCTCGGCATCCGTGACTCCTCTTGCTCATCATGGAGTTTTTAGCGACCATCTTTGACGACATATTCCGTCCTCTTAAAGATTTCTTTGCTAAAACGCTTGGCTACGTGATGTCCTGCAAAGACTACATAGAAGCTCTAGAGAATGAAATGGATGAATTGAAGAGCAGGATCGATGACGTGAAGATGATGGTGGATGCAGAGGAGCGCCGAGGGAGGGTGCCTACGAGCCAAGTGAAGCTGTGGCTCGAAAGAGTCGCGGCGCTCGAAGAACAAGCCACCAAGGTCGACTTGGAGTTCCGCGAGCGGCTCACCGCCCGCCGGAACCAATCGAAACGCGTGTTATCGACTTATCATCTCCGGAAGAAGGCTGATGAGATGCTCATCACTAAGCCAGGTGATTTGAAGGACAAAGGTGGCTTCAATAAGGTAGCCGATGAATTAGTCCAAGTCCGTTTCGAGGAGATGCCAAGTACGCCGGTCGTCGGCATGGCCTCCTTGCTTGACCAACTCAGTGATTCTCTCGCAAACGACGAGGTAGGCGTCGTAGGGATCTATGGCATGGGCGGTGTTGGAAAGACCGCTCTCCTGACCAAATTCAACAACGAGATCCTCGCTGTAGCGGAACAGATCAACTTGGCAATCTACATCGAGGTAACGAAGGATTTCGACATGGAGGAGATCCAAAAGGTGATAGGAGATCGCCTCGGCTTGTCGTGGGAGAAGACGACGCCGAAAGAACGTGCGCTGGTCTTGTACAAGGTATTGAGCAAGATGAACTTCGTGCTAATTCTTGACGATCTATGGGAGCCTTTGAATCTCCGAATGCTAGGAGTTCCGATACCGAAACGGCAATCGAAGAGCAAGATCATATTGGCGACGCGAATCGAAGACGTCTGCGATCAAATGGATGCCAAGAAAAAGATCAAGGTGGAGCGCTTGCCACAGGATGAGGCATGGGAATTGTTCCAAGAAAAGGTTGGTGAGGCATTACTCTCCCCCAACTCGAGGATCCGATGCCACGCAGAGGAGCTGGCCGCCAAGTGTGGCGGTCTTCCCCTCGCGCTCATCACGGTCGGCCGGGCGATGGCGAGCAAGAGGACAGCAAACGAATGGAAGCATGCCATCACCGTCCTCAAGAGCGCACCATGGCAGCTCCTTGGCATGGAGACTGATGTCTTCGATCATCTGAAACGCAGCTACGATAACTTGCCCACCGACAAGTTGAGGACTTGCCTCTTCTACTGCTCTCTTTTCCCTGAAAAAATCTCCATCTGTAAGGACCTGATCACTGATTATTGCGTAGGTGAAGGATTAATAGATGACTTATACATTGAGGTAGATGAGATGTATAACATGGGGCATCATCTCCTTGGTGTACTACAGACATCTTCCTTACTAGAAAGAGGTGACGATGAAGACGTAACCAAGATGCATCCCATGGTCCGGGCCATGGTCTTGTGGATTGCATCGGAATTTGGGGCCAAGAAGAAGAAATGGATAGTGCAGGCTGGCGTCGGGCTGAAGGAAGCGCCAAGAGCTGTGAAATGGACCGAAGCCGAGACGGTATCACTAATGTATAACGACATACATGAACTCTACGAGGCACCCAATAGCCCTCATCTGCGAACTCTGATGCTTCAACGAAATCCTGCATTGGCGAAGATATGTGATGGATTCTTTCAGTTCATGCCATCTCTTACGATCTTGGATATTTCTCATACTTCAGTAAGCACGCTGCCATCGGGGATCGGCTCCTTAGTTTGCTTGAAGTATCTTGACTTATGCGATACCAAAATCAGCTCGCTTCCATGGGAGCTCAGATCTCTGGTGAATTTAACTTTTCTAGCATTCTCTGATACGCCTATCAAAACAATCCCGAGCGGCGTGATAGGTGGTCTGTTGGCGTTGGAGGTGTTGTACATGGGCCAAAGCTATGTAGATTGGAAGGTTGGGTATAGTGGCACAGTGGTGGAGTTCCAAGAGTTAGAGAGTTTAAGGAGGCTCAAGGCACTTGGCATAACTATACAAACTGTCACTGTTTTGCTGACGCTCTCACTATCTTATGGACTCGCAGGATCAACACGAGATATAATTTTAAACGGCTGCCCTGGATTGGTGACAGTCCAATTACCCTCTTCTGATGTCTGGAAGAACATGACTGGATTGAAGAGACTGTGGATTGCTAATTGTATTAACTTAGAGTTTGTGATTATTGATGGCAGCGGTGCAAACGACGAGTTGCCAGCCCTGCCTAGTCTTCAGATACTCATCCTTCAAGAGCTAAAGAATACTAGGATTGTCTGGAAAGGAGGTTGTCTTCAACAGCTTACAAACTTAAACATTTGGTTTTGCACTGGAATAGAGCAGCTGATTGAAACATTGAGTGAAGAAGAACAACAACAAGAAGAAGAATGTAGGATGATTACTGCCTTCCCTAACCTCAAGTGGTTGAATCTCCATGGCCTGCCAAATTTTAAGAGCCTAAGCAGACAAAGGACTTTATTGGCCTTCCCCTCATTGGAGACCCTTAATGTGGTGGAGTGCCCTATGCTCAAGACGTTAAAGTTATCTGCAGAGAAACTAAAGGAGATCAAAGGTGCCAGAGGATGGTGGGATGGATTGGAATGGGATGATGATGACCACATATCTACTTTCTTGCCCCTCTTCAAAGAGCTGTGATGGATGATTAGTTCGCTCATCCATCGTACGTCTACCACGTTTTTTGAAACCATTGGCATCTACGAATGTGTAACAGTAGGCTTGCCAAACCAAGTTGTACGAGAGAGTTTCTTTGTTTCTTATTGTAACCTTACCTGAAGTATTTTTCTTTTCGCTAAACTAAGGTTCACAAAGAACTCTCTCAACGGAATTAGGGTAATCACATATGAACTATATATATCGATGTATATAAAAAGACCTCCCAGATACATATCTTCGTTCCGAATTCACCATCACAACTCCCAAGTTTTAGATCTTTCGAGGCTGCTCCACCGTCACCGCCCCTCTAACAGCAATCCATTAAACCTAACAACTTGCCATTCACAAGGATCAGGTGAGTGAATTCATTTAGGATTTGCAAGTAGGAGATAAAATATCTTCTAGTTCTAGCTCAGTGTTGGAGTATCAGGAAGAAATGAGACCATAAATAACTCATATGTGTTAGATACATACATACATACATACATACATACATACATACATATATATATATATATATATAAAAGACATCTCTCTATTTCCTCTCTTCTATGGCTACACCTATGTGAGTGGTTTTAACCTGAGTTGATTTGGATGCACCAATCGTTAATTGTGCACACCCATCAGTCATGATCGCATTCAGAATAAACTATAGGATGTCTCTGTAGGAGGTCTATTATTATTATGTCTTACGTGATCATGGTCTTCTAATGCGGGTGTGATTCTTTCGTTTATACAATTGCATATAAGCCAATCTCTTTTTTTTCTTTGATTTTCTTTTATTCCTTCTCACTCTTTTCACATGCAAACTTTATGTATATAAATATGTATCCATATATATATAGGTTTGATTGGATAAGAGTTAATATCTTCTAAGGGCCTTTTCTTTTGAGCTCTAGCGATTCTAAGTGCACCTTTCTTACTCTCGCCTTCTCTCTCCCCTTCTCTGGCGACCGCCTTGCTGTTTCCTCCTCTTCTATTCTCCCTATTGCTAAGCATTAGCCTGCTAATTCACCGTCCTGGGCCCTTCTAGCTCTGCTAGCCTATCATTCTCTCTATAGCTAATTCTATTGCTAAAATCACTAGTGATATTTTTTGGGATAAAGGGTCGGATAAGCATGTTATGCATTATATTAGATGGGATGTTATTACCCAGTTTAAGGTCAATGGGGGCTTGGGCATTCGGGCCTTAAGAGCTGGCAGACTTGCCCTTATTGCTCTTAAGCCTTCGAAAATACTACATAAAGACAAGCCTGAGTTGATTGCATAAAGTATGATGTCTTTCATTCATCCTCAGAGACCTTCTATTCGTAAGAAGAAATGCTCCCTATTTTAAAACATCTAGTGCATACTCTTGTTTCCTTAAGGGATGGGTTTAAAAAGCTTTCTATTATTCTGCATGATGGCTTTTCAATATGCGTCTAGCTCTTTAGCCGACCTACATTAATATGCATATCTATATTAGGAAGAACTTGGTCGCTCAGCTTATCACTAGAACACTAATCGAAATAATGAGTGGTTCGGACCGATTATGGTTGAGGCTATCAGGTAGATTATTCTCCCTATTGATCCAGTAGATGACCATTGGATCTGGGTCAAGGACCCATCATCTAGGACGGTTCGCATTAAAAATGCATATGAGTTCTTCAATCCAATTTTTAAAGCGACTTCATCCAATCCAATTCTTAATACAACCTATAAAAGATTATCAAATATGGTGACCGTTCTTCTTTTTTTTTCATATAAGAAAGGGTAGAATCCAATTATCTTACAGATCACAGAGATAAATGAATAAGCTGAGAAAAAGAATGTGGGCTCTTATCGAAGTAAGGTTTGTACTTACAATTAATTTATCAACATGTAGTTCACCAACAAACCTACTTTAGCGAACAACATCTGTTCATAATGGGGTTAAACTTAGTGCCCAAAAGTCTGTACCTAAGCATGCAGGAACTGTACTTGGGAACTAAACAGCTGAATAGCCATAGAATGGGTGGAAATTGAAGATAATTTATACATAAACAAATATACAGTTAAGGTGGTACAAGTAAGCATAACTTGCCTTCATATATTTTGGTTCTGAAGAACACAATAAAGCTGCCTTTTAGACTCACAAATCTAGATCTGATGGTGGACATTGAGACCTTCTCAAAATACAATAGAATTTCCCTTTTAGCATTACAAGCAACAAACTCACAAATCTAGAGCTGGTGGTTGACGATAAGAGCTTCTCAAATAAAATAGAATTTCTATTTGACAAAATAATAAAAACTCTGCTTATAATTTTTTTATAAAAGAAATGGTCATGTGTCACCTTTGCTGATTATGAAACCAAGCAAGTGCAATGTAAAAGACAAAGATCATTTTAGTATTATAAACAACAAAATAGTAAAGACTACTTATAAATTTAAGAAAGTCGTGGCTCACCTTAAACCAAACAAGTCAATATAAACTCTCGAGACGTAGTTCTTTCAAATCAAATATAGATGCATTAAGATGAGAATAATTCAGCACATTTCGAATACTTTGATTTTAAAATTAATTTTCGCCTTAATATTCTTAATTAAATATCTCATATCTTATGCATATGCTCATACATAAAATTTAGACACATTACATAAATATAAATTATATTTTAAAATATAATTTGTTAATTATATAAGTATAAATAAAACCTAACAAAAAATATGTTATAAATACATGTTGAAAACATGAGCTTATATATCTCTTTCCGTATATATATGAGAAAACTTTGATCAGATAACAATTACGTTATTCCTTTTGCAAGCCAAGACCTTGAGGGCCGAGCTTGGAGCCGGTTCAGCAAAATTAATGAATTTATGAAGCAACTCCATCCACTCCTTAAATACAACCTATTATAGATTGTCAAATGTAAAATATTTTATGATTAATTTATCAGCATATATTTCACGAAGTCTATGTTAGCAAGTTGAGGGTGATGAGGAGTTGAAGGTTTTGGGGGTAGAAGTGAATTAAATGTAATTGAGCAAATTCTGAGTGAGCATCAGTTTGATCGAACTTGATTTGAAATTAATTTCGAGCCAAACCCGAAAGGGGTATGCTCATGCTCGAACCAGCTCGAGTTTTAAAAGAGCTTGGTTCAAATCTATTTCAATTCATGCTAGTTTTATTCAAACTGGTTAAAGTTATATTAAATAAGATTCGATAAAGCTAAGATTAGATTAGATCAAACTAGAGATTAAAAAAGAAGAAGAAGAAGAAAAAAAAAAGGAGAAAAAATGTGGGCTCTTGTAATTAATTTATCAACATGTAGTTCACCAACAAGTCCACGTTAGCAAGCAACGAATGGAAATTGAAGATAATTTAGACAACACCAAGTAAGAGAAAATTTTCTTTTGAATTTCATTTTGTAAGGATAAAATTTTATCTTCTGAATTTATACATTTTTTTATATATTTCTCTTCAAAATCAATAGCTCATATTGAGTTCTACCTCAGTATTCTACCGAAATTATTTTTTCTCATGGTATTATACCTCATTTATGATGCTAGAGAGGAAAAGTTTGGAAATAATTTTGTATTTATTTTAGTGAATAGATTAGGTTTAATAGTAGGTATTCGACTAGAGATTGGTTTGTTTCTATGAAGGAAATTAACGGCAACGAGCAAGAGTTGATTTAGATAGATTAAAAAAAATGAATGAGTCGAAATAAATATAAGGAAAAAAAATGAGGCGAAATAAATTTTTCCTTAAATATAGGATTTTCATGGAGAATTCATTTTTTTACTCTCTTCTTTTGTCACTGTACCTTGAAAGAAACTAAGGTGCTGGAATATTAAACTATCTTTTTTGACTAGTCAATTAAATTAATTAGTTAATTTAAGAATAATAAGTCTTCTCTATGCCTTTGAATCATACTAACTTTTTGGGCTCTCAAAGGTATTGAAAATCAAATAGTCATGTAGTATATCTAAGAGTCACGAAGGATAGATTAACTAAGAATCATATAATTAAATTACTATATATATAGTCTTGTCTTATGTATTGGCAAGCAAGGGAAGTAAGAAAGTTTTTTTTTTTTTTATCCATTTCATCTTGTGCTAAGTATCAAGAGAATAATTTTTTCTCTTAAATTTTTTACTACTTATTCTTAACAAAGTGGTATTAAAGTTAGCTTTTTTTTAAAAATAATGACTTCCAAAAATTTGTTGCAACCCCAACTTCCTCGCTTCATCAGAAAGAATTACAATTAATAGAGTATCTAAATGAAGGTTCTCTATGGATCTTAAAATCTATAGGATATCGTAGAGAATAGTTATGTTGAGCTGAAGACCAAGTTTTTACTGTTCACAAATTAATAGGTGTTAAATGGATCTACAAGATCAAGTTGAATGAAAAAGTGAAGTTGAGAAGCACAAGGCTCGATTGGTAACGAAAGGCTACAATCAAAAGTATCGTGTCGACTATAATGAAAGTATTGCCCTTGTTGTTCAACTTGGATATTTTTAGCTTCGGTGGCTCAAAATAGATAAAAAGTGTATCAAATAGATATCAAATCAGTATTTCTAAATAGTATTCTTGAAGAGGAAGTTTATATTGATCAACCTTCAGGCTATGTGAAAAAAAGTGAAGAGCATAAAATATACAAATTGAAGAAAGCCTTGTACAGCTTAAAGCAAGTACCAAGGGTATGGTATAGTTGCATCTATAGATATTTCTTAAAGAATAAATTCAAGAGGTGTCATACTCTTTACATCAAAGAAGGTACACATTGTGAGTTTTTCTTAAAGAATAAATTCAAGAGGTGTCATACTCTTTACATCAAAGAAGGTACACATTGTGAGTTTTTCTTAATTACATGCATTTATATTGATGATTTAATCTTCATCGACAATAGTCCAAATTATCTTCAAGCTTTCAAGAGAAGTATGATGCATGAATTTGAGATGACAATCATAGGACTTCTACATTTCTTTCTTGCATTGAAATTAAACAAAGTGGAGACAAAAATTTTATCTCACAAATTAGGTATGCAACATATCTCTTGAAGAGATTCTAAATAGAAGGTGCTTCACCTATAATTACACCTATGGAGGTTGGCTTGAAATTAAGCAAGCAAGGTGATGATAAACTTGTTGGTACTATTCTTAATTTATAGAAATCTTTTTGGTACTCATGTACTTAAGAAGTACATAATTAGATATATTGTACTCTGTCAGTCTTTTGAGCGGATTCATAGAAACACTAAGAAGATGTCATTAGAATCTGGAAAAGAATTTTGAGATATATTAGCGGTAGATGATAGCAATAGTACTTTCAGCTATATTTTCAATGTCAGGTCCCATGCAATTTCATGGTCTTCAAAGAAATAAGATGTTGTTGCTCTCTCTACTGCGAAAGCGGAGTATATTTCCTTGTCATTAGCAAATTGTCAGGCATTGTGGCTAAGGTGAATTTTGAAAGAACTCAAGCATCCATAAAAAAGGCACAAAATTATTTTGTGATAATAAATTAGCAATTGCGCTCACAAAGAACTCGATCTTCCATAAAAGCAAGCAAATTCGAGTTAGGTATCATTTTATCTGAGATTTGGTCAAAGATGGTGAAATTGAAGTCATGCAAGTATTGTAAGACTCAAGATCAATTAGAAGACATTCACCAAAGCTCTCAAGATGGATACCTTCACCAAATTGAAGAAGAAGCTCGATATGGAAATGGTCAAACTTAAGAGGAGAATGTTGAAATATTAAGGTAGCTCATTTGACAAGTCAATTAAATTAATTTGCTAATGTAGAATTCAAGAATAATTTAATATTGATTTTTTGGTTTTGAGGTGACTTTTAATCTTGTCTATACTTTTGAATTATATTAACTTTTTAAGTTATTTAGATGTTGAAAATTAAATAGTCATGTAGTATAATGTTATGAACCAGATCTAGACTTATTTAGACGTAAGAAAATTATAAAAATTTAGATGGTTGTAGCCTCGTGAGTTAAAGTTCTAATGGCTCTAGTTTCATATAAATCAAAGGTCTACATGAAAAGATATAAATAAAATAGTAGAGAGAGGTCGAAATAGGGCACAACGGTAAATATACGATGTTACGGCGGTCTTCGGATGGTGATGGACGACCAAAAGTGATGGTGGACCACTGTATAGTAGGGTGGCTACTAGAGGAAGGTGGTGCCTTGAGTTTGGTGCTTAGAAGGGTTATACGGTTCTGATCTACTCCTATGAAGATAAAGACGATCTAACGGCTATAATAAAAATGATAATTGCAATAATAAGAAAATAACTTAACTCAATTATTTCTCAATGCTTTTTCAATTAGGGCTACACTTCACATATGTATAGAGGCTGACCCTACACCAACTGTTATTAGAATTTGTCTTATTAGTTTACATTAAAGATAAACATAACATAGAGATAAACATGACTTAGATAAATCAACGTTACTTATTCTTCTCAGAGTGTTTCTTCGTTCTGCCACAGATAGAGTCTAAATCTAAAGAAACCTTGAATATAAAAGTTATAGTCCATGATGTCTGCTGAATATCTGTAGAATATTTTTTTGAAACTATGTAGAAGTTAATCAAATTGAATTTAGCTAATTAAATAAACTATAACCTACTTAGACTCTTAACTAAACTACATAAGTAAAATAAATAAGATAACTAGACTTGATCCATCGAGCCAATGTCCTTATGATGTGACTCGATCTGACTCGAATCGCATCATATGACTAAGAGTCATGTAATATAACTAAGAGTTAGACATGATCATTAGACCCGACCCCCTTAAACCTGCCCCGAACCCGCTTAGTCTTAATCGAGCTTAAGTTAGGGCTGAGCCTGACTTTAGGTTTGGCCAGACTCGAGATGGTAGTGGGCGGCATAGGCTAAGCCTTTACCCACCTGGCCCGAAAGCCCGATCCACTACTCTCATCTGTGGCCCGACCCATAATGCATGCATATTCCTATAATTTTTTTAGTCCCACATTGGATATTTAGTAAACTATATATCAATATATAAGTATGTTCTCATAAAAGATAACTAAAATATCTTCATATAAGCCCATTAAACTCGACCCAATAAGATATAATATTTTTTATATTTAACACATTATGTTAGACCCATTATACCGAGCTAGAATGTTTTAGCCCGACCCGAGTGATTGGTGGGGCTGGCCGTGAATAAATATTTAAATCCTATTAGCCCGAAAAGCCCGACAAGCTCGGCCCGCTCAATGATCACGTCTACTAAGAGTCATGTAAACCACTATATGGTCTTATAATTTTTAAACCACTTCATCTTATGTTAAGTATCAAAAAGATAATCTTATTCTTAGTTTTCTACAACCTTTCCTAAGATTCTTATAGGTTGAGAAGAGCAGGTTGATGCAGAACCTAATTTTGAGCCAATCCTAACATAAAATTATGGCACTGCCACGCCATGGTCTCTTTGAATAACATATTTTTCTTCATTCAAAAAAAAAAACATAATTTTCAAAATACGGATTGTTTATAATAACAACCATTAATTGCACTAACCTAGGCAACCAACCATCTCATCAAAGTCTTCTCTTGTCTGTTAAAAAAAGAATCCTCTCTTGTCTGACATTGAGTTGTCTTCTTCATAACTTAATCAAACCAATTTTTCCTCCAATATTTTAATATAATCTAACCAATCTCTGATCGCTTCAATCAAATTCGCTCCTCCTTGTTACTACTACATCTTCTGTATCTGTTCATTTACTCCTCTCTGATTCCTTGAAGCTGTGACTAGTCTGGCTGATCATGGAGTTTTTAGCATCTATCATGGACAGCATATACCGTCCACTTAAGGATTTCTTTACTAATACATATGGCTACACCACGTCACTACGTAGAAACTCTGGAGGATGGAATGAATGAGCTGAAAGGCATTAGAGATGACGC
This sequence comes from Typha latifolia, assembly GCF_019914945.1. Classification (NCBI taxonomy): domain Eukaryota; kingdom Viridiplantae; phylum Streptophyta; class Magnoliopsida; order Poales; family Typhaceae; genus Typha; species Typha latifolia. Next base: position 10,645,278 of record NC_133095.1, read on the forward strand.
GAAGCAAAGGATTGATGTGGCAAAGCGGCGGCGCATGGAGCCTACGAACGAAGTGGAACTGTGGCTGAAGAGAGTGAAGAAGCTCGAAGAACGGGCCGCCAAAATCGACCAGGAGTACCATGAGTGGCCTACCGCCCCCGAGAATCAATTGCAACGCATGATATCCACATACCGGATCAGCAAGAAGGCTGATGAGACGCTCAATGAGGCACATAATTTGAAGGAAAAAGGTTGTAACTTCAAAAAGGTGGCCAATGAATTAGTCCAAATCCGTTTTGAGGAGATGCCGACCACGCCAGTTGTTGGCATGGCCTCCTTGCTCTGCCAACTCTGTGATTCTCTTTCAAACGACGAGGTAGATGTGGTCGGCGTTTACGGTCTTGGCGGCGTTGGTAAGACCGCACTCCTCAAAAAATTCAACAATGAAGTCCTTGCCGATGCGAAGGACATCGACTTCGCGATCTACATAGAGGTCACGAAAGATCTCAACCTGGACGAGATCCAGAGGGTCATCGGAGATCGCCTCAGCTTGTCTTGGGATAAGAAGACGCCTAAAGAACGTGCACAGGTCATGTACAAGGTATTAAGCGACATGAACTTTGTGCTACTTCTTGATGATCTATGGGAACCTTTGAATCTTCTAAATCTAGGAGTTCCCATACCGAAGCAGCAGTCGAAGAGCAAGATCATATTGGCGACACGAATCGAAGACGTCTGCGATCAGATGGATTCTAAGAAAAAAATCAAGGTGGAGTGCTTGCCACGGGATGAGGCATGGGAGTTGTTCCAAGAGAAGGTTGGTGAGGCATTAGCCTGCTCTGATTCCAGGATCCAACGCTACGCAGAGGAGCTGGCCGCCAAGTGTGGTGGTCTTCCCCTCGCGCTTATCACAGTCGGCCGGGCTATGGCGAGCAAGAGGACTGCAAACGAATGGAAGCATGCCATCACTGTGCGAAAGATCGCACCTTGGCAGCTTCTTGGCATGGAGATTGATATCTTCAATATTCTGAAATGCAGCTACGATAACTTGCCCACCGACAAGTTGAGGACTTGCCTCTTCTACTGCTCTTTGTACCCTGAAGAATTCTCCATTCATAAGGACTATATCACTGATTACTTTATAGGTGAAGGATTAATAGATGACCTATACAGTCAGCTGGATGAGATCTATAACATGGTGCATCATCTCCTTGGTATACTAAAGACGGCTTCGTTACTAGAAAGAGGTGAAGATGAGGACCATATCAAGATGCACCCCATGGTCCGGGCCATGGTCTTGTGGATTGCATTGGAGTTCGGGGCCAAGAAGACGAAATGGATAGTGCAGGCCGGCGTGGGGCTGAAGGAAGCGCCAAGAGTTGAAAAATGGGCCGAAGCCGAGATCATATCATTAATGAATAACGACATACATGAATTCTATGAGACCCCAAAAAGCCCTCATCTACGAACTCTGATGCTTCAACGAAATCATGTACTGGAGAAGATATCTGACGGATTCTTTCAGTTCATGCCATCTCTTAGAATCTTGGATATTTCGCATACTTCAATAAGAAGGTTACCGTCGGGGATCAGCTCCTTGGCTTGCTTGCAGTACCTTAATTTTTGCCATACCGAAATCAGGACACTACCAAGAGAGCTAGGATCTCTGGTGAATTTAATATTTCTACTATTCTCTTATACGCCACTCAAGACCATCCCGAGCGGCGTGATAGGCGGTCTGTTGGCGTTGGAGGTCTTGTACATGGGCCAAAACTATGGAGATTGGAAGGTTGGGTCTAGTGGCACAGGGGTGGATTTTCAAGAGTTAGAGAGCTTAAGGAGACTCAAGGCACTTGACATTACTATACAAACTGACGCTGCTTTGCAAAAACTCTTGCAATCGCATCAACTCGCAGGATCAACACGACAACTATATTTAAACGGCTGCTCTGGATTGGTAATAATGCAATTGCCCTCTTCGGATCTATGGAAGACCATGTCTGGATTGAAGAGAGTGACGATTGTCAATTGTAACAACTTAGAGGATGTGATCATAAATGGTAGCAGTGCAGACGACCTGCCTAATCTTCAACGTCTCTTCCTCCAAGGGCTTCAGAAGGCTAGGATTGTCTGGAAAGCTGGTTGTCTTCAACACCTTAAATACTTGGACATTTCGAATTGCATTGGAATAGAGCAGCTGATTAAAATTTGGAGCAAAGAAGAAGAAGACGATGATGATGGTAATGCAGAAGAATGTAGTATTATCACTGCTTTCCCAAACCTCAAGGTTTTGTGTCTCTATAACCTGCCAAAATTTAAGAGCCTAAACAGTGGAAGGACTTTACTAGCCTTTCCTTCGTTGGAGAACCTCAAGGTCGTAGGGTGCCCCAAGCTTAAGAAACTAAAGTTAGCTGCAGAAAAACTGGAGGAGATCAAAGGTACCACTGGATGGTGGGATATATTGGAATGGGATGATGATGACCATAAATCTGCTTTCTTACCCCTGTTCAAACATTGTGATGGATGATGATTTCCTACATCCACAGTGTCGATGTCTATCTCGTTTTTGTATAATAATTAGCAGCTGCAAATGTGTAACCATTGGCTTGCCAATCCAATTCGTACAACTGTCTCTCTCTATCTTATTTTTGACCTTACTTCTAAACTAAGAATTTTGCAATTTGGATTCAGGAGGACAGTAAACCAAAGAGGGTGATAAAGGAGGTGTACATGGCTAAGCATTGAAGGTATGGACATAGCAGCAACATGTTGGACACTATTTGTAACATAACTTTAGTTTATTACTTTTCTCAAAAAGTCCGTGTTATAAGAAAAAATGAAACTTGAAATCTAGGCATTAAGTAAGAATGAATAAAGCGGTACATCTTATTCTAACGTCTGGTTATGGTACATAAATATAAACATCCAACTTCCTGTCAATTTTAAGATTGTTTCTCTTGCCTCGGCCTTCCCTACTTTCTGTCGATTTTTGACCCCTCCCTTTGGGGAACCCCTTGCTCCTGGTGATCTCTCTCCTCCTCATCCCACCTTCGGGATCTTCTTTACATTCTTCCACCTCCCCCCTACTTGATGACCCCTTTGTTGCGCCCTCCTCTAGCGTTCTCCCAGCTGTTTATCCTTAGCCTCCTAACCAGACTTCTTGGGTCCTCCTAGCTCGTGGTCAATGATGGACAATTAATTAGTCATCTTGTTAGAATATAAAATATAAAATTACCGTTCTCTACAACTTAAACTTTTAGAGTAATTGGTGAATTAACATGGTATCAAAGCCAAAGGTCATGGGTCAAATCCTACTATACTTATCTTTTCTTGAAAATATTAAAGTGAGGAGTGTGTTAGAATATAAAATATAAAAATCGTAACCTTAAGCTTTTAGCGTAATTAATGAGTTAACACTTCTTCATTTTCAATGCCAACTTGCTAAAATTCAGTCTTCTACTAGTCGAATTATCTTTGACCCTCAACTTGTTGAATAGAACATTTTAAATGGCAATTTGCTTAGTTAGGCAAGTTCTCAGGTCGTCCTTTGCCTTTGAATATTGTTCATTTAGCTACCTCCAAGCTTCGAAAAACTTCATAGATCATTCATACATATGGTGGGGGGGTTTTCGCCTTCAACTTCAACAATATGAGGACATGCTGAGGATTCTTACTAAAGGCCCCTGAATGATTCGTGGCAAGGCTTTGAACTTGTTCAAGTGGAAGCCTCGTTTTCGTGCCTCATAGAAGGATCTCATCTTTACTTTGATATGGGTTTACCTTGTTGATATGCCTCTCAAGTACTAGAAGCATCCCTTCCTTCTTGCTAAGGATTTTGAGATAGTCTCTCCCCTTACCCTAACACTAAGGGTCCTTTAGGGTGGGGCGTCATGCCGCAATCACAGTAGTGGACAACGGCTCGCAATTGCCTAGTTGCCTCCTATAGTTCGATCAAGGACTTCTTTTGAGTCAAAGCCTCCAATTCACTCGTTAGTAGGCGGCTTAACAAGCCTGGGGAGCATGGATGAAGTCTTTGAGGCCACTCGTGTGGAGGCTCGCATAGCCGGTTATGCGTCCACTTTGAGACCCACACCCAACTTGGGTCTACCTCAACTTCCCCTAATGAATCTCTAGACTAATCCTCTCCCCTGTTTAATCCCAATATAGGCCATGCCTTGCCTATTTTCTCTAAGAATGGGAAGTTGCCACATCGCAGACTTGAGGTTTCTCTGGATGGCAATGAGATCTTGTCTACCATTTACTCTTCTTTGTTGCCATGTGTTAACATTTATCATATTCATCCTTTGGTCATCAACTCTCATCTTTGAACCCTTCTGATCAATGTATCCTAGTCCTCTCCTCGAGCTCTCCGTCGAACTCCTCAAGCCTACCTCCCTCTCACCCATTATCGTATCTATCCTCATCCCCTTATGCAACTACCATTTCTTTTCTTCGGAGGAGGCAAACCATCCTTACCTCAAGCAGTCGACCCCCATTTTGTATTATGTTATTCCTCTTTTTTTCATATCTAGGCCTTACTCGTGGGTCCTCCTTGTATGCTAAGGTCTCCTCTGTTTTAGAGGTCGTAGGGTTGCTGCCACCGGTGGTTGACCCATTCTTGTGCCAATCTCGAAAGGACCTACCCGACCTTCTAAGCGTGGTCAAACTCACGAGGTCTCCTTAAGAAGGAAAAATGGTGTATCGCTATTAGATAGTTGTACTCCATTGTATCTTACGATGATTTATATTATACATGTCAGATTATATTGTACTTGTGTATTAGTTATTTTAGTTTATATCTTGATGGATTGTCGTGGCCTGTGTGGATCTTGCTAGATATGATTAGTATAGATTTAGATATTTATATGTTAAAATGGTTATTTTGAGATGATAATATGATTTATTTTGAGGTGGATATGTAAATACAGGTGTATCTCCGTACACAGCGGCTCCACTTGTCCTATCGCATGCGCCACCCGTGCCGTATGGGGCACGTAGGCAAGCCGGACAGGAGCGTTATAATTCAAGTGGTATTAGAGCCTAAGCTTAAAGGTGATATAGTAAACCATTAAGAATATTAGTTGTCGCTTTATTCTAGGATTATGGTAGTAGTCGATCTTTACGAGTTGGATATTGTTTAGTTGAGATAAATGTCTAAGTGGTAATGTTGAGTTTATTAAGTATTGATATTTGGCAATGTTGATAGAAATAATTTGAGAGATTTGCATGTTGAGAATTTATTTGGGCTACTAATGGATAGGAAGAAGTATTTCTTTTCATCATGCATTCATGCACTATAGAGGATATATATTGATATGTTATAATCCTTGAAGCATAATATTGGAGATGTATACATATTCATATGATTTGATAAAGTGTAGAAATTTGTAAATAGGTTAAGATATTTATTGTAACAACTTCTTCCCCTTCACTCTAAAGAAATTAACTTAGCACCTATCTAGCTATTGAAAGCTAACAAGCTAGGGTTCATCCGACCTTCAACCACTTTTCAATCAATATCTCAAAATCTAGTAATCCAAATCTTGTAATCTTAGATTTGTTGGAAAGCTCTTTTCAAGGACGACAACATATCCAAATTTCAGAAAGATCCAAAGGTTAGATTATCCGTAGTTTCCTTCGAAAGTCACGTCATCAATCTAGTCCAAAACCGGTACGGATCAAATCAAGCCAGTTCGTAACAATATACTAGTTAGTTTAGTATCATTGATTAATTTCAGTAAATATAAAAAGCAGGAGTTAAAATAAAAATAAGAAGAAAAGAGGGGACGAAATAAGTTTTTCTTAAAATATAACATTTTCACAAAGAATTCATGTATTACAATGCCAACTCTCTTATTCTATCACTGTACCTAGAAAGAAACAAATTCGGGCCGATAGGTTCTAAACCCCAAGCCGGCCCTAAGCGCAAATAACAAATAAGATTCTTATCGGTCGAGAAGAGAAAGTTGAATGCAGAACCTAATTTTGGACCCATCCTAACAATAACTATGGCACTGCCACGCCACTGTCTTTATGAATAATATATTTTTTGAATATAGATTGTTTATAATAATAACCATTAATTGCACAGACCAACGCACCAAACCAACTCAAAGTCTTCTCTTGTCCGTTAAAAAGGAAAAGAAAAATCCTCTCTTGTCTGACGTTGAGTTGTCTTCTTCGCAACTTAATCAGACCACTTTTCCTCGGAACATTTTAATACGATCTAATCAATTTCTTCTCATTTCAACCAAATTCGCTCCTCCTTGTTACTACTAGATCTTCTGTCTCTGTTCATTTACTCCTCTCTGATTCCTTGCAGCTGTGACTAGTCTTGCTCATCATGGAATTTTTCGATTCTATCATGGACCACGGACAACATATACCGTCCACTTAAAAGTATTTCTGTGTCTTCTCGTCTGTAAGAAAGGAAAAAAGTCTCCTCTTCTCCGACACTGAGTTGTCTTCTTCATCACTTAATCAGATCAATTTTCCCATACCCATTCTCTACTCATTTGAATCAAATTTCCTCCTCCTTGTTACTACTACCTCTTCTATATCTTGCTCATCATGGAATTCTTCGAGTCTATCCTGGACAACATGTCCCGTCCACTTAAAGATTTCTGTGTCTACACCACGTCATGTCAATACTACGTAGAAACTCTGGAGGATGGAATGAATGAGCTGAAGGGCATTAGAGATGATACCAAGCGAAGGATTGACGTGGCGAAGCGGCGGCGGCGGCGGCGGCGCATGGAGCCTACGAACGAAGTGGAATTGTGGCTGAAGAGAGTGCAGAAGCTCGAAGAACGGGCGGCGAAAATCAACCAGGAGTACCAGGAGTGTACTGCCCTGGGGAGAAAATTGCGACGCATTATATCCACATATCGGATCGGCAAGAAGGCTGATCAGACGCTCAAGCAGGCACTTAATTTGAAGAGAAAAGGTTATAACTTCAGAAAGGTGGCCAATGAATTAGTCCAAGTCCGTTTCGAGGAGATGCCAAGCACGCCGGTCGTCAGCATGGCCTCCTCGCTTGACCAACTCTGCGATTCTCTCGCAAACGACGAGGTAAGCGTCGTAGGGATCTATGGCATGGGCGGTGTTGGAAAGACCGCTCTCCTGAGCAAATTCAACAACGAGATCCTCGCGGTAGATGCAGACATCGACTTGGCAATCTACATCGAGGTCGCGAAGGATTTCGACATGAAAGAGATCCAGAAGGTGATAGGAGATCGCCTCGGCTTGTCATGGGATAGGAAGACGTCTAAAGAACGTGCACTGGTTCTGTACAAGGTATTAAGCGAGATGAACTTTGTGCTACTTCTTGATGATCTATGGGAGCCTTTGAATCTTCGGAAGCTAGGAGTTCCGATACCGAAGCGGCAATCGAAGAGCAAGATCATATTGGCGACACGAATCGAAGACGTCTGCGATCAGATGGATGCCAAGAAAAAAATCAAGGTGGAGTGCTTGCCACGGGATGAGGCATGGGAGTTGTTCCAAGAGAAGGTCGGTGAGGCATTAGTCTGCTCCAACTCCAGGATCCAACGCCACGCAAAGGAGGTAGCCGACAAATGTGGCGGTCTTCCCCTCGCGCTCATCACTGTCGGTCAGGCGATGGCAAGCAAGAGGACTGCAGACGAGTGGAAGCATGCCATCACCGTCCTCAAGATGGCACCATGGCTGCTCCTTGGCATGGAGACTGATGTCTTCAATCATCTGAAACGCAGCTACGATAACTTGCCCACTGATAAGTTGAGGACTTGCCTCTTCTACTGCTCTCTTTTCCCTGAAGAATCCACCATCTATAAGGACAGGATCACTGCTTATTGCATAGGTGAAAGAATAATACATAACCTATACGGTCATCAGCTGGATGAAATCTATAACATGGGGAATCATCTTCTTGGTGTACTGAAAACAGCTTCCTTACTGGAACGAGGTGATGATGAAGACTATATCAAGATGCATCCCATGGTCCGAGCCACGGTCTTGTGGATTGCAGCATTAGAATTCGGGGCCAAGAAGACGGAATGTATAGTGCAGGCCGGAGTCGGGCTGAAGGAAGCGCCGAGAGCTGAGAAATGGACCGAAGCCGAGACGATGTCACTAACGCATAACGACATACATGAACTCTATGAGACACCCAAGAGCCCTCATCTGCGAGCTCTGATGCTTTCAAAAAACCCTGCATTGGAGAAGATATGTGATGGATTCTTTCAGTTCATGCCATCTCTTAGAGTCTTGGATATTTCAAATACTTCAATAAGTGAGTTGCCGTCAGAGATAGGCTCGTTGGCTTGCTTGCAGTATCTTGACTTGTGTAATACCATAATCAAGTCGCTACCAAGGGAGCTTGGATCTCTGGTGAATTTAAGATCTCTGCTACTCTCTAATACGCCTATCAAAACAATCCCGAGCGGCGTGATAGGTGGTCTGTTGGCATTGGAGTTGTTGTACATGGGCCAAAGCTATGGAGATTGGAAGGTTGGGTGTAGTGGCACAGGGGTGGAGTTCCAAGAGTTGGAGAGTTTAAGGAGGCTCAGGGCACTTAACATAACTATACAAACTGATGCTGCTTTGCAGAAACTCTCGCAATCACATCAACTCGCAGGATCAACAGGATATCTTCATTTAGAGGGCTGCCCTGGATTGGTGACAATCCAATTGCCTTCTTCGCATCTCTGGAAGAACATGACTGGATTGAGAGTCATGCGGATTGATAGTTGTGGCGACTTAGAAGATGTGATCGTTGATGGCAGCAGTGCAGATGACGAGCTGCAAATCCTGGCTAATCTTGAGAATGTCACACTTCAAGGGCTAAAGAAGGCTAGGATTGTCTGGAAAGGTGGTTGTGTTGAACACCTTACATACTTAAACATTTGGTTTTGCATTGGAATAGAGCAGCTGATTGAAACACCGAGTGAAGAAGAACGTAGGATGATCACTCCCTTCCCAAACCTCAAGGTGTTGTATCTCTATAGCCTGCCAAAGTTTAAGAGATTAAGCAGTGGAAGGACTTTATTGGCCTTCCCCTCATTGAAGATCCTCAAGGTGGTGGAGTGCCCCAAGCTCATTGCACTAAAGTTATCTGCAGATAAAGTAAAGGAGATCAAAGGTACCAGGGGATGGTGGGATGGATTGGAATGGGATGATGATGACCGCATGTCTACTTTCTTGCCCCTCTTCAAGCCGCTGTGATGGATGGTGACTTCGTTCATCCACAATGTTGATGTCTATCTCGTTCTTTTCAAAATAATTGGCATCTGCGAGTGTGTAACTACAGGCTCGCCATTGTACAAGAGTTGTTCTGTATGTTATAGTAACCTTGAACTATTTTTCCTTGTGCTAAGCTGAGGTTCACAAATTCCCAATCAAAACAATTCCCAAGTTTAGATCTTTTAAGGATCATTCATAAGGAGGTGAGTGAATCCATGTAGGATTTGGGAGTAGGAGATAGAATCTCTTCTAGTTCTAGCTCAGCGTTTGAGTATCAATAAGAATTTAGACTCTAAATAACCCATTTGGCCTGACATGTACTAATATGTATCTATATATATAAGTGAAGTTTAATCGAATAAGAATTAATATCATAGACTAACTATTACTTGGGGACCGAGCATGCAGCTGGTTTAGCAACACTCAGAGAGAAAACTAGATTCTTTAAAGCAATTTCATCCAATGCAATTCTTAAATACAACCTATTAAGAACCCAATTATGTTAGTCTAGAGGGAGAAATATAGACTGCAGAGATCAGAAAAAGCTGAGAAAAAGAGCAGGCTCTTACCAGGGAAGTAAGGTTTCCATTTTCTCAAATAAGACGGGTCTTATAATTATTTTATCAGCACCTAGTTCATTGATAAGTCTACCTTAGCGAGCAACTTCTGGTCATAATAGGGTTAAAGTTAGTGCTCAAAAGTTTGTTACTCAAGCATGCAGCAAGTGTATTTTGGGAACTAAACAACTGAATAGCCATAGAATGGGTGGAACGTGTAAAGGAAATTGAAGATAATTTATACGACACCAAGTAAGCATAACTTGCCTCCATATATTTCCGTTCGTCGAACACAATAAAGCTGATTTTTAGACTCATAAATCTATTTCTGATGGTTGACAATGAGGCCTACTCAAAATACAATAGAATTTCCCTTTTAGCATCATAGGGACAAACTCAGAAATCTGGAACTTACCAATGAGAACTTCTCACATTATAAGCGACAAAATAGTAAGAACTCTGCGTATAAATTGTAAAAAATCATGGCCCACTATTGCTGAGTATGAAACCAAACAAGTGAAATTTAATAGAAAAAGGTCATTTTTTAGTATTATAAATGACAAAATAGTAAAAGCTACGCTTATAAATTTTAAAAAGTTCATGGCTCACCTTCGCTGAATATGAAACCAAACTGCAATATGAAAGAAAAAGGTTTTTCCCTATTACATCTCAACAGCCAATTGATACCGAAACACCATTTCTGTAGCCACATTTTCTGGAAAAGAAGGAAATCATATTAGATGTTATATATAGATTACACATGTAAAGGTTACAAAATAGCATGCACTAAAATTAAGGATGCTTCATCTTATAGATAATGCAGCCATTAATTTACAATACAGTAAGCATGATACTCCACGTAACAATTGAAGTATTCAGCGAGCATAATATAACCACATGACAAGCAAACTATAAGGACCAGTGTGAAATTTAATATAAATGATTTACATAAAGTGTGACCTCAAAAATGAACCTCTGATTTAACATGGAGATGTCAAAGAAAAATATGAACAAGGGGAAGTACCTTAGCATATTATCTACCAAGCATTAAAATGTAATAAAACTCATGTATAATTCAAATGAATACTGAAGACTCAAAGTCAATAAGAGCATTAGGTTTCAAATAGTTTTCCTTTTTTTCCTTTAGTAGAAGAGTTGTAGCCAGCTACTTACACTTCATTGGGGTTTCACAGCCCCAGAAACATCAAAGTACAAAAGATGTATCAGTTCTTGAGAGTATACAATCCTCTATCAATTTTAGCCTACCTGGCTAACCAGTTTGTCATGGCACAGTCTTTGCAACAGGTGTGTTGGAACACAGCCTCCTCAAGAAAGTGGAGCAGGTGAAAACTATCTTCTACCAAGTTGCAAATATGTCAGGGTGGTATGATTGTATGGTAAGTTTTTTGTGGAAACCTATTCCTATTGAAGCCATTCATGGGATAATGGCAAACTTTTGGCCGTTGTTGGCTCCGTTTTGGCTTATCATATACCTAATGGATTCTATCTCTTCCGACCTGCGTTCGAGGAAGATATGACCAGGGTGCTCACTGAAGAGTAGTGGTCTATTAGAGGCCAGATCCTTAACTTGATTCCATAGAGGCTCAATTTCATGGCTCCGAAAGAAATCATTAAATCTACCTTCACATTGAGATTTCACATTTGAGATTCTAACCTCTATTGCGCAAAGCTGGGCAGGCCTCTCTGGGTGTATATTACCACTGTGTCGCGTGCTTGGAGTTGCTATGCTCATGAGTGTTGATTTGGATTTGGCGAAACATTGCAAAGAGCAACGTCAATGAGGTTGGTTATGAGGAAGATGCAGGTCAAGTTCACCTACGAGTATCTTTCGCTTGTGGCTGGGTTGGTCATGCCGTGGGAGAATGTCTAAAACCGCCGAAGCGGAAGACTCTAACCACCTTTAATAACAGTGGGATCAAAATCCCCATCAAAGCAAAGGCAAGTGAGAAGGATGATAATCATATTGGGGCTAATGTCATTGTGCAGGTCGAAGATGATGCTGTCCAGCAGGCAAAGATGCTGTATGGTCCATTGTTCCATATTGATTGGAGCAAAAGGAGGAAGGCTAGGGGCAGGCCACATATGGGGATCGTGGTGGCAGCATGACAGAATGTGATGCACCTGGTGGATCGGATCCTAAGCAGATTCTCAACTGCAACAGTTCGATGGCGAAGGAATGTGATGCAAATGCGGTCTCTCCAACCCATGTAACTATTAGAATCTGGCGGATCTAGATGGGAAGGAGGATCCTGTGGTGTAGAATCCTATTAACCTGATGCAGGCTAAAGCTAAAGAGGGTGACGTGGCATCAAGGGCGATCATTGGCTGCCTTGTTGACCTCTTTATAGGAAGTTCGAATGGCGTGGCCTACTCAAAATGGCTCCCTATCAATTTGCCTGTTGCAGTGAATGGAATGAAAGAGCCTCAAGTAATGCACCCTGTCTCAAACAGCTCCCGTATCACTTTACTTTCTGTAGTGGAGGGGACAGAAGGGCCTCAAGTAGTTTACCCTATCAGGATATTAAATGCATTAAAAATCCCCGCATCCTTACATCGTGAGCCCATCCTCCCATCCTTTTGTGTCTCCTTGAGGTAGGGTGGCACTTCAAATTGGGATTGACTAGGGCCTCGTGTAAGTAACCCTATCAAGGCATTAATGGCTAATAAGACTCTTGTTTCCCAAACCATAAGCCATAAGACTCTTGTTTCCCAAACCATAAGCCATACGACTCTTATGGTGAACCGCCCCTCTTTGGTCCCTAAGGGTAAGAGATTTGGGACTTTGGTCCTATGACTTCGTCCTCTCAGACAAATGAGAGGACAACGCCATTGCCAAGGTCTCGATAGGAGATATCACTATCTTGATCCCAACAACTAGGGGATCTCTTACTATTCTAGATACTCGCCCTCAAATACCGTTGTCGCGATTGGGTTATACACTTGTTCAAGTCTGACCCTTGGTGGATAGAGGGGTTGCAACACATGGTCATGCCGTCTTTGATCATCCCTCTCTCATGGCAGTGTCAGCCCAAACTCACCCCGGTTCGGCCAAGAGATTGCGACTTCCTCGGGTCCAAAATTCTAGCCATGTTGCAGGTCCAACTCGTCTCTGTCTAGCCCATAGGAAGCTGGAGGGGGCACCCTCAGATCAGAAAGGACAAGTGGTTGGTCCTTGAGTGGCAAAACTGCAGCCCAAGCCGAGGCCGGCCATCATGGTGGTGCGGGTGTCGCGGGTGGCTCCTACTCGTGCACTCGGTCCAGAGCTGGCCATCGGCCTATCTCTCCTTCCTCCAGTCCAGTCGGGGTTAGGGGAGGTGGTCTTAGGCCGGTAGTGCAATAGAGAAGGGGTTCCATCGGTCCGTTGGCAGTCCAGGTTGCACCAGGGTGTGGTGGGGGCTCCGATACTCTGCATGGCCCTTGTAGCTGTCCGGAGTGCCAATTGTCTTTGCGGCTGGCCTCCCCTTCTTTTGGCCCAAAAGAAAAGGGAAGGGTTGTCCTCAGGCCAGGGGGTGAGGTAGGAGAGGGCCGATCGGGGTTGCGACAACCAAGGATTCTAGTTTCGGCCGATCCTGAGTGGGATCGGCCGAAACGGATCGGGATCGGCTGGTTTCGGCCTGCAGCAGGCAGCTGCAGCAGCTGTCACACACACACACAGAGAGAGAGATTAAAAAAAAAGAGGGTGAGAGAGAGAGAAAAATGAAGAGAGAGTGAGGGAGAGGGAAAGATAAAAAAAAAAGAGTGAGAAAGAGAGAGAGAGAGAGAGAAAGATAGAAAAAAAAAAGTATGAGAGAGAATGAATATTTTAAACTAACAGTTAGAGGGATAGGAAAGAAGAGAGGGAGGAAGAGAGATTTTTATTTTTTAGGCTTTATATGTAAGTAATTATTATTTCTTATTTTCTTATAATTTTTTCTAAATTTTTAGAAATTTCTCAACATTTTTAATAATATTTAGAATTTTATTTAATTAAAATAGTCCGATCCGATACAGGTGGCCGATACGTATCGTTTTTCTGGACGGCCGATCCCGATCCCGATACCGATTTTTGGAACCTTGGCGACAACCCTAAACAAGGCTAGAGGCGGCGGCAGCTCCACCTTCGCCGACTGTCCCTAATCACGTCCGATGAGGGATAGGGCCCTCAAGTCTTCTCTCAGCCCTCGCATCTCCAACTTGGACCGCTCTTGCAACTGCAGCAGTCTCTAGAGAAGGAGCGTGGTGAGGGGCTACTGCGGTGGAGCTCAGTGCACTTGAGAAGGCTTCGGAAGAGCTTTGGCGGCATGCTCAACGAGCTCGAGAAGGCTTCGGCCTCAATCGACATAGTAGCGTTGGTGGTTGTGGTTGGGGGCTCTCCATTCACTGGCGCCTCAATACCGGCCCTTCGACTAGCCATTGCTCGTGTGGTGGTCATGGCGGAGGAAGGAGTGGCTCTATACCATTGTTGTGGTTAGCAGTGAGATAGGTAGGAGTCAAGTTGGTTTGGTAAAGAGATGGTGGCGTTGTTTGTGTGTGGCTCGAGAGTGGACATAATTACGGTGAGTGTGGAGCTGAGGTGGGTTTAGCTCGGCGGAGTGCGGCGGTTAGAGCTAAGGAGGCTTAGTTGAGCTAAGAATGAAGAAGATAGGCTAGTGGGGTGGGATAGGATAGTCAGCTAGTGGTCTCGGTTTGGGCGCCGCCAACTGAGAATAGAATTTGAAGGGGAGAGAGAGAAAGAGAGAGAATGGAGGAAATTATGGTAACTTTTCTTGATTCCCTTGAGGTACTAACTATACCTCATTTATAGTGATTACCCATTTTAACTGACTTGCCTTCCAAGCAAACTTAGACTAGACTCAACTCAACTAGACCAACCAAGCAAGTGAGTTCATGACTCAACTAGACCAACTAACTCTAGGCTGATTCACAACACATTAGCTCAGAATAAAACAGTGGATAAAGCCTTGGGTACGGCTCGCCGAATGAAAAGAAACGGAAAAAGAATTCCCCAAAACCTTAAAGGAAGGCAACGAAATCCTGAAGTGAGGACATTATACTGGTAGTGGGTCGGGAACCTCATGAGTGACTAATGTCAATTATCATTTCAAACTGTAAGGGATCAAAGAAGGATGTCGTTAACCAATGTCGTGAGTTGAGTTCTAAGTTCAAAATCTTTTTATTTATATTATAAGAAACTAGAATTGATGCTACTAAAGCAATGTGCTTGGGATAGAGCCGGAAGGCAGAGGCATACCAAGTAGAGGATTCTCAAATAGGATTCTAATGATGTGGATATCGGATGAACTTGCATTTCACGTATCTTCTCACATCACCAAGCCATCCAGGGTACCATCTCAATGAGAGGAACAACCCTAGATTATTGCCAATATTTATGCTAGCACTAATTACGTTGTTAAGAAAAATCTTTGGAATTCTTTAGCTCGATTGCTTTCTATGAATGCTCTGTGTTGTTTTGTGGGTGACTTAACTGTGATTTTGGTTGGATGTGGAGGAGAAGAAAAGGGGTAAACCTTTCTCCATGAACTCGAAAGTACGAGATATTTGTAATTTTGCTGATTCTATGGACCCCTATTTACCTACACTAATAGTAGGATAAGTAGGTCTAGAATTTGGGTTAGGCTTGACGAGGCCCTGGGTGATAAAGCTTGGTTTCATGCCTATACTAATAGCTCCATTAGGCATCTTGAAAGAACGGGTTTTGATCATGCTTCACTACTACTTCCTCTGTTTCATTTTGTTTGTACAGTCAATAGTCCTTTTCATTTTACGTATTTTTTTTGTTTGAGTATGATAATGTGAATGTCATTGTTAGAAATGAATGGTCTGGGTCTTCTATGAATCATGTGAATGTTGTTACTCATAATCTTAACTAGACTAAGCATAAGTTAGAGAGTCATCTTACTTTTCTTACTACTTTGATTAACAAACTTAGGAGAAAACAATTGTGCTAGGAATCTACCACGGGGAAGCTGCAAGCCTTCATGATCCCCTGCAGTTGCAAGTGAAGCCCCATGGCACTTACGCTTACATCATATGTTTCCTCTTGGGTTGTTTGCCAATCCTCTCTATCTCTCATTATTTCAGAGAAGCCAACTAGCCTGTGAACTGGTTGGCTTCTCTTGGTAGATCTTAGGAATTCAGCATACACCTCTAATTATCTAGTGGTGGTTTTTTCTTCTTCCAGTATCGGTCCTTATATGTCTTTTTTTAGGTTAAAAGGTAAAAATATATTACCTCAAAAAAGGGCACAAATATCATTAAATGGAGAACAGGATCCAAAAGAGAGGGAGATGATGAGGAAAAAGAATTAAGAAGGGAGGGGCATGAATTGACCTCTAAGAACCAATCTTTTTACTAGGGAGGTCCACTGGATTAATGGTGCTTTGATTTGAAGGAGAAAGGGGCAAATTGATCATTCTAAGAAACCTGGGTAATTAGTCAATTGAAAGTGTAGTGTCTGCTTCTGCCAAAGGGCTTGGCAGAATCTGGAATTACTTGGACATGCTCCGACACAAGACGAAGGGATTATGTAATAACTTGAACATAACCTGATATAAGCTGCTCGACTTTGGGCAGTTAAGGAAGTGTTCATGAGTCATAAATAACTAAATGTTAGTCCTAATAGTTTAGTGTACGGGAGATATGGGACTTTCTCCCACTGCAGAAGAAAAATGGCCTAACTGTTGTCATAATTTATGGAATGATCTTACATCACATAAAGTTCACAATTACTTTGCTCAAACACAGATCTAAGGTTAAAAAACCCAAAGAAAATGAAAGTTGAGGAAAGAAATTCACGATTCTATATATATGTATATGGAAATGTACCTTCAAAGAAAAAGGAAGGAGGAATAGACCGTTGCTCCATCCACGCCCATCACCTCCAACTGTTAGGCCAGAAGGCGTGAATGCTATACCCTGTCTTCCAATTATCCAAATATACCACCTTGTTCACAGCCCAGCAAGCCACCACCATCACCACAAGCATGCACATCCTCTGTGTCGCCAAACTCCTAACCTTCACCAATCCATGCGTCACCACTGCGATCATCAACCCAACGATCGTGTACAGGAATCCGACGGCGAAACCCTCGGCCCCGAGCTGCATCCCGGAACCCTGGTAAAAGAACACCATCCGATTCGGATCATTCCGATCGGACAAGAACATGGGCATTCCTCTGATGATATTGTGCATCGCGCCAGACACGCTGAAGAAGTAAACGAAGATCGCGGAGCCCATCCAGACGTTTGGATCGTGCAGAATCGTATCACCCTTGAGAATTCTCTTGATCAAGAAAGGGGAAAGTATTACCAAAAGAGCAATCAAGATTGCAACTTGGCGGCCGGAGACGGGGGGCGGGCGGGCGATGGGGCCGACGGAGAGGCCGGTGCGGGATTCCACGAATTCCGCCATGGACTCGGCGAGACGGGAGAAGTGAGACTGGTCCATGGGGACGGAATCGCGGAGGGATGCATCGGCGGGGCCGATGAGGCGGACGTGGGGGAGCGAGGAGACCTCAAAGAGGGAGAAGGAATGCTGGGATTCCTTGAACTCGATGTCAGCAAAGAAGAGATCAGAGGAGGAAGGATTGTAGGACAGGAAGGAGGCGGACAGGAGGGCGAACTCTGAGCGAAGCTTGGCGAGGTGGAGGTCGGGGTTGGAGCGGAGCTGGGCGGCGTCGAAGAACACGAGGAAAGAGTAGGGGCGAGGGGAGGGAACGGAGGAGATGAATCGAGAGACTGCGGCGTCGTCGAGGTGGATCACGCCGGAGGCCGAGCGGGATCGGAGGGCAACCAGCTCCGCCACCAGATCGGATGAGTGACCAGCGGAGACGTGGCCGGAGAAGATGGCTGTGAGGAGGAGGAGCAAGAGGAAAAGAAGGGGGTTTTGGGATGCCATTGACTAGGGTTTCGGAGATCGGAGAATGAGAACGTTTCGTTGGGGAAAAGAGGAGGAAGAGAGACCGATGCAGAATATTTTGGGTTGGATCCTCTCCAGTAACAGGAGAAATCAGTAACAATCCAACGGTAGAGATTTTGTTTTATTGTACGCTCAGATCTTTTTTATGCACAGCTCGTAGGAAATTGCTACAACCGGGTAAAACTTAATGAAAAGCTAATGCCCAGTAGGAAACTGCCACGACTACTGATCTTTATGTCTAGCATAGTTCCCGTGCGCTCTCCCACTCAACGAAGTCAATTGCTTCTCTCCCTTACTCCAATATATAGCTACGGTCTTCTTTTGTCTTTGAATCGCCTACTTTAAGCCCAGGATCTTCTTCTCTCCCTCAGGTTATATATATATATATATCATGTGAAAGGGCCTTGGATGATTCATGCTAAAGTCTTAAATTTCATTCTATATAGGTTGGACTTCAGAGCCTCCTATCCATATGTTGGGTTTATTTAGCCAAGTTGGTTTGGGCTAGCCCCATGAGGTGACTTACTTGGCCAATAATTAGTTAAGTGAGACTTTTGTTAAGGGGTACTTTTTGCTCATGCCATTTTAGTAAAAAAGAAGACAAGAGAAAATGAAGTTTTTCTCTACATACAACAAGGGTTTGCAACTAGAAGATTTCTTGGTTGGGATCAAAGGCACAAGGATTTTTTTCTTCACATCTACAAGGGTTTTCTTACTTCAAAAAGGTTTGGGTTTCTCTATTGGAGGTGTTATCTAAACTTATTAACTTGAAGCTAGGGTTATTGGTTTCTTGTGGATGGCATTCTTGTGACTTTAAGAGACTTGTTGTGGTGATCTTCTTTGTACCAATTCTTCTCTTGATAGTGGATTCAAATTCATGCCCCGTGAGTTTTCCCTTTGAGAAGGGTTTTACACATAAACATGGTGTTCTAGCTTTCTTTAGTGCTTGGTGTTGTTAATTGCATATGTTTCTTAATTGGCATCAATTTTAGCTTTCATTGTCATAGATCTCTTGGGTGGGAAAGAGAGCTCCTTTCCAACACCATCACTCTAGTTTGGGACCTCAAAATCCTGCAAAGAAATCTTCATCTTTCAGCTCACAGGTCATGTAGGACGGTCTCTGATGGTGTGTATCTAGCCATCTAGGTTGATCTCTCCAAACTCCTCAAACAAAGCCTATACATTGGACTAGAGGAGAAAAATCAAATGGTCTTAGATTGCTTGTGAAAATCTTTCATGTGACATGGTGAGACATTGCATCCTTCATTGTCCTATGATACAACCCTTCCTACTTAGCCTTAAAAGAACAATGAGGTCTAACCCCAAAGGCCATTTAGAGACAATCATTTTATCTAATAAATTGTTCAGTCCTTGAATTCAAGTTCAACGACGAAGCCATCTATCTGGCTAGCTTTCCATGGCGGTTCCCATTCGGGCCCTACCCTAGAGGACATGGTGGAATGTTTTTCTCTTGCAAAACTTCCAATTAATTATTCATATGTTTCTCTTATTGAATTATGCTTTCCTCTTGCTAAATACACATTGTTTATCTCACGTCTTCCTTCCGGTGCCATTAATATAATCCCTTAACTATATCTTTTTCTTACGCAGCAATCAAACACCACTTTTTATACAATATTTAATCATCTAAAAATGTTATTCAATTATAGTCTAACAAGTGAAGCACTATTTCAGAATCATTAGTCATTTGGGATGAACCATGAAATATTCATTCAAAACCAAGAAATACCAAATACCAACATAAGCTGCCGAGAGAAGAGAGAGAGAGTTCTCTTTCACTCAACAATTGATCCATTCCATCAATCAGAGGCTTAACATCAAAAACAGCTAGCCCAAATCCCCTCAATTGAAGTTATTACAACATATCAAATTTATTATTCGCATATATCCACTCATGACATGCACATGAAGAGGACTGATGACACTCTTGTAAACCAAAGAAAGCTTTGTTCATCTTCCCAGAGCCTCTCACATTCTGGACTTGGCAATGATAAGACTTCCTCCATCACTTACGCCGTCAGACCCAGGCCTAGTCCATGTCTCCTTGAATTGATCCTCAGTAACTCCTGCAAACCAAACATCAAACAGTTACGTAACATATCAATAATATATGTATATGTCTTTCGAAGAACTATATCTATATACTCCTATGAATTACTTCATTTTGAACAGAGTTATTATGATATGGATCAAGAGAATTAAGTGTATGTAAATAAGAATATAACGAGGAGGAGATGAGATGGAAGGACTTGCCTTTGCCCATGGCTGCAGTAGAAGAGATCCCACCTTGGACAGTCTTGAGCACCCGATCGTAGTAATTAGCTCCAGACCACTTCTGGTGAGCCAACGTCTCCACCCCATTGTTCCTCTCCTCTCTCTGGATCCTCTCCACGTACGCCAACATCCCCCTCCTTGCGTAATCCCTCGCGAAAGTATCGACGACGAGCGCGTCGGCGTGGAAGCCGGCGAGGGTGATGAACTGCCAGCAGAACCCGAGCCTCGCGATCCGCGGGATGAAGTCGCGCATCTGTTCGTCGGTCATCCCCGACGCGTCCCAGTTGAACGACGGCGAGAGGTTGTAGGCTAGCATGACTTCGGGGCACGCCGTCTTCACGCCGTCGGCGAACATAGTGCACTCGACAAGGTCAGGGCTGGACGTCTCCATCCATATCAGATCCGCATGCGACGCGAAAGCCCGGCCACGGACGACGGCGGCCATGACGGAGCCTTTAAACCTGTAGAACCCTTCTCTAGTCCTAGGCAAATCCCAGTCCCAGAACAAGTTCTTAACCCCTAGCCGCTCAGCTATATCTCTAGCCTGCTCATTAGACAAACACTTTTCGTAGCTAGAATGAGCCGACCACTCTTCGAGCCTCCTTTGCTTCTCGTTCTCGGATATATTCATGCATTTGATCGCATCGGTGACGCAGTCGGAGAAGGTCTTCAGTTGCGCCGCGGCGAGCCACTCGTCCTCGATCGCCTGCAGCTCGCGGCCGTTCTTGCCGACCGCCATCGCCTCTGTCAACACGGCGGACAAGCCCCTCCCCTTGAGATTAGGATTTGTTGCCCCGAGGATGAACTGGTGATCCCTGGAATCCACGTTGGTCTGGATCAGGTTGGCGGCGACGGCGTCGGTGCGCGCCACCAGGACGGTCTCGACGCCCATGACGTCGAATTGGAGCCGCGCCGCCACGAGACGGTTGATGTGCTCGGCGACGGAGACGAGCACTTTCCCGGCCATGTGGCCGCATTTCTTGGTCATCGACGACTGGTCCTCGATGTGCACGCCGGCGGCGCCGCGCTCGACGAAGAGCTTGCAGAGCTTGACGGTGGCGGTGGCGCCGCCGAAGCCGGTGTCCCCGTCGGCGATGATGGGCTTCAGGTAGTCGACGTAGGGAGTGCGGGCGCGTTCTTCTCTGCTCATGCTCATGCGAGCCTCGCGTTGCTTGCGATCATGATACTGTTGAGCGAAGAAGAGGTGTTCGACCTATAAAAAAAGAAATCCCCAACTATTTAATCCAAAATCCACGATATATAACAATATTTCTGTACTATAACAAATAAATGATAAATAACAGCTTAAGTTTTAGAGAAGTAATTAACACTTACTTTGTTGGGGACGGTGTCGTAGGGGTAGTCGGCGAGGTCGGGGCCGGGCTCGTTGGTGGTGGTGTGCGTCGACGAGCACTGCCAGCCGGAGACGTAGATGGTGTCGAGGTGTTTCGCCATCATGGTGACCTGGACGGGGTCGAGGGCGCCGAAGGTGCGGGAGGCGGTGCCCTCGGCCTGGTGGGTCTTCAGGGTCCGCCACAGCTTCTTCGCCAGCTCGCCGGACGCGTACGACTGCCGGAGGGTGCCGCGGAGGGAGACGACGTCGCGCGCGGTGTACGGCCGCTTTGTGAGCTTGAACCTCTCCGTGTTCCACCACGCCTGCACCTCCGCCACCTCCGCCTCGAACCTGCCTTCTTCCTCCATGATCTGCATGCATGCAAATTGGATACCATCATTCATACAAATATCAGACGGATAGCAAATCTAATTACCATATTCGCTTAATATGAATACAAATATGCATAAATTATATGAGAAATATGGAATTACTCAACTAAAAGATTTACTTAAAAGATTAAAAACAAGTTTTATTCTATTTTAATTTCACTGATATAGGGCAGATAAACAAATTGAGATCTATATCTGACAAAATTCTGATACTAAGTTAGGTCGGATTAATTGGATATTAATATTCTGCCTATTTTTACACTATCAATAAGTTAATATGGTATTAGAGGCAGAAATTCCTGAGTTTGACTTGCTCTGAGCCCTAGTAATTAATTAATTTTCAATTCTTGTTTTTCCTGTCAAGTAATTCATGTTAAAACTAAATTAGAGAACACTAGTCATTTTATTTGTAGAATATGAGAATTGACCCAAAAAATGGGTGTTGTTTGATTAAAAATTTACCAGATCATGCTTCAAAAGAAGGAAGAAAAAAAGAATGTTAGCTTACTTCACAACTAGAAATTGGTCATGATATCATCATATCATGTAGAAAAACCTCTCAAATAAATAAATATACACAACATTAAGGACCAATAGTTTCATAAAATCACCAAGATTTGAGATGATCTCAACAAAAACCTATAGGTTACAAGCCATATCAGCACAGGGTTGAAGGATGATCTAAGTCCATCCAACCTCCTGCAGTTTCTGAAACATGCATTACTTATCCTAGAACTAAAGCATTAAAATCAATTTCAGGAAGAAAAAGAAAAGAGGAGAAAAGATAAATTGCATGCACAATTTTCCTTGGTAGCACTGTTTCATTTGGGTATGCATGTTTACAATGCATGAACTAAGTTTTGAAGGATCAAAGATAAACTTTAGGAGCAAAACTTTGAGATGATCTGACGATCCAAATGAGAACTAACCATTGAAGGCACTGAGAAAGAGGAAGCCATGGGAGAGAAGGAACCCTGTGACAGAGGAGTTTGAGTACTGCTGAGAGACTCTACAACAAGTGCATGCAAGTCTCCTCCCCTCCACTTCTCAATTTATAAAGAAGCTAATCCATATCCTTTCATGGAAGGCCAAGTTGCCATGGTAACTTCCCTATTATTCCCACCAAGATAACAACAAAATGTGGCATAAATTTCATCTCTTATTCCTATATCTTTTCTGGTGCTAAGAACTTGCCACATTTATCATCGTAAATAGTTCATTGAATGCAGTAGTTATCTCCTTGTGATGATCAGCTGAAGCTAGCAGAGCTGCCAAAAAGCTTTCAATACTTGGAGGCTCTCAGCCCATGCAAGCTGACACATTTAAGGTCATTTCTGCATCTCCCTACCTATCTTGTAACAGATGAGCTTGGACATAGTAGTTACCCATTAGATCATCAGCCGCGTGTACCGAATCGGAAATTGACGGCAGATAAATTCTAAATATACGACGGAATGTTAATTCACCTATATATTTGGTCGGTCGATCATGATTCGTATCATAAGACGAAAGATACATCTTTTAATGTAATTTTAATTAGTACAAAATATTGCTCCTACCAACGTAGGATTTGAGAAGGACAAGTTTTTACGTTAGTGAATGACAAAGACTTTAGAGTTTGAGCCAATTGTCATAAGGAAATGTCATTAGAGTTCAAATACGAGAATACTCATACAATTATACAACCCTTTAACTATTTGAACACAATTCTTTTGGCGATCGACTTTATAACATTCGAATTGAACTGATTTTAATGATTATATATCTATCAGAATGTCCATGCCTTGTTGGATATTAGAAGAGAGAAACAAAAACAAAAACAAAAAAGATAAGAGAAGTCAGTGAGAGTGACAAGAGTTCATCTATTCTTCTCTAATCTATCCCATAACTTGTTTTTTAATAGCCATCCATTTTCATCATATAACACATCTCGATGCTGATCCAAATGTATGACCGAGTTCAAATGGATCCAAAATGTCAAAGAAGACAAACCTAAGTTATCTATTGCGTGACTCATGCAACTGAAGGTATGTGGAAGGAGATTTACTAATTACGTAACACCAATTTTTCATCAAATTTATATACAAGAATAATTGGATAGTGATATACTGATATACAACTTATCCATTCCTTCCTTTTATGACTTCAACTCCAAACATAAGATGTTACAAGTGGGCAATTATTAGGTGTTATTCAAAAGTAACTACTATTTTATATAATTTGTTGACGACTTAGTTTTAATAAGGATTTTTTTTTTCAAAAAAAAAAACCTCTCTATATTATGTAGTTTTGTGTTGTTGGAACTTTACCTTATAGTTTTTTTTTTCTAAACACTTCATGTCTGTTATGCAAAAAGCCTATTTAACACCCTACTATTACCATCACAAAAAATTAACTTTAATACTCATTGACATTTGAATAATTTGAGATTGGAAAAGGTTATAAGGTAGGGTTAGAAACAAAATAAACGTAATTCACCGGCGATAAGAGAATATAAGATGACAATATTTTCACATGAGCAATTTTCTAAAGTAGGCTGAACGAATTAAACTTTGTTTAGCTTCAAATTTTCCATAATTTACATAGCAAACTTAATCTTGGAAGATTGGAAAGAAGGATTAATTCACAGATAATTTTTCGAAAAATTTATCAAAAACACTCTGCTATATAGATATTAATTATTTAACTTTTATACTATGTCTTAATGCCTTAAAATAACTCCGAGTTAATTTTACATAACTAAAATATTAAAAAAAATCTTTTAGGTATTAAGGTAATTTCATACTTAATTGTCAATTTAACTTATCTATGCAGCAATCGTTAAGAAAACCTTTTCTAATGACATGCTATTATTTTAGCATTAAAAGTAGAATAGTTAAGTGTGAATAATACTAAAGGTTAAAATTTAGATTGTTTTTGATAATTTTTTTTATTCTTAAGTTTATTCAAGATAATGTTTTTTAGCAAACAAATAAATGCGGTATAAAGGAAAATATTTTATACCATTATTGTCTTCATTCGTTATCCGTAGTTTCCGGCGTTGGATGAGTTTATCCGTGACGATGGAAACGGTTAGGAGGCACTGCTCTATCGAGATGGATAAGGCCGAGGATATGCAAGTCTTATCCGTCCACGCAATAAACTATTCTCATATGCTATCTAGAAGCTGACGTGTCGTGCCTCGGTCTTCGTGCTCGGCTCGCTAATCCATGCACGTATGGGATCTTATCAGCATCTACGGATAAGGGATAAGTTCACACGTACAATTAGGAGAATACATTGGTGCTGAGGATCGACACGTAGCATAGCTCCCCACTGGGGGGAGTATTTTTTATGCCCACGTTATCTAACCAATAATGTACCCCGTTGTGGCGAAGGGGATGAGGGTAAGATGGGAATTTCCTATGTGATCACTAGGCTCCCTCAAATAAATTCTGGGTCTAATTAGAACTATGACTTAACTTGACTTGACTTGACTCGATTCAGCTTAAAATCATAACTCAGCTTGTATCCGACCCTAGGCTCATAGTCGGACTATAGACCGGAGAAAAGAGGCGGATCAAGTTCTAACATATATAAACAAGTCGAACTTGAATAGCTTATCTTGAGCTCAGGCTCCTCTTAATAAAATAGAGTTTGGTGGGCGGTGCAGTTGACTTGGAACAAGTCTCGACAGTCTTTAGTTAAAAGCATCGGACTTTTGAATAAATAACCAAAAAAGAAAAAAAATGCTATGTATAATTTGAGCCCAGACTCGATCAAGCTCGGCTCGTTTACAACCCTTCCCCGAAAATGTTAGTCTCATCAGTTCAATCCAGCCCAGCACGGCCCAATAAATGTTGGGCTGGATCAGGCCCACTTTGTGGTCACTTTGAAGCTAAAGGAGCCCAACTAGTATAACTAAATGGTAACGTTTAAACAATAATAAACACAAATTAAAGGATTCTATTTATAAGGTTTAGAGAATTTATTGAAACACACTTAATTTTTTCTTCTTGTTCACATATTAGCATATGGATATTTATCATGCACCCATGCATTTTGTTTTGAATGCCACAAAAGTAGTTTGGGATTAGTTTTCTTGATGGACAATTAGCATATAGATAGTTAAATAAACTATATATCTCGGATTAACTTTTTTATGATCCCAATTTTTCCCTACAATTTATAGGAGCCATGGAATGCCCAAATATATATTTTAGCCCGTGTGTGTTTAAGTGATATTAGAATTAAACTAAACTAATATTTCTTTTATGAATACAAATAGACAATGGCTACTCCTATTTATGGGAGTAGAGACACGATGAGTCTGACCCAATTCACCCAACTAGACTTACATATACAAATTATCTATTTTAATTCAAAATAATATGTAAAAGCAATTAATTAGACTTGACTCAATTTAGCTGACTCGATTCTCATGATTAGATTGCAATACATCCTTCGATATCGTTCAATATCTTCTCATAAATATTAGACTTAACTAATATTTATTTTATGAATGTAATAGACAGTGACCACTCTTATTTATGGGAGTAGAGACTCATTATAAGTCTGACCCAATTCACCCGGCTAGACTTTCATACGAGGATTATCTATTTTAATTTAAAATATTATGTAAAAACAACCAATTTGACTTAACTCAATTCTAGTGGTTGGATTGCAGTACATCCTTCGACATCTTCTCATGAATCAATTAGATAAATTTATTAATGGAAAACCAACCAAAATTGTAGCTCTATTTCTTTTCGTTTTGTTAGATTAAAATGCAATATAAGAAAGCCATCTGCTCAAAATACAATATAGATGATCTAGGAAATAATAGCATCCTTCGCCAAAATAAATTGGAAATCGGAATTCCTGTACCAATCTCACAAAAGAAAAAAAAAAACTACTACATTTGCTAAACTTAGCGGGCCAATTTATAGCTTGATTAGCTTCATGATAAATATATTTTAAGTTAAAATTATCAAACTTCTTATGGTCTTGCTTGGATGAATCCTTTTAATCTTTGTCTTGGAAAAATAATAGAGGCTAAGCGGACTACATTCTATATCCCTTATGGATATAGCGCTTATACCGCGGACTACATTTTATATCCCTTATGGATATAGTGCTTATACCTTGAGCGGAGAAATAATAATTTTATTACTATATTACCCTTATATAACGTTCTGAACCACATGAAGATTAGGGTTGAGCTATAAATTTAGATATATAATTAACTAATTAACAATCTTAATAATTTAAGTTTTATTTTTTATTTTAAAACTTTTTATTAACATTTTAAACTTCACATTTATTTATATTATTTCTATACTAAAAAAGCTTTAAATTCTTTTATTTATTATTTATTATTTATTATTGTTATACAATTTTATATTAACTTTAATTTCTATTATTTTATTAATATAAATTTTAATTCTAATTATTTTGAATCGAAATGTGATTTTGATAATTAACATTTGTTAAAAATAAATATTTAATATAAACTATTTATTTTTTATTTAAAATATAAGATAATCTATTGTAACAGTATAATTTAAGTTCTAAATAATTAACACCGGTTTAAAAATAAGGGCATTTTACATAATTGCCACTAAAAAATTTCACATTGTTATAATTGTCATTAACATTGTTTAAAATATCATAATTACCATTAAATTATTTGACTCTTTTAAAATTGCCATTATCGTTAATTTTAACGAATTATTTCTAATAAAATGATGCTAAGTTAATAAACACATATAAATGACTAAAATATCATTTTCTCTTAAAGTTTAGGGTATGAAATATTTATCAAAGATTTTTGACTTGTATAAAAGAAGATATTCTTCCTGATATTATAATGTTGCCTAAGTGGTTGATAGCATTTTGAACCATTTTAAATAATTATACAAGGACAAAATAATCTTTTTATTTATCAAATTTAGTTTTAGTCTTGATTAATTATATTCAACTGATGAAATGATATTTCTAAAGAAGTACAAAGATTTCAATGGCAATTATGATATTTAAAAAAATTATTGTTAGCATTATTTGTTTGTTTTATTATAATTTTATCTAATTATCACATTCATAGTCTTATATAAATTAAATAATAGAGTAAAATTAAAATATGAGATCAATCATCTCTAGGAATATGTTTATCCCTTCTTATCTATTTGCAATCGAAGGCATCCTAGAAACTTGTTTCTTTGATGGATTGGATGAATTAGCATTTGAGAATCGATTTCCACAACCACATTGCAAGGACCTCCTCCAACAATCAAAATACAAGCACTAGTGTATGAAGATCCACCCTCTCCTCCCTTTCTACTACTTAGGGGTGTAACCAAGCCGAGCCTAAGCGAGTCGGCTTAGGCTTAGGCTTAGGCTCATGCTTGACTTGAAATTAGTTTCGAGCCTTAGAATTGGGCTCAGACTTAACTTAGCTCAACTCAAGCCAAGACTGAGCCAAGCTTGAGCCTGGATTGAGCTTATTATCAAGCCAAGCCAGATCGAGTTAGATCGAGCCAGATCGAGCCCAACCTAAGCCACAACCTATTTTAGCTTAGATAAGCTTGAAATGAGCCTATTCTCTCTCATCTCTCTCTCGTAGCATCTTCAAAGACTCTCACCGTGCAATGGCTCCCTGGCCACGAGGAGCCGATCGAGAAAGACTACGCCATCTACAATATGGTCCTCGGGACCCACACCGCCGATGACGAACCCAACCACCTCATGCTCGCCGAGGTCCAGATCTTGAAAGAGGATGCTGAGTTCAACGCGAGACGGTACGATGACGAGCATGCCAAGAGCGACAAGTTTGGGTACCCTTGTGGAAAGGTTAGATCTTGGATTTTGATGATTTTGTTTTGGGTTTGGGGATGTGAGTGTTGATTGATTTGTAGAATTAGGGAGCTCTTGTTAGGTAAAAGGGCAGAGGTTTCTAATTTTGGTTGGGTTGAAGAGGAAGTTTAGAATTAGGGAGCTCTTGATAGCTTAAGATGTTTGTGAATTAGGGGTTTTTCACCCCTTTTATATTGAGCCTATTGAGTCGAGCCTAAGCGAATCGGCTCCATCTCAGGTTTGACTCGATATTAATTTCAAGCCAATTTCGACGGCTCAAGCTCGGCTCATCTCTAACCGAGCTAAGCTGAACTCGAGCCACTCGTTTATTTTGATAGCACTATTTCTAGTGTTCAATTAACTCATCTTCTTTACTACAAGAAGGTAACTCCATATTCTCTCTTCCAGTGTCGACTAAGGCCGTTCCAAAAACTGCACCTGTTATCTATAAACTCTTGATTTGAAAAGAAAAGGGCAAGATGCCAAAAGACAACAAATTCACACCACTGCACCACTGCATATGGGGGATGTCAGATGCTTTTAGCTTTCAAATTGGACAGCAAGTAGATGCCCAACCCTCCTTTTTCTAGCCCTTTAACCATTCAAAATTCAGCTACAGCACTTACTTCAAGCAACTAAAACAATGCCCAAAGACAAGCACAAAGAAACACTTCCCTTGACCCAAGGCCACACTGCTGTGAGAACCAATGGAACCTTCCCATTATTATAACATCCAATCATTTTACCCTTCTATCTCTTTCTCTCTCTCTCTCTCTCTCCATTCCTTATAACTATTCAAGCATTTACACACAACAACATACTGTCCCCACTTGCAACTGTCTGACATTGGCACAATCTCTTTAGCCAGCCCATAGCAGCCTGGATTTCCACACCTCTCTTTCTCTCTAGATCTATGATACCCAACTTGAATAGTTGAATGTGATTCCTCCACACTCAACCTCCTATTATTAACACTTTGATGGGATTAGGTTTTGGCACAAGTAAATTCAGTGTGGATCAATCTTTGCACATCGTCGAATACGCATCAATACATAGATTGATTGACCCATCAAATGCGTACGATCAATACATTGACGTGTAATTTAGACTGACTTAATATGGGCAATCCATGCACCAGTTTTTTTTATTACATTCATAATTAGGAGTCCACATTGTTCAGCATATTTAGCCTAATCAATTTAGAAAAGAAAAGGCAACCATTGCTGCATGTTTCCATCAGAACAGCTCATTAACAACTAGTGGTATAGTCTTAAATCCAAATAACAAGAATCACATGCATGCTACATGGCCTCCTATTAGATGCTTATTTACTCAAACATTTCATGTGAGCAGATCATCACAAACCAAGTTGGTGTGGTGTCCTACTACACCACATAATAATTTAACTTCCAGTATCAGATCTAAAGTGTGACAACTGATGCATTATCTATATGCCAGAGTCACTCCATAATATGTGAGAAAAACAAAGAGGTACTATAAGCTTCAATCTACATTCTTCACTTCTTCCCATCTGTAGCTCTAACAAAAGAAGATGGGGTTATGGCTCTGCCCATGGATCCTTCTTCTTCTACTAGCAGCAAGCTCTATGGCTCCTTCTCTCGCTGCCGCTGCGGCGAGCAAGCCGAGCTCCTTCTCGTTCAAAGATAACTTTGATATAATGTGGGCAGAAGACCATTTCAGAACATCTCCTGATGGCCAAGTATGGTACCTTTATTTGGACAAGAAAACAGGTAGCTTGCTTAAAGATCTTCTTACTGAACTTCTTTGTAGTCTTTGATTCTGAGTCTCTTGAATTCTAAAAGCCAATGCATAAATGCACAGGCTGCGGGTTCCAGACGCGGCAGAGATACCGGTTTGGGTGGTTCAGCATGAAGCTTAAGCTAGTCGGCGGCGACTCTGCCGGCGTTGTGACGGCCTACTATGTGAGACATTCACTATAATTATAATTACTTCTTCTTTTTTGTAATGGATTTGGATTGAGATGTTTTGAGTTTTCTTTTGGACAGATGTGCTCGGATTTAGGGGCAGGGAAGGAGAGGGATGAACTGGACTTTGAGTTCTTGGGGAATAGAACAGGGCAGCCATACACAATCCAGACCAATGTGTACAAGAGTGGAGTAGGAGGGAGGGAGATGAGGCATATGCTGTGGTTTGATCCCACTGAGGACTTCCACACCTATTCCATTCTTTGGAACAACCATCACATTGTGTAAGTCCTTCAATCCAATCCAATCCAATCCGATCCGATCTAATCACCTCTTTCCTAGATTTAGAATTACTAACGTGTTTAAACATATATCATGCATGGCAGGTTCTTTGTAGACAGGGTGCCCATTAGAGTGTACAAGAACAATGGCAAGCCGAACAACTTCTTCCCCAACGAGAAGCCGATGTACATGTTCTCGAGCATCTGGAACGCCGACGACTGGGCGACGAGGGGCGGTCTCGAGAAGACCAACTGGAAGAATGCACCGTTCATGTCATCCTACAAGGACTTCAATGCGGATGGATGCCAGTGGAAGGATCCTTTCCCGGACTGCGTCAAGACGACGACGCAGAACTGGTGGGACCAGTACGAGGCGTGGGGGCTCGACGACAACCAGCACGAGGATTTCAGCTGGGTGGGGAGGAACCTGGTGATCTACGACTACTGCAAGGACTATGAGAGGTACCCCAAGATGCCAGAGGAGTGCAGTCTGTAAGGGTGAGAAGGGAGCACTGGCATTTCGTCGAACATATGGTGGGCCTTGAGGTAGATGATATTGGGAACTTCTGGTATTTATTCATTTGTCTATGTATCTATTTGGGTAGGTGTGAAGATATATGATAAGGACAAACTGGAGTTACTAGTGTCCTGGAATTTTTGGTCTAGTTTTGTATTGGTGGGTGGAAATTTTAGTATTGCTTCTCCTCTGATAGGAGATAGATCTTGAATCTTAATATCTCTCCTTAAAAAAAAAATTAAGGACGTTTATTTGTTAAATATTTTTTATACCACTATTTTTTAAACTTGTATGAGAGAATTTATACGAGTTTAGATATTATAATGTCTAATTATAATCAGTATACTACTATAGTTATTATGTAATAAGAATACCAATTATATTAGATAGACGGATAGAGAAGAGAAAAAATAAATAAATAAATAAAGAGAGCGAGAGAATAATTAAAAATAATTAGTTATTATTAAATTGATATATATATATTATAATAAAAAAATTAATGTATATAAAAATATATAAACATAACAAGAGAAAAAAAATATTTACTAATAATTAATATTGAAATAAACTATTGCTTAGATATATACCATTATAAAAAGACTTATAATGGAATAAATTTATGCGTATAAAAAACCTTAGGTTCTATAAATATTTGAGGAATTATATTCTGGTTTAGGTTAAAATAAACAATGTCTATGATTGTATTGTAGAGAGGAAATCAATTTTTGGTGTAAAATGAGTTTAGATAAAATATAAAATACAAACAGTGTTGAATGTAAATTTACTTTCTAAAAAAGCATTAATAAGTTAAAATCCAACCTTAAAATGCAATAATCCACAATCGAATAGAGTGGTGCATGGGCTTTGATATGCATAACAGATGTAAATTATATGCACTCTAATATTAATATAAAAAATATATGCCTTTTAGTTTAATATGCTAAATTAAAATATCAAATATAATTAAATCCCAAAAGCCCCAACTTAGTGATATAAATAAACGCCATGGAAAGCATCATCCCCAAACAATAAACAAGCAAACATAGTAGAATAGTGAGTAAACAATTCAATGTAGAATAGCCAAGGTAGCATATTTTCTTAAAATTACCATTGTCCCACAAACAATCCATCAAATAAATGACAAGATCTACTACAATCTTAAAGAAGATTACACACACTCAAGCAAACAGTAGTAGTACAGTAGGCCAGAGCTCAGAAACCATGAATTTTGATGTGTTCCTTCTTCACAATGCCAGCCTGTATGCAAAACAATAAAAAGAATTTAAGTTATGCATTCATATGCATCAGCAAATTATGGAAGTTATCCTTGCTTTTCTAAAATGCAAACTTTAAAAACGTGCGTGCAATTGGCTACAAGTTTTATAATAATACAAGCCATAAAATCATAGTTATCAGATCAGTTGAGTCATTAGATTATTGATTTAAACGATATTTAGAAATATTTACATAATAGTTCTAAATTAATCCTCACAAGCAATATTTGTATTTCTTTTATTATTTAGCTATTTTTTAACTAATATTAAGGTTCATCAAATCATCTGACTTATACAAAATTATATCTTAATTACATTTTAATTTGTTTACAATATAATTACTTTCCATTTTAAGACTAAATTAAAATAATAAAATAATTGAACATTAAGGATAACTAGGTGATTTTTGAAAAAAAGAGCAATCCTATGCAGAAACTCATGCAACAATGATCACTAGTTTAACAATCAGGTCGACTGTTTTTCAGAGTCAATTGTACTTTCTTGTCTTGTAACAAAATGTGAACCAGTCGGTTCACCAATCTGAACACTCAGATTGTGTCCGATTCTATAACTATGCATAAAAGGCCTTATAGTTTGATCATGGATAGCTCAAAATGCAAGGGTTGCAGAATGGAAATTCTATCCACAAAAAGTTTATATCAGAACATATACCTGGACAAGGAAATTTGAAACATTCTTGCGCTGATCACCTTGGAGTTGAATGACCTATAATCACAAGTACTGCAGGTGAGTAAGGGATAATAGATTTGCATAAAACATCCAAAACGAAAGCATCAAAGCTTGCATAAATATTACCTGGCCCAACTCTGGGTCCTGGACAACAGTACCATTGCAGCAAAATTCCTTCTTTAGATCCTTCAAGATCTTGCTGTAGCTAAATTCTTTCTTCAATCCTTGCACAGTAGTCAGACTCTTCCTGCCGTTCCGCTGCTGTATGCGCACATGCACATACTCCTTTGTTCCAGCACCAGAGTCGTCAGCATTTGCCTCAGCGAAAGGGTCTGCAGCCAAATAACAAAGAAAAATTCATTTACACCCTTGACGGAATGCCAGACCTCTAATCAGTATACTAAATGCTTGAAAAAAAAATTCAAGAAAATAATCAATCAAAATTGCTGTGTCAAAAGCATTCAAGAAAACATACCGAATGCAGTTGGGATCTGAACGTCGAGATCAGACATGAACACTTGGCTGTGAAGAATGAAAGGAATAAATGAGGAAGCAATCACTGACTTGCATTCATACCAAATGCTGATAATGTCAAAAGCATTCATACAGTTAAATTTAGCAAACAACATAGAGGTAATGCTAGACACAGTGAAAGGAAAACCTTCCAATGTCTTGCTCAACCAAATAAGAAACACACAGTCATAGTATATTCAACATCTGTTGCAAAGTCTAGTATACTACTAAAGGGGATATTGTACAACTTTCAAACAGGCTATTTGTTGTTTAAGTGAACACAATCATACCAACAGATTAGGCAACTACCACTAGGATTACTATGACTAAATCAAGTATGTATCAAGGCCCAAAATATGGCGGGATGAACATCTTACTTATCAGGCAACAGGTGATATGATGTTCCAAGACATCCATTTTGACCATATTTTGAGAACTCTATGTACCAAACCTACACTTCTGGCGAGAGATTCACTCATCTCAGGGATGTATAACAGACTCAAAGCAACACACAACCTTTCCAATTTACAATATGAAAAGAAGCAATTAAGCACGGACTATCACAAAGATTGTATTTCTATCTTCCCGAAAGGAATGATAGAATTCCTACTTCCTCTTCCTCGTACCGACCATAAGAAATAATTCAAAATAAAACAGAAAAAAATAGTACAAGTGTACAACACAATTAAATGACAAATCCAGGCAGATGGCCTAAGCCTCATAATTCTTCCACGCACATGATTGTTTAGATCAGAAGAACAACAAAAATAGGAGCCAAAAGTTTTAACACCCAACAAATCAACATAAACTTAAGGCACAAAACCAGCATGACAACACCCAGATGATTTGAGTTAAAGAACATTCCAACTTCAAACCAGACATAGAACTTCAATTTATCTCAGGTAACTATCAAGCTAGCTTTCCAGTATTCAAAATGCTTTCTTTTTTTTTTCTTTTTTTTTCTCCATCCCTCCTTCCATTCAACCACAAGATTCAAACTTTTCAGGAGGAGGGATCTTGCACTTTCTGGTTTCCTGGAATATTTACTATCGTAATAAAGATATCCTTTTCTAATATAAATTTGAACAAATTTCTAATAATATTCCCGAAAGGACTTCCTCATCTTCTCAGATAAAGAAAAAGTATTCAACAATAAATTTCAAATAAGAACTTAAAAGATTGATCTTGTGAACAAAAATATACCAATTAAACAAGCCAACAAACAGAAACTTTCTCTGCAGCCACAAGATTCTCCTAACGGAAAATCATGCCCTTAATCATACGAACAAAAAAAATAAAAATAAAAATAATTTCCAAGCTTCCGAAGATGAAGATTCAACCAAATAAAACAAATTCCATCAAATCCATTAAAAAAAGAACAAAAGAATCTCCCCACGATCACCGGTATAAAAGGAAAAAAAAAAAAGAACTCTTAATTCCAGAGAATGGAACTCCTTCATACCTGAGAGGAGGATTAGCGAAAGACCCAAGAATCAGCGAGAGAGGAGAAATCTTACTAAGTCTCCTCCCCTTCAGACAAACTTCTATATATAGACAGAAGAGAATTCGTGGTCCTTTTCGCTCACACTTCCCCTGACCACAAAGGATCTAATACTACTACCCCCTATTATTACTTCTAAAGCCTATCTATCCAAAGAATAGGATATTCCAAGGATAAGGGACTCGATAACAGGGACAAGAGAGGAGAGCGTTTGGCAATACCGCGGATAACTTATTCGCTCTAGAATAATCCGTGGTTGCTGTCGGTTAGTGGGACCCCCCCCCCCGCCCGGCGGCCTTATTCACGTTGTGGCGAAATCAACGGCTGAGATCGTCCGGAAGGGATTGTTCGAGAGAGATCGGCACCTCACGTGCCACTCGCGTGCCGGTTTTGCGTGAGAAGAACGCAGACGTACAGTGTGGTATCGTATTCGTATGGCCCTCAACGAGTTATCCAAACTTTTTCATAGCACATAAATTATTAAATTATTAAAAATATCTCAAGTATGTAAGTATAAATTTACTAAAATATTCTTACCTTCTTAGAGGAAAAAAATATATATATACTTAGATTTATAGAAAAGAGGGTGCTAGTAGTGTTAGAACTTATGCCAAAGATTATAGCAAAGCTGTATATTACACCCACTTTTGAGTAATTTTGCTCTTCAAATCCTAAATCTTCATTATTTGCATGAATGCAATAGTAGTTAGTGATTCTAATCCAGGAACATTAAGATTAAAGAGTAGGCTGTCAAGTTCTCACCATTTATCCATTTAAGAGAGGGGTATATGTATGTGTTACACTTAAGGTGCACATTAGATAAGATCATATGTGAATTTCAAAACTAAGAAGTAGAAAACCAGCTAAGAATTATCATAGAAATTTTATCCTTTTAACCTAAAGGATACAGTAGTGAAGTGGATTGCATCATGGAACAAGGCTAAGATTCTTCACTTGTATATAGCTGCACATGCCGCGGCCAAACCTGACCATACACATCCTTCTTCGTATATCTCCGGTCCCATGACCACGGAACGTCTGATAGGAAAAGATCTCCACAATCAAATTTATAGGAAATATAAAGCAAGATACATTTGATTTTTATCTTGAGTTTAGAAGGAATGACCTTCGGAGGCATATGGTTGCGGAGGAAGTTGGTATGGTATGGGTAATTGGATTACTGCTGAAGATGAACCTGTTCCTTTATTTCCATTCCAGCAAAGAGTGACCAACTTCGCCTTGAGACGACCGTCAATTGGTGTGGATGACTTGCGATCAACCTAGGAAGAAAAGAAAATAGAATTTCCAACGGAAATTTTATCACACAGGGTCATGAGAGGTCCATAATTAATGGACAAGGATGTGAAGTAGAAAGATTGTAGCGGACCATTTTCAAATTATCATTTGCTGTGCATGAGAATACTGGTCCATGGTGAATGACAGAAGGCAAGAATAGTACTCCCAACTGGAGAAATGGAAAAGGATAAGAAGTTAGGGACAAATAATAGATGATAACAATGAGTACTGAAGACTAGTGTCTACTGTGAAAATTTTGCCAGCAAAAGCAGCTTCCATTAAGTAGTTCACTATCATCGTCCATGTCCTCAAAATAGAGATGTGTGAGGTTTAACCTATTCTAGAGAATTAGGTACATCCTTCAAGTCATCTTTCTGGTATAATGCACATCATAGGATTTAGTGGTTGAAATAAACATCACTAGTGCAAATAATTCATTTTAGATATATAGTTATATGCCCTTCTATACAAGTGCACAAAAGCCTCGTTACTGGAGAGGAACAAAATTTATCT
This sequence comes from Typha latifolia, assembly GCF_019914945.1. Classification (NCBI taxonomy): domain Eukaryota; kingdom Viridiplantae; phylum Streptophyta; class Magnoliopsida; order Poales; family Typhaceae; genus Typha; species Typha latifolia. Next base: position 10,682,357 of record NC_133095.1, read on the forward strand.
GTGGTCAAGGGGTTCTCTTAGAACTGTAAGCATGAGGTAACTAAGGCCAGTAGTGTAAACAGCGCAGGGAAGTCCTAGGCTCTAGCAATGAAAACAAGTTAATGCAGTTCTAAAATTCACACCAATCAACTAACTGGATTTGACATTGAGGTTGGTTAAGTAAATTACTAAGTAGATAGACATTCTAATCTTGGGTAAGGCTAGTTGCACTAGGTAGGCAGATGAAACTCCATGAGGATCCATTTGGTGCGACATGAACCTTGGAATACGAAAATCAGGGTGAAATTTTTTATATATGGAAACAGAAAGTTCAAAGCAACCTTTTCTTTTCTACTGTTTTGAACAGAATAAGCAAGTGAAAACTTTTGTACAGTTGTTGTGATCACATTTTAAATCCTACAGGAGATTTGAAGAATCAGTTTTTCAGGAAGGTTTCTACTGTTACAATGTCGGTCATTTCACATTTTGGTTCCAATACCAAATGAGTTATCTCAAAATTCTTAAAAACAGAAAGCAAAAGAGAATTTGAACAATCAAGAAAAAAATCACATTGCAAATGATATTCTACATTAACTTCATGTAAAGATTAGGTGTCTTGAAGCATGAGACCTAACAACAGTTAAAAGGAAATGCTAACAATAATTAAATCAAATCGAATAATTAACATTACTTTTAATCAAAAAAGACCAAAAATGCTCCTCTTAGTTATAATAACCACTTAGGAAAATGGATCTATTTGTGTTGAGCAATTTCTTACAAAGCTCTCTCATTTCTAAATTTTGGGATTGCAAACATCCAAAACCCGAGAGAAGATGAGAGTAAAAAAAAAGTCAAAACTTTGATAATTTTCGCTGGACTGGAAAGTAACTATTGCAATAGATCAACACCACAAAGGAGTTAAGTGTCACAAACGGAAGTTTAAAAAGTCGCTCTGAATTTTGACCAAACCAAAGTGGAGTAATACATATTTTCCCCGTTAAAGAACAATACTAAATACTATTCAAAAACATGTGTTACGGCTACTTTTCAGCATGTTTACTCATATGTAATACTTCAAAGCAGAAAATAATGTGGCTCTTGCTAACTTTAATAAGTTCAACCTGAAGCTAATATACTGCTATGACAAAGCTAGTACAAGTATTAACAGATGTTAGAGATTTACTGCAAGAAAGATACTAACATAATAGCTAAAACATTTACCTCATAAGAACGTATCATGAGTTGTGTGTTGTTCTTCTGCAGTGCACCCCAAGCAGCTTTGCTTAAGTTTGCTGAAGTCAGCAGAAACCATCTGGAATGAAGAACCAAGTATCTCAAAAAATGAGGAAGTACTAGAAGAACAAAAACTTCAAAAAGGATTAAAGGACATTTCAGTTCTGTGATAACTGACAAATATAACCCAAGTAAAGCCTTACGCAATGTCCTGACCACTATGGCGTGTATATGTTTTTATATGAGGCATTGCACGACTGCGATATAAAAAGATCAGGATATTAGTTCCAAAAAAGAATTACTAAGAACATTAATAATCACCAACTAGAAATGATGAAGACAACAACAAATCATCGAAAATATAAAAGAGATTTAAACAAAAAATTGGCTAACTAATCATGTACACTGAGCATGACAGAAATAATTTACAATAAAAAAGAAAAGTTAAATAAGCTTTATAATGCACCCAACGAGAAAGTAATGCAAAATAGTAACCCCCTCAATATAACTTGTCTTTTATTTTCTTCAAAAGTTTCAAGATGCTATCTCTCAATCTTCAATCCAGGATCTCTCTTCAAATATAATTGATGTAACTTAAGCTCTACAAAGGGATGTACAACTGAGATAAAGGTTCCTCTAGATATACATAAATCTTCAAAGATACATGTGAAACGATATTAGGCTATTAGCCTTTACCCTCGATTGGGTTGAGGGAGAAGAGAATTTTGGCGAAAAATGTTGTCTTGTGAAAGAGGGGGCCATGGCCCTCTTTATACAAAACCACCATGTATCCAAATAGATAAATAAAATAATGACTCTAATAATATGTAAGAGAGGCATATAATCAAGAAGACCTGTGATGTCATCAACTTATCATTACAAAATTAAGTGGAAATATCTCCTGAAATCTCATAGGATTACTCCATTAGTATCTTATAGCACTTACGAAGTATATCTGGATGTTCCACAAAATTGCATCTTATGTTCGAACAAGTTATGTATGTTAATGAAGTGAAAGAAAATGAAAACGTGACATGCTCGTGTGATTCAAAACGTGGCAATTCTATAGTGGTGACGAATTCTTCTTGTCCCTTATTGACAGTGGTCTCCTCATGTGATTCAAAACGTGACGTGCTCGTCATGTGTCGAGCTTTGTAGAGTTTAGGTGTTCGTGGAGCAATCGATTGAGTGAAGAGTAAATGCAATGTGACGTGAAATCCGGGAGGCGGAGTGTCCATAAATTAGGATTCATCGCTCTAATAGCAAATATGATGCAAAACAATGTGATGGAGAAAAGAAGAATGCAATAAAAAATCATTTCACGCCAATTTCCACAAAAGGAAAGCAAATAAAAAATCTTCATTAACCTAAAAAAAAGCACAATAGGTCTATATATAGACCTACAATGAGAATAAGCAAAAGACACCCTAGACCAATGAAAATTACAAAAATAACTATAAATGTCACATAATAAATTAAATGGCACAAACTCTCAATCAAAATTAGATCCCTACAAGGAGATCATCAAATGTTAGTGCCTCTTGCACTAGTACACACGTCATTATATCATGTCAGTGATATTAAAAACGTATCACCTTGCTTTTTTGTATGCCTAACCACCATACTCAACTCCTTGTTGCCTAAGGAAGTGGTTGTTTGACTTGTTTCCCCTTCATCGGCGACTGGATTAAACTTCTAGCCTACCTTCGAATATTCAATCAAGAACATTTCTAGTATTTTTCCCCTGTGCTTCTAAGTCACAAGTTGCTTAATCAAAAAGAATACCCACCTTCCTTCTTATGAGGAATTGGATTTTGTGATAGGGTATGAAACTTGATCCGGTTAGTGTATCTTTATTGGTTGACTCTTGCAGGCCCATCAAAGGAGATATGATGACAGTTTGCAAAATTTTAGCAAAATTTCTGATTAGCTCTAAATTAAGGTACAAAAAATTGGACAACAGGAGTTGTGGAAAAAATATTACTCGATGCCAAGTAACAGACAGTGGTTTTATATGGACAAAATATTCCAAGCATGGATGCATGTATCATATCTCCAACATATTCATCATGTCATTAGAGTACAGACATACCAGCGGCCTACATGGTCTGCTTTCCATCTTGCCCAGTACTTCTTTAGGAACTCTTTTTCTACATTCTTTTGAGGGCTTGGAATGGCATTACCAGCTGCATACCCCTAAAATACAACAAAAATGTTAGTTAAAGAATATAAATTGATGTCAATGGTAGAAAGAATCTTGTGATGAAGTCGATATATATATATATATATAGTTATCTGTCACTTGAATAATTTAGGGGAAAGTGAAAGCAGATAAATGCTTGAAGACAAATACTTTCATTGCCTTGAGAGATTACTGGGCAATTCTTGGAAAACAGTAGATTTGCAATTTTGAGACAGTTATAGTTTCTCAATCATGTCAGAGATTTTAATTTACCATTTCTATGATCGAGCAATTGTGAAGTATAAATTTATAATGAATGCCTCAACATAAAGAATAGATTTATTTGGCTGTACACAGTTATAACATAGACAAGACATGCTACATACATATATAAGTGAATTAGAGAGACAGAATAGAGGTACAAATAGTATGCTGGGAAGTCCCCAAACTTCTTGAATCGTTGGGGTCAAACATATGTATACACCACATGGTCCACATCTAATATTGAGGGAAAAAATATGCCCCAAAAAGAGTTGCCTATCATCTAAATTCAGTTGAATCACACATTTCTAGGAATTATTGATCTATACTATCTTAATGCTTCTCATCAACCAGAATTATCCTCTTCGTGTCTCCATTAGCCTTACCAAGTCCCTCTTCTCATCACTCTTGCAACTTACATCCCAGAAGTTTGTTTTCGGATCACAGAAGGACAACATGAAGTTAAAAATACTGTCGTGTTATTAATGGTGCGAAAAGGGAAGAGAGAAAAGACCAAGGATGGGAAGAATCAGACGTTAGAAGTGAATCTTGCTTCTACCATTTTAGTGAAATAGATTGGACCGTGTGTGATTGGATCTATGATCTTTTTCTCTCTTCAGTGAGAGAGATTTTTCCACTTTAAAAAAATCGTGTCTCAGTTTTTGGCGTGTTCCATACTCGGGCTCAGTTTTCTCTTTCCATATCTTCATCTAATTGAATTTGGATTCCTATCTCCCCCAAAATTTTATTTGATATCAGAGTGGGTTCCTCTTATTAAAGAGAGATCTATTTGATATGGATTTACCTAGAGAGGGTCAATCAACCATTAGACCTCTTGATGGTTCAAATTACCCATGTTGGAAACCTAGGATGAGAGCCTTCCTTAGTCCTATCGGGTGAAAAAAAAAATTCACCATACTAACAATGTTACCTTGTCGTCACTCAAAGAATCAAAGAGAGACTTCATTTCTGACAAGAATTGTTAGTTGATTCAACTCAAATCATGTTTCTCACTTATCAGCCTTGGTACTCAACAGTCTCAAAATATATGTAACAGAAATATCATCTGGAATAGCAATAATTGATGAAGAACTCCTACAACTATAAAGATTTTTATGCAGTTTTGTTTTGTTACCTCTAGAGAGGATCTAACGTCTTCGACAGTAGGCCAGATAATAAGGGGCTTCCCTATTCCCAAAGGTGATCCATCATCTGAAGTACCTGAAGACATTGATGATGCAAGCTCATTTAGCCACTTTTCGTCCAATGAACCTAAGGAAGAAAACTGCAAACAAGAAAATGCATGTTATATGCTCAGTTGCAGTTGCTATTGACAAGTTATGTAAGAGATTCCATAACAGAATCTAAAGAAGTAAATCTGCATTTGTCTTTAAGGATTAAAATATCATTAGTTTATAGCAAAAAAGAGGTCCAAAAGATAACATGATTGTGCATGGAATTGTGTATCCTTGAAGAGATAGATACTTCATAATTGAAGAAACAAAAAGCCACAAGGCTTATACCTGGTAAACAAGGGGAGATTTACAAAATTCTTTATCAAATTTACACTCTTCCAGAACACTTCTTAATTTCATATGGCCCCACTTCTTAAGATTGGTACCCATATGATACCCAGGAACAGATGCAATTAACCTGACCTGGTAATGAAAAATGTTAGCAGCTATAAGTCATACAAGCAAGACCAATTTGAAAAATAAGCAGCAATATCAATAACAACAAGAACAAATGTATAGGTGTCAGAAAACTCTCAGATAATACATAAAAACTGCCACAGACAAGTGTGTTACCCTAGATGCAGGTTACCGTATGTTATCTGTAAGCAAACAGCAATTGTGAACTGAGTATAACAAGGGCAACAGGAGAAGATAAACTGGTTCGAGCTCCTAAAGAATAGGGAATGAGAGACCATTAGTCGCTTGATTGAGACCAAGAATCATCCGGTAAACCCGTCTTATTGTAGGTCGGTCATCTGTTCAATCTGGAATTCCATCTCAGGTTTTTTTTATACAGACAAAGAATGGAGTCCAACAGTAAAGGGATGACTGGTCAATTGGATTACATGAGACAATGAATGAGAGAAAGCAAGGGTCTCGGTTCCATTCCTGGGTGCTTCGGAATAGTCATACGGCAACCACTGGAACATTACATAATGATCTACATGTAAAATATTCCGGTTTTGAGAATCGGTCAAGCAGAATATTGATCAGTGATGCACTGACGAAATATGTAGAATTATTATCTAGCACACTGTCACAGACTAAGTCTTTGAGATTGACAAAGACCGCGCGGCACTCAACTTTTAAGTTGCAAAGTTAAGTCAGCCGTTCGCTTCACAAGCGATGCACCCATTTTGGATTGCGATAAAGTAAAGACAAGCAAAATACAAAGATTGGCAAACAAGATTGCAATTCTCTATTAATTGGAAAAGAAGTTACAAGACATGCCAACGACAAGAAATTTAAAGGAGCAAGATAGCCATCGAGGGCAAAATGAACACCATTGAACCAGTGGCACTTCGGTTGCGAAGCTAGCTCACTTAATGCTTCTCGATAGTTCTCCTATCCTACTAAGTATGAGCATCCCCAATTCTGCAACTCGAGAGGTTCAAAGGTCTTGTAGAGTGTTACGTTTTGAAAGTAAGCCCTATTTGGGTTTTGTCCCATGAGTTTTATAGGCATGTGCGGGGAAAATCCCAAACTAGTGTTGCGACGACATTAATTTGTGATCCCAAGATTCCTTTGCAAGGAGCTCTTGAAGGAAACCAAAAGACACTCAAAAACATGCAAAAGACATGTGGTTGGCATCCCATTTACAGACTCAAAAAACGGTAAATACAATAGGACCGACATTGCGAACAAAACGGTCCTAACAACATGGACCATTTGCAACAACATAAATGCCTTGCACTTCTCTGATGGAAGGTTTGACTCCAAACCTAGTCTAATTGCACTAGCAATTAACAAATCTGCAAAGATATACTATGTGAGGAGGCAAGGTGTAAGTTTTCTAGAGTTGCTAAAAAGCTAAGTGGTAATATGAAAACAAAAGGAAGCTCATATGAATGATAAAAATCAAACAGGGGTAATAAAATAAGTAACAGAGTCCATACTCAGCTAACTCCGCAAAAACTGGTTGGCATACTGACATAAAAACCATAGCATTGAAGAATTAAAATCTTATACAGAGATACAAAGGTCTTCATAGACCAAGGCTCTAAGAAATAGGAACATTATTGCAAGATAATCAACTATCATTAATCATAAATCACCGATATATTATTCAAGTCATCCAAATAAGCATCCAATAAGAAGCAAATTCACAAAACAGAAACTTCTGATATTAATCCAGCGAACTCCGACTCTAAATAATGCAACAATATCACCAACAGATACCCTTCAAAAAGAACTAGCAACTCATCAATCAAGTTAGACTTTAGCATAGACTTGGTATAATTCACAGGCAATTTCTGACAGATAAAGATACCCATTTGCTCCGGTTAGTTTTCTGGTCTTCTACTGTCAGAGGGTCCCATTTGGATTCTTTAAGCTAATTGGGACTGTTAATATTCATGTATCCTTATACTATGCCTAGGGGACAATATACCCTTGTATGATGTATATATACATCTTTTACTGAAAAATAAACCTATCTTATTACTCGTAACATGGTATCAAAGCCCAACTAGTGTTTTGATAAAAACAGGGGAATCCTCGTTGCCAGTGAAGAAATCATCACCGGAAGAGAAGTTGTCATTGCTCAGAGACGATATTGCCTTTGTGTTTAGTGGGTCTTGTCTCCAGCATCATTTTGATTTCTCGTACTAATCGACGAGGACTTCGTCGGTAAAACAACAACCTCGTCGTCGATCTCCTTGAGCCTGTCGCTAATTTCTTCAATCCCTTGCATCGTCGTGGATGAAGGAGTCGCCAACTGCGATCGTCGGCGGAACAACGACCTCGTTGTTGATCTCCTCAAGCCCGTCACAGACATGGTGGTGGAGGAGCCAATTGCCTGCAGCTGATCCTTTGCCTCTACAACTGTCGTGGACGGAGGCCTCCTCTTGCCATTACTTTGGCTCTATCTCTGTGATTTCTCTACAGAAGTTTTCTTTCAAGCAATTAAGATCTTTCAATCAATTTATTGTTGATTGCAGCCTTGCGTGCTTTGGGTGCTGCATCAAGTTAGATCTAGTTAGATCTAGTCAGAGCAATAATTGTTGAATTTTATTGCTTTCTTCTCTTTTGCTGCTGTCAACATATTGCCAAAGAAATTTCTGTATCAAGTCACATCATAGTAGAATTTGTTATCCAAAACTTGAAAATATGGCTAATTATGATCCAACACGTGATCATCTTTCACCTTCCGCTGAGTTTATACATGTATCCACCGACGATTGGCCATATTGGTCTGCACGGCGAAGAGTACACTCACTGGTCATGATCTCTCTGATCAACTTGACAAATCCAGTCTTGTGTCCTCCGATATCTCCAAAGAATATGCTACTTGGAAGGCTCGTGACATCATGTTCGAGCATACTTGATGGCCTCCACGACGAGGCCCTTCATCCAGATCTCATTCGTCTTTCCACTGCAACTGATCTTTGGTATCACCTTCGATCATGTTTTTTGAGTAAAGTAGATCTCAGGAATATCATCTTCTGTCTAGTGCCCAAACTGCTCAACAAAATGAACGAACCATCTATTATGATTTATGGGTCTTTGATGAATTTCATGAACCAAATGAAAACTCGGGGATTCAGGGCGCGATAGAAGAGGTATAGTCAAATGCAAGATCTGTGGCATTAGTTGCAGGTATTAGAGCCTCATATTTCTTATTCTGTAGATTATGAGGCTTTCAGAAAACACGGTCAATTCTATCAGTTTATGTATGATCTTTGTCCGGAATTTGCCCCTCTAGTTGGCACATTGGTTCCTCGTGGTACCTTGCCAAGCCTAGAGTTTGCAGTCTATATATGGACTTATGCAAGCACCTCGTGCTTGGTCTAAGCAATTTCGTCGTGCAATCATTGAGATTGGTTATGTTGAGAATGCTCATAAGTCATAACCACTATGTGTTTGTAAGGTCATTACCTCATGGGAGGGTTATTTTCTTACTATATATAGATGACATAATAATTACTAGTGATGATTTGATTTTTCTATCAGGTCTCTACAGAAGCACTTATCTCAGCACTTTCAGATGAAAAACTTGGGACTTTTATGTTATTTTCTGGTTCTTGAGATTGCTCAAGATGAGAGAGGTAATACTTCTATCTCAACAAAAACATACTTCTGGTTTGTTCAGTAGAGCTGCTATATCCGATGATAGGACAATCGAGATTGGTCAGGCCAAAAATCTTGCTGACTGGATGCTCCTACCCCACACGATGGGGGGAGCGAAGGAAGGAAGCTTAGATAAGAGAAGTACACTGCTTGAGCTTCATGTGAAGCTCCATCCCACAGATCGTGTACCATTGTCGGATCCAGCAAGAAAACGATAGATTGTCAGTCAGTTTGTACACTTATGTATCACCAAACCAGATATCTCACATGTAATCAGCATAGTCAGTTAGTTTGTGGCACCTCCTCGATCTGTTCATTATGCAGCACTTCTTCATGTTCTCGGATACGTGCGGGCAACTATTACTCTCTTTTGATGTCTGTAAATCCATCTCTTGTACATCGAGCTTACTTTAATGCTGATTAGGTTGGAGATCCTACAACTTGTTGTCACACTACTAGGTTTTGTTTGTTTCTTGGAGACTCTCTTATCTCTTGGCATAGCAAAATACAGGATGTTGTCTCACTCTCTAGCACTGAAGCATAGTATAAGGCTATGTCCACAACTACTAAGGAGGTCATTCATCTTAGACATCTATTGGATGACATGAGTGTGTTAAACCCTATGCCTACTGTTCTTTATTGTAATAACATGAGCATTATACAGACTGTAACTAATCATGTATTTCATGAATGAACCAAGCACATCGCCGACTGTAACTAATCATGTATTTCATGAATGAACCAAGCACATCGCCAATATCAGTTTTTAGCTGGCACTATCAATCTTCCTCATATCTCTTCTATTGAGCAAATTATCAATCTATTCACCAAATCGCATTCAGCTCCTCGTCTTTAGTATCTTATTGGCAGTTTTAATCCACCTTAAGTTTGAGGAAGGGTGTTAATATTCATGTATCCTTATACCATGGATGGCTATGCCGGTGGCGTATCGGCACATGGCACGAGGGGTGCCGCACGGCACCCCTTCTAATAGTTCGGCCGCTCGCCGTCGACCTCGTTGTTGAGCTACCCGTTGCCGATCACCGTCGCTGTCGTCGTTGCCGTCGGGTGGATCTGGATCTGCAACTTAAGTTTTAACTGATCTCTCTCTGTCTCTCTCGATCTCTCTCTCTTAGTTTCTCTCTCAGTCTCTCTCGGTCTCTTCTTCTCCCTCGGGCTAGGTCACCCGACGGCGACGGTGGCGGCGACGGCGAAGGTGAGTATCTATTTTTTTTCTCTCCTCTTATGGCACGGCCGACAAGTGCCGTGGCACGTGCCGTGCCGTGCCGTGCTAGCCAGTGGTCGGCACGGTCCGTGCCTGTGACACGGCCATCGTTGCCTTATACTATGCCTAGGGGACAATATAACTTGTATGATGTATATATACATCTTTACTAAGAAATAAACCTATCTTATTACTAGTAACAGGGACGTTAAACAACAACGTAAGGAGACAAGCATATCCTTCCTTTGGACCAAATATAGAAATGAGGAGAATTGCATTCTAAAAGAAATTAAGAACAACAAATGCAAGTCGAAAAGGAAATATATGACAGCAAGACTAATATGAGTATTAAGCATAAACATAAATGGTTCCAGAAGTTGCATATATCTAATTAATAGTAATTTCTGAATCTTGAGACCTTGAGTAAAAATAAAATGCGGATGTACTCATATTCACAGTGATGAGATTTATTTAACATTATTGGAATAGTATACAGATTGGAGGATACCATTGCACTGCTATAATCAAACTTCTTAAAGAAGGCAGCATTGATTGAGACATTCCCAACAGGAGGAATTTTCACAGAGAATTCAGGCCACTGCATATTCACTGACAAACAAATCAGTCTACTAGCATTATTTTTTTCTTAAGAAACTAAATTTCAGAAGTTAAAATAAGATATTTGTTCTTCAGAGAAGTAAATGACAGAAGCAATAAAGAAATTCAAGTAGGCAAACTTGCAGATAAAAGTTGGTACTTAGCATATAGTAATCATCAAAATGGCCTAAATAAGCACTCTGCTACTAAAATACTGCATGCAAATAAGATCCTAGCACAAAGCGGACACTTGGAAGAGCAGAATTATCACTACCTAGGTAAAGCATTTCAGAGTAAGAGGTTTCTCCTACTAGCTCACACAAACCATGAATCATTATGGATCTATTTCAGGAGTTCATGGACCATGACATAGGAGATGGTAAATAAATTAGTGTTCGGCTATGAACTTCATTACCTATGAGATCAAGCAGTAAACAAGAATGTTTCATTCTCAAGTCTCAACAAAATGAAGAGAGACACTTGGGCTTTGAGGTGGAAATCCAGGTCAAAGTTAGTCGACCAAGGATGACAAAAGCCATCTTTTGAGCCTAGCCTATCTTAACAGACCCAAGTAACAAATCAGAAGGTATCCATACCAACTTACCTCCAAATCACTTAATAGTATTCTTTTCCTGCATTAACATCAACTTAGAATCTTCATTCAATCCTCCCAAAAGCTGGAAATAGAATATTCTGCTAACAGTGACAGATAACATTCTTACCAAATCAGACATACCCTTGCTGGACAAAAATATTACATTAAAATCATAGGTAGCATTATAAAGTTCATCAATTACAAGTACATCAAATATTTGTCAAATGAAAATTCAAGGCCTGTTGCAAAACTCAGTTTTTGCCAATGCCGATCTAACACCATTAGATGCTATCGTGATAAATTCATAGATAATTGGTTTGTCTATATTGCTGCAAAAATCAAGTTTCTAAGACAATTCGCGACCTCAGTTGTCTCATGAGGAAACATATGATCCCCTAGTTGCATCATTTGAATCATCTTATGATCCACGTGAGAAATAAGTAATAATCTACACTATTGCAGCACATCTCTTGCCATGCAGACAACTGGTCAACATGGGCCACACTAGTGGCACAATAATCCTCGGACTCATGTGCCAAATTGATCAACAAGTTACATCGTACTAAGCATAACTACAAAATCCTCAATAAGCTAGTTTATAGATCCCAATATACTACTTGACATTATAGTTATAACCAAAATCTAAAGAAAGCAGAATGCTTTAAAGGAACTTAAAGATATCCAACGAAAAAAAATAAGTAAAGGTTAGATCAAGAAAAAAATAAGTAATATATGGAACATGGACTTATGTGCTGCCGACACTACACACATTGATTGGTACATCCCATGTTGACAAGCATCACCGAATACCCAACATAGTATAGGGAGAGAGGGGACATGATTTGGGGATCAAAGAGAAGAGATGAATTGATGATGAACAAGAAGAATAAAGGATCTGGGCGAAATCAAGCATGTTTTGACACATCAGAACCCAAAATTCCTATTAATGTAAGTTAATTGGGTATGGAGTCCGATCAGGTCGGGAAGACACCTGAACTAGACCAAAACTCTACAAGCATATGTTCATAGGACTTTTTGGATGGTATATAGTCAAATCAAACCCATCCTCTATCTTACCCGGCACTACGGACTGTGCCTTTCTCATTCTCATGTCCTTAGGCCATCGGCACACTAGGTATCGTGGCACTTAAATCCTTGCTATGGAATAGAACTACATGATAATTTAAGTCCATATTTTTTGTATCTTATGTAACTAATAAAATGGCATAATTTTACTTTTTCCTGACAGTCCTACTAAGAGTGACATCCTTCCCACACAAGCTTAGTATGCCTATACAGAAAGAGTGGTTATCAAATGTTAAATGCCAAAGTTACTTCTGTCACTTATGTTGTGTAATAATATTGTTACTCTATTCTCTTGTACATACAATGCAAAAGAAAAGAAATGAACAAAAAGGCTGAAAGCCTGAAACACATCGGACTTGGTGCTAAATGTTAGAAAAAAGACTTGAAGATGTCCAACAACAAAGTAAGACACAAATCTCCATCAGCAGAGAATATGACATATTAACTATACCAAGTGCAGAAGAACCAAACAGTTGATATAGTATATAATGAAGAAGGTTCAAGTCCACTAGAACAAACTGTTCTCACAAAGGGCTACAACTTTTAACATGAGAAACTGTAGAGGAATAAACACTGAAACAGGGAATAAGAAATAGATCAAGATGATGATCAGCATTATGTCTCGACAAAATAGAGAATATTAAAGGGTAGACTATTAGGCTGTTACCTTTAGTGTTTTGAGATAATCAACCAGGTCATTCTCAAAAAAACTCCCCTTATTCGAAATTTTATCATCTTTCCAAGGAAAATCTTGCATCCATAAGCCTTGGGTTTTGTTGTTCCAATCAACATAGATCAAATTTGCCGTGTGGACAACAACCCGCACCCCTTGAGGATATACAAGAAGCATGGCCTTTGAATGGTGTGTTCCATACGAAATAGGAAGTGGAGGCTTGTGCAAGATCCAATTTGCAGGCTTATTTTTCTGCCCTCCAAAGCAAAACAGATAATAGAAAAAGAGAAAGTTAAAGAATAATATACATTTAAAAAGATATAAGATAGATACCTTTAAATGCTCAAAAGAAGCACCAGTTTCTCCATGCACAACAAGGACATGAGGAACTTTCCTCAAATTTGGGCATGCTATAAGAATAGAAATATTTAGTGTTAAAGCATGCTGCAAATTACAATAACAATAAATAAATACAATTAACACAGAGGAACAAATCACAGTACAAACTCCAAAGTTGTACAAGACGAAGTGAGCAGCAGGTACAGTAGCAATACAAACATTGGCTTATAGTGAACTTCTCTATTTCCTTAAGATGGATGCAAAATAGTAGAAAACTTCAGGACCAGAGTCTTAATATGCAAGAAACTTATGCAACCTTTTCTGCCTACAATAAAAACCGAATCCTATATGAAGTTCCAATAATAAAAGGTTAAACAAATCAAACCCAAAATAATCTGGCAATTTGAAGGAGGAAGCTTGGCATCTTGCTGCTCAGCAGAAATAAACTTTGAAAATCTCCACTAAGGGCCAAGGAAAGAAAAGGGAAGAACAGGCAATGAAGAGAAGAAACAAATAATACATTTCCATATAAATCCTACAAAAAGAGGTTTGCTCATACTTCATATTTTAGAAGAAATTATCCAAAGGCACTCAAGCAGGTTTCTCATATGATATCAAAGTAATGGTCAAGGAAGTAACACATATAAGTATAGACTGAAACAACAAACGGAGCAAGTTCACAAGAAATCAGCCATTTCACTGTATAGATTGTAGAAAAGGAAGTTCTCTCCAAAACAAGTAGATTCAAAATGAATTAATATTACACATGACCATGTTTGCACTTTACACCAAGTGACCAAGGTGACTACAGCTTTCATCTCAGAGTAGGTACCAAGTAAAATTTGTGGACCTGTTATTTGGAGCACAGCAGGTCTAATTCGAAGTTTCAATCACACTAGAATTATGAGGGTAGAGATTTACATAGGTCCTACATGGGCACGATAGGATGGCTGGTTATTACATATGGGGTCAGGCTAATTTGCCAATTTCACAGTAATAGTTGTATTGGGTAAAATAATACAAGAACTTCATAATGTTTATATGTGACACTGTGCTCCTCAGTTAATTTTATTACTCATTGTCTGTTATTCAATATTCACCATCATTAACTGGTTCTTGAATAACTTTGCATTTAGACTATAAAGTGCAAGATGATTTCAAAAGGTTTCATCATGATCAAAAGGGTAAATGAATTAAATAGGGAATGGCAAATATGGCCCCAACATGATTGCAAAAGGTTTCATGCCACGGACTTATGCCTTATTACGAAATTAAAACAATTATTTCCTGTCATATCAATCTAAAAGTTACTTGTATATTATTGCAGCATGCAGGGATAAAACCCTCCTCCTTCCTGTTTAGCAAACAAAAAGACTGTATCTCCCTTTACCAATCATCTAAATTTTTTGCTTTTATATCTTTACTAATAGCGGCATAAAAATAAAGTACATAAAGAAACAGGAATACCAAAACTCAAGGTTGCCAAAAGTTGAGCATTAAATAGCTGAAATGACATACCAGACATCAGCCAATCAATGTCCACCATATAATTAGAAAGGACAGCAACAGAAATGTTCCCCTACTAATACATTGAGACACGGAAAATTAGTATGATCCTGAATACAAGTAGACAAACCTATAATGTAACAGAATCTGAAGGATCAGAAAAATGCTATAACCAAATAACAGATACCCTAGAGTATTCATTAAACATAAATTTAAAGGAACAAAGGAAGTACATAGAACTTCTAGGAAAGAGTAGGATGTATTCATGACAAAAAAGATCCAACATTTCTTTGTTAGCATTAAATGCCATTTTCCTTCCACTATTGCTTCACAATTCATAATTTGCACAAAATCATTAGAAACTACATGAAATCATATAAGAAAAGAATTCTTTTGTAGAAGAAGAAATGTATTATAAACAACGATGCCGTGTTGGTTAGCATAGGCTGTGCCAATGGTATGCTAGCATATGGCAAAGGGTTATGTCGCTCCATGCCAAGGCGTGTTGCCCCCTTATCGAGTGGTATTACTCAGTACAGTAAGGTATCGAATGGTACCAATGGCACATACCAAGTGCCACCCGATACTCTTTTGGGGGCCTCTTTGTTGGTATGCTACTATCCCAAACCAAAAAGGAGAGAAGGTGAAGAAGAAGAGGAGGAAAATTGATCAAAGTTTGAGAACTTCAAATCTCATCAATTGCAGTTTTTTACCCTCCTTGTTTTCTTTGGTTAAGAAACCAAATCCTAGATACAGCAAATTAAGTTAGATGATTTCTCATATTATAATCGTGGAAAGTTATTAAGTTCATAATTTTTGAAATTTGTGGCAAAATTTAGGGATAGTCTAATTTTCCATCTAAATCCTTCATTTTGAGTAGTACATGACATAATTTTACACTAAAATGCTAAATTTATGTAGAATGACTTACATATCTGTCGTGATTTTTCAAAATGTAGCTTTGCCTATTAGTGGGATTGTCAAGGGACCCTCAAATCATGACCTTCCATTCTTCTGCCTTTTCAAATCACAACAACGAACTGCTATGCTCTAATGTTATGGGATTTAGGAGCTCTCCGACTTTGATGAGAGATAAGGTAGAAGTTTCCACGATTATAACATGAGAAATCATCTAACTTAATTTTGCTATATCTCGCGACTTTCTCTTCTTCTGCCTTTTTGAATCCCAACAACGAACTGCTATGCTCTAATGTTATGGGATTTAGGAGCTCTCCAACTCTGATGAGAGATAAGGTAGAAGTTTCCAGTACTAAGTCCAACATGAATGGGATGCAAGAGGTTGTGTTATGGTTGAGCTAAACAAGGTTACAAGGATTGTAGGCTGTTGACGAACGGCCAAGGGATCATATAGCGCCTAAGCGCTGGGTGGGTACATAGGTCAGTGTTCATTATTCAAGACAGTTCAAAAATAAACAAATAAAATAAATAATAGTTACAGAAAAAGTTAAAATTAAAACATACAGCCGGAACCTAAGCAGAGCCTAGTGAACCTGAATGCTACCTTCTGCTTTTAGTATCGTTTACACAATAAACTTTCAAATATAAACTAGCTTGAACACATTAATAATAGGCATCAAGCAGCCTCACCTCTTCTTATCCAATGTTTCACTCTGAACAAGACTAATTATTATTTCTTGAGAGCCAACTAGTCATCTTATTACTTAAAATTGTCACTACCATTCAATGTCAAAGTAAACAAGCAGTTAATAAAGCCACAATTTCATAGATGATACTTCATACCTCTATCACATCTTGAATAGTGACTGACGAGGAATTAGCCCATGTTGGGAGACCTTGGACTTGCATCAGTCGAAAGATCAGAGGAAGTTCATCTCTAGTGACATTAAAATGCTGCATAGCCTCCATTTTTGAAGAATCAAGAATGTTAGTTGTTGCCAGCTGAGAACCACTGGACAGAATAGAAGTTGCTGTGCTATGTCGTGCCAAGTTGTCCTGATCATCACATACTGATTATGCAATGAAAAAGTATTCCATGCACATATTTCCAGGTTTAAATCAATTGATCCATAAAAGCAGAAGACCAACATATAGTTCATCTTATTTCTTCCTAAAGAAAAAAAATCCAGCTTGCTTATGATACTTTCATGATAACATTTGGCGCAGAAAATAATTGTGAATGCGGAGTAATTAAATTTCTTCCATAAAGCCCACATAGAGCTGCATCAATAGGTTAACATCCATCCTGGATCTAATTATACTTGGCATATTGCATCAAGGAAAAAAATGCAAATGAATTTTTTCTATGTTCCTCGCTTCCTTGGTTGTCTCAGTGTTTCTAAATTTCCAAATTAATGATGCAATCAAAACTACAAAATTGAGAACCAAAGCTGAAGTTCAAATAAGAGCTTGATTCTTGCTTCAATGAAATTGCCTGACTCTGAATAAAAAAATTACAAGAATCGGTGTTTGGAACCAGTTATTCCAATTTCCAAGCATCTTTATTCCTCTAACAATGACCCAGTGCCTAACCATCCATACAAGAAGATTCATGCCTTGTTGACAATAATAGTTCAGACCAACTCATCTTATCGTATTATATTAACTTATTCGAACAAAAATAAACAATCCAACTGGAAAATGTAAGTCAATAAGAATGAATAGCATCAAATAAGAATAATAATAACAATTCAAAGGCAACACGTGGCTAAGTGAGTGACTCTAGTTATAGGACTTATACAAGAGACATCTACCCATAAAGAAAAAGTATCTACAGATGAAAATATCAGGGTAAGATACCTGCAAGGTTCTTGCAAAAGCTTCATCTTCGAGAATTTGTCTATTCCTTTTGGTAGACAGACCAACCTCTTCACCGTGTCTTTTTCCTTTTCTAGAGGAGCTAGAATCTGTTGTTGATGAAAAAGCATGCTCATCGCCAATGGTCGCATACTTAAATAAATAAGTACCAGGAATCAACTCCATCACATCACCATTAACAATCATGACTTTCTCCTGGGAACAGATCTTCCTTCTATGACCCTCTGATCTGATAATAACAGGATTTGGTCCTTCCTAGACCATCCAAACCAAATCTTAGAAGCCTAAACGTTTTCATCAAAGTCCACTTATGTGTGTAAATTGTATACTTATATAAGGCCCGCCTAGTACATCAAATCATAAATTCAATTACAATACTACCTAATAGTTAGCATGATGTAAAACAACAAAGCAACATAACACAAAAACTCCACAAAAAATATAATTTGAATTTGATAAACAGTTACCCACCACAAGAACTTCAGCTGAACCATCACCAGATGCATGCAAACTTATATGCTTGCGGCTAACTCTTTTATCAGAGATTGCCAGATGATTGCGACCCACAACATTAGCTCCTTCAAAAATTGGTATTCTTGAGACCGAGTCATTCACCACCAGGTTACTTTGAAGAGGAACCAGAGCACCAATCTTTACCTAAGAAGTTGCCAAGTTACATTTTAGGTTGCCTGAGTCATGTACACTTACATGATGAATCATTCTTCTCTTAATCTCATTAATTGCATGTTGATGGGTCAAAACTACTCCAAACATATCTACTAAAAAATTTCAAACACATCAGTTTTGCATATGGAACACTCTTGTCACGTAAAATTACAAAAGACTAGAATTGTTTATTTTTTTGCTTATTTCTGAAAAAAGGCCTTTCAAGAATCATCCCCAAAAAGACAAAAAAACAAAAAAGAAGAAAAACTCCATTTATGTGTTTGATAATAGAATATGTATCCCTCCCCATTCAATTGACACAATGCATCCATAGGAACTAAACAAGCAAGCCTTAAGTTAACACCAAATTAACAAATGCAATTGAAGGAAACCTACAGAACTGCCGCCAATTCTTGGATTGCGGGAATCATCCCCGCATCAAGAAAAGTAACATTCTTGGCGCAACAGGTGAAGAAAATCCAAGGAAACTCACCCGAGAAGCAGACATAGAGAAGAGGGTTGTTGCAAAAAATAAAAACCCTAGCGCTCGCGAGAGATGGAAAGGGGAGTGAGGTTTTTGGAGTTGAATTCGAGGAAAACTCCTCGAAGATTGGAGAACGAAGCCCTTCTAAATCGGCAATCGGCGAATGCCGGCTGTCATTGTATTACAACTTTCGAGATGCAGACTTCTCTTGTAGAGGAGAACCAAGAGAGTCGGCAACCGCTACCTAATTACGCCGAGAGCTATTTATTTTAGATTTTTAGCTACTGGTTGCATGGAATGATAGAATTACGATTAATATCTCCCATGGGGCTGTGGACATTATTGCCAGGGCTGTCAAAAAAAGCCTGGGGCCTCGGCTCATTAAGAATTATCGAGCTGAACCGAGCCAACACTTGGTTCACTCAGGCTCGACTTGATTAAGCTCGTGTACATATATATATATATATATATATATAAGATATTTATAAGGTTTATATCGATTGGTATTGATCTCTATAAATAATAATAAAAAAACTTAGCCTTGCTCTAACCTTCATCTCCCTATGGGCAGCCGACCGTCCTAAATCCTCTCCATCGAAATTAAAAAAGCCAAAACCTACCTCCAACCACCATCTATTTGGAGATCACTCTTGTTTCTGGAGGAGTTGGAACTTGTTGGAGCTAAAGGGGTTTCGGATGACTCCTTGAATCTTTTTCCTTATGATGTTTAAAATCTTTGTTCCTTTGAAATGCTTTATTGTCTTTTGAATAAAAAAATGCATTATTATCTTAGATTTATCAAAAGATTCTAATGTTGGCGGCTGATGACTCTCCCTCTTTACCAATATCTTATTTTTCGTTTCGAGCTGTTGTCGGGCTTGTCAAGGCCCGAGTCGAGCCTTGTCAAGCTAGGCCCGAGTCAAGCTGAGTTAAGTTTTTTCAACTCATTTTGAGCTCAAGCGAGAAAAAACTACCTATCGAGCCGAGCCGAACCCAGCTCGCTCAAGCTCTTATTAATAAACTTTTTTATTCAATATCTTTTTAATAAAATATATATTGTTATAGTAAATTCAAAGTATTTATAAATATAAATTTCTCTCTCGACAGCCATTATAGCACTTACCTGTCTACCCAAAAATACTGAAAGTTTCAGCATGGAATATACTAAAGTTTTACATTTATTTATATAAAATATTTACAAATATTTAATGTTTTTCTATGGGTACCTACTTGAAATTTTAACATTTTTAGGAGAGAGTAGAGAGAAACCTAAATTTATTAACACTTTAAATCCGCCATTAAAAAGCCTAGCAAGGTTCGAAAAGCCAATTAATGAAGTGTTAATTTATTTTATTTTTAAATTTTTTGGTAAAGATAAGTGTTAGATGGGTTTCTCTCATCTATGATAGTACATCATATCCTCATTTTGTTATATAAAACGCATTACTAGAGATCGATTTATAAATTAACTTTCCTAAAAGTATTTTATATAGAAATTAATGACTTTCTACCTCTTGGTGTATTAAAAAATTCCACTAACAAACACGGTTTAAGATGGCGAATTCCCACGCGGTGTTAGCAGGCAAAAGTTATAGTAGTTTTAGAATTAGTTTAAATAATATATTACTTTGAAACATTGTTTCTTGTAGTAGTGACCAAAAACTCTGAGCGTTGTTAGAATATTTATTTTCTATATTGTTATAATATTTATAATCACCTTAATATAATATTACATTTTGGTTAAAAATATACCTACAAGATAAAATAGAGTAAAAATGAGTTTAGCCCTCTTTTTATTTTTTTTATCAAAATAAACTATCTCTCCAACTGTTAGGATCCGACCACACGAGTTAAATCGAGTCGAATCAAATTAGTTACTTAGTTTTATCTTATTATTTTAAATTTTAAATAAATTGAATAATCCGCATGTGGATCCCATCTGCTAAGAATTTCACTCTTATAAATAGGGGTGGACATTGTTGATAATTATCATTTAAGAAATTTGAGTTTAGCCATGTTATTATTTTCGTCATTATCTTTTATCGTAGCTACGACGACCGGCACAACGTCGGATAATTATTATTCTACCCTTCTTCGATCTTGCTCCACTGTTTTATTTTTAACTTTTCATTCCGACTCTGATTGAAGTGAAATGAGAGCCATTAAAACCCTGACTCGCGAGGCTACTACCACCTAAAATTTTATAATTTTTTATGTCCCGATCAGTCATATTTGATTCGTAACACAAACTTATTACCAAATGAGATCTAATTTACTATAGTCTAAATAAAAATGCTAAACTAATTAGCATTTTTAAAAATACTAATCAGTTCAGCGTTTTTATTTATAGATATTTTTTTCTTAACTGCTGAAAAATTAAGTTAAAATAATTTATATACATAAAATGCTAAATTAATTAGCATTTTAAGACAAGACAAAAATGCTGAACTAATTAGCATTTTTACTTAGAGTTAAAATAGTTCAGTATTTTTATTAGGGCTCCAGTAAATTAAACTCTATTTGGTAATAAGTTATACTTTTGGTAAAATTAAATTCAAACAGGACTATTTTGGTCAAAAACTCGAGTAAAAAATGCCATATAGTTCAATTAATAAATATACCGACATAACGTGTTCTAGAAATGTTTTATAAAACAGGTAAGGTATAAATAAAAAATACATGAAAATATAAGGTGTTAATTATAAATATCCACAAAAAAATATAAAAAAATACAACACGGACTAACGATTGTAACTTAGAATAATCCACTTCTCTCGTAAATCTCCCATGTTATGTCTAGATTATGAATAAAAACTAAACAAGTGATTGTATTATGTAATAGTTTTCCGTACCCTCATAATGTACTGTGATAAGCTATTAATCATATTAAATGACAGATCCTTGATGGCATTGGGGGCTCTACTGCCACAATTAAGTGCACACCCACCAACCATCTATAGGAGAAAAAAATATATATATATATAAAATAAATTATACTATATATTTTATCTATTTTATAATTCACGATTCGTGTTTGTCTTTACGATTTTATAATCCAACCCTCTTTTTTTTTATAAGAATATAATTCTTGTTTAACCCCTGATATTATTTTGACTAACTAATATCGATTAAATTACTAAAATATATTCATTATTATTTTTCCTCCTCTCTGCTCCTCTTTTAAAGAATACATGAGTAATTTAAGTATTTATAAATTATTTTATATAACGGAATATTTTTTTACTTGTACTATTTAAATTAACGATAGGGTTAAATAAGAATCGTAAGAAAAAAGTAGGCGTTGGGTTACAAAAATCTTAAAGACAAGGTATGAATTTCCCAAAAAAATTTCTCTATTTTTAGAGATGAAGCAGTTTGTCCAGAGAGGTTATGAAAGACTGATTTAGTAATATTGCAGCTTAGTGCAGTAGCTCGATGAGATAATTAGTCTATATATATATCTAGCTTTAATGTTTATGTATTTTTGTATTCAAAGAGGGATGAACTTTTATCCCGTCTATATTAAACTTACTAGCTCTTGTATGATAAAAAAATATATTTAATTGCATATCAAATTGTTATTGCAAATATAAAATTAACAGGAGGTTGATTAATATTAACCTACGAGGCTGCTACAAATGTCATGCCGCCCCAATATGGAACTAATTATCTATAATTTGTGTTCGTAAATTATAACCGTAGTTAAACATTGAATCCCATAAAATTAACAAATTAAAGATTAATTTATTTTAATTCAAATCTCATATTAGAGGAAGAAATACAAGTAATTTATGATATATTATTAGTTACACTCTTGAACTATAGCTTATTTTTCGTATAAAATATCTTATTTATTTGCTGCGACACTTTGAATTTATGTAAGTACGAGTAATTTGCATATAACATCCTATTTTTTAATAAAATTATAATTTACATATTTTATTAATTAAAAATATTTTATTTTTAAATAATTAAAATGCCCTTTTATAAGTTGAATTTAGCTGAGTTAGATTTAGTTATCTAGTCGGTAAAAAATAAGGTGTAAATTGTAATTTCTTAAAATTCAGGGCGTCATATGCAAATTTCACTAAGTATAATTATCTCTAACAAATATAAAGTATTATTTGAAATTAATGAAATATTCTAGTTAATTAACTTCATCTCATTTTATTAAGTTAAACTTAACTCAAAGAGTATAGCTTAATATATTTTTAACAAAGTGAAGAGTTAATTTATACATAATAAAAACATACGGCTATTAGTGAAGAGATGGAAATATTAGTCAATTCTGGCGGCTTATCTTTTTAAAATTACTACCTGTCTCCTCGTTTTAAGTGCAGAGACCGACCAATGTTTAGTAAAATTAGTAGATACATCTTATACTACTAAGAAGATGTAGAGTGATTTATATTTTTACTGTAAACTTTACTTAGGAATAAACGTGAATTTATACAAAGTGGGATCGGGAAAACTCCAATGTGGTGTTAATAGTGATAGAATAGCAATAAATAAATTCTAATCGCGTATTAAGCATCTTAATGCAAGTAATTATAAGAATGTAAATAATAGAGACAATAAAGAGAGATAAGATTTATGTGGTTCGATGATGTGCCTACGTCCACGGGCGGAGCAATCTTCTTTCACTATGCAAATTCCTTAATTACAAAAAGTTTAGCAACTCTAATCACTTTTAATACAACGGTGGCTCACAATCATAGATGTTCTTCTAACAATTAAGTCCTGAAAAACTCACTTTAGTATTTATAGGGCAGGTTCAGATTGGAGCTTTTCCGCAGGGCGTTTGAACGCCCGTAGGGCGCGTTCGAACGCGCCCAGTAATAACACTGCGAAACTCAAGTGGCGCTCGAACGCAAGAGGGTCTTGTTCGAACGCTTGCATCAAGAATGCTCTTGAGTTGAGATTCACGTTTGAAAATGACTGGGCTGTTCGAACGTCTGCATCAAAGTTGCTCTCAAGTTGAGATTCACGTTCGAACTCGGCTGGGTCGTTCGAATGCCTGAATCAAAGTTGCTCTCAGGTTGAGATTTGCGTTCAAACGCGGCTGAGCCGTTCGAACGCCTGCATCACACAGCCTTTGTCTAGAAATTGCATTCAAACATCTCCAGATCTCGTTCGAACATACTGACACAGAAATACTGATATATACTGAAAACTTGTTAAAATTGAATTTAAACTTATATATATATATATATATATATATATATATATATATATATATATATATGCCCATTATTTTCTCTGAAGTCGCCTACTTTGGGAAAAAAAAATCTTAAAAGAAATAATAATAAAAAATCTTCTTAAGAAGTCAGATGTTGCCTACCACCGACGTCTCGAGATGAGCTATTTCTTATCCTCCTCCCAGGTGACAAAGAAGACTGACAAGTGACACATGACATACGGCTGCACTCACCGTGTTCGCAATCCGCGGCTGCATGTCAAACAAGCAACCATCTACATTCCAAACCTAACCCCACCTCCATCATCTATTCTTATTATAAACAATATACTCAAATATATATAAAAATATTCCTCCATATCAATTCATTTTATTTGTATAAACTACTAGAATCAACTACGGGTCATTTATAATGTCCCCAAATCATACACTAATACCCCTTAAAATAGTAAACTAGTATGTTAAGAGGCTCATTACTAGGTACCTACACCATCACTCAGCTCCTTAAAAGATCAAAAAGAAAGGGGAAAAAAAAAAAAGAAATCCTAGTCGGTGGTTTAAATACCTTGACGGAGCCCTTCTCCAAGGTTAGAACAAAATGTTGGGATCCGAATTACTCCCAATGCCCCTCGTCTTCCCGTTCCTCGCCGATGAGTCCCCGTCTAGGGCCGCCGAACCCGAACCCGAACCCGAACCCGATAAGGTCCAGAAGCCGCCATTGAGCCGGTCGAGCTCGCAGCTCGACCGGTGGTCGAGGGGGCGGGCGATTCGGTCTGGCCGCCGGATCGAGTGGCCGGCTATGAGGGAGAGGGCGACGGCGCCGCCGCCTTCCGTTCCAACTCGGTCGCCCTCTTACTCTTCCTTGTCTTCTGTTTCTCCTTCTTCTTCTCCTCCTAGGAGGGAGGTGGAGGAGGAGGGGGAGGAGAACGGCGGAGTGACGGAAGGGAAGGAGATCTACATGGTGTCGGACGGGACGGGGTGGACGGCGGAGCACTCCGTTATCGCGGCGCTGGGCCAGTTCGAGCATAGCCTCGTGGATCGGAGCTGCCCAGTAAATACCCACCTCTTCTCCGGGGTAACTTCGTCTTTTCACGGCCCTACCATCTTTCCCCTCCTCTACAGTACTCTTCGGTCTTCTCTTTTTATTAGCTTAAGCATAGCTGCATGAAAATATCCGGGATATTTTTATTTTAGTCCCTACATTATATGTTTATTTCACTGTTTTTTAATTCGACCTTTTGCTTGCCATGCTTTCTTTGAAAATCTGATGACATATATAAGCGAAAAGATAGGGTGTGAAATAAAAAAAAAGATCCGTGTGTTGAGTTTAGAAATGTTTATTCATAAATAAATGATTTTACGGGGGTATAGACATAAAAGTTCTCTCCTTTTCTTATTCTACTGCTGTCCCAAATCCTTCTTGTACAAATATTGCGAGGAAAGAATTAGAAGCTCCTTATTTTAGATTCTTTTGATGAGATTAGTGTTGATTTTCCGCTAATTAGTGAACCCAAGAATGGCTTCGCTTTGTTGCACGATTTCTAGTAATCATTATGCAAGACCCGATTTTGTGAGAGCTTCTAAGAGTAGAGAGCGTTTACCCACTTCGTCCTCAGAATATGGGGTTCTTCTCCAGTCCTGTATTGATACCCGATCTCTTGAACAAGGAAGGAAGCTCCATTCCCAGATTAAGGAGGCTGGGTTTGAGAGGAACCGAGATTTGCTGCCTAAACTAGTTAAATTATACTCTAGTTGTGGTCGAATTGAAGATGCCCGAGTACTGTTCGATAGAATGATCAAGAGAAGGTTAGATGTGTTTGTTTGGACATCAATGATTTCTGCATATGTTAAGAATGGGGACCCAAGTGAAGGGATAAAGCTTTTTGTTGAATTGCTTAGATATGGCAAAGAACCTGATTCTTACACCTTTTCGGCGTTGTTGAAGGCGTCCGCTGAATTGGGATTCCATAGGCTAACGATGCAGTTGCATTCGATGATTGTTAAATGCGACTGCATCTCTTGTCTATCAGTTGCCAATTCTCTTATTTATGCATATGGGTCATTTGGAGACATAGGTGCAGCACACAAAGTGTTTGATAAGATGGAGCTTCGCGATATCGTTTCATGGTCCTCAATGATTCAAGCATGCACTCGTGTGAAAAGCTATGCTGAGTCCATGATGCTGTTCTGTAGAATGCAACATGAGGAGTGCCTCAAGCCCAATGAACTTACTGTTGTCTCCTTGTTGCCTGCCTGTGGTTTCTTTTCTTCTTTGAGAAGAGGACAGGCTATCCATGCTTATGCTATAAGGAATGGATTTAGTGAGAATCTTATTGTCGGTTCTACGCTTGTTACGATGTATTCCCAATGTGGGGAGCCTGATGTTGCATACAGGGTTTTTAGTAGTTTAGAGAGAAAGAATGTCATTCTATGGACCTCAATGATCAAAGGGTTTTCATTGAATGGAAAACCTGGTTTGGCATTGAATCTGTTTCAGATAATGCAGAGACAAGGATTAAAGCCAAATCACATCACCTTTGTTGTGATCCTGATGGCCTGCAGCCATGGTGGCTTTGTTGATACAGGCTTGGAGATTTTTGAGACAATGCGGGAGAAGTTTGGAGTAAAGCCTAGGGTCGAACACTATGCATGTGTTGTGGATATGCTGTCTAGAGCAGGAAGACTAAATGATGCTGAAAGGCTTATAGAGAGAATGAGTATTAGGCCTAACGGGAGTGTACTTGGATGCCTTCTTGGAGCTTGTCAGGTGCATCGCAATGTAGAACTTGGTGAGAAATTGGCTTATAGGCTTTTTGAGCTTGAACCAGATAACACTGCTAATTATGTGATATTGTCTAATATTTATGCTTCTGTGGGAAGATGGGATGATGTTGGGAAAATAAGACAGATGATGGCTGCAAGGGGACTGTTAAAAGAATGGGGATGTAGCTGGATCGAGATAATGGACAAAGTGTATGTGTTCGGAGCACATGATAAATCCCATAATGAGTCTGAGAAGGTCTACAAGTTGTTGGAGGAATTAGGTGATAAGACAACCAAGGCAGGTTATGTGCCATCAACAAAGTTTGTGCTGCTTGATGTCGAAGACGAGGACAAGAAGAAGATGCTTTGTAGCCACAGTGAAAGACTTGCTATAGCTTTTGGTTTGTTGAAAGCTCCTCTGGGTGTCCCTATAAGGATTGCCAAAAACCTCCGAGTTTGTGGGGATTGCCATGATGCAATCAAGCTTATATCCAAAGTCACATCACGGCAATTTATTATCAGAGACACAAGTCGATTTCATCATTTTTCACAGGGAGCCTGCTCTTGTGGGGATTATTGGTGAGGTAATGTAGAGTTTGACTGAGGGTAAAGTTAGAAAATTACCAATAGAACTAAGAGGTGAAAATTATTTGAAGAGAATTCTTGAGGTAACATTTACAGCACAATTTGCTGTGTCAATGCCAGGATGGTTATTTATTCAATGGTGGGCATATCAATGTACATCTTGTCTTTGGCAAATTCTTCTTCATGATTGGAAATGCAATGTTTAATCAATCATAGAAGGAATTTGATCATAACCTTTTTATTAGAAATTATCTCTCAGATGGAATGCCACGCATATGTCTTATATCCATACAATGGTGGGCATATCACTGTCCATCTGTGTTTTCTCTTATTCTTTTCATAAAAAGCAAATGTTGTGTAAGCATACATTTATTAATCAGAATCATTCTACCTAATTATCTTTTGCCTCCAATGTTTTTCAGATTGTTGACATGGATATACTTCTCGAAATCATAAAGCAAGCTGCAAAAGAAGGTGCACTATTCCTATACACTCTTGCCGATCCCTCTATGGCAGATTCAGCTAAGCATGCATGCAAGCTCTGGGGTGTCCCAGCCACGGACATCCTTAGACCCACAACTGAAGCCATTGCTGCCCATCTTGGTGTTGCCCCTTCTGGCATTCCCCGAGGTGCTCCAGGCCGAAAGGGTCAACTTACTGATGAGTACTTCCGACGCATTGAAGCTATTGATTTCAGCATCAAACAAGATGATGGAGCTCAGACTCAAAACCTCCATCATGCTCATATCGTCCTTGTTGGTGTCTCACGCACGGGGAAGACACCATTGTCAATATATCTAGCTCAAAAGGGATATAAGGTAGCAAATGTTCCAATTGTGATGGGCGTGGAGCTGCCGAAGACCCTTTTTGAGATTAATCAAGAGAAGGTGTTTGCATTAACTATAAGTCCAGTGGTTCTGCACGCTATAAGGACGTCAAGGGCCAACACTCTAGGGCTCCGTGATCATGTTAGGACTAATTATTCAGAGATGGACCATGTGAGGGAGGAATTGGAGCATGCCAATCGAATCTTCGCGCAGAATCCAACCTGGCCAGTGATAGGTAAGCAATTGTTTATTATGTATCATGATATGCTCAGTAGGTTATTAGTTATCTGTTGTTACCATTGCTAGATCTTTTCATGCAGATGTAACAGGGAAAGCCATAGAAGAAACTGCAGCTGTGGTAGTGAGAATATACCATGACAGGAAACACAAAGGCTCCATGCCACGTATTTCAAGACGATTCCAGCATTAGAGGTTCTAACTGCCCCTCATCTTGTACGTAATGTATGTTGCTTTCTGTAGTGAGATGTTTGTCACAGAACTGTAAAAATTAAATACTCTCTGTGCAATATGCTCATATGACCTTTTGCTATATCACTTTGCCGTAGTTTATATCAGACAAAAGTTACTGTATTATTGCTACCTCATCTATTTTTTTATTATATCCATCTTCTTAATCATCAATTCTTTACTATATCCATATTCTTAATGTAACAAAACCATGTATGCGGCCAAGTGCTCAAATAATATTTTCTTAAAAGAAATGAGAACTTAACGGTGTCCTAGTTAAATTGATGTCATTGGGATAGGATAATGTTAAAAGGAGCTCATGTTGAATCAGTATACTTAGATTCAAATCTCAATGGACCGATTTATCTGGGGGCAATATTAAGTTCTTGTTTCACTCGGGGAAAAAAAAACCATGTCCACCATAACTCTTTTGGGTTTCTTAGCAAAATTAAGAAAATTAAGAAAGCTTTGAATTCTTTTTGGCTTGGTCTATAAACAGGTCAAGCATGAGTGGATCAAACTTTGAGAAGGTTAGTCAAATTATGTAGTAATCTCATTCAAATACTCCATATGCATGCCATTTTTTTTAGAGTGACTCCATATACACGTCTTTTTTTTAGGTACTATTAGAAAAAGGTTGGCATCCCAACTAGTATTGGCTCACACTCGTGGCTTGTGTTGTACGTTAGTACGCTACTGATTAATTTTTACTAATCCGTATCATAATAAACTTGAGTCTATGAAAGTGGTAAAACTTTAGCATCTGGTTGATGGTTAGCTTCAAAACCACTTCTTAATCTTGAACGGGTTTAGAAAAGTTGGATGTTTGATTATTATTAATCGGGTTACTGTCATCATTACTATTAAAATTATTCCGTAAAATTAGTATAATAATACCTTTGATTTGATATAAAAAAAGTTGTCCTTAAATTAAAATAAGAAGTGAGTTTAGATGATATCTTATGTCAATTGTATAAAGTACCTTTTGTAGTGGAGGAATTAGATATATTATTAAAAAAAGGCTTTTGAGGAAAGAGAGGAGAAAATGATTGAAACTGACACTTAATTAAAGTGATGTCAAAATAATAATTTAAAATTAGTATTAAATTAGTTTAACTTGGTACTCTAAATCAGGTTTAGGGAGTAGTAGGTATGGGATAACCATGTTTTGAGAAAAAAAAAACTTGGTGTTTGGTGTCAAAACCAGGTTAGCAGAACACTAACCTGGTTTAAAGAAACTTAAACCCAGTCCAAACGAGGCCAGGTTTTTGGGAGAGGTTATCCTCTATAGTTTGAGAGAAAATCACTTCACCCCTTTGAATTTATAAAGGTATGTTTGGTTGGATGATGACACAATGAGAGACAAATCTTTGAGTGCTTACTTTTGATATTTGATACTTCGCTTTAATTATAGTTAGTTCCATATGTAATACAGTTAAGTAAGAGACTTGTTCTTAGTATCGAGTTATAATAGTATGATTGAAACTAATGATATAAATAAGTCTGTGGGCTTTTTTCTTAAAAAAAAAGAAGAGAGATAAGTCCCTAGATTTATCTCGAGGGATGACATTTCTGTCCAGTTGATTAATCTCATTTTTTAATTTTAAACCAAATATGATGACTAAAATCCTATCTTCTTCCAATTCTAATGAATTGTTTGTTTGGTTTATACGTAACTATGGATGGAAACATGGAATAACTAAATACAATAATATTATTATCATTATACAGAAAACTAATAAAGCTGAAACATAACATCACACCTCTCCAATAAATAAAAATAATTGAGATTATTAACCTTCCTTTTGGGATATACCATCACACCTCTCCAATAAATACTATATCCCTTCTCTACAGAATATAACATCTGGTTCAGATTATTAGTTTAATCCATTATTTTCATACTAAACATGAGAGATATTGGATTTATGGATTATCTAATCCAATCCAACCGCTAGGTTTTCTGATTAAAGATAACACTAAACTTTCTCTTTTAATCCATATTTATTTATTAGATGCATGATTATATACAGTGGTATCAAATTCTGCTGTTAATTCGACTTGTTTGCACAAAACTTGTTAGTCCAAAGAATATATATATATATATTATCACAGTTGTTAAATATCTAATATTTGAATTAATCAACTGCTCACTAATCGAAATATTGTTTCTCTAATAATTTAATTTTGCTACACCTAACATAATGTGAAGCTTAGATTTGGCACTTAGCAATCAGTGAAACAAGTTTTTAATAGTATCTCACATACTATATATCCACAAAAATTAAATAACTCCCTTTAGAAGAGCAAGAAACAATTAGTAGTAGTGGAAGCCTACAAACAGCACTCTAAGCCAAACTTCTCCAATGCCAAAAAGCAGCAGCAAAGCAATACTTGAAAACTTGACTACAAGATATAGAAGAAAAACAAGTGCTATCCACAACATACAAAAGGCACGACTGCATCTACCTTCCTTTCCTCTTATCCATATTCTCACCTTCCTACTAAAATAAAATACTATTCTCCTCAAAATACCCTCTTATTCCTCTGTACAACCCTACAACTCTTCTTCCACTGCCTATTCTTTTCTGGGCTTTCATCTTAGTGCTACTAACTTTTCTCCATTTCTAAATCAAAGCATAATGAGAAGCAAACATTTTTCTCTTCCAAAGAGAAGGTGGAAAACTGCAAGTGGCCATAGAATTGCTTGCTTGCTTGCTTATGGGGAGTGCATCACTGGGCATTACTACTATCACTACTATCACTACCAGCCATCTTGCCCATGGAGAGAGTGAAGTACAGCAGGATCAATGTCCCCATGCTGGACCTGCATATATAGATAAAGTAAAGTATGGCATTAGTTAAGTATACACTAAGTTTATCTTCCACCATTTGGATATTGATAAAGGTTTGATTACAGCACTATATACAACTTATAATTACCTAAAATTGTGTGTATGATACTACCCAATAAAGGCATGATTAATTGCAGAATTCTTTTTTTTTTTTTGGTGAAGTTAATGGATGGAAAAAAGATTAAAATTTTTTGAAGAAGGTTTAAGTAATTGTTTATCTAGAAGCATATATATATATATATATATATATGTAGACTTTATCCATCTATATAGGAGACTAGAGGGCGGAATAGTGTTCATACATTTGGATTTATACAAGACATACAAGATCATGATACCATCCTTGCGTCGGACAAAAATACACGTACCCCTCTCAACAGCGAATCTGGTCCCTCCTCAGGCAGATCACAACAGTGCACGTGGCTACGTGCCACTACCCAATGGAATCCCCAATGAACAGAGTTATACAACGTACCAGTAGTGTAATTTGTAAACGATCCCAGTCCACAAATACCTTAGAATTCACCCACGTGTCTCCTCCCTTCTACTATAGCCCACCACGTATCTTCGCCCATCTCCTATAGGCCCACTGCCGGTGGTCCCTACGGGTAACATCACAAAGTCACACCTACCACTAATCGACGCTTAATTTTATTCTCCTTTGGCACATTATCACATACCATTGGAAAACGTGACCATCTAACTAATAGTAACAGGGGTGTAATTTGTAAAAAAAATATTAAAAAAATCTAGTATAATATTTTGAAGGTTTTCATTGGCAATTACGTAAAAAATACTTCTTATTGAAAAGAAAAGAAAAGAAAAAAAAAAGCCGTAGGGGTCATCAGGTTCCGGCCACAGGAGGCAGTTGGTGGGCCCAATCTAACATGGCCCACTAAGGATCAGCATCCATCGCCCACCGGCCCACTTAGTGGTCCCCAGATAACTTATTTAGATAATTACAGTAAGACCCCTTAAATCTACCGCATATTATATATCCCAACTTTATTTAGGCCTTTGAGATAAGAAAAAATAAATAAAAAATAAATAAATTGTGATTATAGTAAAGTACCAGGGGCAATTTGCAATTTGGTGTCGTTAGGAAAACTTACAATGTGGCGAAGACGAAGAGAACCCTCCTTGGGTTGAGCCACGACGACGGACGCCGGCCGACTCGCCTGCACTTCCCCCACCCGGATGTTGGGGTAGTCGTATGAAAATTCCTGCTGTGATCTCCATCCCCTGCCACGTGTACAGAAACTGTGGCCTTCTCGCCGGACTCCCCCCCACCTACGCATGTATATATTTCATTCAGACTACAATTTTATGACTATTATTCACACACTGTTATAAATATAAAAAATCCCTCAACTCGCCGTTTCCAAACCGTCCGACTCCGACGAGTCACAAACCGAGTCGAATAAAACCAAAAGAAATAACAAAATAAATATAAATATAAATCAACTCAACTCACCGGCCGAGTTGGTCATTTCTCCTTCCGCCGCCCTCCTCTCCCTCTCTCCGCCGCTTCTTATCCGAGACAAAGATTTCAAAACCTTCAAAGAAAATCGAATTAAAACCCAAAATTTAAAAACTAAAAATCATCACAAAAAACCCCAAGAAGTCGTAGATAGTGTTTACAGATACGGGTTGACTCGGCGTGGGCTCGTCCTGATCGGGGTTGACCTTCGATAAGGCTCCGATATCGAGAGCGACGAATTCGCCATGTTCGACCCCGCTTATACTGAGAAGCTGGAAAAAAAATGAAGGAATAAGAATAAGCTATCCAGGTAGTTATACAACAACTCGATACAACGGTATCAAGAATTAAGTTAATATAAGGAATTAATACTCACAGGCTCGAAGTTATCCGCCATATGCTCTTCTTATTCCTTCCTTTATCCTCCTCTTCCCCAATAGATGGTAACAAAAGGCAAAGCTAAGAATTCTCTCTCTCTCTCTCTCTCTTACGATTTCTTCTCTTGAAAGAAGAGAATAATAGTTAGGAGTTGAGGAAAGGAGACGCTTCTATGCCCCGATATTAATATAGACTATAGAGAGGAGAGGAGGAGAGAGAGAGAGAGAGGGAATTAAAGCATGGGAAGGGTAAAATGGGAATTTCGATATTGGAGAAAGGGTAGTTCTGGAAACGGAGAGGCAGCCCACCTTCTGTTGCGTGTTTGCCTGTTTGGTCTTACTTTAGGGTTTAATTATACTTTAGCTCCTTTGAACTATTTTTTTTTTCACATAAACCCTCTTAATTTCTTTTATTCAAATATGTCTGGCTTAAAAAAGTTCTTAGTAAATATAATTAGTTTATAAGAAATTTCCAAATTACACCTTATATTTTTATCAATTCTAACATAACCTCTTATTTTTCGCTTTAAATCTAAATGAGAGGCCAGCAATAAATAAGAGATAATCTTTCAAATATCCAAATTAACTCTGAGTGGGACATGATAGGGTAATTACATTTAGGAGGGGATTTTTGATTTAATAATATTCTTAATAATTTAATCTGTAGAGTAATTTGTAAATCATAGATTATAGTTAGTCAAAATAATAATAGGGTATTGTACTATTATATAAAAATTATAGAGACACAAAATTTTAATTATAAAATTCTAAAAAATAGGGTGTTAATCGAAGATAATCTTGGATTTTAAAGTTAATTAGATTTATATCCTTGAATTATTGCCTCTTTATTTACATAGACCCATTTATTTAACTAATATCTCTCCTTTAGTGATGGTATTAATAAAAAATATCAACTATCTTATCTTAAAATTTTATATATTTTAAAATAATAATAATAAATAGTTATTAAAACATTTAAATTGTAATAAATTAAACAAACAATAATAGCTTTTTAGAGATTCTATATAGATATAATAATCTAATTCTTATATTTACCAATATGATAAAAGAAATTATCTCTTTGAGTTAAATAAATTTTACCCCATATATTTGTACCTCAAATTATTTTATTCTTTTTTATAAAAAAAAACTAATAACTAAAAGGAAATTATTAGAGTTTTCATCAAAATTAGCGAACTTCTGAATTATTAAAATACTCTTTTTATATAAAATATAATAGATTATTAAAATGTCCAAAATATTTTTTCGCTAATTTGTCTAATAAATTTAATATATATATATATATATATATATATTTTAGTAATTTGGGCGGAACTCGGTTAAGTGGAAAGAAACTCTAACAATTTTATTTTAGTTATATTTATTTTACTTTAGTTATAAAAATAAGGATTAATTTATTATAAAACATTATATAAAGATAAATAATTTTAGGCATATGTACGTGCGTAAAATAAAATGCATTTATCCTTATTTCTTTCCTTATATTTATACCATATGGATTCATTCTTTTAACAATAATATTTACAAACGAGTTGAAATATTAAACAAGAACACAAGTTATTTATTAAATATATTAACTATATTTTTTGAGTGATGAACAAATTTATCGAATGATAAATAAGGTAATCATGTCATAAAGAGATTAATCGAGTCATAAATATAGTGGAAGACCTTAAATAAATTAAACTAATAAATATAAATAAATTCACTATATTAAATTCAAACTCATTCAAAATTCTTCTCGGTCAATAAAAATATTACCAATTTACTCTTCAAGAGAAATTTACATATAACACCTTATTTTTTTACTATTTACAAATTGAACAATATAGTTTAGCAAATATATACAGAAAATCTCTAGATTAAGTTGATTATACTAAAAGATTATAAAAATATCTTCGCAAAGTTATATAATTTTTACTTAATGGGTTCGGATCTAACACAGTGTTAATCGAAAAAAGTGGGAATATAAAATAGAGCGTTATATGCAAATTTTTCTGTTTCCGAACTATTTATATACAGTGCAAAAACAGGAAGAGGGATTCAAAATATTGATAGTATCTAAAATGAGTCATCCCCTAAATGATTGGCATTCTTGGCTGTTACACGTACTTTCTCCTTCAAATGACAACTTAAAATAGGAGTCCAATTGGTAATGAAATGAGATTGTCTTCTCCTCTCTTGTTTTGTTCTCCTCTTTATATTCTAGACAAGAATGTTTATTATCACTTCAAATTAACTAAGATTTGAGAATTTTATCAAAAAAAAGTACATTTTATCTTTATTATTATTATAAATTATTCTACCTTTTGAACTAGTATTATTTTTATTATCCCTGTCTATCTCTTTAAACTAGTAAAAAATTAATTATACGAATAATTAAAGAATGTAGATGGTAAAATTTTTTTTAGAGAATGTATGTAAAAAATAATGATAGTTCAGAAGGTCTAGATATAATTATTTCTTATTATTATTTATATTCGACTATATAGATATGAGATCTTT
The DNA here is from genome assembly GCF_019914945.1 of Typha latifolia. NCBI lineage: Eukaryota > Viridiplantae > Streptophyta > Magnoliopsida > Poales > Typhaceae > Typha > Typha latifolia. Next base: position 10,718,360 of record NC_133095.1, read on the forward strand.
ACATTATTGCCTGTGGATAAAACATATTAAATAACTATTTAATATGTTTTGTCTTACTATTGTATTGGTATAGCTCTTAAACTATTTTTAATTTAAATTGTGTTTTAAATTATGTTCAGTTATATTTAATCAACGAAATAATATTTTTGAAAAGGTACAATAATTTTAATAGCAATTATGACATTTTTAAAAAATTAAAATATTTTATATTTCTATTAACTAGTAAAATAAATTAAGGAACTTTATTATTTTTTTTCTAACAAAATTATATTTTACACCATTTATTATCGTTTCGCTCGTAATTTTCTCCGTGAATAATAATATGTATAATTTTTATTTTATTTTTGAAAAGAATGTTAAATACCAATTATACCCTTTTATTGATATTTAAGACCTCACCCTAAACTTGAGACAATACGTAGGTAATTTTGTCATTCTGATATCTCTGGTTAAGCTAAAATAATTGCAGAGTTGATATAAATTATTATCAGTGTGATTTTGGGACAAATGAAATGAAAATAGTGGGTGAAATTTAAGCACAAAATCGTTGGGCATAATCGATAATAAACACAAAATGAAGGGTGTAAAATACATATTCCCTTTCTATTTATCTCAATTGGAAGCTCAAATTTCACCAATATTTATAAAATAATTACACCTAGAATCTTGAATTATATATATACATATATATATACCGATTTTGCTAGTTATTAGTTTGTTTTTATGTTAAAAAAATATTATTTGACTACCAAGTGATCAATTTTAGGCGTTTTGAGAATAAATCAAGAGATGAAATATATTATTTTCTCTTTGTGATTCTTTTTATGTCCAAAATTATTTTATGCTATGTAATTTATTTATACTAGAGTAAGACTGTTAGATTTTTCATTCAATTTAATACTCAGATTACTAAATCATCAATTTATATTAAATATAATAAAAAGTTAAATTTATTAAAATATCCAAATTGTCATTCTTATCGATCACTTTGTCTGATAAATAAAATATTACGATCCGATCACGTAGGTTAAATTGAGTTGAGTCGAGTTTATTTATTTATTTTAATTATTTCATGATGTAAGTCTTTAGATTCATGTGAACTCAAAAAGTCTAGAGATGATATCATTTTGGATTCAAGATACAAGAAAAATTCATGTGAACTCAATTGAATGCCAACCAGTGAGAACATTGTTCAACCTCTCCTTTGCAACTCCCAGACTATGACCTACAAAACAAAAGAAATTATTGTGTTCATGAACTAAAATTCGAAGCGTTCACCCTTTCATTTATTTGTTTTGACTAATGTGTAATCGTTATTTTTTTCTTTTAAAAAATAACGGTAATTGTGATTTTCTTTAACAGCTTTTTTCCTTTTATTTATTTTTTGAATTTTTATAATGAAAAAAATAATAATTTGCAACTGTGTGATTAGGCTAAAATTCATAGTCTCTCTAAATTTTTGTTCATATCACTTAACCCTTCTAATATATATGCAATTATCTAATTGACATTAATTTTTAATATACATCAACTAATTAGAAAATATTTTCTTTTGTGATTTTTAGTTTGTTTTATACTTCTTTCATCTCAATCTTTAATTTAAATTTTTATATTTTGGATATTGCAGAATTTAAATAGAAAGTTGCATTCACCCTTGTTTTTTTAATGGAAAAGAAAAATGGTTTCATATATATATATATATATTACAAGGAATTTAATTACACAAATAAAAATTTGGCCTAATTACGTGAAGCCAAAATATATTTTCTCTTTTTTTTTTTGCTCTAATAAAGAAAAAGACACGTTTGCCCTCTTACATATCGGTCGCTAGAAAATTACAGGTACCCAATCACAAATAAAATTTTAGGAAAACTATATAATTTTTATTTATTTTAATATAAGTAATAAATATTAATTTTTTTATTTTTGAGATGATGTGTGATACTAAGTCATATGCAGGGATTAAAACTTAATTTAGCCTAAATTTATATTAAAACATCGCATGCTTACAAAGTAAATAGAGGTTTAGGAGTAGCAAAGGGAGAATGAGGAGACATGCATGCATGTGAGATGGCATGCAAGTACGCCGCACCTCATGGCATGTGAGTATGTGACTTCTCTTTATATTATATATATATATAGACCTCTTTCTACGTAGGACTTAGGCATGTGAGATAGAATGCTAACTCATATGCATGTATGACCTCTTATAGATAGGAATATAAATTATTACTAAATAGTTTAAGTTTTTGAGTCAATTGACTATTTAATATAATAATAGAATCATTTTGCTAAAGCTTGTTTCTTAATAAATTATATTGATATTTTGGGTAGAATAATGATATAAATTGTTTAATATAATAATGGGAAATTTGTGTTTTAATATATTTAGAATAAATTGTAAGAGAATGAAGGTAGAAACTTGAATTTTTATATATCACATGCTTTACAAGAATCTAAATGAGTTAAATTATTTTTTTTTAGATTATTTGTAGAACATTCAAATATCTTCACGACATTTTAGATAGTTCGAAAGCTGTTCTAAAAGTATTCGAATGATTTTATGCTGCAATATGTGAAAAAGCTCTCGGATATTCGAACTACTACTCTGATATTCGAATGGACACTCAGTCATTCAAACTCTTATAGGTAGCTGGAAAAATGAGTGCTGGTTGGCTTAAAATGTTGTTTTAATTATTTTTTTCTTACATCTATATAAACCAATGAACCTTATGTAATGAAAAAGCACGAATAAATTATATTTTGGAGCCCTAAATAGATTTGCTGAGCATTCTTAAAGATGAGAGAATATTAGAATGATAGGATTCATCGATGACGTCCGATCATTGTTATTACTTTGTTTCTTAGAATGAGTTGTTGTCTCGAGCGTCACTGAGACCTGTTGATCAACAACTTGAAAGAATTTACTGCAGGTTCTAGTGAGCAAAAAAAAAAACTTCAGATAAAGTTGTGGGATTTAACGTACGATTTGTAAATGGTTTTTATATTTGCAACATTTGTTAGTGATTAATTTAATCATTGGAAAAGAATATATGCTTTTTACCCTTGAATTTTATTTGCTTTGCTTTATATTTTCAATTATTTACATGTTATTGATAGATCAAGACATTTTATTGTGAGCTACTTGTTTAATGTCTAGAGGAGTCTCATGATGTAATTATAGATCAAGACATGGTTTAAAAATAATCACAAATCTTATCAACCCCTTGCTAGTTGCTACTCCTCATTGAACAACTCCTTGTCATTTTTTGAATTTTCTTTAACATTATATTAGTTTTCTAACCATGTGTGAATATGTCATCACTTGTTTTAGATTGGACATGCATGGTTTACTTTGCAATGCTCATGGTATGAATGGAGAATACAAAGTTAAATTAAATGTAATGAATAGGTCAATTAATTATAGAAGCATTGACATGGTAACCACTACCTTGATAATTCAAAACATTCAATGTAGCACTACACTAATTATCAATCTATAATAATTTGATGTGTATTTAAATATTGATGAGAATGATGAAGAAGTTAAACATATTATTGGTAGGTAGATTACTTAGTCAAATTGCTCCAAGCTAGAATTTTTTATTGCACTACCAGGACAAAGAAATTGGACATGGGTGTCTTAGAATAATATGGCTCTTGATTACTGCTACACAAATTAAGTAGCTAACCTTGAGAGTTGATTTATTTCAAGACTTGGCATGTCTACCCTTGTAAAAATCTATTATTTGCTTTTATACCCTACAAAACACTATATATATATATAGATTTTTAAACCTTGTTTTTCTTTTCATAGATACCCCTCAATTAATTGTAAAAAGTCATAAGTTCTCTTTTTCTTGCATGCATCCATTCCTTTTGATTAAAAATATTTATATCTTTTCATTTGTTAGATTATAAAGATTTTAAATTAACCCTAAAGGTATCCATTGAGGTAGCAATTAGATCGGATTAGTGGTTATGGTAATGCAAATATAAATATAATCTATTTATTAAATATGTTAAAATTTTACACTCGAATATGATGCATTTATTAAATGGGTTACACCGATTATAAACGAATTATTTGGCGACATAAGTTATTCAAATTTATATAAGGTATTTGAGTTATAAATAATTTTATTTGATTATAAATATGTTTATTAATGTTATAAATAATTTTTTTGTGTTATAAACTAGTTATTCAGATAATAATTAAATTATCATATCACAGACGGATTAGTGAGTCAAGTCATAAATGAATTAAATGAGTTACGGTAATAAACGCGAATATGATTGGGTTAGGCAAGCTAATCAATTTATGACCATAATCTGATTATATGGTAGGTTATTGGAATGAGTCAAAAAAAAAAAAAATTTGCCATCCCTAGGTATCCAAATAGAAATCATGAACTTTGAGGCATATTTTTAGATATATCATTTATTGAAGAGTGTAAGAGAATTTTTTTTTCCACAATAAACTCGAAGAGCCTGGAGGTTAAATATAAGTTAGATAAAAAGTCATCTTTCATATATATATATAGAGAAACACTGAGGCCCCATTAAATTTTAGCTACCAAATTAAACCTCTTAAATATATTATTAGTATTATACTAAGGCCGAAAGCAAGAAATTTACATCTCATACTAACTATTTTTTTCTCCCATGCAACCATCAAAGTGTGAAAATTAAGTAGCCTAGTGGAGGGTTAGATACCCATTTACATCATTGATGAGATGATATGTATCTTTCTCCTCCTTTAATTTGGTGATAAAGAGATCAACTTTAAGAGGCTCTTATGTGGCCGTGAAGGTCGATATCTACTATCTAGAATTTGGGTCTTCTTCAGCTAATTTTTGAATGAAATAACTTGGACTAGATTTATTAGATTGAAAAAAAAAATGTACTTTTATTTTTATTTTTATGATCTTCTAAGATATAAAGATGATTATTTCAATTAGCCTAAAATTGTGGCCTTTTAATTGGGTATTTGGCCAGCCCGCTTAGCTTATGAGCTTTGATTATACAAATTAAAATAAGGAAAAAATTATATAATTTTATGGTTAATCTAAAATTATATAATTTTGTGGTAATAATCTATTTGTAATTGGTAAGTTTGACAATCTTGACAGAAGATTATTCTTAATGTAATTTTTCGACATAAGTCAATATAAAATACATCGTTTTCGATTAAAATATACTTCTATGTTTACTTAAGTCCAGATTTAACAAGTAATTTCTTTGAAAATATTGAATCCATCTCTAATAGATAGTAAATTTGAAATTCACTTTTATCAATTACTCAAGCTTCAAATCAAAGGGATAAATTTCTTTCATGTCGATTTGAAACTTGTTTGGAAGCATACAAATCTTATCATTAGGTTATTCTTGGAAGCAAGAGGGTAAGTAATCATCACCAAATGCTCTCCATGCGTGATGCTCTCTCTCTATCAAACTTTATTATTCTTTGTTTGATTAAATAAAAAGAAGAAGATAGATTGATTCTCTTTAGCTAGAGCTTTCCCCCATCCAAATCTTAACATTAAGATTATATACAACTAAACAATATTAATAGCTAATTTAGTTTTCTAAATACGAACACGATCTGTTTATTACTCGAGTTATATGATCTTAAAAGGGTTCTCTACATAATTGCCACTAATAACTTTTATACTATCATAGTTATGATCTATTTACTCTTTTAAATTACTATAATAATTAGTTTTAAAAAAAATATTACTATAACATATATGTATAAATTTTATCAATTATTTCTTTGTCACATAAAATAAGATATTTTTTTTTTGTTGTACTATGATATTGGGTTAAAATATTAGATAGCTTTGAAATTATTTTAAATAATTCATAAAAGAGAAAATAATCTTAGATTTTTATATAATTGTCACTAAATTATTTTCTAAATACAACAATTGACACTATAATATTTATAAATATTATATTTACTCACAATATTATTGATCTCTTTTAAAAATGTCATATTATATCTAATTTTTCCTTTGTACAATTTTTTAAAAAAAAATTAAAAAAGTTATTTAAAAAGTTACTCGATATTACATACTATAAAAATATTTTCTACAAGAAAAAAATTCAATGATAAATATTTCACTAAATTTCAATAAAAGAAAGAATATTTTAGTCATTTGAATGCATATGTTTAAACACCAACTATTGAGGATATTCTAAGAATATTCTTTCAGAAATATTAACCATAATAACAATTCTGAAGAGAGCTAAAATATTTCAGTGACAATTATGATATTATGAGCAATCTTGGAACATAATTAGCCTACCTAACCATGATTAGTGTGTACAAGATAGGGTTACAATACAACCCTTAATATGGATTGGGCCAAAATGTGGATGTTTATAATGGGCTGGGCTGGGAATATTATACCCTTCATTCCTTTGTATATAGGAAGAGAATTAGGATGCTATGAATTGGTGAACACATTTAGCTTTTAATAATGAATTTGGAGCACTATTAAGCTCTAATTTCAAATTTGAATGCTAATAATAATAGACTAATTTGGACTCCATCTTACTATATTTATGACCGAATCCGATCTTGCTAATTGGAGCCGATGAATTTTCTCATTTCATACACCCTGATGTGTTTACGGGGCTAATTTGCATAATAGACTTGGAATTAATTTTGAGCCGAGTTTCATTCAGCTCGATTAGACTCGAATATATATATATATATATATATATATATATATATATATAGTTCTTAGTTTCCTACTCCCTAGGGTTTGAAGTTAGAAACTTAGAACCCAAAACCTTATTTCAAGATTGATTTATGCTTCATTCAAACCGGAATCAAACTTGACTCAATTTAAGCTCTGGCTCAATTTAGGTTTGAAATTGATTCATAATTAGAATTACTTATTGATCGGCTTGAGCTCAACTTGAGTTCAAAATTGGCTAGTTTGCTTCTATAACTAGGCTAAAAATTAATTTCGAATCAAGCTTGATCAAAGCTCAACTTGAGTACACTAGGTATTTATTGTAGTTTATGCTGTACATTAATAGCTTATTTAAGACCTGTGCAACCGTTTAATAAATTAACCATTTAAAAGTATTACAACAGAGGTTTTGAGTTCAAATTCTACTAGGCTCATCCGTTGTTTAAAGAAATACAATCTTTACTAATGTGAGTCAAGTTCACTTCTTAAGTCAATCAAAATGTCTCGAGCTCAAAAATGAGGGAGACTGTTAGTAAAAATCATGAAAAAGTTATGGAAAGGAAAAAAAAACTGGAAACAAGAGCTGACAACTTAGGTTCCTTTCTAATACTTGACAATAATTTCATGGAGTCTGGTATAAACAACTATAATATTGCTGGTGAACTCTTCTCTAGCCTTTCTTCTACTACAAAAGAGGGAAGGCAGTTGAATTCTATATGATTTCTAAGTTGTGATTCCATTCAGACTGAAATAGTCATACATTGACAAGGTCCCCCCAATCTCCACAGCTTTTGAAAGGCATGCACACTACTTGGGGCTGATCAGGCTGGTCCTATCCAATGACATCTAACAATCACCTCGCATGCAAAAGAGAAACTGCTCATGAACCCTAAGTTTGTAGATTGTACAACAAGATAGGGAGCTTAAAGAAGCTTAGTTTCACGTGGATCGAGTTAGTCGAGTCAAGTCTAATCAATTATATTTATTTATTATTTTTAATTTCAAATTAAAGAGAATGTAAGCCTAATATAAAGAATTAGATATCTATGACTCAACTCTTATAAATAGGAGATGTCATATATCAATTAGGAGGTGTAGAATGAGTATTGAGTTAAGTTATTATTTATCTCACATTTATTATTTATTCGTAGCTGTTAGATCGTTTTAACTTACGTAAGAGTATATATTTTTAACCTTAGAACCCTTCCATGCTTTTAAACTCTAGGCATCATCTTTTTTCCATGAGCCACCCACCTTTATAGCCGTCCACCATCACCTTCTGCCCACCACCACCCTCCGATGATGGTCAACATCGGATATTTTTATTTTTGTCATATTTTAACTTATCTCCACTATTTCAATCATATCTTTTCACCTCGACCTCAGAATTATATGAAACTAGATGCAAAAGATTTTTAACTCACGATGCTACCAATCTTAAAATCTCAGAATTTTTTTATAAATAGATTGGTCCAGATCTAATCCATAACATGTATTCTACCAAATACATAAATGCTAAATTATATATTTTATCCCCTTATCTATGACTCAGTATTACGTTACATATGTGTATATATGCAGATAGCCCATCTTGTGGTCTATACAAAGTTGTAGTTATTCGGCAGCCATAAACAAGGTTGTGAAAAGACATAATTAACCCCATAGACATTATTCCAGTGGTTAAAAAAAATATTAAGTCATATTATTTTCAGCACTTATATTATTAGTTTTTGATGAAAAATCTAACTGTTACAATTTGGTATTGAAAAGTACACACGTATATATCTAAATTCCAGATATGATTCTCAACTTTTGCTTAAATAAGAATGCGGAATAATAATCAATAAGTAAAGCAAAGATGAACATCAAAAAAATTTATATGGAAAAATTTCAAATGGGTAAAAAACTACGGATTCAAATTCAGATCAAACCAATTACTAATAAATATAATAGTTTATAAGACTGACTTATAAAATAATATTACGATCACCTTCGGAGTGGTTGTGATCACAACAAGACCTAGCTCTGATCAGATCTGGAACGAAAATTTTGGAAGGCAATGTCGACTGATCTAACCGTCCAAAAATCCTGAAACTCTAACAGGTTGTTCCTCTGAGAGTCAGGAGTCTAATGCAACTAGAATAACGATGATTGGAGGTATTGATATGAAGATATCTAAGAAATATTAACTAAATGTCAGAAGGTGGCGGACGGTCGTGGAAGGTGGAAGGTGGAAGATGGAATAAGGTTAGGGTTATGGAAGATGGATATGCCAGCGATAGTGGGGATAAAACATAAAGATAGAAGAGTGGAGAGAAGGGAATCGTACTCTCAGGGACGAGAGGGGACAATAAGGGTAGCAGCGGCATTAATCACAGTCGAGGATGAAGCTCAGCGAGAAAGAGAGATGTCGCACAAGAAGGAGAGCGGGGGAGAAGAGTCTTTCGGCAAAGCCAAGGTTTCAATATTCATTCGATAATCCTTCATTAGGGTTCCACTACAGAATATATACTGCCCCTAATCAACTGGATTGACCCAAATAGGCTAGCTTGGGTCAACCAACTTACAACCTAACCAACCAATTCCTAACCCATTACAATTAGGTGCATGCCACAATAGGTTTGACAGCTACCTAACCTGACTTGACTTGGTAGACCTAGCCTCTCCGGCTTGGGTCCACTTGACTGCAACCAACCCTAACGCATAAATCAAGGATTAGGCTCTAGGGCTAACCAATTACAATTCCAATAAACAATTAAACTTTTACCTGACTTGATTAGGTAAATCAAACAGGCTCTCGTCCGACTAATCCACCTAAGCATCAGCTTGCCCACATAAGCAATAACTAAGACACATAAGCAAAAGCAACTAAAAAGCAAATGCAATAATAAACATAAATATATAACTAGCCAGGAGAAATGGTGTAAATACCCCTGACCATCTCTATGAGCTGAACTAAGCTGGAGTTGGGTCAGCCCCTATGGCTGGTTTGTATCAAATAACCTATTGATCCCCACAAATTTGTTTACATCAGTCTTGATTACTAGACCCTACGATTCACTGCTTCCCATGATTAATCTCTAATCTTAATAACCATTGATATTAATTTTCCACCTTAGTGACTCTTAAGACGAATTCCCGTGATGAAAAAGACAAGCAAGGCCCTAGTCGATTAAAATGTTATTTCTTCAAAAGCAATAACTGACATGCTTAGGGTTAGGGCATTCTAACCCTTATACACTTTATAAAGATAAGACCAAATTAAAGTCAAATTTAGTCTCACAAAATCTTAAATTTTGCAAAAACTCCATGGTTCATTCGAGTGCCAGTTGTGTCGATTTGAATGACTTGACTTGAATTCCAAGTGTATTCGAACCACAAAAAATAACTCTCTGTATCTTCGAACGCACTTCGAAAGCCTGCAAGGTGCATTCAAAGGCTCGAAACCATGTCTCTGTATTTTTGAACGTATGCAGGGTGCATTCAAATATTTTTTGAATGCTCCAACTTAAATTCTTAAAATCTCAAAATTCTACAATGCGAATCTTATCAAAACTTATAGATATGCATATCTATATATAAATAAAAACACTTAAAACTATTTTGTACACTTAAAACCTAACAGGTATGAACTTCATGAAGTAAACTGTAATTTGCCCAAAATTTAAATTGACTCATAGCTCAACTCTTAGAGTAGTCCAAGCCTCCTAGGATCAATCTCTTATAGAGGCCCTACACCACATACTCTACACCTGTCCTATTATGCGTAGCTCTACTATCGAACTATTATATTAGCAAGAAGAAGGTGAAGTGTCTTATCTAGTGATATTTTAAATTAATTTGATTGATCAACAACTGCTAATGTTTGTATGTGAAGTACAAGAAGACAACATATCATGGTTCCTATGAGATTTTAACATGATCAAATCCTTTAATTAATTCCTAATCTCTTATACATCAAATGGTTTGTCTACTTAACCATTTCGGTGTCGAGAATCTGTTTAAATAACATCTTGACTATGCAATTAAGAAACAAAGGTCACAACCTGACTGAAGTGACCTAATTCAAACAACTACTTACAGATCAGCCATAATAGCCTCTTCTCTCTTAATTAACCAAATCATAAAATATTTTTGGCATAATTACTTTATTGCTAGTTGCGGTACCTAATCAATGTTCTAATCAATCAAATTACAATTTATTATTCCATACTCATATTGATAAGAGATTTGGTGAACAAAGTGTAAATGTACCTCTATGGCCACAACAAATTAAGTTGTAGCATGAGAATAAAAATCCATCTGTTATGTACTTTTATTTCAATACATTCTTATGCTTTGTCTTCATTAGGTTTTACTGACTAAGTTATAACTTTTCTCTTGTTCATGCAGTAATCGATTTTGACTCCCCTTTACAAGTTGTAAATTGGAATAAGATGGCTAATTTCAACTTTCTCTTCCTCATAAGGGAAAGCTCTTGGAGTCCAAGTGAATGGATGTAGTAGTAGATGACAAATATTTTATCATAATTTCATTAATTTGAAGAACATGTCTTGATGCATCTTCTGTCGGTTGCGCTACAAGTCAAAGAAGAGAACGACGATCTACTCAAAGCCACGTTTCTATCTCCACAAATGCTTGGACTCATTGGCTAAATCAATATTTCTTATGTTTCTTCCCTTTTAGTGAGAAGATTAGACTACATTTTTGCACTACCAATAACTTATTGTAATTTTCTCTTGTTTCTTTCCTGCAATGCTCCATTTGGAGTCTCCTTTACAGGTTGTAAAGTGGACTGAAGTGGTTAATTTTAACTTTCTTTTCCTCACAAGGGTAAATAATGGATATTGATTGGTCTTGGTGTCCAAGTGAATGGGAGTAGTAGATGAGACATGCAACTGTACTTTATCATAATTTTATTTGAAGAACATGGCACAGCTCACTTGCTAAAATAATCTAATTGTATGGTTGTATGGCTTGTTGCATCTTCTCTCTCCACAAATGCTTGGACTCATTGGCTAAACTAATCAATATTTCTTAAATTTGTTGTCATTTAATGAGAAAATTATGCTGAATCTTTCACGCCACCAATAATTATAAGAACATCAATTCACACAGTTATTTTCATCTCTTCAAGTTTGCAACCAAATGCACTGAAACTATTCCAAGTGTCTTCGATTCTCATTCAAATTAATTATGTAATGAAGCATACATGATTGTTCTAGCTACTTTCTACTAACTAAACACATATATGCACATGGATCCATCTGCATGCAAGTTCATCTCTTCCTCTACCACATGCACATCCTAGTTATAATAAATACTGATGGCCTGACATGGACACTTCCATTCCTAATCTTCTGATTTTTTTGCGCTCTTCGTGAAACATTGATGCCTCCAAGGATTCTTCTACTTTGCAGAAATCAAGTCAACCCTTAAGTTTCATATCACTCCACTAACTAAACATCTTATAAAAAATTAATAACACTTAACTGTTCACTAGCTTTATAATCCCTCAACAGGCAAAGAAAGCCTGTCATAGACCAGAGTGTGGGGCTAATTTGTCTCTATATAAGTGCCATCAAGCTCTATACAACATCATTGCAGAGTCATAACAATCTCCTTAGCTCTCTAAGATGGCATCAAAGACTCACCTATCCTTCTTGTTTCTTTTGCCATTAGTTCTCTTCTCAATCTCAGCAGAGGCACAGCTTCAGGTTGGCTTCTACAGCAAGACATGCCCACACGCCGAAGACATCATTCACAAGGAGATGATCGAGATCGTGAAAGTAGCTCCGAGCCTTGCTGGGCCTCTCCTAAGGATGCACTTCCATGACTGCTTTGTTAGGGTATGTTGCAAAATCACTCACTATATGCATGCATCATTTCATGCACAACCTAATGTTCTTTTCAATTCAGGGCTGCGATGGTTCAGTCCTCCTTGATTCCACCAAGAACAATGTAGCTGAGAAGGATGCACGACCGAACCAGAGCCTTCGAGGATACGGAGTAATTGATAGGATAAAAGCCAAGTTGGAGCAAGCTTGTCCTAACACTGTCTCATGTGCTGATGTTGTAGCTGTTGTTGCTAGGGATGCAGTGTGGTTGGTAAGTGATCTTATCTTACTCTTGTTTGTCTAAAATTAGTGTTAATTGATCTGAATTAATGATCATCTTATATATAGAGCAAAGGACCATTCTGGCCAGTGTGGACTGGAAGAAGAGATGGAAGAGTGTCAATTGCAAACGAGACCAGGCAACTACCACCTCCTACTGCAAACATGACACGATTGATCTCAATGTTTGCAGCTAAGGGACTGGGTATCAAGGACCTAGTAGTACTCTCAGGTACTAAAAAGTTTTAGTATTGTATGGTCCTCAATATCAATTTATGCATGCATGAAAACTTACCTTATGACCTAAATATAAACTAGGTGCCCATACGCTTGGAACCTCGCATTGCACAGCTTTCAGCGATCGCCTGTACAACTTCACCGGCATGAACAACCTGAACGATGTCGATCCTTCGCTCGATAAGAATTATATTGCCAAGCTAAGATTGAAGTGCACGCTTACTGATAACACTACACTTGTGGAGATGGATCCTGGCAGCTTCAGGACCTTTGATTCCAGCTATTATAAGTATGTCACTAAGAGGAGAGGGCTCTTCCACTCTGATGCTTCTCTTCTTACGAACAGCTTCACGAAAGCGTACGTCGAAAAGCATGCGAATGGATTCACCAGTGAGTTCTTCCAAGATTTCAGTGAGTCAATGATCAACATGGGGAATATTTCGCCTCTAACAGGCAGCCAGGGTGAGATCAGGAAGAAGTGTAATGTTATCAACTAGATTAGATAGATCTTGTGATGAGATCTACGCGTAATATTTGAGGTTGAGGTTATCAGAGCTTTTGTAAATGTTTCAACGTACTTTTCCAATTCTCTTCAGTTTCCTTTCCATTGCAAATCATTTATGTAATCATGTAATAATTGTTCATTTCATCAAATAATAAGGGTTCACCATGCTATTGTTCCTATTGTGTTTGGCAACTTTGGAGTTTTAAGGGCTAATTGATCATTTCACATGGACATGGACATATAATTCTATTGGGAAGAATGCATTTTACTACTCATGTTTTGGGCAAAATCAAAGTATCTTCTTAACTTTTTTTAATTTCTGTCACTTTAACCTATTCTCATTCCGATATGTATTCAAATACTATACAAAAAAAAAAAAATCTTTTTAATTTCTGTCCCTTTGATTATTTATTTCTAAAAATCCTTAAGAAGATTCTTCTTTCTTGTATTGTATTAATGTGAGTATTTAATCAATCTTCCAACATGAGAAAAGATAAATGGTGAAAAGGTTAAAAGTTCACAGTTTTAGAGGAAAAATTATTACTTCGGATAGAAAAACTAAATATTGCACATAGATAAAAACTTCAAAGCTTCAAGTGATTCATGCGGCAATAAAAAATTCAAGAATACAGTCTGTTTAGGCCTTATCATAGGATAGTAAATTATATTTTACCCTCTTATATTAGATCATAGAAACTGGGTAAGTAAAACAAATTGCTAAAAATTTGAACATGCAACTTTAGTATCTCACATGCTAGATAATCTTAAACTTTCTTAATTAAAACCTCTTCTAATTATACTAACAAGAGGTAAAAGTTTAACTCCTTTGATGGAAAACTTCTTTTGAAAAAAAATGATTGAAATAGTTGAAAGAATAAAAATGGTCAAACTAAACAAATAGTTGAAAGAATAAAATAAAATTATAACCATCTGGGGAGGCCCAGAAAGTATAAATGTAATTAAGTAAGTGCATTCGCATGGACCCTAAATTTACTCTTATGTATTTAAACTTATGTATTTAGCCTCTGTGTGGTTGGTACCATGTTGTAAGTATTAACTAGCTATTAACAAAGGTATGCAAGACTTAATTATTCACACAAAAAATTTTAATCTGATTTAAATATGGTATCATAGATAATTTGGTCATTTAGCAAACATGCTAATGGTGGAAAATATTGACACCAATGGATCACATTAATAATTTAGCATTTGCGTTTTAAATCGACTCATAGCTCAACTTAGGGTAGTTTAAGCCTCCAAAGATCAAACTCTTAAGAGGCCCATGCGTAAACCTAATGCACCTAAACTTGTCTTATAGAATGTCGTCTTATGCATATCTCTACTATTCGAAGAAGGTGAAGTGTCTTTCTCAAAATAGCATGACTCATGCATTAATAAATTAAAGTACTTATCTAGTGGCCTTCTAATTAAATTTGATTGATCAACAACTGCTAATGTTGGTATGTGGTGCACAAGAAGCTAGCAAAGTTTGGTACAAGATAGCAGTTGAGCTTCCATTTTTATATATATCATGGCTGTCATGTGACACTGCCATGATCAAATCCTCTGATTAATTCATAGTCTCTTATACATCAAATGGTTTCTGTCTACTTAGCTCTTCCAAGAAGCTGTTTAAATAGCATCTTGATCATGCAAATAAGAAACAAAGATCACAATTAACTTGTTGAGTGTAGTGACCTAATCAAACAACTACTTACAGATCCCATAACATTTTTGGCATATTTTATTGCTAGTTGCAGTACCTAATCAATGTTCTAATCAATCAAATTACTCTCTATAGTAACATTCTCATATTGATGAGAGAGTTGGTAAACAAAGTGTTAATATAGCAGTAGAATCTATGGCTATGACAAACTAATTAAGTTGTAGCATGAGAATAAAAATCCATCTGTTATGTACTTCTATTTTCAATACATTCTTATGCTTTGTCTTCATTAACTTGGACTAAGTTGCTACTTATGCCTGTTTTTTGTCCTGCAGTGATCCAATTTGAGTCTCCTTTACTAGCTGTAAAGTGGAAGAAGGTGGCTAATTGTAACTTTCTTTACCTCAGAAGGGAAATAATATGGAAATAGATTGGTCCTGGAGTCCAAGTGAATGGGAAAAGTAGCAGATGAGACATGCAACTGTACTTTATCATAATTTTATTTGAAGAACATGGCACAGCTCACTGCAAAAATAATCCAATCAGATGGCTTGATGCATCTTCTACCTTGACAAATGCTTGGACCCATTGGCTAAATCAATATTTCTTATGTTTAATTTCTTCCCTTCTAACGAGCAGATTAGACTAAATTTTCACACCACCAACAATTTATGAAAGTATGATCATGACTTCGTATGGTTATTTTCATCTCGTCAAGTTTTGTTTTGAAATTTTATCCCTTGTAGTCAACCAAGAAAACTGAAATAATACTAAGGTGTCTTGAATTCTCATTCAAATTAGTTATATAATGAAGCATACATGATCGTTCTAACTACTTTCTACTAACTGAACAAATTTATTAATCCTAAGCACATGGATTCATCTGCATGCAAGTTCATCTCTTCCTCTACCACATGCACATCCTAGTTTTAATAATTACTGATGGCCTGCCATGGATACTTCCATTCCTAATCTTGTGATTTTTTTGAGCTCTTCGTGAAACATTGTTGCCTCCAAGGATTTATTCTAATTTACAGACTCAAGTCAACCCTTCATCTAATAAATTTCAGATCACTCCACTAACTAAACATCTAATAAAAAATTAATAACACGTAACTGTTCACTAGCTTTATAATCCCTCAACAGGCAAAGAAAGCCTGTCATAGGCCGGAGTGTGGGGCTAATTAGTCTCTATATAAGTGCTACCAAGCTCTATACAACATCATATCAGAGTCATAACAATCTCCTTAGCTCTCTAAGATGGCATCAAAGACTCACCTATCCTTCTTGTTTCTTTTGCCATTAGTTCTCTTCTCAATCTCAGCAGAAGCACAGCTTCAGGTTGGCTTCTACAGCAAGACATGCCCACACGCCGAAGACATCATTCACAAGGAGATGATCGAGATCATGAAAGTAGCTCCGAGCCTTGCTGGGCCTCTCCTAAGGATGCACTTCCATGACTGCTTTGTTAGGGTATGATACAAAATCACTGACTGTATGCATGCATTATTTCATGCACAATCTAATGTTCTTTCCGATTCAGGGCTGCGACGGTTCAGTCCTCCTTGATTCCACCAAGAACAATGTAGCTGAGAAGGACGCACCTCCGAACCAGAGCCTTCGAGGATACGGCGTAATTGAGAGGATAAAAGCCAAGTTGGAGCAAGCTTGTCCTAACACTGTCTCATGTGCTGATGTTGTGGCTGTTGTTGCTAGGGATGCAGTGTGGTTGGTAAGTGATCTTATCTTACTCTTGTTTGTCTAAAATTAGTGTTAATTGATCTGAATTAATGATCATCTTATATATAGAGCAAAGGACCATTCTGGCCAGTGTGGACTGGAAGAAGAGATGGAAGAGTGTCAATTGCAAACGAGACCAGGCAACTACCACCTCCTACTGCAAACATGACTCGATTGATCTCAATGTTTGCAGCTAAGGGACTGGGTATCAAGGACCTAGTAGTACTCTCAGGTACTAAAAAGTTTTAGTATTGTATGGTCCTCAATATCAATTTATGCGTGCATGAAAACTTATCTTATGACCTAAATATAAACTAGGTGGCCATACGCTTGGAACCTCGCATTGCACAGCTTTCAGCGATCGCTTGTACAACTTCACCGGCATGAACAACCTGAATGATGTCGATCCTTCACTAGATAAGAATTATATAGCCAAGCTAAGATTGAAGTGCACACTTACTGATAACACTACACTTGTGGAGATGGATCCTGGCAGCTTCAGGACCTTTGATTCCAGCTATTATAAGTATGTCACTAAGAGGAGAGGGCTCTTCCACTCTGATGCTTCTCTTCTTACGAACAGCTTCACGAAAGCATACGTCGAAAAGCATGCGAATGGATTCACCACTGAGTTCTTCCAAGATTTCAGTGAGTCAATGATCAACATGGGGAATATTTCACCTCTGACAGGCAGCCAGGGTGAGATCAGGAAGAAGTGTAATGTTATTAACTAGATAAGGTAGATCTTGTGTTGAGATCTATGTGTACTATTCCAGGTTGAGGTTATGAGAGCTTTGCTAGTGTTTCAGTGTATTTCTCCAATTCTCTTGTCCTCTTCCCTTTGTAATTCATTCATGTAATACCGTAATAATTGTCAATTCATCAAATAATAAGCATGCTATTGTTCCTATAAAATGTTTGGCAACTTTGGAGTTTTGGCACAATTATATTGGGAAAAATACATTTTACTTACTCATGGTTAAGCCAAAATTCGAAGTGTCTGATATAATTTTTACTTGTGTCACTTATCCCACTACCGTTCCCATCTATATGCAACTACCTGACAAAGAGATGCCCCTTTAATTTTTTTTTTGCCTGGAAATTCTCAAAGTCTCATACCTCTTTCATCTCAAATTTCTCTTACTCCTGCAATTTGTATATTGTAAATTAATCTTCCGAAAAGATGACAAGAGAAATAGTAAAAAGGCTAAAAGTTTAATAGTTCTAATGAACAATTACTTTCACTATTATCTTTGAATGGAAAAAAAAACTAATGGTTGCAATAGATCAGAACAACAAGTGGATCATGACAACAAAAAGTTCAGGATGCACTCTAAACTTTATCCTAATCAGTGGATATAAATTGTATTTTATCCTTTTAAATTAGATCAGAGAAACTGTAAGGTAAAATAAGAAGACAAAAATTTGAATATGCAACCCGAGTCTTCCTTATGTTAGATAATTTTAAACTTTCTTTTAACTAGAGATGTACCGAAGCTTCAGCCTGTGCTATAATTCAAACCTTATCATTTCATTCATGGTTCCTGTTCTCTAACATGTAGTTCCACATGCAAAAGAGTCACTGCAATCCCATGGATAACACTAATAAAATATTGCATTTAGAATAAGGTTCTGACTTAGGGTACAAATATATGCATAATTTTGTATGCAGGAAGTAATCGTGAGAGATATATGCATATATTATGGGTTGACTAGTAATTCCACAACTATATGCTTGACAATTAGAACATTATGAAATGTAGCTCGATTAGCGACATAACTAACTTATTAGTCAGAACAAAGCCACATATTATTGAGCTTTGCAAGGAAGCAATGGAAATTGGATAGATTTTTTATATATATTTAAACTCATCCTATGACCTCCTTAATTGGAAGATCTTTGGAATATCATGTTGAATTGTAGCTGGATAAATGCGATCATATCTTTTTATCTTAGGGTTTAGGTTTTAGGAAGGATATCTTTACTATTTTTTAAATCATTCCATGACCTCTATTGTTTGATATATCTTGAACTTGTTTGTGTCATATTTTAGATTTTAAACACACAATCTTTGGGTTAGTTGACTTATTTTGGTTTCCAAGATCTATTGTTTTGTGCAATTAGTAAAATCATATTTGGACCTCTTTTTCTAACCTTGATCCATAATCTTTGGGTCAATGAGGAATACTTCTCACTCATATTAGCATCTCTTTTATTATCCTTGACCCCATTATTTATTTATTGTGACAGTAGAAAAAAAATCTTTGAAATAGCAAAACTTGGTATATGTACTTCGGTAGGCCAGCTTCAACCCATTTATCTGCTAATTCATTGGATGTTATTGGACTACTGGACCTCCATAATCTAATGACAAACACCTACTGTCCAATCTCACAAAATAAGGGAGATCCATATTAGAGATTACTTAGGCTACCAACTTTATACAGGAATCTAAGTTCTTAATAGAAGATTGTTGGTGGATCTTCAAACTAATATTATATATTATTATTTTATTTAAAAAATGATTTGTTTTGGTTGTTTAATTTCAGATTTTGTAAGGCAATAATTTGAGTCCGTCTTGGAAAGAGAAGAAAAAAGGTTGTTTTATAAGGAAGGGATGGGATTAAGTGTAGATTGATCTTATGTAGGATGGTACAGAGAACGTTGGGCATACATTAACACATTAACTATACACATCTGGTAACTCGAACACTCATGTCAAATTTTATACCCTGTGTTTTTATTTTTGTTGCGATGAGAGCTGTCAAATGTGCGTGACCAATGTATTAGTGCATATTCAATGGGCACTTAGACCCACACACATTATAACTATGCTGTATAAGGAAAGTACGCCAATGACATACAATTCTACTATGTTTTATTGCAACATTTTAACAAAGGACAAACATTTTGTGAAAATAGAAAAATAAATGAGTTTATTAGATAAGTAAATAACATCCTTAATCTTAAAATCATCTGCAAGAATGCAATTTCGATGCCAACGGCAAGTAGGACGTAAACATGACTAGAATTCTTGCCAAAGCAATGCAAGATATATGATAATGATAATATTATTATTATTACTAAAAACAATTTTTTTCAGTAATAATAATAATATTACTAAAGTTGATGACCTTTTTGCGCTCGATCCTAGCTTTGCTCGGGTTTCGACCATAGCTTTCCCTATCTCTCTTTAGAGAGCATTTTCTTTGCCCCTCCCCTCCTCTAAACCGTGTGGTTAGGGTGGAGAGGGAGATGCTTCCCCCACTCTCTTCTTTTCTTTTTCTCCTTCTTTTATGTTCTTTTTTTCTTCCAAGTGGTTATGTTATTTTCTCTTCGCTTCCCCTACATTAACTACCTCCTCCCCTATTGTTTTAGTCCTCTACATAGCTGCCCTCTTCATTGAAGTGCCGAGCTTTATTTGCCTCTTTTGCCTTTTCAGTCGCGTTGTCACTCACCTCTAGACAAGGAACTTCGAGCCCTACATAATCAAGGCCAAATAGTGCTTGGCTAGAGCGTAACCTTGAACTCGTCGTGGCTGGTTTGCTTGGTGGCGAAGGGTTGGGCCTAGCTCTATTTTGAGGTCAATGCTACATGGTTGGGTTTCTATTGTAGGGCTTGGTCGGTGTTTGATGTTCTGTTTCATCTGAGATGTTTGTTGTGTGGGTTATGGTAGTGGTGGTTGCTATCAGCAGTGATCTACTATCTTGTTGTTGTTATGTTAGTCCATTTTAGTTTTATGGTGGGTAGTGGTGTTGGGTCTTTGAGATTTTGGCTCTGCGAGCTTGATGGAGCTACAAGACGCTGACCCATTTGGACTAGCCTTTTCGTACTTTGTGGTGCAAGTAGTAGCCTCGTGAGTTAGAGTTCTAATGGCTCTAGTTTCACCTAAATCGGAGGAAAGATAAAAATAAAATAATAGAGATAGGTCAGAATAGGGCAGAACGGTAAATATACGACATTGCAGCAGTCGTCGGAGGGTGGCGGATGACCATTGGTGGTGGTGGACAACTGTAGGGTAGGGTGGTTGTTGGAAATAGATGGTGGCTAGGGTTTAAAAGCGTTGGAGGTTCTATGACTGATCAACTCCTAGAAAGATAATGACGATCTAATAGCTACGGTAAAAGATAAGGATGATAAGTAATGCAAAGTAAATAAACTTAACTTAACTCAATATTCATTCCATGATAATCAATTAGGGCTGCACTCCACATATTTATAGAGGCTAACCTTAGACCGACCTTCATTAGAATTTGCTTATTAGCTTATATTACAAATAAACATTACTTAGAGATAATCATGACTTAGCTAAATTAGTCTTCCTTATCTTTCTCAAATTAATCCTTCGTTTTGCCGTAGAATATGGAGAAGTCGTGAATACTAAAGTTAGATTTGGAGGTTGTCGATCTTATTCAACTGGTTTGATATTATTCTGACGTCGTAGAATATTCCTGCGAATATTTTTCTAAAACTGCACAGAACTGAATTTAGCTAATTAAATAAAAATCCTAATTTACTAAAGCTCTAAATAAACTAAATAAGAAAATAAAATTACTAGACTCGATCCATTGAGTCCAATATCTCCATGATGTGATCCGATCTAACCTAGATTGCATCATTAAGCACTATTATTTCTTTAAACTTTCTCTACTAATGTTTAGTATGTATTTCGGCCAAGTTAGGGACTTATTCTACCCTTTTTCCTATATTTGAGGTAATAAATCATCTCTAAATCTTAATGAAAATCTGGTCTAAATACTTTATTTAAAAACTAATAAAAAGTTGATGGTCTTTCGTTATCAAATCGTTATTGACTACTAAGTAAACAAAGATTTTATTTGAAAGTTTATTGCATGGGGCCTAAAAAATAAATGCAACCTATCCAGTTGGTAGCTTAATTTGGGTTGAAACCTTTTTATTTCAACAAATCTATAATTAATGAAACTTTTAGAGACTGTCATGCATAAGAATCCGAATTAATTACTCAAAGTCCAAATCTATGTGCGAATTAAAGTCGATCTTTATCGAAAGATAACAATATAGCTGAGGTGAGCAGTGATGACATCTACCATTAATTTACCGAATATTTTCAAACTTTTTTTTTTTATATGTCGACCCTCCTATTTTAAAATTTTATTTTCAAGTTTTTTTATATTTAATTCTAGAACACCGTACATTTCACTTTCTAAGGGTCAAATTACTATATACATGATAGATACAAAATAATCTTAATATCCTTAAATAAGTTTATTCTAAGCTAAGCTAAAAAATATATATTTTAAAGTCAAATAACTAGTATTTTACTTCTTTTTAAAAAAAATTAAATATAATATTCACTATTTATTTTTAATACATTCTAAGCAAAATAATAAAGATAAAACATAGGATATTTTTACTAAATTCTACCTACTTTAATTTTCTTTTGTATATCCTCATAAAGAACTATATCTTTTGTTTGTTTTAATAGAAACAGTTGCATTCATTCTAGACAAATGCATTCAAATAGAAGAATTAAAGAAATTATAATCTTTAAGTAAGGAGGAAGGAAGCTCACCAACTTCAAGTGGACTTCCAACTTTGCCGACTTGCCGACGTGGAAGATTACTTGGTAATTAGGTGGAGATTAAGCTACAGCTAATCATATGAGTAGCTTTATTACATATAAAAATATAGTTTATTATGCACATCTTATATTCAAATGGACCATCATTCTATATGATCCAGTGATGTGAACACCTTACTTTCCTTTTCAGCTCATACCTTATCCGATAATATTTTTTACTATAAATATTTTATTTTGCAATTTGTATTCCTACGCGACACTGTGGTTGAGTCCTATCGGCTCATGACATATATTGTAGGATTAACTTCCTCTATAAATATTAAAATTAATATTTTATGACCTTTAACAACGTGTAATATGAGCATGGTTTAGTTTTATTATGGCTCCTTTTCCTAGAGGATTGGTATAGTTGTTTAACTTATATAACGGAATTGGGGGTATTGAAAAGGAACAGCATAACTTTCAATAATAGTGCTCATACTTATAAGGTCTTTTCTCATAGGCTAGCTTGCTAAAATTGGACTTGACCCGTGCGTGCGAACCGAACCGAACCGAGCCGGGCGGCGCGCATGTGTGTGAGTTGAGTTGCATAGTAATCTTTACCCACAAAATAGGTACCCATTTTGGGGCCCAAAGCCCATAAAAAGTTTGTTATTTATATACCATACTAACATTTCTCAAATATCCAATATGGTACTAAACTTCCTTTTCTTTATTTTCAATTGCCATGATACCCACTTTAGAGCCAATTTTTATTCACTTCTCTTCATAGATTTGACTAAATGAATATTTGACAATAAAGTACACTTTGAGCTAAATTAATTTCACCATTAAACTATCATTAATAATATGTGGGCTCCACTTAAAACTTAGCTCAAAGTTAATAAAATTCATGTCAAAAACATGAAATTACTAACGATTACCGGTTTATATCATAGATAATATGAGGATTAAAACTATTGACTCTCAAAATAGTTGGGATGTTTTATTTTTAATAATTTCCACATTAGAATCTGTGAGGTTAAAGTTGACTTGGTGTAAAAGAAAAAGGAAAAATAAAAAAGTTGACTTATGCCTTCATAACAACTACGAGAATATGAAAAAAAAAACATTAAAAATTTTAAAAAATAAAACAGTTCGAGATAATTCTAGAACTTTGGTGGTTTGAGATATCTATATTAGTATTACTTCAAGTCTACACCAAATAGCATCAAAGAAAATAATAAAATACTTACATTATAAAGTGGTACCACGGAGGACCGAATCATAAATACCCATGTAGGTTTGAATAAAAAATAAAAGTAGGGTGTTTTTTATAAATTTTCGAAAGAAAAAACAAGAACAAAAATATCCCAATCTTGCGTGTGGCATCCACACGGCTTAGTCAATGGGAACCTTTTGACTTCATGTGCTGGCATCCACGTAGGTCTTGTACTCCGCCATGTACTACGTACTACGTAGTCAAATTTTCCACCTCCTTCCCAAAAGAAATAAAATAAAATATTATCTCCCACCTTAGAAGATCTACACAATCCTTAGCTTAAATTATCACCTCTTGCTCCATTAGTCCCAGCTATAAATAGATGACTCACTCTCACACACTTCTCATAGCCATCACAAGATCAAAGTTTTCTCAAAAGAGTTTCTCTCCATTGCCATGGAAAGCTTCCACTCCAATCTCTTGTCGTTGACCCTCGCAACTCTTGTGGTCTTCTTCCTCCTCGGCTCAAGCAATGGCCATCCTCCCCTCAAGGTTGGGTTCTACGAGAAGTCATGCCCTGGTGCAGAGTCCATTGTTCTCAAGACTGTGGCCAGTTACTTCTCTCAAGACCCTACTGTTACTGCTCCTTTGCTGAGGCTACACTTCCATGACTGCTTTGTTAGGGTAACTAATAATTCCTCGATGGAAAACTTAAGCTATCAAAGTTTTTATTTTTAATGTAAATTAATGTTTTTATGCTGTACAGGGGTGTGATGGATCAGTGCTTATCAACTCCACCAAGACTAACTTGGCAGAGAAGGATGCAATGCCAAACAAAAGCCTTGATGGGTTCTATGTCATTGATGCTGCAAAGGAGGCACTGGAGAGAGCGTGCCCAGGGACTGTCTCTTGTGCAGATATTGTAGCTCTTGTAGCTCGAGATGCAGTCACTTTGGTAATCCGATTACCTAACAGCATAAGCTGTTGGATTTATATATAACTTAACATATGGGTCAGTAATTTGAATCCAATTGATTGCATTCCAATGCAGGCTGCAGGGAAAAGCAAGAACCTTTGGGAAGTCCAAACAGGGAGGAGGGATGGGGTTGTGTCTTTAGCCTGGGAGGCTCTGGCTAATATACCATCTCCTTTTGAGGATATAACTCAGCTGAAGTCACAATTCGGTGCAAGGGGTCTAAATGCAAAAGACCTGGCTATTCTATCAGGTACTCTTGATAACTCTCTATATTAAAATAGTGATCCATTCTTTCTTTATCTTCTTTTCTTCTTTTTGAGACAAGGGAGAATTCATTAGGAACGAGAAGTCTAAAGAGATAAGACCATATGGATGGTAAAATACGACTCCTAAAACTTTGCTAAAATATCTCTACTTTCTTTCAGGTGCTCATGCAATTGGTAGGTCACACTGTAACTCCTTCGAGAAGAGGCTCTACGACTTCACTGGAAAAGGAGACACAGACCCAACTCTCGATCCCGCCTACGCCGCCGAGCTCCGGACCAAATGCAAGCCGGGGGATGTCACGACGACGGTCGAGATGGTCCCCGGCAGCTCGACGTCGTTTGATACGAAGTACTACGATCTGGTGACGAGGAGAAGAGGGCTGTTCCACTCTGACGAGGCTCTGCTTCAGGATAAGGAGTCCAGAGATGTTGTTTATTCTCAGAGCAAAGCAGCTGAGAGTGATTTCTTCTATGAGTTCGGGGTGTCGATGGTGAGGATGGGAAAGGTTGGAGTGCTCACAGGGAGTTCAGGAGAGATTAGGAGGAACTGTGCCTTAGTAAATTGATAGATGTTTGAGTACTGTACTGAGAGATGAGAGAGGAGATTGTTTGTGTGAATGTTGGTTAACTTCTTGTAGTAATAAGCTTTGTCACTACTTGATCATTGTGATTATAATTATGTATTGTGAAAATAAGAGAGGGTTAAATGCATTGGACTCTCTTGTAGTGAAAATAGAAGAGGAATTCTTTAAAATATCATAATTGCAATTATATTTTTTTAAATATAAAAAATGCTGCTAAAATCTTTTAACTTTTTCAGATGTGTCATTATGAGTAAATTTTTAATAGAATTATTCCTAATCGATTGTTATTAAAGTTAATCTCGTATAAAACAAGAAATATTTTGTTTGTACTATGATATTGGGTATGATATTGGATAGTTATTTAAATTATTTTGTATAATTTATACAAGGGTAAAATATTCTTTTTTGAATCAAAATTATATTTTAATTATGAGTACTTAGTTAAGCAATGGAATGGTATTTTTGGAAGAGGACAATGATTTTGATGACAATTATAATAATTTTAGAGAATGCAATTATAATATTGAAAAAATAATATAGTGGCAATTATATAAAGTCTGAGTATTACTCAAAACTGACCACACTTTTTTAAGGGTAACAAAGCAGGTGTGCTGTTAGGATGAAAAAAATTAGTAATTGTAATTAAGTCAAAAGTTCAAAGAGTTTAATAATACAAAAAATGAGTTTTATAGAGTAAATTATTTTTTCCAAACTATATGTAGGTAAAATACAATCTAACCCAAGCAGTAAAAGAAAATCAAGTACAAAATACAGCATGTTCTAGTGATGCTTAATTTCTTATTACTAGAAATTTTGTTAGTGTGGAGTTAAGGTCATGGACGGCCGGTGAACACTTGCCGTGCCGACGGCATATCGTGGCACGAGAGGTGCTGCACGACACCTCTCGTAATAGTTTCGTTGCTCGTCATCAAGCTACATTTCATTGATCATTCGCTGCCTGAGCTCACAACTTAAGTTTTTAACCTATAATCATATATATATATATATATACTAGGGCACCCGACGCGAGATCTGGCGATGGCGACCACGACAATGAAGTTAAGCGGAATTGGTGACAGCAACGAGGAAGGCGAAAGTGCATGTCTCTTATTTTTTTCTCCTTCTTTTACAACACAATTAGCAAGTGCTGCAACACATAACATATCGGCCGGTAGTAAGCATGGTTCGTAGCAATGGCATAGCCTATCATTGGTTTAATGTTATAAAATATCTCATAAGTATTTCTAAAATTTTATTTATCCAGTAAAAAAAATTATAATCTAAGATTAATAGTAGTTAGTCATCTTACTCGAAGACAGAAAATTACTCAATGAAGCATAGAATGTTATTTGAAGATAAAAAGGAAACATGACATTTTGAGTGGAAAAAACATGATAATTAACTCACTAGTGTAACAAAACAACAACAAATATACACAAAACTTCAGTTCTTCGCACCCAACTTTGTCCGTAAACTACTCGTCGTCGCACCGTTTATCCTTCGACAGTCAACCCTAATCTCTCCTTCTCCTCCCATCAACACGCCCACATTTCCAAGTTTGATCATGGACTTTGCAAACTGCTGCCTGAAAACCTCAGGATCATTCAAATATTTCACCGCTAATTTGTTCGTCATGTCGGTGTAGGCCAACTCCTGGTCTAGCTGAAGAACAACCTTGTTGTTGAGCAAAGCACGATAGAAAGAGTTGTCCAGATGAAATGGAGTGGTTGTCACTTGGTTCATGGACAAAGCTATGTCATCTGTGATGTTTTGGATTGTGACTAGGTGAGGAGGGCATTTGTTTTGGAGAGTTTTCAGCAGTGAGGGATGCATAGTTGGGTCTGGCAATCCACTGTTCTTGAAGTTGTAGAGCCTTTCCAGGAAGAAGCCACAATGGCAGAGTCCAGAACTGTGAGCACCTGCAGTTAAATTAGGATGATCAACAATGAAAATGCTTGGCATTGCCATAGGTGTTATCCATGCATAGTATTTAGAAATTAAACTTTTTTATGGTTTGCTAAACAATCTGAATTTAGACCTATTTTTTTATTTCCACAAGTGTTAAATCACCGTGCGTGCCGTTCAGCACGTGCCGTGCCGGTGGTGTACCGGCATGTGACACAAGGGTGCCGCACGGCGCCCCTCCTAATAGCATCGTCGCTCACCATCGACCTCGTCGCCGCTCGCTGATCGCCGCCCGCAGCTTGCCGTGGCCGTCACTTCGTGTCTAGTCCCCGAGAGAGAAAAGAGATCGAGAGAGAGAGAGAGATCGGGAGAGGGTTAAAAACTTAAGTTGCAGATTCGGATCCGGATCCGACAAGTGGCGGGCGGCGACGGCAACAGTAACGGTGACTACAATGGCAAATGTGAGTATCCCTTACCTCTTTCTCTCATTCTCTTACAACACGACCGGTAAGTGTCGCGGCACATGCCGTGCCGTGCCGATCGGTGGTCAGCACGGTCTGTGACTGTGGTATGGCCATCGTTGTAAAAACTATTAGAGAACCTATAAATTTATGAATCTATGAATCTATAGTTCTCGCTCTATAAAAAGGTGAAAAGAAAAATAATTGTGAGTACCAAATCTGATTTTTAGGTTCTATCAAATTTCCATTAGCCATGGTCGTTTAGAATGTTTTTTTAAGAATTAAGCCTAAAACGTAAATATTAAAAATATAGGGAGTGAACTGCAAAATGCCAAAAACGTAGGGTGTGAAATGGAAATTTTCTCTTAAAAATTAACGTACCTAATTAATGGTATCAAATTGCGAGCAACGTACATAAAGTTTCCACTCTTTGAGATTGCAGCTACGTAATTAAAAAAATTCACATTCTCCAAGATTCATAATTCCGTCATGCTAAGTTCGTATCACATTTAATCACTAAATAAAAAAGAACTTCAAATTTCCTAACCATATCATCCATCCATATGCATTAATAATTAACCTACTTCTACTACTACGTTTCTAATTAATAATTTTAATATCAAAACTCAAACGTACCTAGCAATGTGGTGAGATCCACCAGATCAAGATTGATCTTTTTGAATGCAGCTAAAGCCTTCTCAACAGAGAAGAGAGGACTTGGAATAATGACATCACCCATTCTCGACACAAGTCCATCCCTTCTCCCAGTAGGCAGATCATATGCTGCTCCTCCGGCCAACGCCACCCCGTCTCTCGTCGCCAATGCCAGTATATCGGCGCACGACACCACCCCGGTGCACTCCTTCTCGACGGCGGCCTTTATATCGTCGATCACATCGAATGTTCTCAGTGTCAGATTCGGAGGAGCTTCCTTCTCCGCTATGTTATCATCTGTGCTATCGATAAGCACAGAAGCATCACAACCCTGTGATTAGGGTATGTATTTGTTAGATAACCAGTTGATCTAAAAGCTTAAACTACCTTCTAAATAGCACGTAATCTTACTCTGATGAAGCAATCATGGAAAAAGAGGCGAAGAAGGCCAGAAGTGACAGATGGGTCTCTTTGGAAATGGCTTTGGACTACTTGTCGAACTATGATCTCAGCTCTGGGGCATGAGTTGCTGTAGAAGTGGAGTTGTAGAGAGGAGGAAGTGGTTGCAGCTTGGGCTACAAGGAGGAGTAGAGCTAAGAAGAGTGCTGCCATGAAGAGAAGCTTCTCTTTTGCTCTTAGGTTTGAACAATCTCAGCTGAGAGAGAGAGAGAGTCATGAGTAGTATTTATGGGAGTTATTGGAGATTCTTTGGAAGATGTGAGTGGCGGATTTGTTACTCTTTGTGATCGTGTTTCTTGGGATGATGAGCAATAGTTGATCGGTTTATAATGGCAAGCACATGCACCACTTAATGTTTTCTTGTTGATACGTTACAAAGTTATCAGATGGGTGCAAAATTAGTTAAGCACGGTCACAATTAGTTACGACATTTATTGAAAAGATTAATAAATGGGTCATAATTAGTTAAGCAGGTTAAAATGCTACATAAGTTGAGTTAAAAACGGCTAAGTACAAAAAGAACTTAACATCACATTTTTCCAGCCTTTTATTTTATATCTTTTGAAAGAGGTGAGAGCTTCAACGCAGACATGGTCCCATTGGCAATAACTTTACTAGTTATCATAGTGGTGATAAAATTATTGTTTCCTTTTCAATACATCACAAAGTTATCTTATAGTGATGCAAAACAAATAGGTTCTGCTAATGTGAACTTAGTTCTAGGAATCTAGCATCAACAATATGGACTATTTTAACAACTCACCTTCAAGAAGAAGAAGAAGAAGGAGACTAACAGGACTTTGTTTGAGTTGGGAGCCTTTCATTGCGGAGCTGCCTCAAAAGGAAAATTAACTATGATTCTGTGCATTAGGGTTTTACAGGAGAGCTGAAAGATATACTTAGATGAGATAAGTTGCCAAACAAAACTACCACTTTGTACATAACTTCATCATTGAAGCCCTTAAACATTCCTACAAATAGTGGAGAGGTGATTGTCTCAAGTCACTCCATAATGGTCTTAAAAGATTAACAAAGAGCCAAAAAAAGTGTGCACACTGTAACAGAAAGGAAGCTTCAAATGTACTGGCCGTCGAGGTAGAATACAAAAGTGGCTCTTCATTTTGTCTCTAGCCGCCTTAAGACTGACTCAGCAAAAATTTGCTGCCTGGAGATGACAAATGTGGTTCAGAAGCAACACAAAGTCATAATGAAGACAATTTCAAGGGCTTACAGTGCATACTGACGTGCAGTTTATTTTAGTCTGAATGATAGTTAGCTTCCAGTAGCAATCGAAACAATGTCTAAGTTCTATAATCAGCAAAAAAACAAGTCAAGATGGCCATGCCAATCTGCTATTTCCCACTGCCACAGAAATAGTGTGGCTGTGGGATATTGAATTTGCTATGGCTGATTTTTAGAACAATGCTCTTGGCAACATTAACAATACCAATTCAACTGCCTCTGCAGTCAAATGGCCAAAAGAGAATCTGATTTTGTAATACTAATAAGAGTTGCAAAATCAAGTACAATTCTAGTTTCTCAAGAGATAACGGTAATCCATTGTTTAAATCATCAGGTGGGGTTGAAAATTGCACCAATCACTTATCTATATCGTGACATAGCCATGCTAGTAGAAGATCGTGCACTACATATACAATGTTATACTGTTTATAGAGGCATCAAAGCTGCAAGTGAATTTCAAATTGGCAAAGCCAAGGCATGCATAATGTAAGTCAAGAATAGAGTAAGAGAATGGCAAAGAAGTCTCTGCATACTTCCGTTCTGTAAGCTTGGGGCTGGGCCTAAAGTACTTAAGATATCCATCCCATGGAACCTTTTTTAGACCAGCGCGAAGAGAAATCATGTCTCTGACCCTACATGACATCAGTAATATACAATAAGTAAAGCATCCTATTCTCATAGGTTCCTGTGTGCTACTTCTAAGGACATAATAAAGCAAAATATGTTACCTTTCAGCAAATTCTATAGGTGTCTCTCCAGGTCTTAGATACTGAGGCTCCAAGTACCAAACATCACAGACAACAGCCCATGATGTCATAAGGCGGACCAAATGCATGGTAAAAGATTGTCTAACACATAAAATAGTTGAATGATTCAGATGTCCAAAAACCAAAAGTCAATGTAAGATATACTGGTACTTACTTCTTACTGTTCCAGAAGGCATCCACAAAAATTCTGTTGTATTTAATTGCTACTGGGCAAACAGCACAACCAAGTTCAAAAGCACCCTGGAACAACATAGAGGGTGTGCATTAAATAATTAGAAATAAATTGCAGATTTGGTTAAATTATCAACTAGACAAGTGAGCTTTATGTGTTCATAACAAGTGCTACTAAAATACTCATCATGGATAAATTCATTATAAATGAGATAAGTCGTTCATGAGGAATATTAAGTCATATGATAAGTATCAAATTGAAAGGCTAATGAATTCAAAAGTAAAAAAGAAGTATTTCAATTAATTCCACAAAAAATGGAGATTATTGCAGTTAAACACAAACACTTGAAACTAACTGCTAATGCACTTGGGCAAAGGATCAGATAAAGTAAACTATTGTTGCAAAAAGATGATGGCATCAGAGAATGTAAAACACAGAACATGAAGAAGAGACATCAAAAGTGCCGATCGTGGCTCACAAAAGCTTGCTGATCATTAAATACTAGAAGAGCAGGTTATTGACTTTTGAAAGGTAAGATTCTTATACTCTATTGTGTTTTCTCATATTACAGTAATGTGAATCCCAAATTTTTTTGAACTTCCGATTTTTGGAATGAGATATTTTTCAATTCCATGTTCTCTATTTCTCACACAGCTCCTCACTGGAAAGTACTGCTGGAAGAACAGAGGCCAACTCAACATTCTTAGCCTGCTTTGACATATATCACAAACCAATTGCAGTGGAGGACAGCCGCCAAAAAAGAGCATGACTAATTGAATATGCTTTTTTTACTTGTCCCAATTAGTGATACAAAAGTTGACATGATGTAATACACTAAACTACTACACCACCTTCAGAAAAACTAAGCTTTATAACATCCATCAAGATTATATGGTATGTAAATGATGCATACCTTCTTGAACATGACAGTATAGTGATTGTTTACACAAGTTCCTTCTGGGAATATCAGAAGAGGGTTGTTTTCAACTCCTTGAACATGATCTCGTAACCTGTAAATAGAAACTCGGTCCGAAATTATGGACATCAACAAAGAATACCAAGGAAAGCAAGTCTTACTTTCTTGTAACAACTTCTCGATCCTTAGATTCTGTACGGTTGAACCAAATACAACCTACGCTTTCCAAAATAGTCTTCTGAATAAATCCTAGGGAACAAAGACAAAAAAGGGGAAAAAAATTTGAAGATCAAAACAGCAGCTCAATTATCAAACAATTAGCCTTTCCCCAAAAATTGATATTGAACAATAAATACAAAAACAATAAACAAAAGACACTAACAGAAAAGGAGGAGAAAAGAGGAGAGAGAACACTAGAACCTTACCAACCCATCCAGGATGTTTTTGCATGATAACTGCAAATGCTGTCATCTGCTCTAGAATGATGAAATCAATCATGGAAGTATGGTTGGCAACAAATACCTGTTCATATGAGGTACGCTTGTAAATATTAAATAACAAAGGCATACAGATTTATAACAAATGGGAATTACATATGCCATATATGACAACTAGATGAGAGTAATCTGTGGAAGAAGAATTATAAGTGTATCTTATACAAAAGCAACCTGATGTGGACGCATACTTGGGCGAGGTCCATGATATCTGACCACCCCAGTCCATGAAGCAACAAAGACACTGCACATCATCTCAACCAATATTCTCTGGAAGAATTCCAAACAAGAAACCAGGAAAGAAACAACTATTCAGAATCAAATAAAGTACAATTTAAACAAATTCTCCACAAATCTTATACTGCAAAAAAGAAGTAATTACAGGTAATACTGATAAACAAACTATTATTGATGTAGATGAGCATAACAATGAAATCAGGGGCATAGATCAATAAAATTCAAATTTATATAGCTCAGACTGAAAAACATTTAGGAGATCATGGAAGTATTTTCCTGTTGACAAACTCTGCCAGAGCCAGTTATTAAAACATGAATGTAACTGTTCTCATAGATTGATACCACTTAAACAGGCAGTGACAGGAGCAGGATTTCACAAGGGGTGCAATGATGACAACCAAGAAACTATGAATTAATTTCTTAATCAAATCAAAAGGGCATCCCAATGGACAAGGCTCTCGCCAACACCCAATTTGAGGAGCAAAGATGTACATAACCTCAAGGATTTACTTTCCATTAGTGCCACCTATGCCAACCACAAGTTGGCACTACACATGCTTTGCAGATGCACTGCATGGAAGTCTGTACCAGCAGCAAGAAACTTGACACGCCTGGACTTCCTAGGTGCTTTGCGGTAATAATCTTAACAATAATCATTGTGGGAGATCTAACAGCTACCAAGGATGACTGTAAAAGTTAAGAGAGGGATTTAGGCCTTCTAACAGAATATCTTCACATAATTTCATCCTTAGCAAATATTGACCTTTACGACAATCACTGTAGGAGCCCTAACAGCTATGTAGGATGACAGGCAAAGTTGAGAAAGGGATTTAGAATTTCTAATGAGATGCCTTCACATACTTCTTTCATCTCAGGTTTTCAAATGAATCAGTTATCTCCTTAGCAAATGTTAAAGTTTAAGTAGTTGGCCTCCGGATTGTAGATTGGCATAAGCCTGTCCCAACCCTTTAACTTATCTTTCTAGGGTCCAAGCAAACCCAAGTATTGTCCTTCACCTCCACTGCTTGTGGAAGAGACCGAAACATGGCTATGTAAATGAGATGGATGGTGGACTAGAGATGGTGATTGAAGGGCCACCCTTTGTTTAACTCAGCTGAAAGCTTTCTCCATTTTTCTTTCTCCCTTTCTCTTGCTATCTTACTTTTCCTCTTAACTCTTTCCCTTCAGAAAGGGGGGTAGCTACCCTTCTACACCCCTACTACATGCGTGCCGCATGCCTTTGTCAGCCTTACCCTGATTAGTAGGGACTATGGAGACTTTGACTTAAAATGATGACCTCTTGCACAAAAGGGGCATTTCTATCAAATATTAGATGTTCATTTCAAGTAATTAGACCTAGTAACATTATAAGTCAATTTCACATAATTTCAAAGAGAAAGGGAGTTCAAGCTAACTAGCAGATATGTCAAAAAGTAAGATCTTACTATAGCAAAACATATAGAAGATGAGAGGAAGGATAGTAGAAGTTTAGATGTCGAGATCAACTAGAGACCAAAACAAAATAAAGATCTGATCATACATTCAAGGTATAAAAGAAGTTCTCTTTATTACAGCATTTTTTACCTTTCTTCTGAATTCATATTACCTTCTACTGGATTTGGAGGTCCCCTAAAAGATAGCATTGATAATTTTAAAACAGAAAATAGAAGGGTAGATGATGAAAACAGATAGAACAAAGTATGAAATAGATAAAAAAGTCATTCAATAGATGACCAAAATTTATTAGATGACATCGACAGATATGAGAAAGAATTCAAAAATTTATACAAGGTGAAGTGACCCACCTCTATTTTACGCCTCCACTTGTTATGCCCTCTCAACAAGAAATGTACAGGGAAAAATGCTGAAAAAAATACTATCCACCCTGCTGCCAAGGTTGCAACCCTGGACAAATAAAGTAGAGCTATTACAAGGAAAAGGCATACGAAATATTTCTACAAATAGTTGAAAATAGATAAAGAGCTAATAAGTGGCACTAAAATGGCAGAGACCACTTGCTATAAGTACATCATGTTCTCCGATATCAACAACTCGATTAATGATGTGGAATAGAAAAATGCAAGAATATTATATAAAAACACTAAAAAAGTAAAAAAAAAAGGACAAGAATATTCTATGCATATACGCCAAAGAATAATTCATAAAGATGATCCAGCAAGTATAGGGAAAGCAACCGGATCCAATTATTAACTAGACACGAGAAGTTCCCACAAATACACAGTTGATGATCTAAAGTGGTATCTCTAGCAAGGTTAGAAATACGGCGTTTCCACTGGCTTGCATATTTTTGGTTTCAGCAGCTTTAGATTCTGATATAGGGGTTTGAACAAAAACATTTTGCACAAATACTTGGAAAATTTAAGGAGAAAAGTTTGTAATCTGCTGATCTCTTAAGTGATACTCTAGATTACTTCTGCCTGTTTGTCAATTGACATTTATTAGAGAGGATTGGAGTGCAAACTTTCTGTTAAAATTTGGAAGAAAGTTTTAACACTTAGCCATTTTCAGGTTAATGGGGAGATCTATAATCTTAAAATAGTAATTTTATTCCAAAACTTAAAATTTAAATCGTACCTTAGTGGAAAAAGAATCCCATATCTTATGACAAGTCCCAGGCACCACAAAGGGAACAAATATATGTTCCAGTTCCACGGTTCTGGAGGATTTGATTTAAAGCAGCGAGTAAATGAATCCTGTTTCAAAGAATGTAAATATCAAATGCAACAGAGTACAGTAACTAAAGATAGTAATATACGTGGAAAAGGTAAACAATTTGAACATGTGCCCATTTTGTGGTTAAAATGTAAATATCGCTCAACATCACCCAAAAGATGAAAAGGCTCCACAAGAACTAGAAATTGGTTAGAACTTTTAGGCCAAAGACAACTGGAACCTGCCAACACAATCTTCCTTGGAATCGAATGTAATGTTAGAGTTATGTCAGACAAAAATAAATGGCTTCTTCGACTTGGCCAAACCTCCAAATTTAGGGGCTTTGCTAACTTCAAATAGTCCTACATGACACATACTACATAGTTGTTTATTAAAGTAGATTGAGACAAATAAAGGCAAGATGGTGCTATCAGCCAATGTGCCAACTACAAAATACTGAAAAATCAACTATGGTGTCTCTTTCATTACAGTATGTAATAAGTTAAGCTGGAAAATTAAATTTGTTCTTCTAAATTAACACAAAAAAATCACAATAAAGGTGACCAACCCTAATTGTCACCAGGATTCATCACAATCAAAATCAATCAAGAACCGATCTTTTTCCACAAGGAAAAAAAAGGCAAACAAATGATCGACTTTTAGACAGTCTTACTACATCTAACCTAAACCGACGATAAAATCAAGAAGAACAATAAAAAGTGCAAGAAGGGGAGCCAGGAACTCACATCGACGATGGCGCCTGCTGCCTCGGATAACGTGGGAGAGATGTCGAGCAGATCCCTCCTGATCAAAATACGAAAAGAGCATCAAAAGGAAAGAGAAGGAAAGAAAAAAAAGAAGTTAGATTGAGTTGGATTAGGGATTTACAGGTGGAGATTCTTCGGGGAGTCTTGGATGGAGTCCGTGGTGAGGTACTCCTCCAGGTTGGGACGGTCCAGATCCGTCTCCGTGATCGAAGACCCCACTCCGGCCATCGGCATCCAGGTCTGGAGGAGCAACGAGTTCCTCGAGGAGCGAGGAAGAAGAAGAGAGGAACCTTTTCCTTTTCTTTATTATTATTTTCCTTCCTGATTAATGTGATGAATATGTGGTTCGATCGTGATCGTAGATAAGGGTCAAAACAGATCTCTGTTCAGTAAAAATTAATATATATTTTTGTGATCATTACCCTTAACCACAGAGCTGGCGGGCCGAGCCCAGGTTTCGAGCTGAAGCTCAAAAGGGGCTTTCGGGCCAGAGAAATGGATCAGGTTTATGGGCTCTCAAAATTCAGGGGAGTGAGAAGGAGGCTGGAGGTGGTGCGTCGGTGGAGAGAGAGAGGCTGGAGGTGGTGGTGGGTTGTAACGGGCTGGGCTTGGGCTGGAAAATGGGCCAGGCGTCTGGCTGGCTGGCAACGAGGTGGGCTAGTAGGGGCTAGTCTATATCTCCGTGCTCTAAGTCCAGCTTGAGTCGAGCCGAATCGGAGTCAAACTCAAACCAGGCTTATCAAGTCCAGTCAGGCAGTTTTAGGCAGGAGTTGATTAGTTTTACACTAACTTTCTAAACTATGAAAAACCTCATTTAACTCCTTATCGGCGTTAACGAAAAACGTCAACTGATTATTTTATTCTTAATTTTTTTTCTCTCTTTTTTCTCTCTTTTTTTCTCTAAAATAAAAGTAAAATAGTTTCTGCAATGGTTACTAAAAGGCCTAAAATTGATCATGTAATACTTTATATGCCAACTTTTATGTGGAAAATATAAGGTATTTGGCTAACAGAAGGAATATTTTGGAGTGGATTTTTTTTAATAGTTAAAGGTGGTAAGATGTCATGAAAATAAATGAGTGGGTTGATGTAAAAATAACCAACAGTTCAATTCAATGGTCTACATATAATTATCCCTTCTTTTGTACGTGTACCCTTCGAATAACACTCATTTATGTATTTATCACAATACTTATGTTATTTGCAGAAATACTAGTTAAAATTATTTTACCTTTCATGCAAACTTTTGAAAAATAGTCATGGCTTGTTAGTGTTTGACAAAAAAATTAAAAGTATTTGATAAATAAATTGTTATAGTAATTAGTGTCATATGATAAGTCATAAGTGTCGCTCTTTCTTCGCAAGAATGAGTTAAATATATAAGAGCTAGATGATTTTAGAGGAACGATGAGCTTACCACATAATTCACTTTCTCCATCCAAAAATAAGAAAATAGTATACTTTTAAAGAACTAAGAAAATTTATCAAAAACATCATGCCTTTTTCTTTTTCTTTGTTATTATTATTATTATTATTTTGAGAAGAGTGGACTATGCTTAGTTAAATTTGTTGAATATGAAAAGAAAGAGAGAATATACAAGGAGAAAGAGGAATCTAAGGCGAGAATGTTGAGGTAGAGGATTCCGAAGGGAAGGAAGGCATTCATCTCTACCAAGGATACTAATTAAATAAATAAATATTTTGTACTATTTTTCTCTAACTGTTTTCCTTTTTTAATCCAACCAGAGATCCATGACAACATTTAGAAAATTTAGTGTCCCAATGGTCAAAAGAAAGAAGTTCCAAAATCGAAGTACAATAGGGCATTAGAGCAATAGGTGATGGATAGAGTCTGAGTTCTTCATCGCATAGGTGCCATCTGATCGAACCAAAGAATAATATTTTTGGTAAAGAGGTGTCTCATGTGGATCTTATTAAGGTAGCGTAGTCAAATAAACGTCTTTACTTTTGAGAGGATGGTGGTTCGCCAAAGGCTACCCACGTAGTCCAGCAAAGTAACCCCAGAGGAGAGCACCCTAGCAAGAGAGTGGTGAGAATATATCAGAAAGAAAAAAGTGCCTCTAGGGCAAGATGATAGAGGGAGCTGAAGAATTTGAAGAGGAAGTCCCACTCCACAATCACGAAAGTCCCCATCCTTCTATGGTCTTTGAGAGAGGATATCGGGGAGCAAGTGGGGAGCAAGTGAGGAGTAAGTGATTTTGTTGTGAAGAGATAATAGCTAAGGGGAATCGATTAGTCATGGCACCTTTCGGGGACTATTTATTCACCCAGAAGCTGCTCTGGTGTCTAAGACCCAAGTCAAAAGAAACAATGATCTGTAAAGTCTCAATTACCTTATTTATAAACACCTCTCTAGATAGTCAAACATCTTAGAGGGAGTGTTCGTTAAGTATTCTCCTTTACTAGAACTTTACCACATCCTTTTTAGTGAGAGTTTTGGCCCTCGTAGCTTTCACCACTATTTTCCAAAAAAAGAATTGGTGGGTTTAGATTTTGAACCACAAGACCTCTCAATTGCTTAGCCATGCAAACCTTAGGCTATGCTCTTAGAGTGAAAACCAAGATTGAAGCTTTTCTCTTCTATAGAAAGACCCTCTTGGTAGAATCTATATGGAAGATCACCTTTGCTAGAGCCCAAAAAATGGAGAAGCAAGATCGAAGAGACGAGAGTTTGATCAAGGTAGCACTACCCATTATCGAGAGTGTTTTTGTTTCTATGCTGCTGGTTGTTTTTGCACTTATCAATAATGGGTTGCTAATCCAAAGGGCCTAACAAACCCAGCTCAAATGGAAAACCCAAGTATCGGATTGGGAATCAACCCACTAAGCAATCAAAAAGATCATCTCAATAAGGGTCCCACCTCTAATGCAATGATCGAGAGGGATAGGAATCAAGATTTGTCCAAGTTGGTAGACAAATCTATCACTTGCTTGAACATCATTGCTACATACCTCAAGTTCGAAATAGAGTCTTCATTGGCTTCTAAGAGGAGGAAATATCATCAGTAACTAAATGATAGACTTTAAAATTTTCAGCAAAAGGCTTAGCACTTGAATGAGGTTGCTTAATCAAGAACCCTCTCACTTGAAAGATAGAGATGAGAGTGTGTCACTGGTTATTATAGATAAAAGACTTTTTCAACTCGACAAGGTGGATGTTTAGGTTTTATAAGCTATTAAAGACAAAAAAGAGGCCCCCCCTTAATATAGTCCCAAAAGCACTAGTAGAAAATGCTTGGGAAATCATTTAGGCCTAGGTTTTGATGTGACCTTCAAGGATGGAGATTACGAGAGGCGAGTTGGATTTATTATCAAAGATGAAAATGGCCACCTATTACAAATGGCAGAAGAACCGACAATTAGGGATTCATTCAGTTACTATAAAGTTTAAGCCATGCAGACGGGCTTGAGAGAAGCCTATGAAAAATGAGACTAGGTGATTATGGAGTTAGATGCCACAACTTTGATCATAATATTTAGAGGGAGAGATTTAGTCCGTGGTAGTTAAAAAATAATCCATAGCTACATAATTTTGTCATCTTTTAAGAAGATCAAATTTCTATACATGTACAAAAAAAAAAAAGATAATAGAGTAGCAAATTAGCTGGCTAAGCTAGAAAGAAAAACTGCCAGGAAAATTATTAAGGTAGGATGATAAGGTGCACTTAGAGTTGGATTCATTTTTGTCTCAAATAGAATAAGCACTGAATTGGTGAAGAAGTAATTATTAGGTGAGATCTCAGTCTATTATTAATAAAAAAAGATATAATATATATATATATATATATATATATATTATTTACCAACAAAAAAATAACTTTATTTTCCGTTTTTAATTTAATCTTAAAAAGAAATAGTTCGCTGAAATCGATCGCTTTCTAGCAACGAACACTATTACAAGAAGGATAAATGTGAACAACGGAAAGCACTTTCAGCACATGCATCACACGTGCGCGGGTTCCCGAGAGCATAACTAGTCGCGAGCTCCACCTGAGTTCCACTCCTGCCACTTGGGTTTAGGAAGCGATGGCATCGGTAATCTTTAGCAACTGTTCCCTCCTCTCCGACGCCACCGCCGTCGCGACCTCCCTCTCCTCCTCCTCCTCCACCGCTGACCTCTTCTCTCGCTCTCACCGTCTTCCTCGCCTCTCCTCTTCCCGATCTCGTCTCCTCTCCACCTCTCGCGGCAGGATCTCTTGCCGCACCTCCACTCCTTCCGCTCACTCCGTCGTCACTTCATCCAATAAAAGCAACGGTAGGGTCTTCTGTCATACACACATGCACTATCTCTCTTTCTCATCATCTTCATCTGGATTGTTGTCATTGATGATGTGATTGAGTTTGGATGTAGTTTGAAAATTTAATAACATTTGTGGAAATACGATTCTTAGTTTTTTTAGTGTTTAGTCGAAGGATAACAAAGAATGGAGTGTATTTTAAAGAATAAAACCTAAGCTATTGGGTATTTGCAATCAATAGAAGTGTTTCAGCAGTTATGCTCAAATTATATGTTCACACTTACAGGTTGTGATGTGACAAAAGTTATTCTGAATCTATGATCGTGTTATTTGGATTTCTTTTTCTGTTGTAAACTGTGACAGTTTACGCTTCTAATTTGTGCATTAGGGGTTTTGATGTGTATTCACTGCACGACAGTTAATTACATGTCTTGATAGGCCATAGAAATTGTGTAATGTGATTCTTGAGAAGTTCGAGATATCTTAGTAAGGAAAACCATATAGGTTTCTTAAGTTACACGGTGAAATATTCAAATTCAAGTTTTAAGAGAAGCAACCTTTCCTTCAAGAATGAAAAAACCCACGGTAAGTAATTGCATTAAAGCAGAGGGAATCTGTTGACTCTATGGTTGCTAAGACTTTCATTTTACTTCATGCAGCTAAATCAGGTCTGAAGGACTTTCTTCATATCAGCGATTTTGACAAGGATACGATCTTGAAAATGCTTAATCGTGCAGCAGAGGTTAAGGCATTGTTGAAATCGGGAGAAAGAGATTTTGTCCCATTCAAAGGAAAGACAATGGCAATGATATTTGCTAAGCCATCTATGAGGACTCGTGTTTCATTTGAGACAGGATTCTTCTTGCTTGGGGGTCATGCCATTTACTTAGGCCCTGACGACATTCAGATGGGCAAACGAGAAGAGACTCGTGATGTTGCTCGAGTCCTTTCCGGCTATAACGATATTATTATGGCAAGAGTTTTTGCTCACCAGGTACGATAATGAGTTGAATTGTCATGGTTCTTCAATTCCATTGTAAAATCCATTTCTATTAGTATTCATTTACTTCCTTATTAGCATTCATTTACATTTTCACCATTGTCTTTTTAGGGTTCTCAGTTCTCACATATTTTTTGAAAATATGGATATTTAAACTGATCTTAAGCTCATAGATACAAAATAGATTTGCAAAATATTAAGGTTCCCAGTTTGGCCCGATCTCGAGTGGTTTTGGCCAGGATTGGGATCGGCCTAGTTGATCCCGCCCGAAACGAGCGGGAGCGGTTGGATCTGACCGGACCCCACCCCCACTTGCCTCTCTTTCTCTATTTTCTCTCTTTTTCTCTTCTTTCTCACCTCTTCCATCGGCGACCAAGTAGATCTCTACATTCTTCGAGGAAGATCCAATGACCTCGACCTCTACCTCGGCAACCTCGGATTTCCTTTTTTTCAGTTTTTAATTCATCTCTTATTCCCTCTCTCTTTTGATACGATCCTTCCTCGGCTATAGACTCTGATACCAGATTGATACGATCTTGCACGGAACTTTGAGATCAGATCCCGAAATATCCCGCCGTTGGATCACTGTGAAATTTTGATATGTTGTAGGCCCGGAAAAGAGCTTTCCAACGGATCTAGTTTCAGGCGAATCGGAGTTGGGGATATCAAGATATCGTTCATTTAGTGGACGAACATCAGGATACTCTATTTTTGGATTCCGTGGATGAAGGCACGAAATCCTAGGTAATGGTGGATTGTGGAGGGCCGGTGTTATGGGGTGGCACCGGTGGAAAAGTGATGGTGGAAGGGTTATGGATGATGGAAAGGTTAGAAGCGCTGAATAAATTGGAAGAAGGGGGAGAAGAGGGCCACTCCTAAGGGACTAGGGTGATTGGCCTGTCGAGGGAGATTAGAAGCGGCGTCGCCGGGGAGATTGAGGGAACGGGAGCGAAGAAGATGAAGGAGGCAAGGCAAACTCAATTCTCAATAATCAATTATAATTTTGATTGCCCTACACATCCTTTTATAGGCTAACCAACAACTCAAACTTATCCTAAAACACAATTTTCGCCGATCGCGTTCGAACTCCCCCGATCGCGTTCGAACGCACCGAATTGGCTGTTCTGGATTTGCGAACGCGATACAGGCGTTCGAACGCAAGTGCGAACGCGCTGTCCGGTTTTTGCGAACGCGACACAGGCGTTCGAACGCAAGTGCGAACGCGCCTGTTGGTTTTTGCGAACGCGACACAGGCGTTCACAGCGCGTTCGAACGCGACTTACAGAAAACCTATTTTAATGAAAAATAAATACTAAAACATGAAAATAAAATTCTCCTAAGGTAAATCCAAGCTCGAGACGACGTCGGTGAAGTCCGAATCATATCATCTTTCTCTTCCTACACTGAGTAGATTCGACGACCTCTACTATTGCTTTTGCGGTGAAGCAGCAACACCAGTTGCTGAGAGCCTAAGAGAGAGAGAGACGGGGGGGGGGGGGAGAAGGGAGAGAGAGAGAGTGGAGGAAAGAAGTAAAGAAAAAAATGAGAACTTTATCTCTGTGAGTAATTTTTAAGTAAGTTTTGAATTTTGAGAGGGGGGAGAGGAGAAAGAGCTCGATATTCATCAAAATTTTAAATTTTAAGTAAGTTAATATATTTTAAAATTTTTAGGCTTCATATATAAGTAATTTTATTTTCTGATTTTTCTCTCATTTTTTTTAAAATTTTTTAAAAAAATTCTGCATTTTAAGTAATATTTAGAATTTGACGTAATTAAAAAATAGTTTGATCCGATATAAGTGGTTGATACTGTCGATACTGATCCGATCCCGATACTGGGAACCTTGCAAAATATTCTTATTGGATTCCAAATATAATTTAATCTGTTCCATTTTTTCAACCATATGTACTTTTTGGATAATTTTGGATAATTTGCTTCTATAGTTATTGATATTACTTCTCAGCCATAGATATTTTGTAACTCTTCTTAGTTCTAAATCTTTGATTTGATTATGGCAGGATATTATGGATTTGGCTACATATGCTGCAGTGCCAGTCATAAATGGACTGACTGACTATAACCATCCATGCCAAATAATGGCTGATGCACTAACTATTCAAGAACACATTGGGCAACTTGAAGGAACTAAGGTTGTTTACGTTTTGAGCTATTGAATTGAGATATACCTCTAGTTAGGAGGGTTGTTTCTTCCCATTTTGATTATCTGATGTGAATTTTAGGTTGTTTATGTTGGAGATGGGAACAATATTGTGCATTCATGGCTCCTGATGGCATCTATAGTGCCTTTCCACTTTGTATGTGCTTG
This sequence comes from Typha latifolia, assembly GCF_019914945.1. Lineage (NCBI taxonomy): Eukaryota > Viridiplantae > Streptophyta > Magnoliopsida > Poales > Typhaceae > Typha > Typha latifolia. The sequence continues at coordinate 10,762,255 of NC_133095.1, forward strand.
CCCAAAAGGCTTTGAACCAGATGAGCAGACTGTCGAGAAGGCAAGGAGTACAGGAATCAGCAAGATTGAGATAACACATGATGTAAAAGAAGCAGTAAAGGGTGCAGATGTGGTGTATTCAGATGTTTGGGCAAGCATGGGCCAAAAAGATGAGGCTGAATATAGAAAACAGCAGTTCCAAGGATTTCAGGTGTCCTTACATCTCAACTCTTCTTTGTTTCTTATTTGTTTAGGCCTAGCTGATTTCACATATACCAAAAAGGAAATATTTAAACAAGTGAAATTTTTTTTCTCACAGGTTGTAAGCTGTTTGATTCTTCTTCATCTTTAATACAACAAACTAATTAGAAGATTTTTGGCAAATAGCTGTCCCTCGACTATATGTCAAAACTCAAAACATTATATCTTGAAATATTTTCAATTTTGAACTATAATTTCGCTTATTTATTCAAACAAGTCTTTATGTCTTTCTTTGTTTAAATTCTAGTTAAATTGATATACATTATGCAATTTATTTGTGCACTTCCTCAGTTTTGCTTATTTTCAAATCTTTGATTTTTCTTTTCAATGAAGAGGTGGTTATCATGTTTTGTTGAAGAAAGTCAAGAAACCACATACGTTACAACCACCTCTTGTCAAAAACAACAATGATCACCACTACGTTACAAGCCTTTAGTTCCAACCATCTCCTTGTCAAAGGTTATATCTAAGGTTTCAAAAATCGGTATCGGGATCGGCCGTTCGAAAAAACCATATGTATTGGCCGCCTGGAGTCAAATTCTCATCAATACGAGTTAAGGGAATGGCCTCTTGGCCCTTGATTTCCATCTGTATCAAATCAGACTATTTTAATTAAATAAAATTTTAAATATTATTTAAAAATGTTGAGAAATTTCTAAAAATTTAGAAAAAATTATAAGAAAATAAAAATAATAATTATCCTCGGAGTGTCTGAGCTGTCTCACTCTCTTTCTTTTTATCTTTCCCTCTCTCTTCCTCACTCACACACACACTCTCTCTGACTCTCTCTTCCTCTTTCCCTTAGCTATTGTCAGCAGCAACTGTAGCAGGCAGCAGCTGACAACAGTTGCAACAGATATTGCAACCGATCCCACTTAGGATCGGTCGAAACTAGGAACTATGGTTATATCAATATATTTACATGCCTAAATTGTAGTTCCCAACTTAACGAAACATCAGGAATAACATAAAAGACTCTTGCACAATATTTCTTTCATCCAAAGATATACCGACATCTCTGTTCCTTTCTTCAACTTATTTTTCTATTCTTAATCATCTATGTCAATTAGATAAAATCAATGGTCATATTCTTTTCCTTTTTGAGTTTTAGTGGGTTACTAAAGTTTTTTCCTGTAAGAACTTTATTGGATTTGTAGTTCCTTTGTAGGATTTCAGATTTCTTGCATTGCCTTTTGCATTCTCAAAGGTTGAGGTGGCAAGCACAATTTCCACATAAGTAAAATATAGTAGTTAAAATTCTAGAAAAAGAATTAAAGGAATATGATATTATAAATGTTTCAACTTAGTTGTAATTCTGAGTGTTGAAGTAGTAAATAGTATTTTTTTTGTTCATCTGGTTAAGTTGTTACATAATGTAGGTTAAAGAAATAAGTAATCTTGAGCATAGGTACACTCCGAGGAAGTGATTCCATTTTATTTTAGCCTATAAGTTGGATATGTTAGTTTATTTGACATATCTTCTTATCATGTGATTTGTTCTTCAAGACCAAGGATTGACGTGCCATAGGCATGGTTTGTGCTGACCACTTGTTCGCACGGCATGTGGTGGCTATGTGTCAAGAACAGTAAAGGGGATGTTCTTATTTGTGTCGGTGTAATGGAGACTTACCTACCTCTGTCTCTAAACCACCTTTGCGTCGATGTCAAACGGTGATCTTCCCATCCATGGTCTCTCACATCCAACCGCCCCTACTTTATCGCTGTTCTGTCAGCCAAATCATAAAAGGAGAGGGATGAAGAGATAGAAGAGATCTATTTCTTCTTAGTAGATTGTGACTATCCCTCATGTTCTGCTTAAAGCAGACCGTGAGAGATAAGTCATTATTCACTTATTTTTAGTGGATAGTTACCTCTCCACAATCCAATCATGAGAAATAAGTTATGCCCAGCTTTATTTTGACCGTGAGATTATTTAATGATTTGCTTCTCATTGTCAACTTCTCCATTGGTTCAATTGACCTTAGGTTTTCAAAAGCTTGGGAAAACAAGAATTGGAGGGTGCCAAGGCACTCCCTATGCCACGTGCCAGCACCCTACTAGTATGCCTTGTGTCAATCGGCACAGCAATCCATTTCCAGGACACTGATACCTTTTGCCTAATACTAGTATTAAAACACCTGCCACCCAAAGTTTCTACATAATAACAAAATAAAGACCCCACATTTTCACAAATAATACAATAAAAGAAACTCAAAATACCACAGGCCACAATAAGCCTCAAATACATATCCATACACCTCAATAGAATAAATGTCGGCGCAGGGGCTACAATCCATCTGACTTATTTACAACAATAAAATAAACGAAAGAGACTATAAGTAACTTTTCACCAGCTCCTCCACGGACTCATGGCCATCTACTAATCTGAAAAATATTTCTACCATAGGTGGTGAGCAGAAAGCCCAGCTATACACATCTACAGTCTAAAAGTAATGTAAGGAAAAATGTCATACAATATACATATATGCCAACATGCTCATAATATTGCATCAATACAACATATATATCATGCCCATATCTACAACTCACATATAATAATAAGGGAACACATGATATGCATCGTTTAAATTATCAAATCCTTTCTCCCATGCTCCCACAGAGCATAACTATAAATTATCATCATATGCTCATCGAGTTATCCATCGTATCATAAAAACATACTCGTAAATCATCTCATACATCGAGGAGGGATAGACAACTAACGGTAATATTATCGGTACATGCCTAGCGATGCTGCATATGACTGGTTGTTTGTGACCAACAGACTAAGGACTCCAGTTGTAAGTCCATATCTCCCTCTCTAAAATTATCATCGCCCACAGCAGAATAGTTAAGAGCCTTCAGCTCATCACCGCTCACAGCAAACTAGTCAAGAGCCCTCAACTCATTAGTGGATGCTATAACCCTACATCATTGGGTACTGTTAGGTCTAAGACCCCTACCTCCCAATCATAGTTTCATATCATCAGTGTTTAGTCTCCGATAAGGCAGTGTGATCGCATGAATGCCATTCAGGCTAACAACCTTAGGCGTAGATGCACTCCGGTGCGGCGGAAAGAAGAAGAAAAGGAGAACGGCGGCTGCGGGGTGAGAGAGAAGAAAGAAAGAAGAAGAAAGGGAAGGGAGAAAATGGGTAAGGCAAGGCACATGCGCTCACTCTTTTTTTTTTTTAGGGGACGGGGTGTTACAGGTTTACTGCAAGAAGAAACTGAGCAACCATTTTGTGGAGTGAGCACTTCAATCATTTTGTGGTGCAGCGCAACCAAAACAATTTTAATAAACAGATCCAATCTCTTATGACCTTACACCAGTGAGTGAAGGATAAGATATTATGATTATGGTTTTCCTGTAAAGAGAGTTTTTAATCTTGAGTATATCTTCCAAACAATTGGAAGCATTTTTAAAATACAATATATGATTTTGCATATCTAAACCTGATGAAACATTGAGAGTTTTATCTATTGGCTATTTCAGGATTGTATACATATGAGAGAAGATATATTAGCAAACAAGTAAATCTAGTTCATGTCCATAAGGTAGAACTATTGATGGGAAATGGCTTGAGTTGTTGTGATGATGGAAGAAAAATTATGGTTCGAGTCTGGATGTTATTATATATGGGAAAGTAATGGAGTTGATAACCATGTTTTATTTGAACATGAGAATTCCAATTGGGGTGAAATGTTTATGGAAGTTAATTACTCTATCTGCATGATGAATGAGACCTCATCTTATTTATTTGGTAGGTCAGCTTCTATGCAAAGGAAAATGCTAGTATCTAGTTTTTTTGGTAATTTCGGCAAGGATTACATAGGTTATTCTGAGAAAATGTGTCTGTAATTGTCCACTGCTAGGGAGTTGCATGCATAAGGTTTGAAGAAGCTAGGAGTGCAGGGGTGTGTTTAACAGTTTAGCTAATGGATAATCAAGCCAGGCATAAGAGCTCCATTGTGTAACACGGTAATTACTGCATATTACCCACTAATTTGAAGATCACCGTCTGACCAATGATGTAAAACTTTCTTCAGTGTGCAACTTTGTGCCAAAGTTGTGTAGGACTAAGTGTACAAATGTTGATCATTAGAAGAACAATCATACACCACAGTTTCATCTTTGCTACAGATCAGAGATCATTTTATTTTACTACACCTGCATTTTCTTTATGTATAAAAGAGATAGTGGATTGGTTAACTAGCATATCATGATACTTGCAGATTGACGAAGCACTGATGGAGATTGCTGGACCGAAAGCCTACTTCATGCATTGCTTGCCAGCAGAAAGGGGGCTGGAAGTTACAGATGGAGTCATTGAAGCTCCCAACTCTATTGTCTTTCCTCAGGCTGAGAACAGAATGCATGCACAGAATGCTATCATGCTCCATTTGCTTGGTCTGTGACCTTTTACTAGCTCTGAAAGTTGTAGTTAAAGAAGCTTGTGGATCCTGTCGGTTTACATTTATACCAAACATTTGCATTAGGATATTTCTAGATATGAGGCTCATCAAACTATGAGAAAGAAAGAGATGGAGTTATAAGTATTGACTGGAATCCTTGTTTTATTATCAGCTTAGTTGCTTAATGCTGACAGTTCCTCTTCCATTTCTTTCTTGCATCTCAATTTCATTTGATTCTGATTTAATTTTCTGAAACTTCCAGATTTTAAATTTACATCATTTTTTTTGCCATTCCTTCTCGTTTTAATTTTTTTCTTTCATTCTTGTGCAGAAACTATTTTTAATCGACCCTGGCTCTCTATGTGTTTATGCTTGAAGGGGCTTTATGCCTTCACAAAGTAGACATGATGGTGTTGGCATACATTCATTCTATTTGTATCCTCGCCATACCTCATTTTATTGGTTTTATAGAAATTCGACGCATTCTTGTGATACCCCATTCATCTCTCATTGAGGTATCACAGAAATAAGGGGAGTCAGTCACCCAGTGGGGCAGTTGACGATAACGATGGCGCACTTTCCTCAGTTGGAAGGCCACTTCCTGAGTTAACAAAACGATCGTTGCAAGTTGCCCATCCTCACGACGATAATACGATCAAGAAAAAAGAAAAATTGAAAGGAAGTAGTAGATACAAACTACAAAGATAGATTTATTGCGATAATACAGTCTCAAGCGCGTGGGAACAGAAAGATGACATATAGTGCAAACGACGAAGGAAATACGTAATCTGAAGATGGATGATATGATACTGGATGAGCTGCTTACTTCTCCTTATACCACATTTGCCGAGGTATCAAATAAAAAAATTCATGTAAAGTTGGTCCAAGCAATTCAATTCCTTCTTTTATCCCCAGTGGAACGATATAAGTAACTGCAGCCAAAACTGGAATACAGACAGCAACGATAGTAGTATGAACTGGAGCTAGGACGGCGTATAGGCCTGAAGCAAATGCGATGACCATCAACGCAGCTGCCGCAATCATGAATAGTGTAGATGTCACAACGATGTCTTTATTGGCCGCAACAATGAGTTGTTTAGACGCCCCACTGCCGCGGAGCTCACGCTCCGTCATCGTCGTGGTCTCTGTCCTAGCAAAGGCAAGCCAAAATGTGGCTACTATAGAGAGGATAAATGCTAAGGCATCTGTGATGACGAATGCCTTGAAAGCAAATCGCGTTGCAAGGGTTGGTGTGCCATCAGCTTTGTAACCCCCAGGCATGGTGAAAGCTGCAGCAAATGTTACTGTGGTAATCAGCACAGAGCAAACAATACGGCTTTCGGCTCTCAACTGTAATCCTTCTTCTTCAGATACTGCCTCAGTTTTATTTTCAATGTCATTGTCATGTTGGGGGTGGTGAAGCGAATAAGGACTAGGGAGACCTCCCCTCTGCGCCGCCCAATATTTATGTAGCCAATCCGGTGCAGACTAAGACAAAGAATAAAAAATAAAATAAAAAATAAAAATAGAAGAATTGGAATCTAGTTGAAAATATAAAAATTACTGTTTTCTAACTGTGTACGATCCTATTAGACACATTTGTTATTTAAAATATAAAATCTCCATCGGTTTAAATCAAGTTTAAATATATTTTTAATTTTAAAAATAAAAATCATCGTTATCTAACGGCTTAAAATTTGTAGAGTTATTGGTAAGTTAATAAAGAGAGATTAATTACCATCTGATTGGAGAAGCTAAATTTAAACAAATCCGAAAGTGCTAAAACCGGACTTTCTGTGCTCTGGATATTCGAGTGTATTCTTCTCATCTGCACCAGAAGATTTATAGTAGAAACACTCTTTCGACTCTCTACAGCTAGATGTAGAGGTGTATTGCCATCAAAATCAGCAGCATTCATCAATTCCGAAAGTGCTGGCTTAAAGGTAAGAGGATAGACTGCCCGCCAGTTTTTACCTTCAACAGCAACGTGAAAGAAATTTCTTCCTTTATCGTCCAGTAACTCACATGAATCGGGACATTTTAACATCAGCTCATCAATTATCGCAGTTCTCCCCATGATAGCAGCAACATGGATAGGATAAGAGCCACTTGAATCCGAGATGTACGCCAGGGAAGGATCATGTTTCAATAATAGTTTTGCAGTTTCACGATTTCCAACTGATGCTGCATAGTGGAGAGGTGTTGCCCCTGAGTTATCAGCCTTTTTCTCAAGCTTTCGATCCCACTGCAAGATTTCTTTTGCGATTTCTGTCAAATACGATCTCTTTCGTCAACATTTACGTGAATAATACTTCTTCCATCAGTTAGGTTTTCCCTATTTTGGTTGATTTCAAAGTTAAAGAGAAAAGGTTCTAGCTTAGGTGGTTGGGAGATGGGAGAGAAACTTTTTTCTGCCTTCCTCTTATACCTATAGTAAAAACCCATGGTCTTCCAAGGCAAATTTTATCTTTCTTTTTCTTACAGTAGCATTACTCAGTTGAACGAATGCATCACATAAAAGAAATATATCGGAAACGTACCGTAGCCTGAGGAGCATCCCATGAAGCGGCTTTCGAAGGGCTCTGCTCGTCTAGGACGTGTTAATACCTCTGAAAGATAACGTGGGCTGTAGAGAACCGCAGCATGCAAAGCAGTTTGCCCATTTGGTCCGGCGTAGAACGTTGATTCTGCTTCGTGAGGAGAATGTCGTTCGAACTTTTGAACGAATGCAAGGGATCCAGAAAGGACAGCAATGTAAAGAGGAGAAATACCCTTATCGTCCAGCATACCTGCCAACTCGCCATCAGCTGAGATCAACGAGTCTGCCACATTGGCGTGGCCATTTTGTGCTGCCTCATGTAAGGCAGTCCTTCCATCCCGTCTCCTTGCCCTCAGCATCCTTGTCTTCAGTTCGACTCCGCCCGCGCTATCAGCATTCGCGATCATCGCGGTGACGATCTGGTCATGCCCGGCCCTCGCAGCACAGTGCAGTGGCGTCTCCCGCAGCTGATTGCATGCCACCAAGAGGGAACTCTTTCTACTGCATATCAACTGAACGAGCTCCAGGTCTCCATTGCTCGCAACTATATGGAGGGATGTGTTCCCCCCTATGGTAACACCTCGAAGGCAACTGGTTCTATCTCGTGCCGTGTCGTTATCAGGAGCAACATTAATTGCAAAACTCTGAGTTTCTCCTCTAGAAGTTCTTTCTTCAGATTCAAGAATAATCTCTCTCGCAAGCCTCGTATTCCCACTTCTTACTGCTTTCAGGAAATCACCATTCATGCGAATGTTCTCGGGCCCAAATTCTACTTGGGTTAATTCGTCATGTCCAGCTTCTCCAGCACCTGCTATTGCAGCAGCCATTGTACGTATGTTATTATAATTTGTCTCCTAGAGCTCACGATATAAGTGAAGCGCGCACTAGGTGGCGAGACAATAGAAAACTAATAGAAAAGATTAGAGAAACCATATTTTAATTTATTTAGATTATTCTACATGTACGAGACCAGAAGAGACAGTTCTTGATTGCCAGCTGTCAATAACACATCTAGATCTAGATCCGGATACAGATCTAGTCAGGAAAGTTCTTCAAAAAATGAAACTTCCAAAGATGATGCCACGGCATTGGACAATCTTCGGCGCTTAGCGAGCAATTCTTTCTTCATCGCTTTCCATCTTGCTGTCGTTGTTCAATCTCTTAAATTCTTTATCATTCAATCAACAAAGAGTCACATATGAAATTACTTAATTACCTCTAGAAGTCTATTTCACTTAGAACAATGAAAGAATCAAAATAAAAACACAAGGCCATAAATAAATACAACGATTTTAATGTGGAAAAATCCCTTATCAATCAAGGGTTAAAAAACCACGAATCTCTTCTATGAGATTAAACCAAACACTATAGAACAACAGTTATAAAACACTTACACAATTTGATTGTTATTACTGACAATCTTTTCGTCAGAACCATAAAAAAAAAAAAAAAAAAAAAAAAAAAAAATAAATAAATAAATATATATATATATATATATATATATATATATATTTGGGGGTTGAGAGAGGAGGGTGCACGTGCTCTGCACGTGCAGCCCTTCCCCTCTCCCTCTCCGGCACGCGATGAGGTGCTGATAAGGGGGGATTTCATCTAATCCGAATCAGATAGATTTGATCCTCTTCTAATCTATAAATTAAACCCTAATCCTCTCTCTTCTCAACCCCTCCCCCAAGCCTTCTTTTCCTCCATCGTTTTCTTTCTCTTCTCTCCGTCGGAGTCGTCGCTGTGGGATCAGATCGTCGGAGCATCGCCGGAGGATTTTAGGACCACCACACTCCTCCCCGGTGAGCCCTCTCTCATCCCTCTAGTTTAATTTAAATTTAAATAGGTAAATAAGAAATACCTAATTTGTGGAATTCGGCCTCGTTGGCAAATCTGGCCGGCTGGCGGCTTCGGGTCGCAACCGCATCGTCACCGGAAGCTTCGTGCTCCAAGCCGGTGTCGGTGATGTCTTCTAGGGAGCCCTCGTGGCTCCGATTGACGTCGACTTCGGTTTCGGCCGTCGGTGGTGAGTTCTCCACCTCGTGAGGACGACGAAGTAGAGAGAGAGAGAGAGAAATAGAGAGAGGGAGGGAGCCGGTCGTGACCCGCCGCCGGCAGAGTCACCGGCGACCACTATCTCTAGTTTTCTCCCTTCCTCGTGTCGGACGCGAGAGAGAGAGAGAGAGAAGAAGGGGTGGGTTGGGCTAGGGTTTAACCCGAGCCAACCCCCTTTTTCTTTTAAATTCGGGTTGGGTTCGGGTTCGGGTTTGGATTTCGGATCCACAGACCCGACCCGAACCAATTAAATTGGATGGGCTGCGGGCTAAACCGCAGCCCAATCCATTTTCTCGGCTGGGCCAAGGCCCAACCCGATTAGTTTCTTTTGGCTGGGCTTTGGCCCAGCCCGATTAGCTTCTTTTTTGGAATGGGCCGGGCCAGTAGTAGCCTATCCCAATCCAATGGGTAAATTTAAACCCATTTTAGTTCTTTTTGGTTTTTAAATTTTAAAAATATTGTTATTATTCAAATTAAAATTTTGATTATTATTTATTATTTAAGGTGGTGATTTTTAGTATGTGAGCTAGAGATTTGAGATTTCGGTTGTCTTACCTAGACTCAGGTGAGTGGGTTCACTCACATGTTTATTTTATTGTATTTTGTATCTTAGTCAGACCATGTAAATTTTCTGTGTGCAATTTATTTATTTCGCCCTTACGTGTAAAAATTAAATTATTACAATTTTTGTGTGCAAATCTATTTATTTCATCCGTACATGTGAAAATTTAATTGTTTTATTTTCTGTGTGCATTTAATTATTATATTCAATGCATCACCATTTTTCGTGCAAATATTGAAATTTGTGTAAAAAAAATGAGACTAGTATTGGTACGACTTAGAGAACAGTCCCGGTATAAATCGTTTGCAATTTTTCGTGTGTGACTCAAGTCTATCTAGAAGTCCAAGGGAAAATTCTAAATTAGATAACTGCGGTGACTTTCTTAAGTGACTCTGGCGGGGTTAGGGAACAGTCCTGGGATGAATGAGAAAATTTCCTAGGTGATTCTAACTTTTCTCAATGGTTAGAGGAAAAGACAGAGTGTGTTGATTACAAGGTGATACCCTCTGATGATCCTAACCGGATTAGCTATGAAGAAAAGTCCCGAGCGTCATCTCGAGGTGACTTCTAGTTGATGTGGATCCACAAGGTTTAGACCCATTGAGACACATGACAGTATAAATATCAAAAGATGTTAATATGTTGAAAACGTGCAAGGTTACAAGTTGTGACATCTCTCTATTGTTATTATTGTTATTATTTAGAGAGCATGACTATTGCATATTGTTATGAATATTGTTGCTTTTAGTTTAATTTATTCAGTATTAATATGAATTAATTTCACTCACTGAGCTATAATTGTTGCCTCATGGGTTCTATTATTTTTGTATTTATTTATCTATTTCAAGTAATACTCAGCGGGGTGACTGAGCGAGATGTACCCGGACTCCACTTCCACTTAAGATTCACCTATTTACTTTTCCGCTCTTTTAGATTTTATGCTTTAGATTAGAAGTTTTATTCATTTAGTTTAGAGACTCAAAAATTTTAACATTGTTTTATCTTTATTGCAATTAGTTATAAAATTTAATAAGGCACACTCTCATTTTGTTTATTTATTTTGCCATCGTACACGTAGAGAGTATTAATAAGGCTTCGTGCATCTCAAGCATATTGAGATGCATGGCTGGTCATGATTCCTATTTTGGGTCGTGACACTTTTTGATAGTGTTTTGTTTGACTCTCCCTCAATGCACCACTTTTCATACTTGGTACCCAACCGTGGTGACCCTTAAGATTGTAAGCTTACTTTCATAACCTTTGAGACAATGTTTAATGGAATCTTTAATGTAGTGGAACTCTAACAAAATGAAACATTAATTTCCCCAACTCCTCCTTTGAATTTTGAATGATCTCCAAATAGATTTTTGGCCTCTAGGAGTGGTGCCTTTTCTTTTAAGACTTTCTCTTTTATAGTTTCTAAGAAGGTAGGCTTCTCAAACTCTAATTTGGACTGAAAATGAGAACTTTCCTGGTATGTTCGAACATGTTCAAATAAGTCACTTTAAGCTGTTTTGAATGACTTCTAAAGCTCACAAGCAAATCTTGTTTGAAGTATGTTGAAACAACTTTGAACAATCAAAATTTGTTTGAACAAACTACTCAGTTTTATTTTCTAGAGCTCTCGGGCAAGTCTTATTTGAATGACTAGGATAAACTTCGAACAATTAAAGTTTATTCGAATAACTTTGAGCAAACTACTCAGCTTCTTCTCTTGAAAACCTTTTGGAGCTCTCATGTAAGTTTAGCTCGAAATTGTTTGAACAAACTTCAAACGAACTTCAAGCAAGTTTCGAGCAACCTTCAAACGAATTTCAATATTTGCTGCACTAGCTCCATTTATTTTCAAAACTCTATAGGATATTATGCCATAGTTCATACAGTAAAAACTAGAGAAAGTACATTATAACTAACTTTATTTAGTCACCAATTTACCAATTACAAAACCTAACAACATCATGCAATCTCAGTCCAACAATTAATTAATCCTCCATATCTAATACTTAGCGGCATACTATTTATTAATTTGTCAAGCTGGTGGGGGGCAAGCAAAACCTTTCTTAATCTATGAAATTGATTTCATCCTTAGAATTCAATGGTGGCAATGTTTGACATTAAATTAACACAAATCCAAATGCTTTAGATATGTTTGAATTTAATATAATCAAATTTTGATCATAAATAGGTTTACCCTCTATGGGTTATGTTTATATTAGTTTAAATATAACTCGACTCGATATGAACTTCATATGACACCCGGAAAAAAAGAAGAAAAATTAAAAGTGAAAATGAACTATAGTTGAGGGGTTGTAACTAATTGATTGTCTCTCAAATGCCTTGTGGTATGCTATATGTTGTGATCACTGACTGCTCTTAACATGGGAGTTTAGCCCATCCGTTCGAGCATCTTCTTTTATGAAAACCTAGTTTTCTTGGAAAATCTATTTGATCTTAGGAGTGCTTTCTTCCTATGATCTATTGATGTGTGTCTCCTATGTTATTCGTTGAGTGATGAACCAAGTTCTTCTATCTCACGGATTCATCTAGAGTGGTGATTGTTAGTTTTTATGATTGAAAATTCATGAGCAAATACTTAGTAATGCACTTTGTTTAAATTCTTAGTAGCAATTTCTAAAATGCCATTAATAAATAGTATTATGTCATGATACTAGCACTTTTACTTTAGTGCTGATAGAGTTGATGTTTTAATAATATTTTGATCTTTAATACTGCTATAGCTAGATTTAGCAGCACTTTTATCCCTAGTGAAACAATAAAGATAACTCCAACCAAAACGGGACTACAGACAGCAATGATAGTTTGATAGTTAAGCTACAAGCTGTAGCTAACTCAAACAAAACAACAAAAAATATCATAGAAGATTTACTGATTATTTTGTTCTCACCAAAATTCACATAAATATCCAAATGAGTAATATTATACTTTATCAAGTAATCAATATAGACTAAAAACTCACATGTGCTTGCTCTAAATCATTGATATTATATATGACCAATATAATTCATATTTCCAAAATAAAAATTATATAATCTAAAAGATTTCCACACTTTATAAATTTACCTTTAAGGATATCGAGTTATGCTATTATTTAACACATCTATTCATGTCATCAAGTCTATATGAAAATTGACAATATCATATAAATCAAAAGGTTAAATATAATCACTTCCCTTTGCACAATCACATTACTAAATTTTTTCAAATCAATTCTCAATCTTAAAATCATGAAACAATCTTAATATCAGGAATTTCATCTATATAATATTCTCATTCAAATATCATTCTTCCTAATTTGTATCATTTTCTTATTCTATAATCCTAATGTATCAATCATTATTAAATCATATAAAAATACAAAATATAATAATTCAAACCTAAGTTAAAGTATCTCCAAATACTCATAGTCAAATATCATTTTTTATATATCCAAGATATAAGATTCAAATCCTCAAATATAATTCAATTAGATGAATTTATGAAGTAATAATCCAAAAATAATTTCAATTATCTTCAAACATCAAAAATTAAATCTCGATCACTTTCTAGAAATGAATAAATCTTCAATGGAATACTATACCACCAAATCCAAATATAGTCATCTGGTTTTTATTTATCTCGATAATAAATTTAAATTCAAACTACTAAATTATAATAGATCAATGTATCCATATCATCATCATAATAAAGCAAATAAGTTATCTTCTCACAAACATCAAAAATAAATATATATTCCACGCTTCACTAGCTACTTTGATAATCACATACTATATTGATCTAATTATCTAACTTAATTAATTTTATAAGAAAATATTTGTCATGAAAATCTTGACTAATTAATCTAAAGGACTCTGAGTACTAATTCTCCGCAATAAGTCTACTAGGTAGATTAAAATCTAGGCTTTGATCATTCTATTACGCTCTAAATCTAGAAACATGATGACCGCAAATCTCTAGGATAAAATATGAAGAAAACACGATAGACCAAATAATAATCAGATTTAGATTGACATAACGAAAATGGTACACAGCCTTCAGAGTCCTTACTAATCAGCTTCTTAAATTTTTTGCAAATCTTCATAAGCTAAATGCCTAGCAAGTAATACATTCTACTAAGAATATGTCTAATGATAAATATCAACATATGATATATACAATAGCAGAAAATGGATCATAATGATACATATAAGTTGTCTTGAAAAACAAATAATTTTCTTGTCTCTTGTACTAAATTTCAAAATCCAATATATACTAAATTGAATCACAAATTATTTTAGCTCATATTGAATAAATGGATAGAACAATATTTGATCTCTATAAAAGTGTACTATCATAAAAATTAAATTATAATCAGTCATCGATCTCTACGTACTATAATAAAAACTTGCCAAAACTAATAAAATGCCATATTATCTCTTTAATTATTTTTCTGACTTATGGCCAAATCGCACTACTAGTCACTATCAGGTTGGCACATGAAACTTTTCTAGATAGCCAATATGTCTAGAGTCACAGTTTTAGGTACTCCATAGTGCCCTACCAACTTTTTATCTAGCCGTTGAGTAAGATTAGAGTCACTTGCATAGCAACGTTATATTCCAAGAATCTTTTCTCTAGACTTATCTTCTTGAAAATAAATTGGGTTTCAGATCTCATTTTATTAGTATTCAATTATACTAATTCATTTTGAATCTCATATATCATATTTCTCTATTATCAAAATTCTCAATTCTTAATACAATTTATGCATGAATAATCCATAACTCCAAATATTATTATTTTCTAATATATATATATATATAGATATATGTGTGTATTAATCATTCTTAATAAGTCAAGAAAACATGAATAAATAATAATTTACTATTTGATCTTATAAAATTTCACACCACAAAAATAATATTTTATTTATAATCAACATTTCAAAATCTTTCTTTGTATAAAGATAGAAAATAAAATATGTTAGCATAAAGATTTCCTCTATTACTTTCTGAAAATAAAATATAATATTAAATATTTTAAGAAATCCTAAATTCCTCTAAATTGAAATATTTCCAATTTATATCTTATTTTCCGAAAATAAAATAAATATTAATTATTTTCAAAATTCAAAACTATAAATAACAAAATCTTTTTTTATTCCAAAAATAATAAATCTAAAGTTTCTATGAAATACAAATAATCTTAACATTTCTAATTCTTTAATAAAATCCTTAAAACAATGAATTTCTTAATTTTTCTATACATGTTGCATAATTGACATGATCATATCATAATTTTTATCTCATAAAATTAAACAGAATAAGAATAAAATAAAAGAGATATTTTTAATTCGTCAATTCTAGTTTAGAATAATAAAAGTTTAAAAAAATATGAGTCGTAATTTGTCTTGATTGTTTAAGTGGAAAATAATCTGATTTTCGTATCCTAATCGTAATCTGCACGGATTCTAATGTGCTCCATAATTGCCTTCTCTTTTATTTTCTTCTTTTTGATATGGTAAGCTCTTTTTTCATCTATTATTTATTCTCTTCCCTCTTTCTCTATACACGTATTTATCTCCTTTTCTTTTCTTTTTCTTTTTCTTTTTCTTTTTCTTTTTCTTTTTTCTCATTAATCTCTCTTAAGAATAATCTCCTTTTTTTCCTCCTAATCTTGGTCCTGTAGCATGGTACAGTGCCGCTCCTACCTTCTCTCTTAAAATCTCATCTAGGGTGTTTTTTTCTTAGCCCCTCTTTTTATAATTAAAAAATATATAATAAGAGTCTTATTAGAATAGGGATTCTAATACCTTAAAAGATATACCTAAAAGTTTAACATACTTTAATCTGAATCCTAAAATATAACACTATGCCAAAATACATTTTTCCCAATGTTTATTTATAGGCGTATATAATAAATGTCAGTATAAATTATTATTTATCGGTGCTTAGAATTACACGCCAATAAAAATGTTCAACTTACGATACCCATCACTTTTCCTAGCATATATGGTGAAACTTAAATAAATGTTAGTAAAATTCAGAGACATTATATTCAAGAATATAGCGGTATTTATACAAAATGCTGGGATTATGGTGACATTTATTTCTAATGCCAAGAGAAATTATAGAATATAGCGACATTTATGTGAAATGCCAGGATAAAATATATAATATAGTGACATTATATTCAAACTCCAGGATAAATTATATAATACAATGATGTGTGCGTAGAAACGCCAGCATAAAAGATTAACTATACCATTGTTTATTAGAAACGCTGGGAGACATTTAAATAAATGAGCTCTAACAACATATTTGTCGTAGGATTGAAGGATCCACGATTTCCAAATATAATTTGGAATCAATCTCACCCGTTAATTATTTTAGAATCAATTGATCCAAATCAATTAGAGAACGCGTAGCAACCCAACCCATACTGTTAGGAATCAGATATGAAGCAATTCGTCCGTAGGATGATTATGAGATTTTAAGGGGTAATGATCTACTCCTAAAAAGGTTAAAGGCTTATGCTTCTATGGCTATGATCTACTTTTAAAAAGATAAATACAATCTAACGACTAAGGTAAAAGATAAAGATAATAAGAAATATTTGACTAAACTCAAATTCATTCCATGATTTTATCAAAAACATGTCCACTCCTATTTGTAGGAGTAAAAATCCCTAGCGGATCGGATCCACATGCAGATTATTCGATTTATTTAAAATATAAAATAAAAAAATAAAGCTAAGTAAATAACTTGACTCAACTCAATTTGACTCGACTTAACCCATGTGATTGGATCGTAACAATCCACCACGCTACACCTTATCCTCAAGGTGACTAGTTTTTCACGTTCTTGTACTCATACAACTTGTTGTGCCAATCAGTGGATTTAAGTTTGTTTTCCTTGAGTCCGCCTAGGAACATGACGTGGGCTGGTTGGCGCTTTTATTTATGATTGAGGATAAATCGGTCACAACAGTAAAAACATAAGCCTTTTCTTCGATGCTCTTCCAAGTCGTCGGGTACAAAGCGGGGCGAGATCATTTGTCAGTTAGGCTGAGCCGTCGGTGCAGGTTGAGTCGAGGCAGATGCCGTCTCTACTGAGTCGTGGGCTTGGGCCATCTTTCTTCTCTTCTCCTTGTGGATCTGGTTCAACTAATCTAACTTGGAATCTATTAGAATAGCTAAGGAAAATGCCTCAACAGAAATAGTGGGCCTCAAAGTCTTGACCTCAGCCTGAATGTCAGGCCTAAGCCCACTAGTAAAGGTACTCTTTAGGGCCGAGTTATACCAGTTAGTGACTCGGTTGCATATCCGCTCGAACTCCTCCTAATAAGCTCAAACTGTTGTTGACTGAGTCAGCTTAGTCAACATGGCCTTAAAGTCCTCATATTGGGTCAGACCGAACGGAGCACAAATCGCATCTGTAAAATCCTGCCAAGACTCAAATGGTTGAGTTTGCTCAGCTGACTGGTATCACCTAATTGCTATGCCTTCTAAGCAGAATGAGGTTAGCTGGACCTTCTGGTGGTCGGGCGTGCCATGATACGTGAAAACTACTATGCTAGATAGGTTCATTCTGACGGGTCTCCTCTAGAGAATTTTGGAAAATCAAGTTTGACGGTCCGAGCTTAGATACCAAAATATGGTCTATCATCACAAGCGAAGTGACCTCGTGGTCGAGGCTGGTCAAGTGGGTCATAGGCCCACGGTTTTGGCTCATGAAGCACCAAGGTTGCACACGTGTTTGGCTCAATATGATGACGCAAGCCCACGAGTCATTTCACCATTCATCTTCGAGCTCGTACTCGTACTCGGGGTTATGTTCATGGGTTCCAAACTGGTTTGCACAAGGTGGTCGAACCTGGTTCGCGAAAATTTAGCCTACCTTAGAAATCGTGCACTTCATCACCTTCATTCAAATAACCTAACCCTAACCCTATGGCTGAATTTGGAATTTGGCCTAGGGGCACCGCCACAAGTTTCATGAGGGGCAGCGATGACTAGGTTCGGTCGTGGGTCGCCATTAGTCAACCATTTGTTGGCCTTCGTGACGGCGAAACGACAGCAAGCGACTGTGGAAACCAATTACCAAGCTCTGACTCGAGTGGCTGCAACGGCGACTATGGCACATCGCCGACCCCCAACGGCTGCGGAAGGAGCCGTGGCCCCATTGCATAAGAGTAGTGGCGGCAGGAAGTTGAGGCGGGGCCGACCCGACGTAAGGATAGTTTCCTATGGTTGTGGATGTCGAGTTCGGCTATCCGATGGTCATCGACGGCTGCGACGACTACCACTAGCCGGTAGTCGGCCCAAGGAAGCCAACCGTGGCCGTCGGTGATCATGGTTTGCTGCAGTGATAACCATTATCATCAGCGGTCTTCCGGCAGTTGTTGGCGTGAACGGAGGTCACATCCGGGTGCAAGTTTGAGTGGACATGGCGGTAGGGGCTGATGGGGGCTAGATCTCTACCGGTGGGACTCTAGTGCTTTCGGCCCTAGCTTCCACCGCATGAGAGGAATGTGACCGTGGCCTTTGCGCTGGCGGCATGTCTAGCATGACAGCAGCGGCAGTGGGTGCCTGTGATGGTGGAGAGGCCTCCACCATGGTCGGAGGAGTCGTGGTTGCCGCAGTTTGAGGCTCCCTTCCACCTCCCTCATAGGTAGAGTTTTCTAGCCGCGGTTGGCCAGATTCCATCATGGTTGGCCAGATTCCATCATGGTTGGCGTTGCTGGCAGCACAAGTTGGTGGAGGGCGATTAGTAAGGCCTCTGTCAAGGCCTGGATCGAGTCCTTGAAGGCAGTTTAGATCTCCTTTGCGTTCTCCTTCGACTCGACCAAAAATTCTTTAAAAAATACTTTTGCCCATGTTGACGGCTCATCGTCGACAATTGCTCGTGGTGGAGGTGACGCCAGAGATACTCCCATAGGAACAGAGATGAGTTCTTGACCCTTCATGGTTGCTCCTTCCATGTTCGCCTTGGATCATGTGTTAACCATCGTCTGAGGATCGTCGGCTCTAATATCAATGTTACGAATTAATCTAGATCAATCTGTTCGTAGATGATCCTAAGATTTTGAGGGATAGTAATCTTGGAAGTTTCGAATTTAATGGCTTTAGAATGAAAGTCAATTAGGGATTCGGATGAAAAGTTATGATTAAAATAGTGGAGCAAGGTCAAAGTAGGGCAAAATAGTAATTAATCGACGTTCTGACAGTCGTCGGAGGGTGATTGACGGGCAAGGGTGGTAGTTGACGGCCGTAAGATAGGGTGGCTGCTGGTGGAGGATGGGGGCTAGGGTTTGAAAGATTGGGATGCTTCTATGGCTATGATCTACTCCTAAAAAGATAAAGACAATTTAACGACTAAGGTAAAAAATAAAGACGATAAAAATATTTGGCTAAACTTAGATTCATTGTATGATCTTATCAAACACATGTCCACTCCTATTTATAGAAGTAAAAATCTCTAGTGGATTGGATTTACATACGGATTATCTAATTTATTTAAAATTTAAAATAATAAGATAAAGTTAAGTAACTAACTTGACTCGACTTAACTCATGTGGTCGGATCATAACACATATATCCCAACTCTTGGAATATATCTTCAATTCCCAATTACTTATCATTTTCCTCAACAATTCTTCAACCTAGCCACCGTGGTAGCCTTAGCTGGTCCCATCCCTAGCCAATTATACCCCTCAATGGTCGTACCCCTCGCCGTCGTAGCCTTCCGTTCTATCGCAACCCTCGCCGATCATAGCCATCGCGGTCCGAGCCCAAGCCAGTCGCAATATTCACCAGTCCCTTGCATCTCTGTCTGAGTGTCGTGCTAAAGGTAAAGTGATGGGAAAAAAAGCTTCTTTCCTTTCCTTGGTTTTTAGGTCCATGACATAAATATTCTATGCTTGGGGTTAAGTCTTATAATCGAAGTTACTTCTCTTCAACTTCCTATTTGGTTGTCTGTAGCTAATCACATGTTTGAAGTATTATCTTATGTTTCTTATTTTATGCATCTTGGACTCAGCTGCAATGCAACTGGTAGTCCTCGTGTGTGTTTGTGTGTATCTCTCTCTCTCTCTCTCTCTCTCTCTCTCTCTCTCTCTCTCTCTCTCTCTCTCTCTCTCTCTCTCTCTCTCTAGTTCAAGCAAAATTTAATCTTGCATATAAAGCTTGCTCGGGACCAACCTAGATACCTTTTTGATATGTCTAGAAAAACTAACGATGATGATGTGGGGGTATATCTTCCTAAAGGTTTTGACAACAATTAATATACAACTAGTATCGAATTAAATGATCTTGACAATATAAGTTGGGCAAGAACAGATATACATAGTCTAATAATTAATGCACTTTTAGAAATGACAAATGCAAGAGGAGATGATCAAAATAATGATTCGCAAGTAATATACCTCCAAATGACGAGCAATCACTTCATGATTCGCAATGTACTTTATTTACCTTTCCTCTTATGAAACTATTATTATTTCAACTTTAAAAAATAGTTAATTAATTTAATATATTTATTACTTTCTAGAGAACGATGTCACTAAGAATATCAAACGTGGTAGAGGTCCAACCAGAATCCTAGAAATCTGGTCTTTGAGAGAAGGGCGAGATCAATTGATAAAAGTGCAATTTAATGAAATAAGTGGTTCGAAGTTTACTCGCTTTCTTGGTAGAATTGTTAGAAATGGTTATGGTGCTCCATTAACATTTAAAAAATAGAGGTTTAATGCCATTGGATAAAAAAGAGAGAATGTGGGACATAGTTAAGTAACCAGTTATATATAATCTCTTTTAAGTAACCTATTAATCATTGTTAAGCCTTGTCAATTATTGGAATAGTGAAAAAGGAAAGGTGATACTCTTTTAATTTATTTGCAATCTTATTTAGCTAGTTTTAAATATTGTATTAAACTTGTTTTTAACAAATATAGGCATGTTATGAGAAGAACAAAATGATTGGAGTAAAACAAACTACTACCACACTACTGGCTCGAAAAGCTTTGCTTGTATCTGTGAAAAGGTGAATTATTGTTTTATTCATTTATATTTAATATATTGCTTAAGTATTTTTCTTATGAATTATATTGCTAATATTAAAAACAGCAAAAGAAAAAGGGTGAAGATATAACGAGAATTATGATTTATATGATTACGGATGTTCATAAAGATGGTACACATTTAAGTATAGATTGTACTGAAAAATTGTGAGTCAATAATTTTCCTTTCTACTTAGATATTAATGTTGACCTTTCTCATATGCTATTCATTTTCTTCATTTCTTTATTTAAACATTAATTACTAAATAATATTAATATATATTCTTAGCCGAGATGGAAAAAATAACTGCTAACCAACTAGAGGGTGTGGAAAAAGAGAAAGATCATAATGATACTTATTCTCAAGTATTTGGTGTAGAAGAGGCGGTCGTATTTGTGGACTAGGTTTGGGGCGCAACTTTAAAAATGTAACACGAGATATACCTTCTCCTTCGTATATTTCAAAAAAAGTTATAAAGGAAAATCATGCATGACGAGAAAGAGTTAGATTTTCTTGAAAGAGTCAGTTGTTCATAGAACTTCTTCTATCAATTAATAGGTTTTTCACAACTCTATTATAGTACATTGAGCCTTGGCGCTCAATACTGATCCAGTGTAGGGTTGTGAAAATAATCTCTAGCTCATCTTAATAAGAATTTAAAATGAGTAAAGCTTGATTAATTATGTCAGACTCAAAACTAATTCAAGTTCCTGAGCATAGGGCGGCTCCGTTTATATTTATTTTATAAAATGTAAACCATCTGAGATTTAATTCAAGCTTGATTCGAGCTTGTTCAAGGAATCTAATTATCAAACGGCTTGAGCTCAAGTTCAAAATATACTCGAGATGAATCTAATCAATTCAAGATTGATATTCAAAATGGACCGAAAGCCTACTTCATGCATTGCTCTCCCAATTCTATCGTCTTTCATCAGGCTGAGAACAGAATGCATGCACAGCATGCTATTAGGATATTTCTAGACATGAGGCTCATCAAACTATGAGAAAATAAAGAGACAGAGTTATAGGTATTGATTGGAATCCTTGTGTGATTATCAGCTAATTTGCGTAATGCTGACAGTTCCTCTTCCATCTCTTAATTTCTTTCTTGCATCTCAATGTCATTTGAATCTGATTTAATTTTCTGAAACTTCAAGATTTTAAATTTACATCATTTTTTTCCATTCCTTTTCCTTTTAATTTTTTCTTTCATTCTTGTGCAAAAACTACTGTTGTATAGTTCCAAGTTTGTAGAGTTTTGAGTCATTAACATGTGTGATAGTGAGATCAACATGTTGTATAGTTCCAAGTTGATAAGCTCTTTCACTTGGTGTTAGTATAGTTATAATATAAATGCACTCGTCTGGTAAAGTGGTAACATACTGCTTGATTTGTTGTACTTGTTGAATCTCAGAATGATTCTTTACATTATTAAAATTAGTTTGACATTAAATAGGCATACAATTCCTAATTTTTAGCCTAAACAACAGCACATGATATGTGCATTTGAATTAAAAGAAACAGTTGCTAAACTACTTCCTGGAGATCAGGGATTTATTTGAACAAACTGATATGCATAACTAAGTAAACAACAGACTTAGTAAATCCCCTAGAATTAAGGACCCAGCTCCTTCAATCCCTCCCTTAAACTAATCTGTGTATCACTGATTAGTTTACTTGATGCTGAACAGACTCCAAGTTGTGTGCGAAGCTTCTGGAATGTGACAAGTTTCAATGGCTTCGCAAAAATGTCAGCTATTTGATCTTGTGTTCCACAATGCCCCAACTTGATCACGCCATTATTAACTAAATCTCGCAAGAAATGGAACCGCACATCAATGTGCTTACATCTACTATGAAACACTGGATTCTTAGACAACTTTATTGCTGAGGTGTTGTCACACAGGATAGTGGTGCTTTCTTCCAATGCATAACCTAGTTCCTTCAGAACTCTTCTCATCCAAATAGCTTGACAAGCACAAGCCACAGCTGCAATGTATTCAGCTTCTGTTGTGGAAAGTGTAACAATGGCTTGCTTCTTTGAGGACCAGGCTACTGCCCCGTCACTTAACAAGAATGCATAGCCTGAGGTGCTCTTCCTCCTATCAATATCTCTTGCATAGTCACTATCTGTGAACACTTTCAGATCTTTTGTACCTCCACGCTTATACCATATCCCATAATCTAGAGTTCCTTTTAAGTATCTTAACACCCTCTTGGCTGCCTGATGGTGTGCCTTGGTTGGTCTGGACATGAAACGACTAATAAGACTCACAACAAATTGCAGATCTGGCCGAGTGGAAGTGATATACATTAAGCTTCCAATCATTTGTTTGTAGAGTGTTTCATCAACCTTTTTTTCTTCTTCATCACAACTCAATTTGCAACCTGGAACAATGGGATTACATACAGGATTGCAGTCTTCCATTCCAAAACGTTTCAAAATGTCAACAGCATACTTATGTTGGCAAATGTGAATGCCATCAAGTGCCTGCATTACTTCTATTCCAAGAAAAAATCTCATCTTCCCAAGATCGGACATGTCAAACTCCCTTTGTATTGAAGTTTTAAATTTTTTCATCAACAAAATATCATTACCAGTATAAATAAGGTCATCAACATAAATACTGACAATGAGAAATCTACCTTCACTATTTCCTTTAAAGAATAATGTATGCTCATTTTGACTCCTCCGAAAGCCTTCTTTGATGAAATAAGTTTCAATATGACTGAACCTAGCCCTAGGTGCTTGTTTTAGTCTGTATAGAGCCTTGTGAAGTTTATAAACCTTATGTTCACTGCCCTTGATCACATACCCTTTTGGTTGTTCAATGCTTCAAACTGTGGCAAACCTCGCACCATTTTCTTGTCTTGCAATATCTTTAGACCTATATAACTTAGGTGCCCGTATCTTTCATGCCAAAGTTGAGGTAGATCCATGGAGCTTGTGTGCAAACAGTTTACAAATTGTGCTTTTGGAGATGAAGGAGCTTGAGCTACCAGTATAAACATCCTGTTTGAACTCATTTTGCTTTGAACAATTAACCCTCTTACTGGGTGAAAGATTTGACATATTCCTCCTTGAATTAGGATTGTTAATTCTTTCTCCTAGAGTTGTCCTATACTCAAGAGGTTGCTCTTGAGCTCGGGAACAAAATACACATCACTAATCACATGGGCAGCATTATTGAATACCAATTTGACATTCCCTTTTCCGGCCACTTTCATTCTAGTGTTATTTCCAAGCTTAACTGAATGTTTGAAATTTTCATTTAAGCTTAAAAACATAGCTTTGTCTCCACACATGTGATTAGAGCAGCCAAAATCCAAGAACCAGACATCATTCCTCTTTGCTTTCTGTTCCTCCACTAATGCCATTAAAAGAAGCTCTTCATCTTCATCAAACTCGGCGAAGTTGACCTCTTTGTTCCACACTGGGCATTCATATTGAAAATGTCCAAAGTTGTGACATTTATAACATTCTATAGTTGCCTTATTGAAGAAGCTTCTACCTCGACCTCGTCCTCGTCCTCTTCCTCTCATAGTTGTCCTTCCACGACCTCTAGAATTTTCCATATGGCTTACTTTTAGAGCTTGATCTTCTCCTCGATCAGTTCTCTGAAATTTTTGCTCATGAACTACAAGGGAGCTTTGCAGTTCATCAATTGAGATTGTCTCAATGTCTTTGGATTCTTCTATAGATATCACAACATAAGTGAACCTTTCTGTGAGGGTTCTTAAAATCTTTTCAACCACCTTTGAATCCGGCATTTCCTCTCCATTGCTTCTCATCTGATTAGTTATTGACATGACTTTGACAAAGTACTCAAAGACATTTTCATTCTCCTTCATTTTCAGTACTTCAAAATCTCTCCTTAGTTTTTGAAAGAGTGACCTTTTAACATGATCATTTCCTCCAAATTTCTTTTTCATGGAATCCCACACAATCTTTGTCGTGCGCCTATCAAGGATTTGCTCAAATGTTACCCTATCAATTGCTTGATAAAGATAATGTTTTACTTTGTGATCTTTCATCCTTGCATCTTCAAGCTGTGCTCTCTGTGTATCAGTGAGCATCGTACTAGCTGTTGGTTCTGCAAAACCATTCTCCACCAGGCTCCATAGTCCTTTTTCTCTGAAAAGGTTTTCCATCAGTTCACTCCAGTGGTCATAATGACCATCAAAGTGAGGAAGCTTCATCTTCTCTTCACTCATCTCTTTATGTATCACTCAAGAAAGTTGCGGCTTTCCTTTTTGCTGGCTCTGATACCAAATGTTGAATCTCAGAATGATTCTTTACATTATTAAAATTAGTTTGGCATTAAATAGCCATACAATTCCTAATTTTTAGCCTAAACAACAGCACACGATATGTGCATTTGAATTAAAAGAAACAGTTGCTAAACTACTTCCTGGAGATCAGGGATTTATTTGAACAAACTAAGATGCATGACTAAGTAAACAACAGACTTAGTAAATCCCCTAGAATTAAGGACCCAGCTCCTTCAGTACTAGTTTTTGCTATATGCTTGTTATCTTGTTCTTTGTTTTTATTCTTAATAGTCGTATATAGGATATTTGCTGTCAAGATTGTCGTTGATCTTTAATTGGTTGAAGTTAACAAGAATAGTAATTACTTGTAGTAAATCTTTCAGTTTTCTGTATGAGGCTCTCTTTCCCCCCACATTAGTGCATGCATTTGCTGGTCTTTCCCCCACATTCTCTATTATGAGCAAGAAACAATTGAAACAGAAAAAGTCGTTGATTTGCTTAAAGCCATTAATTGTAAGAATTACCCCTACATTTTATTTTGATTTGGATTTGGATTGTGACGCCGGAGGTGGTGAAGCGAATAAGGACTAGGGAGAGCTCTCTTCTGTACCCAATACTTATGTAGCCAATATATCTGGTGGATACGGCTGAGACAAGGAAAAATATATATAAAATGAAGAACTAGAATCTAGATTACAATATGAAGGGAGATTAATTACCTTCCAGTAATAGCTGAAAATCTTTTTAAAGAATGCTGATTCTATCTGTTCCTTGCTTCAGGATAGTCAAAAGCAATTCGTTTCCATCCTCTACGACTAGATGTAGAGGTGTGTTCCCTTCAAAATTAGCAGCATTCATGTTTGAATGAAAAATTACCAACCAGCTTCTATTTTCGGCGGCAACATGAAAGAAATTTCTTACTTGAGCATCAAGTAACACATATGAATCAAGTAACTCATTTGGTGATTTGTTTGGTTTGTTTCGTTGGGTTGGCCAATCTTTGTGTCTGTTGGGTCTGAGTCCAAGTCTCTTACAATTATTCAGAGCTGTCTCTGTAGGCTAAGAGGGAGGCTTATTCTAGGGCCGATGCTCTTGTTAACTGTTAGAAAATAGTGATTTTTATATTTTATATTCTAACGCTCTTTTTTTTACTTATAAGCCTAAGAAATGGATTTGATTAAATAGGTGTCTAAAGTTGAAACATTTAGATGGCCCAAAAAATGGATTTGATTAAATGGGTAGAGGTTTATATTTTTTAGCAAAGATGAGCATAACAGGATTTGAACATAAGACCTCTGGCTACCATGTTAACTCACCAACTATCCTAAAAGCTAGAATAGCCCTATCCCTATTTACTTGCATGAGTGCTTGTAACAAGTTTTCAGTCAAAAGAGGAGTTTGTTATAAATTTTTTATCATTTCTCCCATTCTTTATTTCTATATCATGTTGTAATCATTTTTTGAGGCTTAATAAATTATCATTTTGCAAAATTTTGTTAAAAAAAATAAAAAAAACTCATATAAATCAGGGCATTCTGATATCAGCACATCAATTATCTTAATTCTCTTTTTTCCCTATTTTGGTTGATTCCAAAATTCTTAATGTGGAACTGTCTATATATATATATAGACTGTCCATACCGGTTGGCACAATATGATGAAAGATTTCAATGATATCTAAAACGTATAGTAATTAACAAGAAGCTTACAGATCACTCGTTGATTCCTATCGCTATAGGTTCTTAATTCTTAGTGACCCTCGAGGTTAATCCTTCTGTCTCAGTGACTCTTGAGACGTAGTTCTTCTAGATCGGATGTAGATGCGTAGAATTATGAACAACTCAGCATATTTCGTCTAATATAGAGAAGTGATTTCTAATGGCCTCCAAAAGATGATCTCAAGATGATAGGTAGCTTCTCTATGGTTAGATTAAACCTCTTTATATACCTTTTAGAGATAAATGATAAATATTTTTTAGAGATAAGATAAGTACCTCTCAATGATCGACCCTAAAAGGCATCCCAACTCTTATATATCTTATAAAGATAATGTCAAATCTAAGTCAAATTAGTTCTCACCTAACCCCAAAATTTGCGTGGGCATTCGAATGCAGACTGAGCGTGTTCGAGCGCGGTGACTTATAGTATTAACATGCTATGAACGACCAAATATGCACGTCTGTATGTGTGAACGCCTATTAGGGTGTGTTCAAACACAATGACTTAAATGCTTCAAATCTTAAAAAATTTCAAATCAAATATTATCAAAACTTGTAGATATGCTCATATGCATATATGTTACGAACCGGCCTAATCCGATCCGCAATGGCTTTAAAACTTAGATCCTAGCTTGATAACCCTCCAATGGCTAGGTGGATGCTAGGATTAGTTCTTGGTGTGAAGGAAGAGAAATTGTTATGGATGAGAGAGGATAGAGGTTGGAAGAAGCCGACTAAAGACTTGGGCGGTGGAAGAAGGGAGGTGAGAGAGGGCGCCAATGGCTAGAGACAAAGAGAAGGAGATAAAGCTAAAGCCAATTCCAATAATAAGATCATCATCCTCATACAACTCTATGATACGATTCGGACTTCACCGATGTTGTCTCGAGCATGGATACACTTTAGGAGCATGGATACTCTATGATACAACCGACATTCGAACGCGATTGTGAACGCGGTTGTGAACGTGATTGTGAGAGTGTGCATTGTACGTTTGAACGTCGCGTTCGAATGTACTGTGAACGCCTGCATCGCGTTCGCAAATCCAAAGAAATGGGAAATAGGCGCATTCGATCGCGTGTTCGTAAATCCAGAGAAAAGTGAACTCGGTGCGTTCGAACATAATCGGGCGCGTTCGAACGCGGTCAACGAAAAT
Organism: Typha latifolia; assembly: GCF_019914945.1. Classification (NCBI taxonomy): domain Eukaryota; kingdom Viridiplantae; phylum Streptophyta; class Magnoliopsida; order Poales; family Typhaceae; genus Typha; species Typha latifolia. Next base: position 10,790,271 of record NC_133095.1, read on the forward strand.
GTATTATTTAAGGTTAATTTTGAATTATTTGGTTAGCCTCTAAAGAATGTGGATGGCAACCAGAGAGTCATTATTGAAGAATTGAGTTTTGCCTTGCCTCCTTCGTCTTCTTCGCTCTCGTTCTCTCAATCCCCAGCAACGTCGCTTCTAACCTCCCTCGATCGGCCAATCACCCTAGTCCCTTAGGGGTGGCCCTCTCCTCCCCCTTTTTTTAATCTATCCAATACTTGCCATAACCCTTCCATCAACCATAACCCTTCCACCACCACTTTTCACCGGTGCCACCCCATTAACGCTGGTCCTCCACCAACCACCACCATCTAGGATCTCGTGCCTCCATCCACGGATCCTGATCAAACCCCCTGATGTTTGTCTACTAATGGGACGATATCTCGAGATCCCCATATCCGATTTGTTTGAAACTTAATTTGTTGGAAAATTTCTCGAGCTACAACATATCCAAATTTCACGTCGATCTGACTGTGGCATCTTTTGGGATCTTACTACAAAGTTTCGTGCCAGATCTAGTCCAGATCAGAGAATTGGAAGAGATCAAACGTTAGCCTAAGAGGAGATCATATCAAGCTGGTATCACACCATTCCTCGGACACGCGCTTCCTATGATGACAACCAGAGTCGTAGCTGCACGGTGAGATGAGGAAGAAGAGATTCTCCAATAGAGGAGGGGAAAACGGTTGCGGGGACTTCTACCCGCAGAACCGCCCTATCTAATCGGAATACAGAAGAACCTAGTGTCCAAGCCGTGTTGAGGTCTCTTTCTGAACAAATGGTCATCAACAACCAGATGATGATGGAGATGATGCGGGAATTATGGGCGACAAGGGAAGCCATGGTGAACGAGAACGCACCATCGACTCCACGATGTGAGTCCACTTCTATGAACCCACCACCGCCGGTTCAAAATTTGCAACCACAAGAGCTAATGCTGGCACCACCCTATGGGCAGAGGCAAGCAATGATGGTTACACCAGGCCCAGTTGCAGGTGAACCTATCCGAGGAGCGAACCACTATGAAGACCACCTTGGAGATCAAAATCCATGGGCGGGGCAATACGACATGAACCACGGCGAGTTAATCAAAATCGAAGGAGGGATCATCAACCATTCATAGTGCATCCTCCTCCGGCATCCGTGGACAAATCTGGAATGAGACAACGGCATCCGTGGACAAATCGTGCGTCTTGAATTCCCCAAGTTCAAAGGTGGTGATCCGATCGATTGGTTTTATAGGGCCGAGCAATTTTTCACATACCAAGGTACGGCGGAAGAATACAATGTGACGCTTACGAGCTTCCACCTTGAAGATGCGACGCTTAATTAGATTCGAGCAGCCAATGCCATTGAGGCTATCCAAACTTGGGCTGACTTTTGCGTCGATATCACACGACGATTTGGAGTGTCGGGGTATGACTTCTCATCACAATGAAAGCATAGGCTTTTGGCCCTTCGTTCCTCCACTTGAGCAGGTGTGAGTGCTCGTCCCGGACCTCTAGATGCGTACTTTACATCTTGGGATGGCTTCAAGGGTGCTCGAGAAGGTACCACTGCAACAGCAATTCTTGGTACTCCAGTGATATTTCCCGCTACAATGGTTGGTTGAGCTTGATTGCGGCTTCCTTGGCCCGTCCAATTCTGTTTCAGGTGTAACTTCATGGCCCTATATTTGTCTTCCATAAGCACCGCATCTTCGAAGGCCTCCTTTAAGGTTCTAGGCCTTAAAGCTCTCACATTGGCTTGTATGTCTCCCCGCAACCCGGAGATGAAGGTGCTGCGAAGTTGCTGATCCGTCCATGGTGGATGACATCGGCTACTTATCCTCTCAAATTTTTATTGGTATGCCCCAACTGTGGTCTTTTGCACAGTCTCATTTGTGCCCGGGCATTGCTGCGCTAAACCGATGAGATCGGTGATGCTAATCGACAGATTGGAGGATGTGGTGGATGAGTTTGCAACTAAAAATGAAGGTGTGGCTGGAAATCAAGGAGAAGAAGCTGAAGAGCAACCCGTGGAGGACATGATAGCCGAAATCTCCCTCCACGCCTATTCGGAGACAGCTGCGCTAAAGACTTTGCGGGTAAATGGTGTAGTCAAGAAAACCACAATGAAAATCTTGATTAACACGGGGTCCACCCAAACTTTATTGACAAGAGGCTCCTTAGGAAGATTGGGCTCGAGTCGGAACCCACGGAAGGGTTCAATATAATGATTGGAGATGGCACCATCTTACGAGCGAATTTTATTTGTGGAGGTCTGGAATTGAAGGTGCAAGGCCAAACTTTCACATTGGATCTTTATCCAGTGGCCTTGCAAGGTGCCAATATTGTTTTGGGGATCCAATGGCTTCGAAGCTTGGGGCCCGTGACATTTGACTTTATAAATCTCTCCATGACATTTTAGAGGAATGACGAGAGAGTGCTGCTGGATGGAAATCAATAGCTGATTGAACTTCCAAGCGTAGGGGACACAAGTGAGCTCGTCTCTTTCTCAGCACCCACTTTTCCTTTTTTCTCAGATCTGCGGAGAGCCATCAAGCACCCACTTCCAAGCGTAGGGTACGCAAGTGAACTGGTCCGACTCATGGAGGAGCTGAGAGAGAACCCATCAAGCCACTACGAGCACGAGGAGCGCGGCGGGTTGGTACTCGAGCGTGGCCGGATCAAGGTACCCGCAGACGAGGAGCTATGGAGATTATTGATGGCCCACTTCTATGATACCCCTATGGCAGGCCATGAAGGGGTCTTACGTACCTACAAGCAGCTAGCCCAAAATTGTACATGGATAACGATGAAGTCGGACGTGAAGAAATATGTGCATGAATGCCAAACCTGCCAACGAGCCAAATCGGAGATACTCAAACCCAGCGGGCTGTTGCAACCACTGCCTATACTGGAGCATATTTGGAAGGACATCTCCATGGACTTCATCAAAGGGCTGTCGGAGGTCCGAGGACAATCGGTGGTGTTTGTTGTGGTGGATAGGCTAAGCAAATATGCTCATTTCATAGCAATGTCTCACCCTTTTTCAGCGAAAAAGGTTGCTGAAAATTTTGTTCGGGAAGTGGCACGCTTGCATGGGATGCCTAGGACGATCGTGTCAGATCGGGATCGCATCTTTATCAGCGAGTTTTGGTCCGAGTTCTTCAGATTGCAAGGGACTTGAATCAACCTTAGTTAACTTATCACCCCGAGACGGATAGACAAACTGAGGTAGTGAATCGCGGACTAGAACAATACTTACAATGCTTTGTGGCGGACCGACCAAAAGATTGGGTCAAATTCCTTCCATGGGCCGAGTGGTCATACAATACTGCTCATCACTCTAGCATCGGAATGACCCCCTTTGAGGCGGTTTATGGGCGCACTCCCCCGGTCTTGCGTACCTATGATAGTCTCGCGGCGGGAGATAGAATCGAGCTTGACTTGAAACTTGCCGATCGAGATAAAACATTGAGACGGCTCAAGATTCACCTAACAACAGCCCAAAACTGCATGAAGCAGACTCATGACAAAGGCTGGCGTGAGCGAGAGTTTGAGGTGAATCAATGGGTGTTCGTTTGAGCTCAACCGTACCGGCAGTCCACATTGAGGCCAATTTTGAACCAGAAGTTAGGTTACAAGTACTATGGTCCGTACTGAGTGCTACAACGAATCGGTCCAGTAGCTTACCTATTGGATCTACCTAAGGGAACCAGGATATATCCAGTCTTCCATGTATCGGCATTGAAGGCCCAGATCGAGCCTAACCAATAAAACCAGTTTTCTTTATCTTCTCAAATTAACCCTTCGTTTCATTGCAGATAGATTCAGAATCTGGAGAAGTCATGAATATCAAAATTGTAGATCTCAGATTGACGACCTTATCCAACTAGTTTGATATTATTTAGATATGTGTAGAATATTCTATGAATATTTTTCTGAAACTGCGCAGAGCTGAATTTAACTAATTAAATAAAATCTTAACTTACTAAGACTCTATCTAAATCAAATAACCAAATAAGATAATTAGACTCAATCCATTAAGTCTAATCTCCCATTGATGTGATTTGATCTAACCCGGTTCGCATCAATATATAAAAAGATTTAGAATATTTTATACATATTTATCAACTAAAATCCTAACAGGCTCGAAAATAATTTCAAGCCAATTTTAATCATGAGCCGGCTCAATCAAATAGGGTTAATAAGGCTTGAAATAATTATAATATATATAATAATTATAATATTTTTTATACTATATAATACTATAGTTATGTTATATTCTAAAATTTACTTAAGTGGATTGTTATATACTTTGATCTTATAGAGTTTAGTTCTAAATTTTGATCATATCATATCTTTTCTAAATACATAAATATTTCTATTAGTTTATATTTTTGAATTCTTTATTCTAAGCTTGATTTAAGCCTAAGTTAAGCTTAATCTAATTCAAGCTTGATTAGGCTCGAAATTTAGCTTGAATTTATTAAGATTTGAAATTGCTTATTGATCAACTCATTTAGACTCGAGCTCAAAATTAACTCGAAATTGATTCAAATTGAAATAATTTCAATTCAAGCTTGATCATAAATTTAGACTCAAAATTAATTTTAATTCAAGCTTGACTAGAGCTCGGCTCGATTACACCCGTGCGTAACACAGATCTATATCTAGATCTTGTTCGTGATCTCTCAAAGGTTTCTTATCGCGTCATGCTCTATCCACCGTTAAATATTCTTTCATTCTCTTCTACTCTCGGTTGACTTGAGTCATCACTGGGTCTTTCAATATAAGGTTTCTTATCGCGTCATGCTCTATCCACCGTTAAATATTCTTTCATTGCATTTTTTTCTTCTTCTTCTACTCTCGATTGACTTGAGTCATCACTGGGTCTTTCAATACATATATTTTTTCTTCTACTCTCGTCACATTGTTGACTTGAGTCATCACTGGGTCTTTCAATATATATATATATATAGGCAAATACTTCAATGCATTGAGTTATCCCAGGGTCTTTCTTTACTCCATCCATTTTCTATATATTGTTCCTCAAATGGCCTATATTATATGTAAATTAAAATGTGCTAGCTGATCCCGCAGTCACTGCCAAATACGTGACCGCTGGATACTATTGTCCAAATATTCGATAATAGCTAGCGATGGTTGCTGCAGCAGCAGGTGCAAAGGAACTCGGAAGTAACAAAATCCAAGTAGATTTCGGGCCTGAGAATATCCTCATGAACCATGATTTCTTGAAAGCAGTAAGAAGTGGGAACACGAGGCTTGCGAGTGCGCTTCTTGAATCTGAAGAAAGAACTTCTAGAGGAGAAACTCAGAGTATTGCAATTGATGTTCCTATTAATGTTGCTCCTGATCACGAGATGGGGGACGACGACATGACACGAGAGCACAGAACCAGTTGCCTTCGAGGTGTTACCATAGGGGGGAACACATCCCTCCATATAGTTGCGAGCAATGGAGACCTGGAGCTCGTTCAGTTGATATGCAGTAGAAAGAGTTCCCTCTTGGTGGCATGCAACCAGATGCTGGAGACGCCGCTGCACTGTGCTGCGAGGGCCGGGCATGACCAGATCGTCCGCCACATGATCTCTTCCGCTGGTGGGGTGGGCGGAGTTGGAGTGGAGACGATGCTAAGAGCAAGGAAAAAAGGTGGAAGGACCGCCTTACACGAAGCAGTGCAAAATAGGCATTTGAATGTGGCGCGTGAGTTATTGTCGCATGATCGCGGATTGGCTTATATGCTGGACGACGACGATGTTTCTCCTCTTTACATGGCTGTCCTTTCAGGGTCTCTTGCATTAGTTCAAGAGTTCAAACAACACCACCTTCCTCCCGTCGGAGATTCACCGTTCTACGCCGGACCGAACGGGCAAACTGCTTTGCATGCTGCGGTACTTTATAGCCCATCTTATCTCTCAAAGGCATTAGCAAGACCCAAACAAATACCCACACATCTGACGAACTTCAAAAGGCTCAACTCTGAGTGCTTCTCGGATTATGGTACATTTCTATTATATTTTTCTTTTGCGTGATGGATCTTTCAACCTTTCTCTAAGTATCTCACTTCCGAGTTTTTGACCGAACTAGCGTTTCCAAACTTTTTTTTTTTCAAGGTTTAGGATGATTTAAAATTTAAATACTAGATTATGTAAGTTAGAAATTCGCTAACTAAGTAGGACTTATATCCATATGAAGAAAATTGCTAAGTATGGAGAAAACTTTTATCTATATGAATTTTTTTCTCACATGCTTACTAATTATTTTAGCAAATTTTAAATTTTCACATAAAAGATGGTTGTTTGATGACTTATATTTACAAATCGTTGTTCCAATCAACGATTTTTTTAACTCATCTAGTCATAGTCAATGACTTATATAGAAATTGATATCTCAATCAGTAATTTTTTAACCCGCCTAATCCTATATTTAAATTTTGACGTGAATTAAACATGTGATAAAAAAAATTTGAGAGACTTAAAATAGGTAAAGAAAAAAGAAAACTCTCCCACTTACTGACTGGATGATAGAGTAAACCACCTAGAGTTATATCACCTTTCCTCAACCCTTGAGGCGGACCCCAGAAGGGATCTCTTTAACTTGGGTTTAATGGGTATTTCAACCAAAGTAGTGGAAAGTAGATAGATGAAGATTACTATATATTATTCGTGTAAACTTTTAATGGCATAAATCTGTTTGACAGAAATCGCACAAGAACTCTTACAATGGGGTCGAAAGCTTGCAAGAAAAACCGATAACTCAGGGGCCACACCTCTCCACTATGCAGCATCTGATGGAAATCAAGAAATTGCAGAACTATTAGTGGAATATGATCCTTCTCTGGCGTACATCCCAGATTCTAGTGGCTTTTATCCTATCCATGTTGCTGCTAGCATGGGGAAAACTGAGATAATTGATAAGCTGATATTAGAATGCCCTGATTCAGATGAGTTACTTGATGATCGTGGAAGAAACTTTCTTCATGTTGCTGTCGAAGGGAGAAAGTGGTCGACAGTCTCTTATTTCAGCAAAAGGCTGGAGCTTTCGAGATTAATGAATGCTGCTGATTTTGAAGGGAATACACCTCTACATCTACTTGTAGAGAATGAAAAAGAATATTTTGTGTATTCTTCGGAGCAGGGATTCAAGGAGCCTAATTTCTTGAAGGTAATTAATCCCCCTTAATATTATAATTTAGATCTCATGCATGTTTCCCATCCTGCATGAAAGCTAATTAATGTGTGTGTAGCTTCAAAATAATTCTTAATTTTCCTTTTCCTTGTCCTTTTTGGACATCTCCAAGCAGAAAAAGAATAAAGCAGGTGAAATAAGCATCAACTACACGATTTTTTTTGACCAAATCTTCCAAACTTTATTTATAGAAATAGATCACACCCTAAATTTAATACTTTCTATTTTACTATTACCGTAAGTAAAACACTAATAAGTTTAACATTTTATTTTTAAATAAATTCAACATTTTATCTTCTAAGTAAAAACATTGATTTATCTGTGTTTTTATTAAAAAAAAAGGCTATAAAAAATTAACATATTGCCAGAGAAAGTAGATTCTATCTTTTTCACATAAAACACTAGTCATTTAAGCGTCTTATTAAGATGCATGGCTACTTAGTTTCAAAAGTCATAACTTTCTAATAATAGTCTATTTTGGATATATAATATATTATTATTAAGATGAAAGAGGAATTAATATAATGATTTTGATCGAATATTAATCTGACCTCAAATGAGAAATACATTAGTAAAAAATTTTAAAAAAAAGTTGGGAGTATCGTAACATTTTGCTCGGCTATCCATTTTAGTTATAAAACATGTCATTGTGAAGATATGAAAAAGATATATATATTAGAATGGTGTGGCCCCGCTAATTGTGCTCAAAATAGTGAAAAAGGGACGATAGCTCCTCCACATTTTAATCTTAAATTTTGTCTAATTTTTTATTAATAAAATATTGAACTATTTAACATTTTCTAAAAAGTAAGACATTGAACAATTCAACATTATTTTATAAAGAACTTTTTAATATTTCTATCTAAAAGTAAAACACCGATAAATTCAGCATTTTACTGATAAAGCACACTAATTTTAATATTAAGTTTGGGGTGTAAGTTATCTTGATAAATAAAATTTGGGAAAGGACTAGTTTGGTAAAAACAAAACTCTCAACAACACATAAAAGGACATGCCATCTAACCATGTAATAGTTTCACATAAAACTTACGCTAATTTCGTCGTCTTACTTTTTATTCTCTGCTCTTATTGTTCCAGTATGTACGAGATTGGCTACACAAGTATCTACTAGATTGGCCACACAAGTATCCACCAACTTGGCTACATAAGTATTGGATACAGAAGGGTGGTCTCTCAAGTTCTTATTCACTTCACTGCCTCCGACATGACAATCAAATTGAAAATGAAACAGAGGCAACAAAAGGAGGAAACTTAAAGTCGCCAGCTAAAAGCCTAATGGTTTGCTCTATATTGATTGCCACAGTAACATTTGCTGCAGCTTTCACCGTGCCTGGGGGTTACAAAGCTGATGGCACACCAATTCTAGCAATGCGATTTGGTTTCAAGGCATTCATTATCACAAATGCCTTAGCATTTCTTCTCTCTGTAATAGCCACATTTTGGCTTGCCTTTGCTAATATAGCAGTGGCTAGGAACGAGCAGCAGCCACACAACAATACGTCGACGTCTAGAGAATTCTTACTTTGGACACCTCATAACCTCATCGCGATGTCTACACGTAGCATGATTTTGGCAGCTATATTGATGCTCGTGGCATTTGCTGCAGCCATATATGCTGTCCTGTCTCCAATTCATACTTCTATCGTTTTTGTCTGTATTCCCGTTTTGATTGCAGTTATCTATATCATTCCACTCGGGGTTGAAGAAGCTTTTAATTAACAAATTTGATGTGAACCGGATCAGGTCAGATCGCATCATGAGGACATTGGGTTCGATGGATCAAGTTTATTTATCTTTTAATTAATTAATGATGTAAACTCTTAAAGTTAGTCTAGTTAAGTCATGTAAGTCAATAAGACAAGTTTAATTAAGTAATATAAGTTTTTAAGATAAATCCTAATTCGAGTTATGTAAGCCTTTAGGGCTAGTCCTAGTATAACTCATTTTACCTAACCTCTATATATAATCGGATTGGACTCCTTTCTTTAATCATTCAAGCAGTGAGAAATTATTGAGATAACCAATTTATTATTATCACATTTACTGTTTTATCATAGTCGTAAGATCATCTTTATTTTCATATGAACAGATCTTAACCGTAAAATTATTTCAAGCTTCCAAACTCTAGCCACCATCTTCCTCCGCAAGCCATAAAAATATTATAATTTTTATGTCCAAATTGATCCGGATCTGTTCGAAACAAAATTATGTTCTGAACAAAATTTTTATTTATATAATATTTCTATATTTTATGTGTGAGTCTTAAGCGAGATGTTTGCTAAAAAAAGATTAAATTACATGGACACCCCTGAATAATAGCTTAATAATACATTGAACCTTGGATTAAAAAAATTTGACATTAACACCCCCAAAACTATTAAAAATAAAAAAAAATTATATATAACACCCTGTCTTTTAATGAAATTATAACTTACACTTTATATTTATTATTTATAAATCAAGCTCTATAATTTAGTAATTATGTACAGAAAACACTCTGTTAGATAATTTTAAGCTTATTTTTAAGATTAAGTTCTGCTCAACTCATTTTCGAACGGAGCTCAAGCCGAATAGATTATTTTAAAAGCCTTGAGTGCAGTGGAAGCAGACGACGTTTCATGAGATTTTAGTAAAATTATTCCTTTTAATTATTTATATACATTTCTTAATTTTAACCGTCATCAGCTAGAAATATTCTATAGATATTATTTATTTTTTCAAAAGTTGACTTTTAAGTCAAATTCCTAGAGAGAAAGAATTTTAGTTAGAATTATGATATCTTAAGAAATGCGATAATAGTTATAATATTTTAAAAGTTTATAGTGGCAATTACGTAAAAAAACTGAAGATAGGTTCATTTATATTGGTTAGGGCCGGCCTTGAAATTTTCCCTGGAGGGTCACCCGCGCAGCCTGAGTACTACAAGATTGGAAAATAATTTCGCCGTCATCCACCGTCTGTTTAGATTCATCCGCCTCCTCCATGGCGACGGGGGATTCCGATGAGAAGAGGAAGAAGAAGGAGAAGAAGAATAGAAACAAGAATAATCTCCAAGAACTGCCCGACAAAGAAGACCATATCGAGTCCAAGAAGAATAAGAAGCGGAAGCTTCGATCGCCGCACGATGCAGCGCCGGAGATGAAGGGGGAGGACGAGAATACGGATGCAAAGAAGAACAAGAAGAAGGGTAAGAAGGATAAGACCAAGAGTAAGAATAAGGAGAAGAATAGAGATGGAGAAGGCAGCGGCGGCGGCGGCGGCGAGGAGGAGGAGGAGGAGGAGGAGGGGGTGTGGAAGAAGAATAAGAAGAGCAGGGCGATCACGGACGAGCGATTCTCGTCGGCGCAGTTCGATCCGCGGTTCCGGAGAATGCCGAGGAAGGAGTCGAAGGTTACGATCGATTCGCGCTTCGCCAGGATCTTCTCGGATAAGAATTTCGCGCCGTCGGCGGCGCCTGTAGATAAGAGGGGGAAGCCGAGGAAGGGGGATGAGGTGAATCCGTTGCTTCACTACTATCTTCACCAGGAAGATAAGGAGGAAGAGGAGAGAGTAAAGGATGGAAGGGAGTTGGAGGTTTCTGATGAAGAGGAGGATAGCCAAATGGAATTGAATGCGTCGGAGAGTGATGGAAGTACTTCTACTGAAGATGAGGAAGATGATGATGATGATGATGATCAGGTGATCCTCTTCTTCTTTCTTATCTCCCTTAACTGGATATTATTTTTTAACTGCATTTATCTTAGTAATTTTGTTGCTCCTTTTTTGAAAAATCCTGTTTTTATTAGAAATATATATTTTTTTTGTTTCAAAATTTAAGTTTTTATTTTGCGCTTTTATTTGATTTAGAATGCTTCTGTTGCTCCTAAGGTCCAAACATTTGATTATCTTTTGCTTGTGGTTGATACTTCTCTCGATTATTTTCATGTGTCGTCTATCTTCAGCTTATATGAAACTTCCAGATTTTCTTTTACCACATAATGCTAACATGGGCAAGTTGCCTAGTCCTCTACGTTAAGCAAGCTTGGAATGTAGATGACTAGTGCTAAAACAAGAGGACATCAATTTTCTGTATCGATCTTTGATTTTGGTTTTTATTATCAGTTATTTGACAATCAGAAAATTCATTTCTTGCATCAACAATGATCTTTATCATTTTATGACACGGTAAAATGGATTTTGCAGGTCTTCAAGAGGTCTGTACCTTCTCTCTTCTTGATTTTCTTGTGTCTCCTTTTGTTAGTTAGTAATATTACATTCTTATCTGAAGTACTTTGTGTCTAGCATAGACCATAAGTGCGCCTGCATACAAACTCTCAGCAAATAGGTGTATGCTGTAACTTGGCTAGCCACTGCCTGTCTGCCTTTTAGAACATTGATTCTTATCAATGCTAATATTACCATTGATTAGGTGTTTATGGTTACTTGTTAAAAAGCTTATGGAATTTAAATGGACAAATGATTTATACTTTGTTCCTTGCAGTACTCTGTCAATAGTGATATTGTTCACTATTTGATGGCTAACCACGAAGATACACCATTAACTGAGAATGAAACACATAGACTTGCAGCTGTTAACATGGACTGGGATCATATCAAGGTATGTTAATATATAATAACAATTATCTCTCTAATGTGGCCTATTCTTTCTAGTTCAATTGGTATACTGTGTATCTTGACACTTTTTTCTCATATCATATGATATATCTTATCTGCAATCCTCTATGTTTTGATAGGTTTGTTTCATGAAATCTGTTTCCCCTATTTTCCTAAGACATTCTTTGTATTTGGCATGTCTTATATAGTAAGCCAGCAACTGTGTTTACAAATGGAATTGATGAAATGTTTTAACATCTTTAAGCGTGCATGTCAAAGTATAATTACTGAATTCTCTTCTTTAATAAGCGAAATCACCAGATTCCGTGATTCTATATAAGCTTCAACCTAAAGGATATTTCGACATGTGTTTACCACTCAAAATTTATCGAGTTAGGTCATTCATTAGTTGGAACTATTATCCCTCTAATGTAATTATAAAGATTACTTTAATCTAATAACTATATTTCTTCATCTAGTAGAGTAGTAGGTAGATTAGCACCACTCTAAATTATAGAAATGTCAGAAGCAAGTATATAAGATTATTTTGTTATCTTCATTTCCTTGTTTATTTGGTCTTTTGAGTTTTTAGAGAACTTCCTCAAGTTTTTCCATCAAAATTCTCTTAGTTTGCATAGATATTGAAAAAAGAGAGGAGGAAAGCTCGATTTGAATTTCTAATGTTAAGCTGGCAAAGGCTCATAAACTATATAGAGACACTTAAGTTGCACAGGACAACATACGTGATGCGGTAGTAACATTTGTATTTGCAATATCAGTTTCAGAAGCGTTTACTATATAGCATGCACATGAAGGCTAGCCTAAGACAGGATGGCATTGTGATTACAATGATGGGTTTTTGGTATTATTTTTAGGTACTTCGCAACCTGGGAGCATACCGAAGGAATGAACAACATACAAACAGTTAATGTAATATGGTCATAGATCTTAGGTTGTAACTTGATCATGAGCGAATTTGTTGATGTAGATTTAGTTGTAATTTCATGACATTCTTCACTGATATCAATGTTGAGAGTTGAGACCGTTGTTAAATACTCCTGCAATATATCAGTAGAAGTGTCACTCCCTTCTTAGAGGATCTAACATGATAACCTTAGTTCATTCAGCTTCATCCTGGAACTTTTGACTCTTTTTTCTTTTAATAGGTGGATCCTCGGTAGTCAAGGTCTAAATTTCGATATAATAACTGCAGGCTTAAAAGTTGTAGGATTTATCTCATAACTACAACGCATCATATCTTGTCAAATTTGTTCCTTTAGTCTTTTGGAACTGATCATTTCAATAGCTTAGGATATTATTATTGCTACTCTGAGCAAGATTTTGAAGTGTTTCTTTGTTAGTTTTATGTAAATTATCAGCATCTATTGATTCATGTTGAATTTCAGGCTAACACATGATATATGTTAGTTTTGGATGATCTTTTCTTTGTTCATTCTTTGTTTTGCTTTAGCTCATTCTTTGTTCTCATAGGCTGTTGATCTTTATGTGGTGATGACTTCATGTCTCCCAAAAGGAGGGCAAATTTCTTCTGTGGCTGTCTATCCGTCTGAATTTGGCATCAAGTGCATGGAAATCGAAGCAGTTCATGGTCCATCTGGTCTCTTTGATGTAGATAATGGTGACGATGACAGTGAAAATGACTCTGACATTGACAATAACAAGTTGCGAAATTATGAGCTGAACAAGCTGAGGTGATAAATTCGGAGAAAGTTTCTTTTCATATTAGTTTCCAAATATGTGTGATGGAATTATGCTGTTGATCTCCATCATCTTTTTTCTACTTGCTTCTTTATATGTTCCTGCAATTTGTTTCTTTTCAAATATTTCCACATATACAAAAGATGGATGCCTATGCAATTAAGTATCTTATTTCTGTATCCTTGGAGTTCTGAATTCTTGTTCTTTTATGTATGTAAAAATGAAATATACCTGGTTGTTTACTTTGCATCTATGGCTTGGACTCTATTTGAATAAGTACTCTTGGGGCAGATCTTATTGCAAAAAACCTATAGCCCTTCTTTTATGGGGACTGTTTTAATAGACCGTCATTTGTCATTATCATACTTTTACAAGATTTCCTTTTAAAGTTTCCAAGGAGAACATGCTTAATGTTCTCTTTCCTTGTGGCATCATGCAGGTATTATTATGCTGTTGTGGAGTGCGATTCAAGTGCCACTTCAAGTCACTTGTATAAGACTCTTGATGGTACTGAGCTTTTGAAAACTTCTAATGTCTTTGATTTGCGGTTTATTCCTGATTCTATGGAGTTCAAAAACCCACCTCGTGACGTTGCAACAGAGGTACTTGTTTCTTGCTAGTAGATGCTGTATGGCCACCTCCTTATGTGACAGTAGTAAACTAATATCAAGAAAATAGGAAGGAAAACCAGAGAACTATTTAGAATAGAGGGAAGCTCTTCCTTTCAGCTTTTCACAATGAGCTATTTCTTTGTTCCTCTTTATGTAGCAACATCTGCCTATGCAATGGATATTCTTCCTCTACATGTAATTAAGTTCAATAATTCTCAAGCTGCACTCCCAAAGCTGTGGATTGAAATTTCGGCCAACTCTGATCTGGATCAGCCAATTCAGCCAATCTAAGTTGTCCGAAATGGGTGGCTGATATGTATCATTTTTTGCGATGGCTGATCCTGAAACTGATACTTAGAACTTTGCCCAAACCACCACTACCTCCTTTTTCTGGTTTTATCAGTATTTCCGAAAGTCCTAGAAAAATAGTGAAAATCATGATATTAGAATATAATTTCATGTCTTACACTAATATCTAGTCCTGAATGATTATAATTTAGGCACCAGAACTGATTCTAAGGTTCTAAAATGGTTTAAAAATTGTTTTTTGGGCATGTCAAGTTATCCAGTGTGCCAATGACATACCTTCTCAGCACGATATGTGCCAGTGATACATATCCTGCCGAGTTAAGGTTAGCTCACCCTGTGCCTCTGGCATGACAATCCTTAACTAGATAGTCCTTATTTTCTACTTATGGTAAACAATATGGACAAAAAAATTGGATTAGAAGTAAAAAAGAAAATGGGCCATGAATTTGGAGGTGATTGATATAGGGCTGAGAAGATGCTAGAGAACCCTAAATGATATGAAACGTAATTACTTTAAGTTTGCAAGAGGGCATCCTGTGTTTTAGCTTATTTAATTATGTGCTGAACACTATTGAATAATGGTTTACTTTGTCGTTATGTGATTGTTTTGTTTCTAGTTAAAGATTCATCGCCTACAGAAGTACAAAAGTATAGTTTCATTTTCTCTACATTCAATTGCATACGCAATTATCCAGCTCTCAACATTCACATGTACTCGAGTGTGCAACACATATATATTCCTATGCTCACTTGAAAATTAGATCGAGCTATTTTATCTGCTTAGTGGAGCATAGAACAACTAGGAAATCTAGATGCCACTTGTTGATGTTCTCTTAATTTTCTTTGACAGGCTAAGGTTGCAGCTTTCTTTTGTTATATGTTCCATAATTTGAGACTGAATAAAGAAACTTACCATTACATATGTACATTGTTTGGTCATGTAAACTACTCAATCAAGAACTAGGCATTGTTAATTATATTTCATGCTTCATATATTGTGACACATTATCCACTAAATCATTGTCTCTCTTTCCAATCAGGCACCCGTTGGTTACAAGGAGCCGGATTTTCAAACTCGTGCCTTGCAGCACAGTAGAGTTAAGCTAACTTGGGAAGATGATGAACCAGAACGGAAGAAAATTTTGAGACGGCAGTTCAAGCCAAATCAGGTTGATATCTATGACCATATCTTAGTTACCATCCTCATAGACGACTTCTCACTATAAATATGTTGTCTCTCATACTATGATACCTAATTAGGTTACTTAGGACTCAGTTTCAACTTCTGTGTACATATACAAGCATGTACAATTCCAACGACTGATTCTTTTGCATTTCTGTGAAATAAGACATGGTAGTTTTGCTTTATAGTTTATAGTAAATAGTCTAATACAAGTTGTAATTGACTATTTTTATCTGCATGCACAATTACATGTGTGTGTTTCACATAGTGATAGGACTATAAAGCTCTAATACAGAATTGATGTAGGATAGACATAGGGAAGTAAGGGGTTCAAGGAAAACAAATTAACTAAGAAAAGATATAGATTTCAATAGTAAAATGTGTCAAATAGAGCAGAAACGGGAAAAGATCAGAAAGAAAAAGGTTTTAGATCTGAAATCTTATTTAGAAATGTCAGAAATTGGATTGGAAATGGATATAATACAGCAAATGAGAGGTCTACAATCCCAATTTCTACACTTAATTAAATTCATAGTCCAGTAGTGCCCCCATAAAAATATTTCTTGACTGCAATCCCAATTTCTCCTAGATTTTCTGCAGTGAAAGGAAAACAGAAACAACAATAGGGAAGAAATTGAGGAAAAAAAAGGAAATTTCTTTCTTGTCTGATTGGAAGTCCCCGTACCCATAGGGTTTACGCCCTAGTTTTGGTTTCACAACAATCAAGGTTTCATACAAAGGGGGAAAGAGAGATTTGTATTTCTTGAACACAGTAATGACCAACATTACAAAGACATTCAAAAGAGACCTTATCCATCTAGGTATCAGTAAAACCTAATCAAATATTAATTTACTGATCTAAATGAACTTAAGTTGAGCCTTAAACATACTTAAATACAGAAGTTATGACAATACATGTAAATATGTCAAATAAATCATGAAGGTAAAAAATAATCTGAACTAATCCTAACTAAACTAACTCAATCAAGACAGCAAGACCAACTTATTAACTCTCTAATCTGGAATATGTCATTGGCCTTTATGTGCCTGCAACATATAGTTTTCTTTTCCTCAGGAAATCTTTATCCCTGATTGTATTGTATTCTCTCTTATGGTCATTTGGAATTTATGATCCCCTTTTTGGAAAAATTGGTTGACTTCAGGAGTGGATCATTTAGATCATGGATTTAAATACACAACCAGCATGGTAAAGAAGGCCTAACACAGACGAGCATTGTATGGACATGCTAGACTTTGCAGAATTCCATATGTTGGCACTGTATAATGTAGCCAGAACATGTCGTGCAGGCAGGCCACCTTTACATGCCATGCCATTTCAGTAAAACCATGGAGAAGATTAATTGTAATTAGTCAGTGAAAAATATAAGATCAGTGGATGTGAGAATCAAGACATGAAAGAATTGAAATTTTGTCCTAAAGCATTATCTTAGTTCTAGTCAGGCTCTTGAGAGTTGAGACAAGCCATCTTCCTGTGTTCTCTTGGTAGTTCACTTGGAGTTGGAGTTCTTTTGTGTATTTGTGGGCAACGGTGGGTGATGTCAGGCCCTACTATCGAAAGCATTGCCCTCTTGCTGTGATAGTAAATTCTGAAAGATTCATCTGTCAACAGTTTAGGTCTTATTATACCTCCACTCTTAAGATGGCTTCATTTATTATCATCTCAGATTAGCTCTATTCCTGTCTAGCATTTTCCAACTTTTGCTAGCTGGAATTGGCTTTACCAACCCAGAAATATAAAATATATAGCTTTGCTCCTTGAAAAGAAGATATACTTTATCTATTGAAATTAGTTTAATTAATGTCTTAATGCGATCTTATTTTCTTTCCTTGTAGGTCACACTTGATTAAGGCTGATGCTGGTTATTAATAATATATATTGTCTTCAATTTATCATCCTATTAGTTTTTTATGTTCATCTGATTGGTTTTCAATACTAATCTGAGCCATTTCTTTTTTTCTAAAGCTAGATGAATTAAATGATTATTTAGCTTCCACCGACGAGAGTGATGATGATGACGATGATGATGATAATGATAAAGTAAATGATGTCAGCAGCAACAATAAAGCTGATTCTCTGCCAATTGGCGAAGCCAAAAAGCGCTTAGGAAGAGAGAAGTTCTTAGCTCTTTTGCAATCTGGAGATGATTCTGATGCAGATAAAAGTGATAAGGATATGGAAATCACATTCAACACAGAGCTTGAGGATCTAAGCAAGCGCATCATTGAGAAAAAGGACAGAAAGTCAGAGACTGTCTGGGAGGCAGTTCTTAGGAAAAGAAGTGAGAAAAAGAAAGCTAGGAAAAGGAGGTCTGGATATTCTGATGATGACAGCAGTGATAATGATGGTCAAGGAGCATCCGATGAACCTGATGATTTCTTTGTTGAAGAACCTTCGGATACTGAAATCAAGCCTAGGAAGGAAAACAAGGAGCAAAAATCTAGGGGTAAAGGCCGTAGGAAAGGGAAAGATCAATCTCCTGAGAAACAAGACCAAGAAGCAAGTAGAGCCGAGTTAGAATTATTATTTGCTGATGATCAGGATGCAGATCATGGTCCCAAAGGTTATAATTTGAAAGCCAAAAAGGCCAAGGGTAAGAAGGGTAAGGAGAAGTCCACCGAGGACAAGATTCCAGATGTAAAAATTGGTGATGATCCAAGATTCTCTGCGCTCTTTACTTCTCATCATTATGCACTGGACCCGACAGATCCTCAGTACAAAAGGTACCTTAGAAGTTTGCCGTATTTACTTCCTGTAATGATTTCATGTTGCTTATTGTTGTTATTGACTAATGTGATTGCAATCTTTCTCAAGCTTGCATTCTAAAACTGAGGAACTTTCTTTTTTTCTCTTTTAAACAGGAGTGCACCCTATATTCGGCAGCGATCAAGGAAGCAGGAGATGAGTACTGGGGAAGAAGAGGCACCAGAAGATGCTTTGAGCAAACCAGATAAACAAGTTATATGACTTATATCAACATCTAACAATGCGCTTCCAAGCAATGAATAGGTGCGCCATTAGAGAGGACTGAAGATATCCTTCACTATTAGGTCACTTAAAAGAAATCTAAGTGCATTTATGAATGAGAGAAGGTAGGTGATGTTTTTGCAAGTTGTCCACCCCTTGACAGTGGTGGAGATGGTTGAAGTTTTGTATGATATTTATTTATACTAATTATGCTTTTCGAATTGAGGGTTCCATGGGTTAGCAAAATATGTTCATGATTAAGTGTAAGTTGCATAAGAAGCTGACTCATTACTCAGTTGAGTGTTGGAAATTACCTGCTACTTGATAATGAGTGCTGAAATAGGTGGATTATGGCTTTTTTTTTTTAAGTCAGTATGCATTGGCATTGCCAACATTATTTTAGGAGTTCGGTGAGTATCTCTCAAAAATATTATTTAGTTTAATATACTTTACCTCACGTGCTTAGGTTAAAAATCACTTTTATCCTCTCGAGCTTTCTTTTAAAGAACCTACAAACTTTTGACTAAATTGCAATTATGAAGTCTTCCATTAAAAGTTCAGTGCCTTTGGATAAAATTCAATCCACGAAATTATATCCTTGAGAAAAATGTCAAAACCAAAGATCTCTTTACAAGAATATAGCATATCCATTTTACCTGATGTCAAACTATTTTTACAATTTGCAATACAGGAAAAGGAAAATTTACATTCTTGGTTTTAGTCCTATAATGCATTTACAATAAATGAGAGACCACCAGATCCGAAGGCTGAATTTGAATAAGCACGAAATGAAGTAGAAATAGCTGCTTGAATTTTCGAAGTAACCTTTGAAACATAAAATGGAAATTGGAGTTAATCTCTGAACGAGTACAAGTTACAGTTCAACAAAGGATAGACTCAAGAATATCAGCTGATGAATATATGGCTATCCCTCTACAAGTTTATAAGTCAAACTAAAAATACAACAGAAGCACTATGAATCTGGTGATTGAGTAGATCCCATTGCTTAATCATATGACATGAATAACGGGTTTACCTTAGTCAATATCGACAACAGTTCAAAAGTTCTATCATACTGCAATCCAACGAATAAACAACTAAACATATCAGCCAACAATGAATGATAAAACAATCACATAGTCAACGCAATGTTATTCGAATTTAACCGAGTTAGTTAATGGGGTGGTGTATGAGCTGCTAATTCCCAGCCATTATATCACCATGAATTTTGCTTGAAATCCCTAATGTGAAACATAAGCTGCAAAATAACAAAGTAGTAGTAAAAAGACTTCTGACAGAAATTTAAAAAAAAATCAACACCACAAGCTACACAAAGTACCTTCACCGTCATAGACATATCAGCCAAAAAAGGTGAATAAAATGTTATATATAGAACCAATGAATGATAAAACAATCACATTAATTAGTCAATGCAATGTTATTCAAATTTAACCAAGTTAGTCAATGGGCCGGTGTCTTACCACTAATTCCCAGCCATTATATCACCATGAATTTTGCTTGAAATCCCTAATGTGAAACATAAGCTGCAAAATAACAAAGTAGTAATAAAAAGACTTCTGAAAGAAATTAAAACAAACAACACAAGCGACACAAAGTACCTTCACCGCCACATAGAATGATGTAAAAATTACACCTAGAGCAGGAAGTGCTGTACAAAAAGTAAGGATGGTGCCAGTCTGTTATTTGTAACCCATGAGCAAATGATGAAACTACATACGGTCTTAACATACCATCTTTCTGAAGCATCTGGGTAATTAACAGTTGTATGCCTGACGATCCTACTACATACCCAGCAAGGTTTGCTACCTGTGAAACCACAAAGTTATTACTATCAAATGAACAGCACAAAAAGGTCTGAAAAATGATTTCATTCCATCTAAGATCAAAATCAAAAGGTCTTTATTTAATTATGCAAATCAAATAAAAATTAAACAATATCATGGCAGTGGCAAGAGGGCTGGTTAGCCAAAGACATGATATGCTGAACTGCATGGTTGGCACAGAGGCATGTCCCCACACCAAATTGCATGTCAGTTTGGCTCATCAGTTGCATAGGGTTGGCACAGGGTTAGGATGGGTTGGCATAGCAGGCACATGGGGACAGGGAGTGTACCAAGATACTAACCTCTATTGGTGCCCATATTCACTAGGACAATGGATATTGACTTATGTCGACCTTGCTGATCAGCACAAAAATACATGTTAACAGTGGGAAGACACTTGGGACATGATCTTGATGGCGAAACAATATGTAGTTGAGTCTAATTTGACCTAAATTTCTAGAGGAACTTGTAAGAGATGGTGGATTATATGGTAACTACACATCATCTCTTCAATGATCACCAAATGCACTTATTTAAGTCTAATTACTATCAGACTTTAATTTTCAAGGTAAGTAAAATCCTTCTTCTCTATCACTTATTGAATAAAATTCTTTCCCAAATCTCCCCAACAGGCCTTCCACACCTTGAACTTGGTTCTATTTGATAAGTTTGACCTCAAGAAGTGATTCCAAGTTCATAAGTTCCTATGAGTTAAATTAAATATAATAAGGCACATCAAATATAAATTTAAATTAATATTCGTCAACAATGAGGAACATCTTCTACCAAACGGATGTTCAGGCTACTATGCAAAAGGTATTGTCTAACAACATAGTTGCATGAGACCTATTACCACAGTTTCTGGCAACATATCATATCTTGTTTATGGTCTCCAGGAGTTGAAATGTTGAATAACACTAAAACTATTAAGATAAAACAAAAAGATATATCTATGAAATGATGCATCCATTTGAAACATCATTTGTTAGGATTGTTCAACTATTGAGAAAAGTATGCATACCATAAGGCAGCTAATCGTAATAGCGCCAGCAATAGCACGCAGTTCACGATTTATGAAAACCCCAAGAGCAGTCCTTGCCTGAAATTACCAATATCTTTGAATGCATAAATCATGGATTTCAAGATCTTACTGAACTTTTCAAAAATCAGGTTTGTCATTTATACAATAAAGTACATAGATAAGACAACATTTCCCAAAATTATGTCTTGCATGTAACAGCAGCAGCAGCAGCAACAACAAGAAAAAAAGCCACTTTGCATGTACCAACATCAAGAACCCAAATGCAAGACACAGTATGTTAAAGATGTGACCTGCCTTAGAAGTTTTGCTATATAACATTCCTGAAGTTAGTATTGCAGTACTTATTTATCAAACCATGTTAGAGTTTCATGATTTCAACCAATATCTAATCATATAAATTGGCAACCATTATGTGTTTACAAGTATATGATCGTGCAAATTGGCTGCTGCTTCAGGATCAGACATATGAATACAGAACACATTCAACAAGACACTGCATTTTGTAAAGACTCTATTTGATTGAGCTAAGAATTTTATTTAAAGCTTTCATATTTTTCTGCTCCCAAAGTTGCTTATTAATACCAGAAAATATCAACATCCTAACATGGCCTGATTTTCTGAGTAACTCATATCAACGGTACGAGATTCAGGCAGATAAGCTAATCACAAGTTAAGACATTTACATTTGATCAGTCAGATGAACACATCAGAAATGTAGATCGAGTTTATTTATTACACTAAAACAAATTCAGTATATATATATATATATATATATAGAAAAACCTCATTATACGATTTCAGATGTTATAATCATACCTTAAGAATTTCTTTTCCTCTTACCTCTTCTATTGTTCACAAGCTCTATTTTTACTGTAATTGCATAGTTTTCCATCCATTAAAAAATTTTATGAGACAGTCAGATTTGATTCATCATGAAATGATAGCAATAACCTGACATCAAGACCATCATGATTTATTTAAATAGCATATATTTGTACGTAAGTGTAAATCTGTTCTAGTTAGCTACTTCTACCTTTCAACTTTCCATGTCATTCAGAATTTCAGATACCATCATACATCCTATCAATCATTCTTAAAAAGTAGTAAAAGCTCATAATTGTGTTGGAATCTAAAAAATTAAACTAACATAAGTTAATAATACTTTGCATTACCTGAAAGATGTTTGATGCTGATTTGATTAATATTTCAGGAACTAAAAATATACATGTTAACCATGCCCATGAAAGAAGTTTCCTGCTTAAGAAAAAAAGTATATCAAATTAACCTTGTCTATTAAAATCATAACTTGCTATTCAAGAACTTCCCCAGAACACTAACTTAATAATAGAAGAAAGTTATGCAAGAACATACCATTCCAAATCATGCCAAATTGCTACAAATGTGAAAATGACCCACACATTAAGTAGCTTTCGCTGAGAACCACCAAGTGGAATATACATGTATCTATAATGATGCAATATCAATAATATCGATGGTAGGTTCCATAAAAACGAACTGAATAGGAGTGCATTGAAAGCCTACCTGACAAGCCATTTGTTAAAAGATGCATGCCAACTTTTCCAGAAATTCTCCAAGTCATGGCAGTTATTGATACACCTAGGCATATTTTCAGGAGACTCAATTCCTCCTATCTGCAATTGGAAATTTTCTCCGCAATAAGCCTAAGAAAGACAGCTCAAAATACAAAGCACTGGAAGCTCCTTCATTGCTGCTGATATTGGTGGTAATTTTGGTAAGATAACCAGAAATATATTTATAGCACTGGAAGCTCCTTTATACTTGACAGCTACAACCATCATCCATAAGGCTGGTTATATGGATATTTCCTCTATTCTATTCTTTAGAGATTCAACTTTACTACCTTTGTACCATAAAGTTGAGATAACCAGAAATCTATGGCAACATAAACACAATGATTTGTCCGTGCCTAGAATTCTAAGAGTGAATAACCTCTTGATAATAGCTATAATGCACAGGTACAGGTACAGGTACATAATTGAAGAGATCTAGCTTACTGCTTTAATCAAAACATAAAGAATTAAAAATCTTATTTATTATACAATTTTTTTCTTGAATAACTCCTAATTGACAAGGTTGCATAACAAATCAAACTTAGATAATTCCAACTCATTTAATATGTTGTCAAGTTGTTTTTGTACTAGAAAGAATGACCAAAAAATGAGTGCAGAATAGATGACAAAGTAGATGAAACAGGAAACAACTAAATTTGGAGCTAGTTGTGCAGTGCAAGATGAGGATGGGATAGAACAAAATGGTTTAAGATGGTCAATGAAACATGGATATTCTTCTCGAGTAGCTCAAAATATATTTATGTATTAGGATACTAATTGAATGATATGGACAACTTAAAAGGCAGTTATCTCGATTTTCCAATTTCTAGAATAAAATAAAAGATGAATCAACAAAAGCAACTCTTGGATACTAAGCTTAGAGGGAATCAGGATGTCCACTAACACTGAAAACTCAAAAGAATGTCAAATTAAAAGAGAATTGCATAAGGTACTTATTTATGCCATCACCTTCTTATAGTATTTAGCTAATGAAATCATTTCACGGTTTGAAGAGGTTCCAGCCAAAGATCATCTTCAGCCAAAGCATATTAGTTTCGGAAAAATAAAAAGGATCACCTTGGGCAGAAAGAGAGATTGATTTTGGTCGATATATCAATTTTGCCAAAACCAATCCAAAATACTCCTAGTTTTAGAGGGTTCAGACTACTGGGAATTTCTGTCAAAAAGTGTGAGCATTTGACCAAAGATGACTTTCCAAGAAGACTCACTAGGGAGGTAGCAACTATTTTCCTTCAGCCAGAAATATATTTCTGGATAGTTGATGATTCTTTCTAGGTTTACCTTATTGAGCACTTGTCTTTCTGAACATATGTTCTTGAAAGAAAACAAAAAAGGAATGCCCGAAAGAACATCTCACCTCTCTCAACCAACCCCTTCTCTCTCCTAGCTCTTTTCCCCACACCAAACCAAATTTTCCTCCCACCTCCCTTTGCAAAGTCTGAAATTGATCTATGCACCAAGTCTATTACTAACTGTCCTTCCATTTCTGCTTCTGTTTTATTATTGAACTTATCAGTACTGTCAAAAAGAATAATAAACCACAATACCTGTACTATTATCTAGAACTAACAAAATATTTCTGGTCCCTTATTGATTCCCTGAACAATTGAGTCCATGTCAAGATGGACATAGATCCAGCCTGCAAAGGCAGATACAAGTCACTGTTACTTAAGTTGACTGATATGTTCATCTCCTTTCCTGTAGGACTTCAGAAGTAAAATAAATTGCAAAATGTTGACAGCCAAATTTATAGCAATGAAAGCAGGAAACCTGAATGTGACAGTATTACTGTGTAGAAAACTAAGACACGATACAAGTATCTAAAACCATAATTCAATTCTTAGTATTAATTACAGGAATCAATAGCCTTTTGTCAAACAAAGAAAACAAGAAAAAAAAAAAGAACAACAGGAGTCAATATTATTTCGTGGCAAGTTGGAGTGGCATCAGCTTAAGACAATTGCAGGGCAGAAGTTCAAATTGGTAGAAAACATGTTCAATGAAAGTCCATGTAGAGGTAAGAATGATAAATTCAAATGGAAAGTGACATTCAGATGAACATGGGTCCTTAGAAACAGCAAGAGGTGAGCCTTTTATTTAGACACCGACAAAATAAGTGAAGAAAAAGGACTCAAGGACTCGAGCTATAATGTTTTTATTTTGTCAAAAGAAAAGCCCTTAATCTAACTTTTATCCACATGAATTTCTTTCTTAACCCAGAAAACATTAACCTTCATATTGTAAATCACTAAATTATATAGTACTATCTAGGCATCCTAACCGAGAAACCAATCATAATATAGCATCTCCCTGGAAGAAAATGTGTGCTATAGCACATTAAAACAAGCTTAAGAATATGATAAGAGAATGACAATGAAAAAAAGGTCTTCCATTCCATTACCAGTGACAAAAACCGAAAGTAGCGCCAAATCAGGAAGAACTTCAACCACATAAAATTTAGAACCTGTCGCAAGACATGTACAAAAGTTAATATTTCTTATAAAAATATAAAATTTAAAGAAACCACAAACAAGCTAATCCAGTCTAAACAATTGAATGATTCATACAGAATGACAACATCCACTTGCAATAATTGAAGATGAATAACTCACGAACAAGAAAGATGATATAGAAAAAGCACAAAACCTGTCCATATTTGAGGTGATAGTAAAGAAGAAAAAAAGAAGAAATCCTTTATCTAATAGCATAAAATACAATAGAACATGGTTAACATCCTATTGTTGTATGTAAAAGATGAACAACTTTAACAAAGAAGCATTCTGATAATTACATGTAGACAGCAAGACAGGTATCTTTATTCTAACTACTACATTAAACCAATTACTGAATGAAAGAAAGAAAAAACAAATTATAGAATGCAACTTTTGCATTAATCTATATAAGTTCTTTATGCACAGTGGCTTCATCTCCAATATAGATATAGTAACTTTGACTTTTACACTGAAAAAGAAGATAAGTCTTCAATGTTATCAACAGTAGGCTAGTTCATATATACATACATTTGAAAACCTAAAAATCATCATATATTTATCTTACCCCGTAAACAATAATGAATATCTCAAACGGTGCCATATGCCGCCACAATCCACTGCATAATACCAAAAAGAAAAAAAGAGTAGTGTATTCATGATCAACATGTAAAGCTCATATCATTAACTTGCTCAACCTAAAAGCAGCTCACCTGATTGCAAAGGCATTGTAGTAGAAAAAGTGAGTCATGGCTTCCATGAGGAAGAAACTTAGAACCCATCTAAGCCCATATGATAGTATTTGTCCAGCAGAATAATTCTTTTGGGGTGCATCTAGCTGCAATATTGCTATAGTGAGGTTGTTGTGAATTGAACTTAAAAAATATGTTGGCTATACATTAACTAGCACAGATAGGGGTGAAAATGGATGTTACAATCATAAAATCATATCCATTTCCACTTTTCTCCTCCAGATATGGATAGTAAAAGGATAGAAAAACAGTGAACATATTCACATAATATGGAGAGGAATAAGATTGGATATTGAATATATCCGTAGTTGATTTGGAAAGACATAAAATTGCCTGAATCTATAAATATAAGCAAAAAAGTCAAAAGAGTTTTTAGAAGTTCACATAAAAATACAAAAAAAAATCTTTGCTATTCATTTTTTTTTTTTGGCTCTTTTAACAATATTTTGAATGATTAAACTCAACTTTAGTCCTAATGATGGATGGCCACGCCATGGCACGGCCGGCAAGTGCCGTGAGCTGCAAGAGAGGGAGAGAAAAAGATGAGGGAGACTACTCATCTTCACCTTTCGCCACTCGCCGTTGACGCTCATCATCGATCTCGTCGTCGCCGATCTCACCGTCGTTCAAGTTGGAGGTGTCGCTCGCGTCAAAGCCCTAGCTCAAGGAGGAAGAAGGGCAGATGGGTTGATCGGTTTGTCGGGTTTGGTTAAAAACTTAAGTTGCAAATAGGTGCCATGCGGCACCCCTTGTGCCACGTGCTGATACACCACCGGCATGAGGTATGCCGGTCAACACGGCCATCATTCTCGTAATATTGATGGAACATGGCCAATTACCATTTTGACCTCATTACAAGGGTTGGCTAGGAGACCTTTAGAAGAGATTATTAACCTCATAAGCTAATGGATTTCTTCTCACCAAAGACAAAAATCATCATTGGAGCCTTACCTTCTTTTTTGTCCAATCCTTAGTTAACCCTTCTTCCGTCCTGATTTATGTCTCTTTGTGTGATAACTTCTCATATTTCCTTCCAAAAGAGGGAAAGCGTACTTATTCGACGAATTGGAATACCGATTTCATCTCTCCTTCCCTCGTTCACTCTCTCCCTCTACCCCCTCGCACACCCCTCCTTAGCCTTTCTCCACCTGAAGCAGCTTTGTCTACCTCTCCTTGTTTGTCAATATGGCAGCTGTGCCTTTCCACATGTTGTACAGCCGGGCAAGTCCTATGCCCATCTATCTCCACAGAATGTGCCAGCAATACTAAAATCCTTTGATGAAAACATCACATGAAAACTTTTTAAACAATGGATTCACACAATAGTGAGCTCCAGGCAATTTTCTAAGAATGGTTCGTGGACAAAAGACAAAGGTAATGAGAATCTGTACAAATTTGATTAGAACTATGTCGGTAGTGGCATTGAAAGACAAGTTAAAGAGCACCATAATGCACAAGGCTCCCATTTTTGCTGTCTGAGGAGGCCAATATGTACATAGCCTTACACTCCTTAATGGAATTATAAGTTCATTGACAAAAGTATATATGTTTAAAATAACAACTGCCACCACCAAGGCCTATATTGCATGAAGATTATAAAGTCATGTGGTTGGCCGATAGAAAAAATAATCAAGATATGCACTAATCAAGAAATGCTGCTTTAATTTCTAATTAAAATGAAAAATTGCACTGTCCAGGAAATAAGAAAATGTGTCTGACCTGTTTAGCAAATGCATTGAAGCTTATAATTGGCCCAGCAATATAAAGTGGCGCATATATCAAATAGCATAAATACATATTAAACGAGTAGTTGTCGACGTGACTTTCCTGCCAAATGTAAAAAAAATAATGATACTAATGCTACAAAATTATACAAGACAAAGAAGGTAAGCAAAAAATGCAAGATGTGAAAAGGCCAACCTTTTTTATAACAGGCAGATGCAATATTTGAAGATTCTGAAGTTCTACCACAATGTAACAAGTGATAAATAATAGGCAAGGATTGTAGTGCCGACACAATATCAAGTTATCAACACACCCCAGTGCACTACTAGCGCGCATCTAAATAGGTTTTTTTAGGATATTTATACATATTTTAAATTTTAATATATATGTATTAAAATCAACATTAGAATATTTTATCCCTAGTTAATATTGCAAAAAACTAATATATTAGAATAGTCAAGTAGAAATATGATTCAACAAGTAATGTCAAATAGCATCAAATAAGAAAAGCATTTATTTTGATGGGATTTGGAATTCTCAACCTTGGATCAACCTCCTCTCCTATATCACTCTTTCTCCTCCTTTTCTTCCTTCTGGTTTGGGAAATAAGCCTACCAAAAAAGAGACCTCAAATAGGGGTCTCTTTCAGTAAGTTAAATAGGTATCAGACGATAAAAAAGGCATTTTGCTCGATACCCTACCCGTACCGAGTGATACAGGCAATGGCACACGTCAGCATGTGAGAGTGCCATCGGCACGCCCATTGCTAGGTGCCGGCATGGCAATCCTTGTCAATAGGTATTGCAGAAGTGTCATCTTTTATAAATTTTAAAGAGCAACATGAGGCTTTAAAAGACAATCAAGTTACAGGTTCAATAATGCAATTATAAGTTGCAAAACAAAGATGCATGGAAATAAAGGTCAAGGTGAAGTACATTCTTGTCATGGAATGCAAGGTAAGCTAAGTTACAAGTGAAAATGAACAAATATAGAACAAAGAACGATTAACTTTCTAAAAAGCTCATTGAATACAATATTCCAAAGAGATAACAGAAGCTAAATTGTTATTACAAATAAAAAAAGAGCCTTGTGTTGCTTATCTTTGGGTCACTACATGTGGTATGGACATTTCCATAGTCACCTTATCTAATGTAATCCTCTATAAGTACAAGGTCTGTCAAAGTAGGGTAGTCTCTGTTGTAACTGGGCATCAGTTAAGCCCATTTAGCCAAATAGGACTGTTGCTAGCAGCATATGTCCATGTTAGTTGACTGTCCACAAGTTGAGGGCGTTATGAACAATTCTTGACAAGTGGCCAGGAAAATGTTGTATATGTAGATGACAGGGAAATCCTAGCAGAACCCTAGTCGGGTTGGCATACTATCTTTTTCCTGATGTTAGTCACTTGATTCCTCTCTTATTCATCTCTGAATTTTCTTTTCTGACACTCTTCCACTTCACCTCTGCAAAACTTTACATCAACTGATTCTCAAATCTTCCACATGGTATAGAAGCAGGTCTGAAAAGATAAAGTTTCTCTTACGTAAACTTCGACTCCTACAATTTCTTCGCGGAGGAAAGGGTTGATTAAATTACAAACATAATCAGTCTAATAGTCTCCAATTTTGCAAAGACTGATAATCTGAGAATCTTCTGATTCCTATTATTGTCTAGATTTCAGAGATGGGAAAAAAAAATGCAACAAGCTGCCAGAAATAAGGGGACTAAATTAGTTAAATGAACCAGTGGATATTTCTTTTGGACCAAGTTCAGTACTTACTGTATGGAAGTGGATATTTGCGTAAAGATGAAATTATATGATCTACTTTTTTCCTTCACTCCTTTACATTTAATTATGAGAATTTATTAGCTTAGGCAACTCAAAAGTACCATGATGCACAATGAATAAACTGTAGAAGGGCTATTCAATTGATACAATAAAAATACCTGTAAAGAAAGGTAACAGGTCTGGCCAGAAGAACAAATATGACAACGCTGCATATGTTTCTGCATCCATAAAGTACAGCTACTTAGTGCACGTCAGGCATTTGTGAACAAACATGAAATAGGGGTAATGAGACATGTATTCAGAAATTATCTACAAAAATAGTGATATATGAAATTAGTAATATCATTGCACAGGAGAAATTAGATAATAATTCATCTTGATGGTTTCCATATGAAAATAGGTTCCAGCATTACAATCAAATCACAGACAGCACCAGCGTGTCCCAATAACTAGGGCTCAAGTTAACTAAAAGTAAAGAATGCTCCCAGGAAGAAAATAGATAGATTTCACAACCTGCTGCCTAACCAAGACTTGAAGCTTCTAGTATATAGGCAAAGTAAAACATAGGAAGATGACAGGATTGTGATGAAACTCAGAATAGACTTGTCCACCTTACTTCTACAGCCAGAGCAAAGATGTAGAAGAAGAACTTAGACATGTACAGGAAAATAGTGTATCAGAGCAAATTTTCTTTCATTGAAAAGAAACAAAAGAAATATGCACAAGTAATGCGAAGGATAACTTCAAAGATTTTGTATAATATCTAGTGAAAAAATTCCAAGTTCCTAACAATGATTTATGCTGAAAACAGAATACTTCAGCATGTCTAACAATCCCGTCCTCAGTCTTCATCCACAGTAGAGATATCCAAGGTCACACAGAATTGCAGATACCCCAAGGCAAAGAAATGTGCATGACTAAATATGAGGATTACCTTCAAAGATTTTGGATATTATCTAATGTATTCAAATTCCATTTAAAGGAAAAAAAATCCAAGTTCCTAACTATAATTTGCACTGGGAACTGATATTAGTATATTACAGTATCTCTGACTATTTCATCTTCAATCTTCAGCCATATTAATGTTTTTCATGGTCATGCGGTTACAAATGCAAAAGGAATTTAACGTAGAAAGAATTTAGAGTTCATGAGTGAGAAATAAACAAAAAAATGAGGTGAAAACAAGTGAATACTTGTATGTGAAGACTTGTATTTCTGTGTAAGAACATATGTGGAAAACAAGAAAGATACATCAATATATAAACTCATAAGTAACCCAATGCATGTCAGTCTAATAACCCTTTCTTCAAATTGACTACTTTATTTTGTTATTGTTATCAAAGTTCAATTTAGCAAAGAATGATAAGCATCATACCTCCTTATCAAAGTGACGAACTTCAAATGACCAATGATAATCACATCCAAAGCTGATCATACGTAAAACAACTGTCAGAGAATGAAACACACAATAAGGGAGAAATTACTTAACTTCCAGGAAAAAAAAAAAGAGGAAGCAACAAAAAAAAGAAAAAAAAGGAACAAGTTATTGCGATTGCTACCTAATTATTTACTGAGAAATATCCAAAAACAAATGGAAGTCTAGAAGAATCTCCTATAAAAAAAGGGCTTTCCAGTAACTAGACACAACAATTCTTAACCTGTTCCAAGGGAAAATCCCTTGGTACAGAGAAAATGTTTTCCCTAATTACAGTAACTAGACCAAATAATCCTATCGGAAATCAAGTTCTGCGACTAGTTCCCAAACACCCTTTACGTTCTCTCCTTTTTTCTCTCTTTCTAAGTGTCTCCTGTTTCTAAGTCCCTTCCCTCCACTCCCCAACACCATTTTTATGCATTTACTGCAGTGGATGTGATTGTCAGCCTCCTTTTAGAAATTATTTTCTTTAAGTGTGCTAGAAGAATGAGCATGAAAGCATCATTGAAATTTGAGGTGCAAGCAAACAATTACATACCTAGGTTGAAGCATATATGCCATCTAAAAGTACCCCTGTGATTGTCCAAAAAAGCGAAGTGTTTCCTGTTTTCCACTACCAAATATTCAGTGTTACAAGAATTAAAAATGCACTGAGAAAAGTATTACGTGGCATGGACAAGATTATCATATAACTAACCCAAATGAAGAAAAAGAATAGCCTTCATATACACGATTCACTATGAGAGTAGCTAGATTGAAAATCCAAAGAATGGCAATGCAGTACTTGGATCGTGCAAAAATCTGCAAAAGAGAAGATTATTTACTTGAAAGAAACATTACAGACACCAATAAAAGCAAACTGTATAGATAGAAATTTTGGACTGGAAAAGCTAAAAACTAGAATAGAGAGAATAAGAATGAGAGATGCATGAACTTATTTTTCACATAATCTGATTGGACAGGCTTGGTAGGACTAGGTTAGCCTTGACCTAGGTGGTATTCTTAAGATATAAAGTGATAAACCAAATTTAGGATAATGAAATGCTTCAAAAAGTCAGGTGTAGGCCAATATCAAGCAACTGAAGATAGCTCCATCTTAAATCAACCTCGGTTCACTAATCTATTAACCAAAATATGCTGCACCGATTCATTGTACAAAGAAACTTTCGTATGTTGATCAAATATAGTTAACGCTTTCAAGAGAAACAATATGTCGCGTCAGAATAAGATCAGCAAAGGAACCAGCAGAAGTAAGAATGAATGGGGAATTTCTAGATAATCCCCTATACCATTGTTGATAAGGCATCGGAAGGGGATGGTGCTAATACCGATCAATATGCCCACATGGTTAATTCATATTCCAACCAACGATTGCCGTGCCACAAGTACGGATCATGCCGACCACCGGCTGGCACGGTATGGCACGGCACGTATAGCGGCACTTGCTGACCATACCGTAAGAGAATGAGAGAAAAAAATAAAGGATACTCACCTTAGCCTTTGTCATTACCATTGATGTCACCAATCGCCGCTCGCCTTCGCCGTCGCCCGAGCTCGCGTCGAGTGCCCTAGCTCTAGGGAGGAGGAAGAGATGATTCATATCCAGATCCGCAACTTAAGTTTTTAACTGATAACCTTATCTCTCTCTCTCTTCCTCCTCCCTCCAACTAGGGCACTCGACGCGAGCTCGGATGACGGCGATAGCGACAGCAATCGGCAATGGGTAGCTCGACGACAAGATCGATGGCGAGAAGCAAAACTATTAGGAGGGGTGTCATGCGGCACCCCTCATGCCACGTGCTGGTACGCCGCCGGCACGGCCATCCATGGTTCCAACTTTCAACCATATCTTCTTTTTTTGTCTACATCTAGCATTATCACCTAGATTTTCACATATTGTTATGTTCACTATCCTATCTCTCAACGATGGTCGTGCCATGCTAATATCGGCACGAGGCATGCTGATCAGCACATCCCCACGTGCCACTGCCACGCATTTAACATATTTTTAATTAAAATTTTAGAATATTTAGAGATATTTTTTAATTTTCAACATGCCAATCTTAAATTTTTGATTTAAATATATGTACTAAAACCTACATTATAGTGTTTTATCTTTAGATTATCTTTGTAAATAATTTATTTTATTAAAGATAAAGTAATAGTCAAATACAAATATTATTGAACACATAATATGATTGAATACATTAATTAAAACTAATATCAATGATTAAACACTCTATAATATAATTGAACACATAATAATATTCAACACATAATATTAAAGTTGATTGATGATAATTGATAAAAATAAAAAAATGTTTAAAAAAATGGGCTTCACATATCATATTATGTTTGTTAAGAAAATGATTAAAGTTGATTTGATAATAATTCACAAAAATAGAAAAAAATTTAAAACAAAAGATTGCTCCACATTGGTATGACTCGACATAAAAGTGTACCACTGGCATACCCCATCCTAAGTGTTGTGCCACAACAGCACAGCCATCCTTGCTATCTCTTACAACCATCCTTAGGGCACTCTGACAATAATATCTTCTTCCTATGAGGTCATGCATTACAAAATTGAACATGTTAATCTCATTCCTTCTTTTCCTATCACAAGGCATCGTACTTTTGAATTTGTTTAATGGCTTTAGATGATGACATGTTGTTACCATAATCCTCATGGGTAGGCCACTTCCAGATTAGATAGGACTTCTGTATCAACTTTTACACTTGTGTATCTTTCTGTCTATAAACATTTAGCTCCATCTCAAGCCATCCTACTTTGACACTATCTAATAGTAGCATCTCCTTTTGGGGAAGTTCAGTAAATCAGGGAACCAGCAAGCCATAACCTTTTCCAAGAGCTTACTTTTTGTTTCTAGTGAACCTGTTAAAAATTTGCTTAGATGCAACTGATATTGTTGCCCCAAATTTAGCTTTCCTCACCACTTTATGCTTAGACTGCTATACTAGATAGGAAGAAACTGCATAATATTGTCTCATCATGGTTTCCAGAGTTTCGTAGTTATAAAAAAGTTCAATAATAAAATTACTCAACCTTAAGTCCTTATTCCCACATTATCCAACCTTAAGCCTTATTCCCCTATTTGAAGGGTAACTAGATAAGACCTTAATATCTCAAACAGCAAAGCAAATCAATACACTGGTAAACACCATTGCTCTGAATTCTTGCAACAATAAGAAGCATATAAAAGCATCATTAATAATGTTCTTTCACATTAAGTAAAAAGCAACCCTTACGCGTTGATAATGACTAACAATTAAAGATTCTGATTGAAAGGAAATAAATATTAACGTAGTGTTAATAAAGCACAAACCTTCACTATAGAAAAATTCATTACAGCAATCATAAGAATAAATCCAATACTGCAATAGCAATCAATTAGTTAGATAAGAATCCACAATTTTAACAAATATAATAAAAGATATGATTATGATCAACTGCATACCAAGCTCCATGTAGATATGATAAATAAATCAAAGATATCAAACCCCATAAGACTGACATCCCTTTTCCTTTCAGGCCATAACAGTAGCGAATGACATTTGCTATGATTATAAAGGCCCCCATAACAGCAGTAAGAACAGGCAGGTTTCCTCGAAAGTTTCTCCATTGTGAGTCAGAGAGGTCCTGCACAATATATGAAGATTTAAAATAAATAATTTTAAACTTTTAACTGAAAATGAGAAGCATGTTTCTTTAGACATCAATAGAAAATTTTCTTAAATATTACAATAAAGGACAAAAAAATGTTTCACACTACTGTGTAACAAACATAAGATGACAAAAAAAAAAAAAAATGCATAACATGAAAAACAGAGGCCAACTAGATAGTTTTTCGGACACACCTCAGTAATAACCAGAATGATGAAATTGCCTAAAGTTCATTGGTCTATTCATGAAGAAGCAAGTATCTTTTCTTCTTCAAAAAAGCTCCTTGAACTAAAGATCTAACTCATTATGTAGAACACAAAGAAGCTAACTCTGAACTCCATGCAACATTTATAGAAGGATTTGATGAATCTTGGCCTTTAATACTAAGTTTTGGGAAACCAGCCGATGAAATTCCTCCAGAGCCACCTGAAATTCCTTTGCCATAGGCTTTTATGATAGCTTGTCAGCCTGAAGTTAACCCTCCCACCTACTAGCGTTGTTCTGCAGCAGTCTAGAGGCTATTTGGAGGCCGCGGAGTGATGTAGAAAGCTTTTAAGGAGGCCGATGGGTGGAGTTGGTGATATTGTCGGTGGTGGCAATAAGATTTGAACTGGTAAAGGGTTTGAGGAGTTTGGTCCATGGAAGAAGATGATCCACTAAATGGATGAAGTTTTCTTCCTTATGTTTGATCCACATATAGTGGATCTTTCTTTTAAATTAGATCCAATAAGAGGATTTAACTTATGTGGATCTTTCATTTTAGATCCAATAAGAGGATCCAACTTAAATCCCAAGATAAAGAGGAGGCTTTTCTCTTCCAATGGGAGAAAGAAAAGATGTATCTAACTCCCTCTCCCTCTCTCTCCCCGTCCCTCTATATCTCTTTCTGCACTCTTTCATTTTTTTCCCTTTTTTTTTTGAGTCGACATGGTGCATTGGCATGACAAGTACCACAATATGCACTGTGCCAACGACAAGGAAATCCTTAACTCTTTTCATCCAAATTGAATTAAACATGTATGCAATTTATAGCTTCAAGATACTTTTGTACCTTCATGCCAACTTATACTCCTAGTTATACACAAAAAGCACTTGTTATACCAATATTTATGGATAAATGACTTCAACTTAGCAATTGGAAACTATTTTTGGGGCATCCCCATTTGCCACGGCACACTAAGGCATGCACTTCGCATGGCATGTGCCCAACCGAGCCAATGCTGACATGCCTCATGCAACTGGCAAGACAATCTTTGTCTATTATATAAACTCTAAAAAAGCCATCATAGTGCAATAAGAAGATTTTATTTATTAGTTAATTATTTCAGATCAACTAAACACATCTTAGAATGATAGAGATTAGCATAATTCTAATATGATTAACTCTTATGCTAACAAGATAACCTCAATTCCTAGACTTTCTATGTTATACATACATGCACAAAAGAAAAGGAAGAGAATTTGAAGAAAATCTGTAGTTAAAATATCTAGGTTTATCATTGGTATAATAGATAGCAGTGTCGATCCTCGGTTGGCATAGCATGCCCACTTGTTTAAGAGATAGGCGAGTTCTAGTCTAAGTGAAATAGGATTTGGTACAAACTTTAGAACACAACTCAATTCATGTGAGATTGGAGAGTTTTAGACTAAATGAAACAAAGTTTGATACAAACCTTAGAACCCAACCCAACCTAAAAGCTTACGCTATTAGGTGAAAGCTCAAGTATCCATATAACCCTTTCACTTTAACCTGTGGAACTAAGTTCTCACATATAATACTCAACAATCTCCCCCTTCATATGTGAGCGCAATATCAATTCGACACAATCCAAGTCTAATCGGATCGAATCATGAGGATATTAGGCTCACTGAATCGAGTCAATTTATCTTTTATTTGATTTATATTTATCTCTTATGTAAGCCCTTAAAGCAAGTCCAATTAAGTCATGTAAGCCACTAGGGCAAATTCAATTAAATCATATAAGCCTCTAAAACAAGTTTTAGACTTTTAGTTAGAGTCATATAAGCCTTTAGGGCTGAATTCGAGTAGGACTCATTATACCCAACCTCTATATATAGAGGGGCTAGACTTCTTAATTTAGGAATCCAAGCATCTAAGCATTGAGAATTAATTGAGTTTAGTTATTTTCTTACCGTTTTATCATAATCGTTAGATCATCTTTACCTTTGTAGAAGTAGATCATAACCGTAGAACCTCTAAAACTTTCAAACCTTGGCCACTACCTTCCTTCAGCAATCACCCTACTATAAGGCTGTTCACCACAACCCTTGGCCATCCACCACCCTCTGATGACCGCTGTAATATCGAATATTAACCGTTCTGACATTGCTCCACTATTTTAATTATATATTTTCATCCAAACATACGATTGACGTGAAAGCAGAGCCATTAGAATCTTAATCTCATAAAGCTACACCAACTAAATTTTCATAATATTCTTACGTCTGAATCGATCCAGATCTGATCCGTAACACAATTGTTCTGCCTCGAATCCAATCTACTATTCTTATGCCAACCTTTTGCCCAGTTTCTTTTCCGATCATCCACCGATGTCAAGAGTCTAGCTCTTCAATACCATCAACTATTATTCATGAGTCACTGCTAATCTACTCATTCAAGCTCATGCATTAATTTCACACAACCTTGTCATAAATCGGGACCCTTACTCCATCGAGTGTAACCGAGCTTGCACATCAATTTCATGTGCCCAAGCCCAATCCAGCTCTTAAACTCCACCAGTAGCACCATGTCGCGACTACCGCGTTACCATGACTCATTCAGAAGAGCTTGTATGTCCATTAAAACCATCAAATTAGTCGCACCAAATCGCTTCAGAGAGCAATCCAAAATTGTCGAACAATCAGCTCTGATATCACTTGTGATCAAGCCTGCTAGAAGCATGAAGCTACATGCAAGATTGCATAAGCAGTTTTTGACGGATGTAATGAACATTGTTGTGTACCTGAACCTGACCGATAGAGGACCTTCAGTACCATTAGATGGAGCACTATTAGGGGAGGTACGGACTAGCAAGGGGATACAACTATCACACCTTAGAATTTTCGGCTACATATCGTGTGTTAATATTAATTCTAATAATATGAACAAGTTGGATGCCAAGTCTATGAAGTGCATTTTCGTTAGGAATGGACAAAATGATTTTGGATATTGCTTTTAGGATAGAAGAAAATAGAGAAGTCATTGGAAACAAAGATGTGATATTCAATGGAAATGTGATGTATAAAGACAGATCTGAATAGGATATCAAAGAATATGTAGAGTTTGAGAAGATAAATCAAGAGAATAGGCAAAACCAGAACTTGAAACCTCTATTGCTCTTAAGAGATCCACCTGAACTATCAACCTCCTAGTCACTATTTTCCTTCTCTATATTATTTATTGCTAACAGATAGTGGTGACTAGAATGTTTTAAATAAGCTTTGTAAGTTGATAGTAGCATTTATTGGCAGAGAGCTATAAATAAAAAGATGGACTCATTGATATTGAATCAAACATGGGATTTGGTACGTCTACCTACAGGAAAGAAAGCTCTTCACAGAGTTTACAAGCTAAAAGAAGAACATAATGGCACCAAGAGGTATTAATTGTTAAATTAACCATAATTCAATCTATTTTGAGTTTGGTGGCTTCAAAGATTTTACATCTTAAGCAACTAGATATAAAAATAGCATTCCTTCACGGTGACATAGAGGAGAATATCTCCATGCATCAACCAAGGGTTTTATAGCTGAAGATAAATAAAATCTAGTGCGTAGGCTTAAAAATAGTCTGTACGATCTAAAGCAAGCTCTTAGGCAATAATATCTCAAGTTTGATAGCTTTATGTCACGCATGGCTACAACAAATGCACCGCAAACCATTGCTGCTATATAAAAAGGTTTAACTTTTACATTATATTACTCTTATATGTCGATGATATTTTGATTACAAGATCAAATACAGAGGAGATACAAAACCTTAAAAAAAAGTTGTCAAAATTTGCATGAAAGACTTGGGTCCAACTAAACAAATCCTTGGCATGAGAATCTGCAAAGACAGAGCTAAGTGAGAGTTGAAGCCATCATAAATATCATATATTGAAAAAATCCTAGAGAGGTTCAACATGAAAAAGTCAAAGCCTGTTAGCACCCCTTGAGCAGGACATTTCAAGCTTAG
Organism: Typha latifolia; assembly: GCF_019914945.1. Classification (NCBI taxonomy): domain Eukaryota; kingdom Viridiplantae; phylum Streptophyta; class Magnoliopsida; order Poales; family Typhaceae; genus Typha; species Typha latifolia. The sequence goes on from NC_133095.1 coordinate 10,829,470, forward strand.
TAAGAACCAGTGTGCAAAAACTCTAGACGATAGGGTTGACATGGAGAAAGTGTCGTGCGTATCAGTGGTAGGTAGTCCATGTATGCCATGGTGTGCATGTGGCAAGATATTGCGCATGCAATGGATTTTGTCAACACATAGGAAGTAGTCAAGTGGATTTTCAGACAACGATGATCGTGCCGACCGGCACGCCCTATGTCGGCAGCGTATCATCACATGAGACGAGGAGTGCCACACGGCACCTCTCCTGCCGTCGATCTCGTCGTCACCGCTCTTCGCCGTCACCATACTTCGCTGATCTCGCCGTCGTCCAAGTTGGAGGTGTCACTCGCGTCAAAGCCCTAGCTTGAGGAGAAAGAAGGGCAGATGGGTCGAGTCGTCGGGTTTGGTTAAAAACTTAAGTTGCGGATCCGGATTGCAAACTTCACATCCTGATAGCTGCATGTCATATTGCATTCCTACATTCGAACTAACCCACGGCTATTCAGATGGAAGTGCAATGTTTGCAAGCGTTCAACCTACATTATGCATCTCGAAAACAGTGCTTGAAGTACATTTGAAAGGCGTTCAAGCGGGGTCATCTCCTGGACCAGCATGCAAAGGCGTTTGAGCATGCCTTAGAGCCATTCAAATGCATATCCAACTTCTTATATCCTAAGTCAAAAGTATAAATAGTCAATCTTGGGTTTAGAGTTATTAACCTAAGAGGGTCTGAGAGAAAGCATGCACTGTAGTTGCATCATCTCACTAGTCGTATTGAAGATTTGCATTGCCTATGGATAACATCACCGAACCACATAAATCTCAACTCCCACTCTCTCTCTTTTCTCTGTGGTTTATTTTGTTTGGTGTTCTTGTTTCTTTTGATTGATACATTAGCTATTTCTCTACTCTGCCACACCTTGCCTGTGAATTTTCCCAATTTGGTACTGTTATTATCTGTTTGATATCCCATTGGACTTGTTGGGATCACTTCCATCTTGTTCCAACACAATTGACTCAACATACTAACATGGCAATCATATTATCGTGTTGACCAGACACGGATACACCCCACACCAGTAAAACAACAATGAAGCTCAGGACAATAGAAGAAGAAACAAAGTTAAAAACATTCTAAAACATACTAGAGGATGATAGGCTTGATATTAAATTGAAGTGCCTCAATCATCCAGGAAAACCAAGAATCCTCGAGTCATTTAACAGATCTCCAAAATGCAGTCTTATCAAAGTGATTCTTGAAGGATAGCATAGATAATCCTCTCTAAGGAAAGATCTTCTTTTTTCTAATTTAACAAAGAGTAAGGGCATGGCATTGTCTCAGAAAATTAAACATGTAAATTAACCCATCAATTAATGTCAGACAAATAGTCACCACCAAAATAGTCTTAAAAAATAAAGGAAAATTAGAACAATCAAAACCATAAAGAACATACATTTAATTGATTCGCTAACCAGCCAGTGCGTAGCCCACGAAGCCTCTCAACATAACCTGCAGTACAATGAAGCAGTAAACAAATTAAAGCTAAACATGAATAAAATCCCAAACAAATAAGGCAACAAATTAAAAGGCAAGTACATCAATTACCATGAGAAAGACGAAGAGAACGTTGGATGAAGATGAGATAGAAAACAAAGGCGTACGAGGTAAGGAATATGAGCTCCGATTGCTTCCACAACTTGCTATTCATCTCTCTGTAATATCGACTTGCAAACAGAAAAGGCAAAGAAAAGGTTAAAATTCGGATCTTGCAGCCAACCACCAGCCAGATTCTGTCGGGGAAACAAAAGGCCCCATAATTCTCCTGCCTTAAATTTCACATTACAAACTTCCATTTCAAATTAAGCTGGAAAAGCGCCCGTCCCATCTAAGAACTGAAAACCCTGTTGATCTTATATTCTCAAGATCAAAGGCATGTCAAAAATCAACCCAACAACAAAGATGAGAGGAGGAATAGAGAAATTACATCGCGATATCTTCTCTGCTTCCAAGCTTAAGAGGTGGTGGTGACGGTCGGGGAGAGGACGACCGGACGACGGAGTGGAAGGCAGGGAGTGGGGAAGACGACGGGATTGTACCTAAAGTAGGGTACTAGATGGGATAGGAAAAGTTACATTGCAAACCCCAAATTTTACGAATTCACATTCACATCCTTTTTTTTCAATATTTACATTTCAAGACCCATATTTTATACTTTGTATATAAAATACCCTTGAAATCTGGATAGATTGGAGTAGATAAGAAAGAGTATTTTATATGTCTTTCTAACAATAAATTCCATATGTATGGAATTAAAAATATAAAAAAATGAAAAGTAGAGTGTCCATCGTAAGTTTGCGAAAATGCAGGGGGCCTAAATATAATTTTATTTAAAAAGTAGGCACTTTTCCTTAATTGTTATTATATCATATTCTTCACTGGATTCTTCAAACTATCATAATTATCATTCCCTCGATTAAATTTAACTAATAATTTTTAAAATTGAATTTAGATTCATAAAAAAATTTGTTGACATTTTATATATTATTTAAAATGATTCTAAAGTTAAACTGCTATGAACCGGCTTGATATGATACAAAACAGTTCTGGACTAGAATGAGAACGTGACTTTTGAAGGAAACTGCGGTTAATTTAGCCATTGAATTTTTTTGAATTTTAGATATGTTGTCGCGTTTGAAAAGAGCTTTCTAACTAATTCAAGATCGTAAGATTTGGATGGCTAGATCTTGAGATATCGGTCAAACAGTGGCTGAAGATCAGATAAACCCTAGTTTAATAGCCCTTCAATGGCTAGATAGATGCTAAATTAATTTCTTAGTGTGAAGGGGGAGAAGTTGTTGTATAAGAGGGGGATTAGAAATTAGAGGAAGCCGACCAAAGACTTAGGCAGTAAAAGGAAGGAGGTGAGAGAGGGCGTCAATGGCTAGAGTAAAAAAGAATGAGATAAATGCACAATGTCGTCTCAATTATCAGATAAACTCCAATTAGATTTTCCTCCACATATTTATAGAGGCTCACCTTAGGGACCCATCAACTAAGTTAAAAAAATTCTAATAAACCAACAATTTTTGTCGCGGTACATTCGAACGCGTCCGATTGTGTTCAAACGCATAATTACAGTTTTCCGTTGTTGTAAACATGTACAGCCGTTCAAACGGCCCGAGTCCGTTCAAATGCACAATTTGTGTTCATTTTTTATGAACATGTGCAAGCGTTCACATGGCCCGTTCGAACATGGTCCCTGCGTTCGAACGTGCCCCGACAAAAATCATTTTATATCTTCAAATAAAAATCAACTAGATAAATAGGCTCATCTCAATGAATCCAATATTGCGAGTGGAGCCAATATGAACCGAGTTGTATTATAACTAGTATTATTTGATATCATAGTACAAGAAAGGAATAGTTTTTTTTTTCAAGAGAAAATTAGTCATAAGTATTTTATACTCTAAACTTCGTAAAGAAAAATGTATAGTAACAAGTTCACAACATAACTATTAACAGTAATTTAATTAGCAAATCAGGCCAGTGGAAGAAATCTACATTTCAAAGTTCAAGACAGTGAAAGAAAACAAAATTGGGGTCATTGGATAATTTACAAACTAATTAGCAAGTAATGAACAAACTACATTTCACAAACTAATTAGTAATTAATTAATTAATTCCTCTAGCATACTGCATAACAGAGGGTTATCATCGCAAATCTAGAGAATGCATGAGAGAGGAGAACAATGAATTTTTTAAATGATTAGTTTCTCTCACTTATTAGTAGATATGACCATTAAGACTCTAACCCGCTCCAACATTAAGGTAGGTTGATCCGCCTCAATGCTATAGCGGGTTGCCCGACCCATCACGCGATTTGGTGGCCTACCAAGACCGCCCTAGCAACCCGCACACCGAGAGGTGGCTCCATTTTTTTTTTATTATGGCAATTAGTGACCCACTTGCTAAGGCAACTACTAATGACACTTTTTAAAACACTAATAAGAAAAGTACTTTTAGTCATTCATATATATTTGCTAATTTTAACAAATATATTTTAGGAATTTTCTATGAGTATTCTCTTAAAAATTAACTAGCCTAGCAATTCTAAAAAGAGTCAAAAGATTTTAGTTGCAATTAAGATATTTAAAAAACTCATTGGTAATATGTAAAACAAAACTCTAAGAAAAACTTGATGAACATTTTAACCTTGTCTTTTTAAATTCTTATGAGATAGAAAAAAATAATACTCTTTTCTTTATAGATCATGGGTTCGTAGGTTAATCATAAATCAGACAAAAATACTAGCCCTTCCTACTATGTGCATATAGTGCTCCAATAAAAAAATTTAGGAATAATTCTTTTTTCACCACCTGAACTATCACATCTTTTCACATTATAACCTCCTGAACTTTTTTTGACATATAATAACCCCCTAAACTATAAGAAATACCTCACCACCCTGATGTCATTGATGAAATTGGTGAATTGACCAAATTGTTCCTTCACTTATAATGACAAGATAGTTAAGTGGCTTAGTTAATATTAAATATATTTCTTTAAATTCTTATATTGCCCTTGTGTCTCTCCATTTCTCTTCCTTTCCTCTCTGTTTGCCCACTCATCGTGCTAGTCATTGCCGCCACCAGCCCACCTAAAACAGCCTCATCTCCTCTCTTAATGGTTTCGAGATGCCTCCTCCCTTTCGTCACCCAAACCCACCAGACTCAACACATTCAACTTCCTATCGCCACTACCAACAACAACTTGCGACTCCTTCCACCTTTATGTCCACCGACGATAACACCTCCCCAACTCCATCCACTCGTCGTGCTGATCGCCATCACCACCGGCCCACATCGATCAACCCCATTGTTGCATTTGAAGTCGCTCCCCAAGGCAATCTACAAGATCTTGTGGCCTCTCCGGATGCGGCCCTTAGCCTCAATGTAGGCAAGCTTGTATTAGATGGAGCTCGAGGAGGTGTTCCTAAATCAGTGGAGGGTCATCTTGAGGGTTCAATATGGACGGGGAGGAGATACATGTTCTTTTCTAGCTCGTCGATGACGATGCGACTGCCGTAGTGGATACAAAAGTGGCTAAGGAGCTACTCATTGAGGAGGATGAGGGGCCCAGGGTGGTGATGTTGGCCTTCACGGCCTCACCAACAATGGCTATCAGGTCTTAGAGCAATGGGCAGATCAGTCTCGCCTTTACTGACCGTAGTGGTCGAAGGCGGCGACGTAACTGTCGATGCTGCGCTAATCCAAGATCCAACTCCAGTGGGTTTCTCAACAAAGTTGAAGTCGAAGAGGATGCAGATCTTGCTCATGATCTTGAGGCTATCGGAGCACGGTGGATCTGAGCTCAAGCATGTTGCTCCCAACTAACGGTGGGCTGCGGAGAAGGCGACGGTGGTCAACTCCGTGGAGGTTGCAGCTATGGTGGTGGGCTAGGTAAGAATAGGTGATTGTAGCTATTGAAGGAGAGGATGAGAAGGGGTATTTTCATCCACCTAAAATTTTCTCATGACTTGCATGTGACTTGCACATGTATAAGGAGTAAAATTGTCATATATTTGTCACGTGATTACCACATGACATTTTTTTGACAAAAATGAGTAACAAAATTTTAATTGAAGGAATTAAGTGAGATATTTCTAATATTTATAGGCTCATTGTGTACCCAAAAAAAAGTTTAGAGAGTCATTATAGAAATAAGTGATAGTTCAGAAGGTGGAAAAGGAATTATCCCATATTTTTAATTAAATATCAACTCAAACATATCTATAAAGGAAATCGAATCCAACTTCTATCACAAGCTATTAGGACTTGACAACCTTAGGTGGATATGAGGTTAGATTTAGTGTTATTAAATCTGTCTTATATGACCATATGAACAGTTTAGCAATTAAGTGGCTATTACGCAGAATGTTTCCATTTGACAAACTAATAGCAGTGTTTTATTTCATTATATGACTATTCTCAAGAAAGTAGGAAGTTCAATTTATAAATTCTGATTGCTTGATTGGTGTTGTGGAAATTAATGAAAGGTATTATATGTAATTTTCGGCATTCTCTATTCTTCTTGGCCAGAAAATTTAGAAAGGACCAGGCAAAAACAATTAGAAAAGGCAAGAAGATTTCAAAGGAATTATTTTTATATAAAGAATGAGTTTCTTTTTTCACACAAAGAATGATGCAGTAGATATTTGATTCTCTTATTATTATTATTATCCATCTTTCCATAGGATAAGATGGTTTGATAACTTAGCATAGAAAATTGGAGCTTTCCCATATTATTGCACTGTCTAGTTAAAATTATATTTTGTTTTGAGTACTCCCTTGTCTACAAGATTTTAAAAAACAGAAAATACAATTTAAACTCCATTGTTGCCCTAAAATTCACTCTCTCTAAACTTACATTTATGCCACTTAACTTTTTTATAATTAAAATTAAATATATTTTACCACGTTATACTTATAACTAAAATTATTTTATCCTTTCCGTATTTCAAAACATCTTTATATACTTATGATTAAAGTGTTATTATTAGTTTTTCTATTAAACTTAACTGAACAGCACCACAATAACCAAAACATCCCATCGTGTTTGTTAGACAAAACATGCATGTGATGCGGACATCACTGATAAGACCCGATGGCGTGTGTACCAGCGTAGGAGGCGCCGACAGTTGATGATCTCTCCTATAGGGATTTGATTCTGATTTTAATTTATTTAGGGTGTCTTTTGTTTATTTCATATGTAGGGTGTTTTTTGCTTAATTCCATTATAAGTCTATATATAAACCCGTTATATTTTTTTTGAAGGTTAATGAAAGTTTATGTGATTTTATTCTCTGGAGAATTTTGGTGTGAAACAAGTGTGAAACCCCGTTCCTTCCCTTCTTATTTTCTTCTTTCATTTTTCTCTATCATGTTTTGCATTATTTTGGAATCAGAGCAATGGTTTTTTACGTTCAAATTTTCTCCAAACCATATTTTCTGTCTCCATCGCCCATTAATTTTTTCGTGCTACTCATCTTTCTCAACTTTTATCACCAATTCCACTATATATAGATGGCCCGCCTTCCAAGTTCTATGTCGCTCTACATTTGTCCTTCATTTGACACTTGCATCACAAATGTCAAATCATTATCGCATGAGAAGATCGCCGTTGTAGAGGAACGAGAAGAATCAATCATCATTCCAGAATTGTGAAGCAAAATCCAACCAAACGTGGAGTGTTCGTGCATCATCCAATAGTCCATTATCACCTAAATTAGGTAATCAATCTTTTTCCTTATCATAGGTGAGCAAAAAAAAACATCAAATTTTCAATATTTTGAAATTTTCAAAATTTCCATTTTTGGCTCTTAGGTTAGAATCCCAACAAATTCCTTTTTTCCCTAAACTTCCTACCAAATTTCTTTTTTCTTTTCAACATCCCAACAAATCCCACATTTCCTAAACCTCTACCAAACTACCTTTTTTCTTTTCTTTTCTTCTCCCTCCAATATTCCCAATTCGCGAAATTTTCATTTTTGGCTTTTAATTTTTGTTAGAATTCCAATAAATTCTTTCTTTCCCTAAACTTCCTACCAAATTTCCTTTTTCTTCTCAACATTCCAACAAATCCCACCTTTCCTAAACCTCTACCAAACTATCCTTTTTATTTTTCTTTTCTTCTCCCTCCAATATTCCCAATTTTTGAAATTTTCCCTCCCTAAATAAAAACCAACCTATTGAAATCAGCTCCAAGCCCAAGCCCATTAGCCACCCAACCCAAACTCACTCACACCTATTAACCCAAATACTTCCAACCCAACCTCATTAAACCTAAAACCCATTAATCCAAAAGCCAAAAACCTATTAATCTAACCCCTCAACCCGTTAGTCATCATCATCTCAACCCGTTAGCCATCTTCATCCCCAACCTCCTCTCACCTCACACTGAGCCCTAGCCCAATTCCCAAATTCCTTCCTTCACTAGACTCCTCATAGCCAGCAACTTCTCCATCGGCGTTGTCACCGCCAGTAGTGCTCTCCACTGATGCCATCATCGCCAGTGTCGCTCTCCACTAACGCCAACATCGCCAACCCCACTCTCCACCATTGCCAACGCCATCTTCTTTGAGCTCCGCCGCCTACCGTCGCTTGCTTGTAGCCGCCAACCCATATCTTTCACTGTCACGTCCCCATTGACTTCTTCTCTTGTCCCCATGATCGATGTCATTTCTGAAACTGAGGACAAGCCTTGGCATCATGAAGATTTGGGTGTGAAACCCTAACTTGAAGGTGAAGGTGTGAAACCTATCCCTAAGCATGATGATACTTGGTTTGACTGAGAACAGTAAGAGCCCGATCGACTAGAGAAGTATGAGAAAAGTCTCAGTCCACTGCTCGAAGTCACTAAGGATAAGTTATATCATTAGAAAAACTTGGATGTGAAACCCTTGCTTGAGGGTGGAGGTGTGAAACCTATCCCTGAATCTAATGATATTTGGCTTAATCAAAGTAACTTGGGGTGCCAGGAAACTGTGAGACTGGAGCAACCTGAAGGCTATAGGGGATATACTCGATAGAGTCGAGTTCTCTCCCACTCGGAGAGTATGATGCAGACATCACTGATATATTACACAGGCGTATGTATCAGTGCAGTTCCTCTTTTAGAAAATTAGTCTTAAGTCAAGTATTTTTATTATACATTTACTATTTATGGTGTTTAGGATTATATTTGCTTTTTGGCAATTGTTTAGAGTGTTATTTGCTTATTGTCATTTGTAAGGTCTATAAATATGCCAACTGTTTACTCAATCAGGGTTAATGAAGAAATGAAATTTTTTTGAGATCTCCAATGTGACTTTTGGGTGTGAAACCCTAATTGAGAATGGAGGTGTGAAACTCGATTCTTTTTTTCTTTCTTTCACTATCATCGTTCCTAGAATCCTAACGATCTATTTGTTTCACATCAACATGCTTTTGAGATAATATTGCTAAATGATTAAGATAGTCATGATGCTTAATTAAATTTAACGGCCTAATTTTAGTCATAAGTATAAAGACTTATTTGAGACTTTTTAAAGTACGGGTAAAGCGATTTTGAGCATATGTACATAATAGTAAAATATATTTAACCCTTATAATTATATACTTCAATGCAACTATTTACAAATAATAAATTTACTTTGAAATAAAAAAAATCAAATTACACTTTTTATTTTATAACAAATAATTAAACATTATTATTTTTTATCAATTTTTTTTTTTGTTTTTTTGCTAGTTCAGCCACTATCTTTTCTACTTTTACAATTTTAGACGTTACAATATATATATAAAGGGTAAAATAGTCACATACTTGATAATTTAAAGGATATTTATCTTCACTATGAGTTTTGGATTGAAAACTTAATGGTTGCATATAAATTAAACCTAAAAGGGAGTTAAGCGACACATATCAAAATTCATTGTGGCACTTTAAATTTTAAATCTGAGCCCCTAGGAGAATAGGATAAATAGAGCACTTCCAAAATGAAATCTAAAAATAAATAATGTAAATATATTTAATACATTAAGATGACATTTAATACAATTTCTAATTATTGGAATGTAAAATTACTACTCAAAATTTTCCTATCATGATGACTACAATTAGACAGGTCAACTTAAATACAATTTAATTATTTAATAAGAGGATGATCCTATAAACTCAGATAGATCAGAAGGCCCAAATGGACTCTCCAGAGGAGCCTATTGATGTGCATAATGGATGTTCTCAAAAATCAAACAAAAATATGTACAACTTGCACTTGAAGCATAATTTCTAGTTATTGGGTAGGAAAGTAGTATTAGCATTCACTAATACATGAACAAATTGATATAAAGATGAGCTTTTGGGATGACCCAGTTTATGGAGACAACTTAACTAAAGAAGAAAGTGAAATTACAGCCTCTCCAACAGTTAGGTAAAGGGAATCCATCCCAAAGAAATTATGAATCTCATTAGCTCTTTGTAACTTCTCCATCACTTCTCCAACAGGATTAACAAATATAAGCTGCAAAAGAAAAAGAAAAAAAAGGAACAAAGTCACAGATAGCAAATTTAAGCCTTTTGATTAATGAGTCAAAAAATATTTTGATCATAATACCTCGAGACCGCGTTTCTCCATTGATTTTCTTAGGTCAATCAGAAAAGCAACTCCACTTGTATCAACAGAAGCTACACCTGAAATTTTATTTCCCAATCATAAGATTAAGCCATTAGTTTCTAATGTGATGATCTTTTACAATTACTTTTCTATGCATTTAGTGCAGTATCTTTGTGAAATGACTAATTTGTTAAGCATTGTTTGCTCTTCCTTTTTAAACAGGACTAATATGTAATCAAGGTATATGTATATGTAACATCAAAGGAATGATAAATGAAACTCAAAAGAAACAACCTACCAGATAAGTCCAAGATTACATATTGGAGGGCTGTTTGCTTATGCTCTGCAACCTTTTCTTCTTCTATCCATCGCCTAATCCTACAACAATATCACTGTCAATAATTTTTTTTACGAATTTATATACTAACTTGAAGAGAAATTCTACTTGTGCTCTTCTATATAGATTACCAAGAGTATATTTGAAGAATACCTTTCATTGAGGTAGGTAGTATTTGCAAAGTTAATAGGAGCTTCCATTGCTAAGATGAGGAACCCTGGAATCCTTTGAGCCTCCTTGTACTGATAAACGTTCCGGTAGATATCGGTACCGTGAATATTCCCTAAGAGTACCATCTTAGGCCTTGTAGTCTGAAGAAGTATCCTGAATATTGATATGCAGACCTACATAACTCAGAGAACTATCAGTCATCACATAGCTAAGAGAGTGAAAGTAAGTAATGTGAAGCAAGTAATCAGATAAAATGCCATTACCGCAATCGCCAGTCCATCTTCGACAGAGATAAAAATGACACCAAGAAATGCACATAAGCAGACAAGGAAATCCATCTTATCCATCTTCCATATGTGGTATGCCGCAGGGATATCGATGAGCCCAGCAACCGCAGCAATTATGATAGCTCCGAGCACAACATTGGGCGTGTAAACAAACAGTGGCATAAGGAGGAGCAACGCTACCATCACTGTCACTGCCATTACTATGTTAGACATTGCAGTCTTGCATCCAGCATTGTGATTAACCGCAGAACGGGAGAAAGCTCCTATGATTTCAAAGAAGTTCTTTGTAAGAGTTTGTTATTATTAATTTAAAGGGCATCCAAGAATTGTCCTTTACAACTATAGGATGAAGAATTGTCTTAGATACCTGTGGTTATATAACATGAAGTGCAGGAACCCACAATGTTCATCAAACCTATGGCCATCATTTCCTTATTCCCATCCACTTGGTAGTCCTTGAGTGAAGCAAAAGTTCTCCCAACTGCCACTCCTTCCTATAGAAAGAAATATAAGATAGCTAAAGCTCTGCTAATTCTAATCAATCTATAAGATTAAAATAGTTACATGGTTCCATAACTAGACAGTGCAGAGGTCTTTCTATAGTTTCAGATAATTCCTTAGTTAGATGGTTTCATGAATATTGAAAGTTCGAGTATAAGTAGAAAATTTTCTTGGATAAAAGATCAATGTTCAATCAGTCATTTATTCGACAGTTCTAAGAAAAGAGATGAATAAATAAATTTGCGATCATCGGGGTATATATATATATATATGCATGATTAAGATGCTCAGGAACTTACAGTAAGGGAGATAATTCCGGTAACAAGTCCAGTTTTTATAACAACGCGTAAATAGGTAGCATCAAATAGTAACTTGTCCCATGAGGGGCGATTTAATCCGCGTTTCAACTGACCAATCTGCAAAATAAGAAATGAAAATTGCAATAATAAAGATTAATCAGTTCACGCAAAGAAAGAATTGAAGCTTACAAGTAAAAAAATCATTCAAATGAGACACTAACAGTACTGATGCCATGGTTCTCTGCTTTGAAGATGAAAACAATAAGTGTGGAGAGTATAACAGATGCTAATGGTGCTCCAGCTGATACCCAGAAAAGTTTTGGCCTTCTCATTGTCTGCACCAAAACATACATAATAAGTTGCGCAACAACATGAGTATAACAAATACTTATGGTATATATGCTTTCATTTGGTTTAAGAAAATTGCAAGACCCTCTCTCCTATATCGATCTTTCTCTCAATAAGTTTGGGTTTCTAGATATAAGAAACAACACGACCATCATTAGTATGAGCAGCATAATGACCTTCTTTCGAAATTTATGCAAAGAAACTAAGAAAAATTATGGGTAAGAAGGGTAACTAAGAGAGCATACGATGTGTCTCGCCAACAACAAGAACACCAGGAAGCAAATCCCCATCAACACCGTCTGCCATGACCACTGCATGGATTGTTAAACCACAAGCTTATTACAGTGAACCCAACAATAACTTAAATCAAGAATGGGGAATAAGAAGGCTAATTAGTTAACCTCGTCGGTCTTATGGAAAATAGAGCTCATGACAGGGACAAGACCCATCTGGTTGGTGAAATGAACGATCCCGAAGAGGTTCTTGAGCTGCTGGAGAGAGACTATAATGGCAGCTCCGGCCATGAAACCGACGAGGGTTGCTTTGGAAAGGAAATCTATGATGAATCCCAATCTAATTAAGAGATTCAAATCAGTAAGTAGAAATTAATATTGGACAGTTATTACTGTAGGTAAATGTTTAATTAAACACCCTATATATTAGTTATCTGTAATCAGACTCCTTTTTTTTTCTTATAATTTTTATATTAACAACTGCCCTTGATATGAGATTATGATCTATTTAACTCTACTAATAAAGTTAAGACAGTTTCTAACCTATCCTAGAGAAAAATATTCACGAAGAAGTTTGAATTTTACTATGGTACTCTAGGCCACCTAAATAGTATATTAGAAGTTAATAAAAGGGAAAATAGGATAGTGTCCCTACCAAAATATTTATTAGAGATTGGTTAGTTTAATTTAACTTAGGTGTGATATGAAAATAATAGGCAAAAGAGAGAACTGGAAAGTATTAATCATCAAATCATCAAATATAGGGCGTTATTAAAAATTTCCCATCATTGTACTGACCAAACTAGCCCTACCAAATATTTATTTTACTTATCTAATATATTTTAAATTTTAAATACAAAATTTTGTGTTTTGAAGTGTGACTAGTCAGCAACTTTCAAATATAAATAGTGACTGGATCATCACCAACTTATATATAAATTTTAATTACTTTTAAAAAATTATTAAGTTTTAGAAATATTATATAAATCACTTAAATTTAAAATTTTATCTTATATTTACTGACAGTTTTTAAACACACATAATTTAATATTTAAATTTCTAACCGAATGAGAAATATAAACAAAACCAGAGAAAGACTTAAGATATTATAAAAAGAAAGGAAAAGAAAAAGAAAAAGAAAAACTCACCTCAGTATGCCAAGAGAAGCTTGGAAAAGTCCGGCGAAGAAGGTGGCAGTAAACGCCAGCTGCAGGAAGAAGAGGGGCTCTGCGTTCGGATCCGCCACTTGCCGCAGCATCGAACCCATCAAGAGCGAGGCGATGGAGACCGGACCCACCGCGAGATCCCTCGAGCTCCCCAGTACCGAGTACACCAGTGGTGGCACAAAGCTGGAATCTACCATCATTAATTTTGGACATATATCCCCTAATTAGTCTCACATTATTTGACCAAAAGTTTTAAACTTCAATCTGTCATCTAACGCTTACTCACTTCACAAGGACCAATAATTATCAAAAAGACAATATGTGGGCCCTTCTTTTCTTTTTTTGTTTGGTCTGTACTCAAGGAACCATCCGTGAATCAATCATTACTGAGCTTTATTAATACTTAAAACATTGGTCAAACTTACACAGAGTAAGTTACACTGTATATTAATCTTCTATCCTCGTTTTAAGAGTTTATTTTATTACACCAGTCAAAACGTCACATAAATTTATAGATATAGATGCTTACAGAGGCCTATGATGGGAGGGAGATCAGCGAGCTTGGCGTAGCTAATACCCTGCAATGAAACATTCATATCTATAGAAATCACTGCAACTTTTTTTTTTTTTAAATCTCAAATGCTTAATTTAACTAATGAATGGATGAGAAAAGCAGTACGTACCTGAGGGATGGCCAAACTGGCGATGGTGAGTCCGGCGATGAGGTCGGATTTGAAGAGCGAGAGTGAGTAGTTCGGTGCCCATTCTAGGATTGGGAAGAGGTACTTGGCAACTAGAACCCACTTCTTCTTCATAGGCTGGCCTTCCAAGCACCGGAAAGGGTCGTCGGGGAAGAAGGTCTCCTTCAACCTCACCTTCATCTTGCTCACCGTGCTCTGCGGCTCCGCCGCCGACACCTTGTGCACCACCGTCTCCATCGACCCCTTCTCCCCCACTTCGCCTTCCACCATTCCTCACAATGTCAATATATATATATATACGCAAGTCCACAAAAGGAGGACCGCAAGGAAACAAAAAGTGGTCGAGAAGAACAAGAGCAAACGAAAAGAAAAGGAGGAGAAGCAAAGGAGTAGAAAGGTGGTGGGAGGAGAAAGAGATGTGACTAAAAGTAGATGCGAGGGGGGGTGGGAATCAAGCAGGCCCACAAAAGTAAGGGGGGGGGGGGGGGGGTAATGGTTAGATGATCTAGGTAATGAATTAATGATATAGATATAGTCATTTGAACATGTTCTTTTACGTGCGCCTCTAATAGACTAATAATATAATTAGTATAATATAGAAACCCATGCCAAAGAATAAGACAGGCTCACCTAGAGATGTTGTTTTCTTCACCTTATTAGATGCCTTGAGACTTTTTTCCTCTTGAGTGGGGAGAGGAAAGGAGGTGTAGTTGGAGTCATTGAATTGGACTGCATTGTGTGGTGTGCCATGGGAGTTATATCACCATAGATAGATACCAACATAACGCAGTGCGAGTTCGAAGGATAAGAGGAGATCAGGAATGGGGATTCGATCAAACTTGCTTTAGGAAAAGAGGATCCCAGTGGGGACAAGAGGGGGGCAGCAGATGGGTGGTATATTTTGGTGGGGCGGTCGAAACGACTGGAGTAGTCTGGCTCGAGTGTCGCATCTCGGAGGAGAGAGGAGAGAGGAGAGACGAGAGAGGAGAGAGAGAGCAGATAAAGATGAGAAGAGAGAGAGAGAGAGATAATGGAAGAGAGAGAGAGAGAGAGAGAGAGAGAGTCATAGAGAGAGAGTCATAGAGAGAGAGAGAGAGGGAGCAGAGGAGGGGGAAACACTTGTCGTCGTTTGCTCGGAAGCGAACTGGTTCTTGTTGTCCGGAGTGCAGCAGTGACGTGCTAAATACGAGAACCTAGCGATATGTCTTGAACCGTGCTAGAGTTTCTCAGAGTCGGTCAATGGGTGGTAGGGGAGGGGGGGGGGGGATTAATTTTTATAATCTTTTCCTTAATAATGTTAGAATGTGCGCAGAATAAATTCAACTCAAAATTTAAATATAAATTATTTAAAATTGAAAATTTAAGTTTAAACATGAGAAAGCAAAGATAGTATAGTTTTATTTTTAATTTCTTTTTTCATTTTTATAAATTGAATTCTATTTTAATCACATATTTGAAAGCAAAAACTACCTTATACGATTTTCCAAACAAAAAGTGATGGTGTTTAAATAAAAATATAGCTAATTTACTCATACAAATTAGCTAATATGACCAATAATTTTAATTAATTCTATATAGTATTATTTAATCTTAAAATATAGAATTCTGATAGAGAAATTAATGATTCCTATTGAATCATTTGCCGAACCATTTGAGGTTTGGTATTTTCTGATGATTGGTAGGCTCTGGATTTGGAGATGGGGCCAGCCCTCACTACTGAGTTAGAACTCAGACAACATATATTCTTCAAGCACATCATCTCAGAGGCTAAAAATCTTTACAGTAAAGGAGGAGTAAAACCTGGGATTCACACAATGGTGTTTAGAAGAAAGTTAATAAATTTTGCATCTTTAATATATTGTCCATACTCAGCCAAGCTGGACCTCATGTTTTCTTACAATTTTTGCCTTTCATATAAGCATAAAATCAACCAACTGAACCATAAAACATCATACAAATATTTATATTCTCCTAAAGATCACTATCAAACTCCAGGAAGGAAGGTAGAGTGGCCTCAGATTGGTTTGAAATTGCAAAATTGAATGTGTCTCTCTCCTTTTTTATTATAAGTTGACAATCACTATAATTGAAACAACTAATTGAAGAATTTAGAGATATGGTGGTTGGTGGATATTATCATAGAAGACAATCTCAAGTTGATCTCTTCTTTTGAAGTCTCCTGTATCCAAAGAGTTGCATTTTGGATCATTTTACTATGTGGATGTATGCTTAAGAGTTCTTTGCTATCTCTTTCATCAGAAAAATAAAAACAATACAAGAAGACTAAGGAGGAGTAAACGAGTAATATGAAAATGAAATGCTATATCTTGGGGGAACGGAAACGGTTTTATGCTTCTCAAGTGAACAGTATATATGAATGAAAGGTGCATGTTGACGTTTGGTGTAGTTCAGGAGGAGGTCAAGTAGTAATGGACTTCTTCTCTTTTCTCTTCCACAAGAGTTGCATATAGTGATATTTTGTAATATTATATGTAGGATTAATTCTTCCAACGCTTTGGTTTTTTAGGAGTATAATTACTTATTAAATTTTGAGTTAAATATGTTTTACTTATATGTACTTTGAATCGAGATTACTTTACCCTCGTGAATTTTGTTTTGTATTACTATGTCTTTTATGCATTTTAAATTAAATTAAAATAACAGTGATTTGATTTCCAAAATAGTAGTAGTTTTTAGATTAAAAGGCATGGGCAATGTTGAGCTTAGATGAGAAATTGTTCAATAGTTCAACTTAATTAAAAATATAGAAAGACATAGTAATACAGAAAACAAAGTTTATGAGTTAAATTATAGGAGGTAAAATATATTTAATCGTTAGATTTTTCTATCTCCTTTCATGGATAATACCACGAATCCATTAAAAAGGTACTATTTGTGAGCCCTCTTCATCTGAAGGAGTGCTCGATGAGCCCAAGGCTGCCTGCACATTGGCCGAACTCAAGCTACAGCCTAAACTCAAATTTCACTTATCCTTAACCATGCTATAAATATATATTGATGATTTTTAAAGAGTCCAAGTAAATACTAAACAGAGGGTTTAGCCCTTTGATAATTAGGTTTAGACAATTAGGCTCTCAAAGAAATATGTCATAATGCCATATATAAACTAGGATTTATTATTATTATTATTTTTTTCACTTTTTGAAAGAGGGTCCATAGACCATTGCCATATATAAACTAAGATGGGTTACAAATAGAGACCAACTGCTCCCCCACCAATAGGCCAGAATGCCCATTGCGCAGGCATAGTGATTGTTACATCTACTAGTAAAACCTAGCTTAATCTATGGTTACTTTGAAAGAACAAGTTTGCAATCTAGAACCACTTGATGAATAGCTCAGTGGGGATTAAGTTGATCCAATTGACAATAGCTTGACAATCGCTAAAAAGCAGGGCCTTACCCTTGGAAGATAGATTGTCGATCTCCCTTAACCAGTTAGGATGGCCTGCACTTCACCTGGCAATATGGTAAGGCAACAGTCAAGGAAAATAGTTCTTGCCTGGGTGGGAGTAACTTGGTCAACCTGAATGAAAAATGCCAATGCCTTTGCACAGTGAGCTACACCATGCCGCGTCGACCCACCTTGGAAATAACTGGAGAGGAGCTTGGTTGGTCTTGAAGACAACTTCTCTTGGTGAGACTTCTCGATTGTTAAAGATCTGTTCACATCTTGCTATCCAGATGCACCACAAATAGGTTAAGGCACCTGATGGAGAAAAAGGCAACTAAGAAGGATGTGGTCAATTGTCTCGTTGGACAAGGAGCACATTGGGCAAGTTTCATCAATGTCTTGGATATAGCTATGCAAAATAGTCTTTACCGGAATAACGAGGACTAAACACCTCCATAAAAAGGTCTTAACCCTACGAAGTAAGAGCGTAGTGACTTGAGTTTAATTTAATCAGCTTCGGATCGTAAATAAATTAACCCTCTAACTCGGTAATTAAACGAATCATATTTGTTTTTATTATCTTAACTTGTTTAACCTAAGCTCTGTAATATAATCTGAACAGAATAATTCATTTATCTATTTTGAACAAATCAATTAATAATCTTAATAAATGTTTTTATAATCTAAATAACTTGTGTTATTGAATAGCCAGTGTAACCTATTTAGATTATTTTTATATTTCCAAAAAAGAAGAAGAAAAGATTGTTTTTTGTATTTAGAAATCGATCCAGTTGTCCGACCTGTATCAAAGCCAGCTCCAGCAGAATTACAGCAGCCATGAACAATTTTATCCTTCAAACACCTTGTGTGCATAACCAATAGTGCAACACAATGGCGTTTCAGAAGGATAAAGCCACGAGAATTGCTTGGCGGCATCTCGCCCTAGCTGTCTCGATCCTCTCCTTGAGCGTCTCCTCCTTCACGGCCGCCTTCACCATCTCCACATCCATCTCCATCAGCTTGAGCACCCGGAAGAGCTCCGTCACCACCCGGTCCTCCACCTCCCCGGCGGCGCGGAGCACCTCCGCCTCCTCCCTCGCCCTCTCCGCCACGATCTCCGCCGTCTTCGCCAGCAGCGCCGCCGACCCCCACCTCCCCCGCGTCATCAGCCCCTCGAGCTTCTCCAGGAAGTCGGCGATCGCCCACCCCTTGGGCTTCTCCGTCTTGATCTCCTTCGTCCGCTTCCACCCGATCTCGAAGTTCGGCGGCTCCGATCGCTCGATCGCCGTCGACGGCGACCGACGGCGGAGGATCACTGACGGGATACGCTTCTCGATGGCGAAGGAAGTGCTGGTTGTCGCCGCGAGGGTTTCGTCGAATTCCTCATCGTCGTTAGATGGGTTCGGCCTCGCGGTAGAGGAGCAGAGGGGGATGGTGGAGGCGGGAAAGTTTTGACGGGAAGGGAGTCGGAGAGGGCGGGAGTTGGGCGGCGGCGGAAAGAGATGGAAAGCGGAAGCCATTACGAAAACTTGGAGTTAGAGAGTGAAGATAAGGTGAGGTGAGGTACTGAGGTGGAGGGTACGTGTTGACTTGCAGTAACCGTTGGTGAAGATAAGGTCTCTTTGTTTCTTTTCTGAGGGTAATTTCGCCATTTTAGTAATATCCAAGTGAGCTCAGAGTATTTATTTATTTATTTTTTCAAAATTACTATCTAAAAAAATATTATAAAAAATAACATCGGTTTTGAGATATTTAGAAAAGGGTTAACTATTTTTAGACCTTGAATTATATCAATGAACTTTTATATTTGCTCTATATGGTTCTCAGAAATAATTAAAAATATTTTGGATTTTTTGGTAAAATGAAACGATAGAATGATTGAGGCTGCAACATTAAGAAGTTTGTTTGGTATTTTATGTGAAAAATATCATTGGACTAGGGGTGTAAACAAGCTTGAGTGAGACAGGCGAATCTCAAGTCGGCTCGGGAGCTAGATTTTTCTAGTTAGAGATCAGCTTGTTTCAAGCTCGATAAGACTTGAGCTCAGCTTGACAACTCATGGAGCTTGATCCCTAGCTAAAGTGAACTCCTTCCAACTACCAATGGCGCGGAATTCTCTTAGAAAGCTTCTCGCCCTATTAGCTTCTGATTATACATTGATGGTGATAAATCCACCCCAACTTTGCACCCATGGCCACCTTCTTGGAATCGGCTGGAGTGACTTAACTACACTGTTGGCAAAGCTCAAAGATGCACTAGATGCCGGTGTCTAGGACCTTGATGATGATGTTGCATGATGTGGAATTGACGGCTTGGATTGGGTTTGAGGTAAGACCGATAGGAGCTTGGAGATGCCTCGTTAAAGAAGGCACGGAAGAGGAGATATTGCCTACAAAGCAATTGTCAGGGGTGAGGATAGCGACAAACGTCTTGTTGGGTGATGGATCGACGGAGGAGTGAGAGGGTAGAGAGAGCGGGGTTGTGGAAGTGGAGAGAGAGGATGGAGGTGTGGATGAGGCCAAGAGAAGAGATGATGAGAGTTTGGAGAGGAGACGGTATTAAAGAAGATTGTGGTTAGAGTTTTTATTATCATACTATTTGTTGGATCTTAAATCTAATAGTTCTAAATATATTATATATATAAAAAATATAAGTCTAATTAAGTCGAGTTTAAGCGAGCGAATGCTTACTCGACTTATTCAAAGCTTGAGCTGAATTTGAGCCAAGCCCACTAGACTCATGAGCCCACCGATTTTGGCAGCCCTAAGTTGCACCTAGTAAATGTATAAAGTGAGAACTTTGCGAAAATTTTTGATAAAGATATTCTTTCGCTCTGCTAGTGGCGATTCTCCGACATCAATTATCGTGTGCACGTTATAGAACAATACTTGAAACTTTCCCCCATTGACCGACTTGTCCCGACCTCCACCGTCCTCGTGCCCTCCGTTGCTATATCTTCTCATCGAATTAACAAGATAGCTTGCTGGGAAACAATGGCGTTCCCTCTCTTTTCCAGTTTATACCGGAAACAATGGCTATTCCTCCTGCTATTCTTGCTCATCATACTCCATACTCCCACAACCAAATCACAAACAACAGGCGCCCCTGCCCTCCAGTACTGTTCACTGAATGAAAACTACACACCTAACAGCAGTTTCAAAGCCAACCTCGACTCACTCTTCAGCTCCCTCGCCTCGGACTCCGGCTACCCTGCCAAGGCAGCAGTTGGCCGACATCCTGACAAAGTGTACGGCTTAGCCTTGTGCCGAGATGGCTTGTCCCTCTCCCAGTGCCGGACGTGCCTCCATAGTACGGTGCTTGAGATCCTCCGATGGTGCCCGCGTGGCAAGTCCTCCAATATAGAGCACGATAACTGCTATCTCCGCTACTCCAACAAGGACTTCTTCGGCTACTCAAATTCTTTGATTTATGGTCGGAGTAATTCTGGTTCGCAATCAAAATGCCTCAACACTGCTAAATGAAAGATTCATAAATCCGGCTTAATTTTCTTTCAGGTACAGGAGGCAAGAGTAAGCTCTGGATTATCATTACAACTACATCTCTTGCATCACTTTTTTCTTTCTCCTTCCTGTGTTTCCTATGGATTAGAAGAAAAAGACGGGCAAGTAAGTTCAAGGGATCGGCATCCTTGATATTAATCTTTGTGTAGTTGCATTTCTGACATGAAAATTAAGAGACTGCATGAATGATTAATTCAGGACAAAAGAAAGAAAAACTACAGGCTGGGCAGCAAATTCTTCGCATCAAAGCTGATGAACCAAGTAGGCTCTGGAGCAGTGAAAAGAACAGTTCAGAGTTTTCTTTGTACGATTTTTCTCACATTGCAAATGCCACAAACCATTTTTCCTCTGAAAACAAACTTGGAGAAGGCGGGTTTGGACCTGTTTACAAGGTAGTATATGTAGCCTTCCTTACTCGTTTCACATGAGTTTTCTAATAAGAATCAATAGATAGAGAGTCATATGATAGACTTGTTATTATCCAATTCCGCATTAGAAGTAGATATATGAGTGTGTATATATTTAATTTCTTATGGATATGAACAGAGAGTACTTGAACAGATTTCGCCAACTAATTGACCATATTTGAGGGATTTCTTGTAATACATTACAGGGCCAATTGCCTGACGGTCTTGAGATTGCAGCTAAAAGACTTGGTGCTCGTTCCGGCCAAGGTCTTGTGGAGTTTAAGAACGAGATCCAAGTAATAGCCAAGCTTCAACATAGAAATCTAGTTGCTTTACTAGGTTATTGCATTCAAGAAGAAGAGAAGATATTAATCTACGAATACATGGCAAACAAAAGTTTGGACTTCTTTCTATTCGGTTTGTTCTTTTTAGACACTTCAATTATTTTCTACTGATATTTTAATTGGACTCGGCCCTCAGCTACGTATAATTTTTCTCAGACAAATCAAGAGGAGCAAAGTTAGACTGGGGTAAACGCTTTCGTATTATTGAAGGAATAGCTCAAGGAGTTCTTTATCTTCACGAGCACTCAAGGCTTCGTATCATCCATAGGGATCTAAAAGCAAGCAATATTCTCTTGGACCGTGATATGAACCCTAAGATATCAGATTTTGGCATGGCTAGAATTTTTGGTTCAAATGAGACCCAAGCAAACACGAATAGGGTTGTCGGCACATAGTAAGTATATATAGCTCCACATGCTAGTGAGTGCATCAACTTTTTAAACCTCCATATTTCTGTTAACACTTAATAGAATTAGCTATCTTTCAGTGGTTATATGTCTCCTGAATATGCTTTCGGGGGTCTTTTCTCGATCAAATCCGATGTCTTCAGCTTTGGCGTATTGCTTCTTGAGATTGTTAGCGGAAAGAGGAATGCAGGTTCTCATCAATATGACAACTCCCTTAACTTACTTGGCTATGTGAGTAGCCTTAAAATCCTCTTATTTACAGTATCGATCATTTGATTTATTCCATACCGAAATAATTATTTGCTTTAGAAAAAGAAAACAAAGAAGTGTTTCTAATAAGTGATAAACTTATCTCAGACATGGGAGCTGTGGGAAGAAGGCAAATGGTTTGAGCTTATAGATGCATCACTAGGTGATGAGTATGATAAAGATGAGATACTGAAATGCATTAATGTAGCGTTAATGTGTGTACAAGAGAATGCTATGGATCGACCCACCATGTCCAATGCCATCGCTATGCTAAGTGGTGAGAGTATAAGTCTGCCTGACCCTAAACAGCCGGCTTTCTTCAATCTGACGATCACTACTGAAGTAGAGGAGTCATTAGGCCTAGCAGGGACTTTTAGTGTAAACAACGTTACAATCACAGCTCCATATGGTCGATGATATTAATTTATGTAAAGAGTAGTATTGACCAAATTTGAAAGGCAAAGGAGAAAAAAAAGAGTATTATTCATGTAAAATTGTAGGGTGATGGGTTTTCATGGTTTGTTAATGCCACACATAAAGGACTAGAAAAAAAAGAAAAGGAGAGTTTATGGCAATGGTTACATATGTATCTCTGATGTATGTACTATCTTCGCATAGACATTTAAATTAAAAGAATAATTTAAATATTCCGATGGCTGATTGTGGTAGTAGGCTATAATTGAGAAATTGTAGAAATTGAGAAGATAAAAATCATAAGGGAAAAAAAGAGATTGTAATTTACCTACGTTATAAGTGGATACAAATATTTATACGATTATAAAGAAGATGCAAGACCAAAAAGTTTTATCAAATCAAAATTTTCTCAGTGCACCATTATTTGAACCAAGTGTCCTACTCCTATTTAAATCTCCACCTTTGCCAAAAGTCCAATATCCTCAATAATCTAGGAGTCACTGAAAAACGTTGGAGTTCTATTAGTCACTAACAAAGGATTTAATATCTAATAATTTAGGTCTTGAGTATGAAACCTCCAAAGTTTATTTTATTGTTTAAAATATAAGATTTTCTTTACATAATTGAGAAAATATAATCTTAAGAAAAAAAAATAGAGAGATCGGCACTCAAACAAAGAAGAAAAAAATAATCCATCGAAAATGTAGAAGCTTTGAATATATATTTTTTTTGATTGATAATGAGCTGAACTTCAGCTAATGTTTACATCCTAGGCCCATTCGGTACCCATCTTATTTGATATAATAATAGACTCTAAATCCGGAGGTATACTATCTGAGCTACCCTAAATAGATCCAATAGTAGATTTCCTTCTTAACTTAGCTAGCCAATCTGCTGCCCTATTCCCTTCTCTATAAGTATGCAAAAATTTGATTTTCCTAAAGGACATCAACATCGAGCAATACTCTTGTATTATCTCTCTTAGCCGCCAAGGGCCACTATCTTCACCTTGGAATATTTTGATCAGAGTAGAAGCATCAGATTCCACTATCACTTGGTCCCATTTGTCGTAAGCCTCTTTCAGGCCAGTTCGCATGGCGCACACCTCACAATAACTGGCCGAGTCCCCAGTCGTCGGTTCTGCCAAAGCGTGAAGTAGGTGAACCTTATCATCTCTGGCGATAAAACCGGCACCTCACTGGCATTCTCTCTCTTTGAAGGACCCGTCAACATTAATTTTCACTCAGTCCACAGGGGGAGGAGTCCATCGTACCGTAACGGTGATGCTCTTTTTTCGGCCCTCTGCGACCTGCCTCTTCATATAGTCCTGGGACAATACAAAAGCCCTCCTTGCCACCATGCTTGCGATTGACCTCTTGTCCTAAAAAATCCTACCATTTCTTTCCTTCCAGATTCCTCATAACGTGGCCGTAATGGTAGATTTAACCATTCCATCAATTTTGTGGTCCTTGTCTCATCTATGTGTGATCAAGTCCGGCCCAACTGCCAGCTCTTGCTCGCCACCATTGTTGATCAAAGTTGCTGCACTATCCCATACCTCCAACGCAAACTAGCATGTGTAGAAAAGATGAGATCTCATAGAGATAATCACGAGTTGGAACCTGATGCCAAAAGAGTTTCCACAAGAAGGCTCTTTTGCGAGGCACGGTCGCCAATTACCAGAGTTTGGTCCATCCAGCCCAGGGTTGGACCTTCTCCTCCTTGAGGTAAGTATAGATTGACTTTGCCTTCGCTTCCCCATTTGTCGCCGAGGCCCAAACCCACTGATCATCAACCTCCCCGCCTCCGGTCTCAATTGTGGTGATGCCAAAGACAATGCCTTTGTTGAACCCGCTCAGGAGTTTATGAACATCCCACATTCCATTTAGCAAAAAATCCGAGACATGTGAAAATGCCATGCAACTTCCCACGTTTAGCATGCAAGGTTAGCGGCAGAATGGGATCTTTGTTGCCCAAGCGTCCTGTAGCACCGGTGTAACCCATCCATTATCGATGCTTTTGTGGAAACCCATCCTCAGCTTGGATGCCGTTTGGCATATTGCTCGCCAAACCCAAGAGGATTTATGAGCAAGCTTGGCGTTCCAAGGGTCGAGCGAGCCATACTTGCTTTTCATGATTTGTACCTATGGTGTCTCGCGGTCATAGAGAATGCTTAGAATGTGCTTGGCGGTACGTGCACGCTTAGCGGTTCTAAGGCAACGGAGTCCCATGGCCTGGCAAGCGTCTCCTAGCTGATTAGATGTAAGCCTTGTCTTCTATTGCCTTTCTCCCATATAACTCGCGCTATCCACATCACGTTTTCAAGGATCGAGTCAGGGATCCATGTTGAACCCATCCAATAGTAGGGTATGGCAGTTAAAGTCTATTACACCAAGGTGATTTTTTCAGCTAATGAGAGGGAATTACACTTCCAGCCTGCCAACTTTTGTCTCACATTGTCTACCCCGAGATCTTAACACCGAGATATATAAATGGCATCCTTGATTGTTTAAGTTTCATGTGAGCACTAAGTTCTTAGCAAGCATCTTCTTGCATCCATGGCAGGAGGAAGAGTTCAGATTTTTTGGTGTTCACCTTCTAATTAGTTAACTTGGAGCAGTGATTTAAGGCTTCTACAAGAGCAGTGGCATTGTCCTTTGTTTTTGTTGCCACTAGTAGCAAGTCGTCAGCGTAGAGAAGATGAGCCACACATCCCCCCGCAGTGCAATATCCCTCCAACAAGCTAGCCTCAACCTTGGAGTTTAGGAAGGACATTAAGACTTGCGAGCAAATAATAAATAGATACAAAGATAGTGGATCCCCTTGCCGGAGTCCTCGATGTGGAGTGATCCATCCTACCGTGGAGCCGTTAATAATGATCTTGAACCTAGGAGATGTGATGCAGGCTTTGATCCATCTAACCCATTTGGTAGGGAAGTTCAAGCTTTATGCGCCTGCCCTCGGTTGGCTAGCCCAAGTTCACTACGGTTAGTAGGTGGGTGCTTGGGTTGACCGTTGGGATGGGGGGCCCCAGTGTAACCTGCGTTGACTTCATCCTTGGCTCGACTCGTTGACTCAGTAATCCCCTTCGCTTATTTTGCTCTTCCCTGGCGTGTTCTAGAAGGTTGAGTGGCAACTCCTAGTAGACCTTCGTGGCCGGCAGTTCACCGTCTGCTGGTGTTAGCCTTAAATTTTCTAGTCACCTTCATCCATGGACCAAAGGTTGATTGGACCGTGTCCTATTCTTCACCACCCGTCTCCTTCTCAACAGAAGGTTGTCCAGCAGCCATTTTAGGCTTCATCTCAGGCTTGCTCGTTGGGCATCCATCACTGTCATGTCCGAGCCGACCACAGTTAAAGCAAAGTTTTGGCACTCCTTCATAGATGACTCTTTGCTCCAAGTTGTTGTCTTTTGGACCTAGCCAAACGATTTGCTTCAAAGGTTGACCCAAGTCCACTACTATGCAGACTCGAGCAAACCTGCTTCGAGAATGATCAACCGTTATTTCATCAACTCGTAAGGGTTTGTCGAAATACGTCGCAACTCGTAAGGGTTTGTCGAACGTTAGCAGTGGCTGTTCAACCATCAAAACCTGAGAATACTTATTCTTCAACGGGGTTGTGGCTCGAGAGCCTTATTCTTCGACGGAGTTTTGGCGTTTGAACGTCATCTAGTGTCGTTCAAACACTATAGCCCGAGATTGCTACTGCTGGCAAAAATCCCGATGATAACTTGCTTTACTTCAGCAAACCCAATATCCCCTATGGGTGACCCAATCATGCCCGAATTACATCATGTTGCATAACAAGCTCAAGCAGAATTACTAGGTTTGATGACAAGCTAAAGAGATGGTCTTATTGTCACAGAATTTTAGTTAGTAAATGTTAGAAAAGAAACCTTTTTAATTTGTGGTATAGTGTAATATCAGATAAGTGGGCTGTTGAAATAATCAAGCCGGCAATTATGGTAGTATTGTATTTAGAGGGTGAAAATAAGTCAACTTAACTCTGACTCAATCGGCATCCAATCTAGATTGGTCTGGATACGGATAACATTTTTCAAAAAAAATTTAGATCTAGATACGAAATTTATGTTAGTAAATAATTGATAGTAACCCAAACATATCTACCCGACCCCTTAAAATTTTAATTTTCCTAACCCTACCCGTAATCCATAACCCATAAGCCATCTCCATCTCTCTCCCTCCCTCCCTCTTCAACAGCCACCTCGATCACTATTTGACCTTCCTTGCCTCTTTGTGTGTTTGTTTGCTTTCTAGCTTGTTGGTGGTTTTAGATTGTGCGAAATGACAAGCTTTTTCTAAATCTAATGTGCAGAATTTTGAAGTGAAATGGAGCTCAAACTAATCTAAATCTTTGAGTGTTTTTGTTGTATTCAGAAAACTGTCCCAAGTTTATTTATAAAATTTTTGTTACATCTGATGCTTTATCTGTTGTTTATTGACATCCCTCAACTTTTCTGTTTTGATCCATTGAGATCACAATATTGATCTTTGTGTATCCATGTAGCTTTTTGGGTAAAATTTTGTACTCCTACTTTTATGTCTAAAATTACTTTAGAATACTTTAAAAAATCTTAAACCATTCTTTATACTTATGATTAAAATGAGATGGTTAATTTTCTATTAAATTTAACTAAGTACTATAGCTATTTTGGTTATTTAGTTGTATTATCTCAAAACCTACATATCTTCTCTAACAAACACAATATGAGCATTTTGATTATTTTGATATCATTCAGTTAAATTTAACAGAAAAATTAATAGTTTTATTTTTAGTCATAAATATAAGGACTAGTTTCAGATTTTTCGAAGTAAAAGAAAATAAAATAATTTTAGACATAAGTATAAAGGGATAAAATATAATTAACTTTAGACTTTTATATTTGGTATCATACCAAAAGGACGACATTTATTTAATTGCTCATGCATTTTTCTTCTAGTGAGAATATCCGGGATCACCGAGAGCAAATATTAGAAGTTAATTATAATATTAAAATATTTATATTTATTTAGTTAGGATATTATTTTAAATTTTGCTATTAAAAAATATGGTATCGGGGTTAAGTACTATCTAATCCATATTGAAACTAATTTCACCATTAATTATAATCCCAAGCCTCGTGATTGTGGAGGTTGGGAAATATATCCTTCCGAGTTTATGTGATCGTGGAAATAATTTTATACATCATAACCACGTTAAATCTTATCTATCTTATTTGTTAATTTGTATATTCTTTCATCCTCTAAATCCATTTAACTATAATTAATCTTATTTTAGCATTATATATTTAGTGTATGGAGTTACAAAATGAACTTAGACACGATGCAGTATCTATCTAGATAAGAGGCTCTGTTAGGATTTTAGTGTTAACAAATGTGTATATATTCACACATACAAATGTGACGTTTATACATACAAAGATTTATATTTGGCTGTTTGAACTCATTTCAAAAAATTGGTCATTGCGTTCTAATACACTCGGGCGGCATTCACCCCCATTTTAAGAAAATATATTAACTTTATCTTGAAGAGATATTTACCTTGTTCCTAAAACATATTTTATCTTATTTTCAAATTACGTAAACCGTGGTTGTTTATCTAGTTTAGAGTTTTTTCATGTAAAAGATTTTGTGTTTGCGATTATTATTTTCACACTTTATTTTTCATATATCATTAGTGATGGATTCTATCTTCTACAGACATTTATTACGTTTTTTAATTAGTATATTCGCTCTTAAGTTTATCTTTTCCAGGCTCATTGAATGTTCATCCTCTTGGCCTATGAGATTTAATGAGAACGCTACTGTAATTATTAATCTGTTCATCTAATAGAGTTTAAGTCCTTAAATAACCTAATTAGCTAATATAGTATGAGTTCTGTTCTTTTGTATATTAAATGCTGCTAATATTTTCTATGTTGAGAATATTCTCTACAAAGGATCAGAAGGTTTTTTTAATTGTTTGGCAAATATAGTTAATGGGAAGGATTCAATTATTAGCAAATATAATCCTTTGACTAGTTTGACTATCGATCCCCGGACATGCTTTACTCGTGTTCTTATTATGGCCGCCAACTTTTCTTTTATATTCTGATATTTCGGACCAGCTTTGCAATTTTTAATATATTTTTCTTGTACGGTATCGAATCGAATAGTAATAATTTAAACTTGCAGTGGAAAGTAAGTAAAACTCCTAAAATACTTGAGAGAAATTTATATACTAATACATTGTCTTTTAAGAAAATTACGATTTACATCCTATATTTTTACTAAATCGAGTCATATAATTTAACGAATATGTGTAAAACATATTTTGCCGTTAGATCTATTAGTTAAACTTAGCTTAAGTTTACTATACTAAGAAAATTATAAAATACCATCAACTAAGTCATACTAATACTAAGGGTGTTTTGTCATTTTAAAAATAAAAACATTTTAGTTATATTAAAAATAAAAAATATATATTTAATATAAGATATTTTATATATATATTTTGTTAAATTATAAAATTCAATTTATAAATAGTAATAATGTAGAATATAAATTTTAATTTAATTAAAATATAGAGTGTTATATGCACATTTTTCAACTGCGATGTGCGTATATTCATACTCGGGAGGTAATAAATTACAACTTATTAATCCAAACTTTACTATAAAAATTAAAATTTCGTTTAGTATTTTACGTAAAAAAGATATGTCTAAGTGCATCTTCCGGGATATTTTTATAATTATTCCATTTGACGCACTAACAAACTTTTAGATTAAAGAAATAATAAATACTTGATGGAATTCTATTCTCTTGCTGCTCTTTCGGTCTGCCATTGGTGAATCTCCAACATCAATTATAGCGTACACGTTGTAGAAGAAGACTTCGAAACTTCCCAAGAATTAATTATCATTACCTGAGTCCACGACTAAGAATTGCAATAGTATTCTGGAAGTATTTCATAATTATACTAATTAGGGAATTAATAAAACTAAATATGCTTTCTATTTGCCTTCGTCGATTAATCCTTTTGTTATTCGGGACACTAAAAATGGTCTGCAAATCTCCTAAGCGATAAGAGCTAATGCTTTCAAATATATCAGTGATTGTATTCAAGCTAAGCTCAATAGTTGGAGAAGAGCTATTTAATTCAAGCTGGCATTTTATGCTTAATTCTACTATTTACAAACTGAGTAATTATATTGTTCCTTTATCTGTTGTTGACTCTGTGACCAAGTGCACTGGGAATTTTTTCTGGGAACATAATAAGACAAAGGTTGTCATTTGGTCAATTGGGATATTGTTAAATTATCAAAGAATGCGGTGGCTTAAACATTAAAAGTATGAGACTTCCTATGAAGTCTTTCGAAGCCTCTAAGATATATAATATTCTGAACGACGAAGACCAGCTTTCGATTAAACTGATACAAATTCTATGTATAAAATTATGCAACAAGGCAGGTTGAACCAACCTGAATCAGATCAGATATGAATTCTTATTAGGCAAAAAATTAAAATTGGACTTGACTCGCGCGTGCGAGCCGAGCTAGGTTGCGTGTGTGTGAGTAAAGTTGCATAGAACTACTTACCTACAAAATATGTACTCTTTTTAGGACTCAAAGTCCATAAGAAATTTGTTACTTATATACCATACTAATATTTCTCAAATATCTGGTATTAAACTCTTTTTTTTTTATTTTTCATTGCCATTGCCATGATATTCATTTTAGAGCCAATTTTTATTCACTTATATTTATAAATTTGACTAAGTAAATATATGACAATAAAGTACTCTTTGAGCTAAATTAATTTCACCATTAAACTATCATTAATAATATGTAGATTCTATTTAAAACTTAGCTCAAAATTAATAAAAAATTTATATCAAATATATGAAATTACTAACAATAAGCCGTCTCAAGAGGGCGATGATTAAACCAAATGGAAATTGCCATTGCTCCTCTTATAAGCACCGTTTTATGGAAGATGATTTGAGGGAGGATGCCAATCGGAGATAAACTATGGAAATTTAATAAGACTCTACTTGCACAATTTGTAAATATGATATTGTAAATATTGTAAATATGACAAGGATCAAAAGATATTTTTATTATCTATTATTGCTAATTCTTTTTGAAAAAATTGAAATAATAAAAGTTTCACTGTATTAATTCCCTTGTGTTAGATAGTGGTAGCCTCGTGAGATAGAATTTCAATGGTTTTTGTTTCAAGTCAATCGGATATTTGGATGAAAAGATATAATTAAAATAGTAGAGCAAGGTTAGAATGGGGGCAAAATTGTAAATATCTGACGTTGCGACGGTCATCGGAGGGTGGCGGACGGCCAAGAGTAGTGGTGGAGGATTCGTAGGATAGGATGGCTATTAGAGGTGAGGTGGCTATAAATTGAAGGTAGAATTTTGTATTCTAATTTAAATCTATTCCTAGAAAAATAAAGACGATTTAACGGCTACGATAAATACGAGAATAAGAAAATAACTAAATTCAACTCAATGCTTGGATGCTTGCATAAATAAAGCTTAGCCCATTTATATATAGAGATTGGGTACAATGAGTCCTACTCGAACTTAACTTTAAAGACTTATACGACTTGAACTAAGACTTGCCTTGAAGCTTACATGACTTAATTAAATTTGTCTTAGTGACTTATATGACTTAACTGAGCTTGCCTTAAGAGTTTATATTAAAAATAAACATGACTTAGAGATAAACATGACTTAGCTAAATCAGTTTTTCTTATTCTTCTCGAAATATTTCTTCATTTAGAGAAATCTTGAATACAAAAGTTGTAGATCATGACGTCTTTGATATTCTCTAAGTAGTCTCATAATATTCAGTCAACAAATGAATAGCTGTAGAATATTTTTTTTAAATTACATACAAGTTAATAAATTTAGCTAATTAAATAAACTCTAACCTACTTAGACTCTAACTAAAATAAAATAACTAGACTCAATCTATCCAGCCAAGTGTCTCTATGATGAGATCCGATGCATAGTACTGTGCATGATCATTATAAATGATCAATCTACTCAAAAGACTTCAAAGAGCTAATTTTGCTCAGACTAAATAGTCTTAGTTTTTGTGGTCAGCATGACTGTGCCTGAGCATAAGACTATTTTTATATAATAATGGATTAGGGATTCGGCGAAACGGCCGCGTGTAATTTATTCTTTGGACTGTTGCACTGCCTTCGTAATGAAGTTTTTTTTTAAAAACAAAAGGCCTCCCAGTTGACCGGCTTGTCCCAACCTCCATAGTAGTCCTCGTCGTTACTTCTACCTTCTCATCAAACTAATTAGATAGATTGCTGCTGGGAAACGTACAATGGTGTTGGGTTTATTTAGCCAAGTTGGTTTGGGCTAGGCCCATGAGGTGACTTACTTGGCCAATAATTAGTTGAGTGAGATTTTGTTAAGGGGTACTTTTTGCTCATGCCATTTTAGTGAAAAAGAAGACAAGAGAAAATGAGGTTTTTCTCTACATACAACAAGGGTTTGCAATTAGAAGATTTCTTGGTTCGGATCAAAGGCACAAGGATTTTCTTCTTCACATCTACAAGGGTTTTCTTACTTCAAGAAGGTTTGGGTTTCTCTATTGGAGGTGTTATCTAAACTTATTAACTTAAAGCTAGGGTTATTGGTTTCTTGTGGATGGCATTATTGTGACTTTAAGAGACTTGTTGTGGTGATATTTTTTGTACCAATTCTCTTGATAGTGGATTCAAATTCATGCCCCGTGAGTTTTCCCTTTGAGAAGGGTTTTACATATAAACATGGTGTTTTAGTTTTCTTTGGTGCTTGTTGTTAATTACATATGTTTCTTAATTGGCATCAATTTTAGCTTTCATTGCCATAAATCTCTTGGGTGGAAAGAGAGCTCCTTTCCAACAAATGGCGTAGTTCCTTCTGTTTCCAAGTTTGTACCAGAAGCTTCTGCTCCTGCTATTCTTGCTAATCATACTCCATAATCACACAACCAAATCACAAACACCAGATTTCCCAGACATGACCTCCTGTGGGATGGATCCATTCTACACAGCTAACAGCGCTTTCAGAGCCAACCTTAAGTCACTCTTCCGCACCCTCCTCGCTTCAGACGTCCGCTTCTCTCATGTCGAGGTAGCTGGCCAAGATGATGACAAAGTGTACGGGCTTAACCTTTTGCAGAGGTGACTTGTCCGACGACCAGTGCCGGACATGTCTCAGGACTTGGACGCAAGATATCCTCCAGCAGTGCTCAGGTGACACGACGATCGCCGATCGATACCGCAATTACTGCTTCCTCCACCACTCCTACAGAGATTTCTACGGCTACCCGGAATCAGGTGATTCTTTTAGAGCCTGTTCGGTTGAAAACGCTGCGGAACAGCTACTGTTTAATGGCGTAATAGGCAAACTGATGGATTCTCTTATCAAGAAGGCTGTCAATGGCTCGCCTACGATGGTTGCAACGGAATCGGTGAATTATAGCACCTCCAATAAGATCTACGGGCTGATGCGTTGCGCGGAGGGCCTAGCCATGGACGATTGCCACCGGTGCCTTGATCATCACCTCTCGGAGATCTCCAAGTATTGCAACGGGAGTATTGGAGGGATGCTGTTTTCATGGCTATGTTTTGTTCGATATGAGCCGTATCCTTTCTACAATACTACGGCCTCCTCTGTTTCTCTACGGCCAACAGCTCCGGCTGCCCCTGTTTCTCCGCCGCCGGGAGATGCGGAGAGTAGAAGTAAGCGAAGATTGCGTTCCTAATATTACCACTCCTGAATTGGCATAAACCTCTCGCATCTACATGTACGTACGTGGTATAAATCTACACACGTACATGCATGTATATGTACGATTCATTTATTTGGCAATTTGATGCAGGAAAATAATTGCCATTTATCCGTGGTTGCTTTTGAACGGGGAAATTAACTAGTGAGAAACAACATTTCTTAGTAAGCTCACGCAGAATTACTAGGTCTGATGCCAAGTTATAGAGATGGTCTCATAGTCACAGAAAATTATCTTTAATTTCTCTTCTATTGCTTGTCAAGGATTCTATATTTCCTAAAAGTTAGGAAGGAAACCACCATAATTGGTGGTATAGTGTAGTATCCAAACCAGATATTGATTATTTGGAGGTTGAATATAATTTCAAGCTGACATTGAGCAAAAGTCAACTTAATTTGGTTATATATTTGATATGATTATAAAAAAGGTAGGCCACCCAAAATATGATTCGAGCTTTGTTGGGGTTTGAATTAAAACTTAAACAAATATTTTGAAATATGCACTTGATCCTTTAGGCCTCAGTTTGAAATTAATTTTAAGTTAATCTTAATAGAGCTTGGTTCAATCAAACTCTGGTTCGACTACACCCTACCGATAAGTGGATGAATATTTATCACCGATGAAAATTCTTTGCCCAAAGCGTGCAGAAACATTGATCAATATTTCATATTCTTTTTGAGGATAGGATACATAAATCATGTACTCCTAAATTTTCTAAGAGAATTATTTTAATAAGTACCAGTATGTAATAGATATATAGTAAGGGCAAGGGCATTAACTACCCAAGTAATTTGGTTCGCAATCAAAATGCCTAAACGCTGCTTAAACAACGATTCATAATTACGGCATTTCTTTCAGGTACAGGAGTCAAGATTAAGCTCTGGATTATCATGACAACGACATCTCTTGCATCACTCTTTTCTTTCTCCCTTCTCTGCTTTCTATGGATTAAAAGACAAAGACGGGCAAGTAAGTTTGGGGGATATCGGCAATATTAATCTTCTTTGGTTTTACAATTGTAGTTGCATTTCTCACAGGAAAATTAAGGGACTACATAAATGATTAATTCAGGAGAACAGAGAGAAAAACAACAGGCTGAGCAGCAAATTCTTCGCATCAAAGTTGATGAACCAAGTAGGCTCTGGAGCAGTGAAGAGAGCAGTTCAGAGTTTTCTTTGTACAATTTTTCTCAGATTGCAAATGCCACAAACCATTTCTCCTCTGAAAACAAACTTGGAGAAGGAGGATTTGGTCCTGTTTACAAGGTAGTACATGTAGCCTTTCTTTACTCGTTTCATATGAGTGTTCTAATTAGAATCAATAGATAGAGAGTCAGAACATAATAGACTTGTAATTATCCATTTCCCCTTTAGAAGTGGATATATGTGTGCTTGTATATCTAATTTCTTATCCACATGAACAGAGTGTACTTGAACTGACTTCGCCAATAATTAACCATATTTGAGAGATTTCTTGTAATACATCACAGGGTCAATTGCCTCATGGTCTTGAGATTGCAGCTAAAAGACTTAGTGCTCGTTCCGGCCAAGGTCTTGTGGAGTTTAAGAACGAGATCCAAGTAATAACCAAGCTTCAACATAGAAAGTTAGTTGCTTTACTTGGTTATTGCATTCAAGGAGAAGAGAAGATATTAATCTACGAATACATGCCAAACAAAAGTTTGGACTACTTTCTATTTGGTTTGTTCTCTTTAGACACTTCAATTATTTTCTAGTGATATTTTAATTGGACTCGGCCCTCAGCTATGTAAAAATTTTCTCAGACAAAACAAGAGGAGCAATGTTAGACTGGGGTAAGCGCTTTCGTATTATTGAAGGAATAGCTCAAGGAATTCTTTATCTTCACAAGCACTCAAGACTTCGTATCATCCATAGAGATATAAAAGCAAGCAATATTCTCTTGGACAGTGACATGAACCCTAAGATATCAGATTTTGGCATGGCTAGAATTTTTGGTTCAAATGAGACCCAAGCGAACGCGAATAGGATTGTCGGCACATAGTAAGTATATATAGCTCAACATGCTAGTGAGTGCAAACACTTTTTTAACCTTAATATTTTTGATAACACTTAATAGAATTAACTATCTTTCAGTGGTTATATGTCTCCTGAATATGCTTTCGGTGGTCTTTTCTCGATCAAATCCGATGTCTTTAGCTTTGGCGCATTGCTTCTTGAGATTGTTAGCGGAAAGAGGAATGCAGGTTCTCATCAATATGGCAACTATCTTAACTTACTTGGCTATGTGAGTAGCGTTAACATCTTCTTATTTACAGTATCGATCATTTGATTTCTTTCATACTGAAACAGTTAGTTGCTTTAGAAAAAGAAAACAAAGAAGTATTTCTAATAAGTGAATAAACTTATCTCAGACATGGGAGCTATGGGAAGAAGGCAAATGGTTTGAGCTTATAGATGCATCACTAGGTGATGAGTATGATAAAGATGAGATACTGAAATGCATTAATGTAGCGTTAATGTGTGTACAAGAGAATGCCATGGATCGACCCACCATGTCTGATATCATCACTATGCTAAGTGGCCAGAGTACGAGTCTTCCTGATCCTAAATAGCCAGCTTTCTTCAATCTGAGGATCACTACTAAAGTAGAAAAGCCATCAGACCTAATAGAGACTTGTAGTGTAAACAACGTAACAATCACAGCTCCATATGGTCGATGATATTAGTTTATGTAAAGAGTAGTATTGAACAAATTTAAATGCAGGCAAAGGAAGATGAGTATTAATCCTTGTATAAAATAGTATTATGATAGGTTTTCATGGTCCGTGAATGCCAAGTATGTAGGAGGACTAGAAAAAAAGAGAGTTCATGGCAACGGTTAATATGTATCGTCTTCACATATTCATTTAAAATAAAAAATATTTTAAATATATCTGTGGCTGAATGTGGTAGTAGGCTATAATTGATTAAATTATAGGAATTGAGAAGATCAAAATCACAAGGGAAACAAAAGAGATTGATATTCAAAAGAAGAAAAAAACAATCGCCAAATACAAATTGTAAATATATATATATTAATATGTTTACTTATATGCATATTTACGTTCCATTTATTTGGTTATTTGATGTAGGAAAATAATTGCCATCATTCCCGTTGTTACCTTTGAACAAGGAAATTAGTGATAATAAACAACCACTCATAATAAACTACTAGGTCTGATGACAAGCTAAAGTGATGGTCTCATTGTCACATAAAGATGTCATTAATTTCTCTTTTATATATATATATTTTCAGGGATTCTATTTAGTATATGTTAGGAAAGAAACCTTTTTAATTTGTTCTATTTAGTATATGTTAGGAAAGACTGCTATTATGTTAGTATTATAAGAGGATGAAAACAGGTGGACTTAACTCCGACTCAAATTGCATCCATATCTGGATGGGTTCAGATACAAGTGCAAAATTGCTACCCGTTCATAATACGGATCTGAATATGAATAGCACTTTTCTATAAAAAATTTGGATCTAAATAGAGAATATCTATTTATCCACATACTA
Source organism: Typha latifolia (assembly GCF_019914945.1). Classification (NCBI taxonomy): domain Eukaryota; kingdom Viridiplantae; phylum Streptophyta; class Magnoliopsida; order Poales; family Typhaceae; genus Typha; species Typha latifolia. The sequence goes on from NC_133095.1 coordinate 10,866,753, forward strand.
TGAATAACTAATTAGTAAATAATTAGTAGTAACCCAAAAACATCTACCCAACCCATTAAAAATTTAAGTTTCCTAACCCTACATCTCCCTCTCTCTCTCCCTCCCTCTTCATCAGCCACTTCCATCATTGTTTGACCTGCTTTGCCTCTTGGTGTGTCTGTTTGCTTTCTATCTTTTCGGTGGATTTTAGATCGTGGAAAATGACAATACTTTCCTAAATCTAGTGCATGAGTTTTGAAGTGAACTCAGCTCAAACTAATGGATTCTTTTTGGGCAGAAAGAGGGAAGCAGTAGTGAGGGTTGAGAGAAAAGGATACTGAAGCTAGAAAAAAAAACATCACTACACCAAAATAATCTTTTATCAACGGTTATTTACTGACTATCTATTTATATGTTAGTATAAATAATTTAATTACAATGCTCATTATTTTTCCTGGCGTATAAGGTGATAGATATTTGGTGAAACATCAGTGAAAATCGAATATACGACTCAGTTTCATAATATTTTCATATAAAATTAATTACATTGCCTAACATTTTCTCTTCAGTACTGTTTCCATATAAAATTAATCAATCTAATAGAGGACTCATAGACGTCTCACAGAGTGATGCGGAGCAAATTCTCATATGAATCATGAGGTTATAAAAGAATATTTGTTAATCCAAACTTGGCTATAAAAATTAAAATTTTGTTTAGTATTTTACGTAAAAAGATCATGTGGAAGCCCACCTAAATGGACAAATGTCTTAGTGGATCTTCCAGGATATTTCTGTAATATTCCTTTTGACGCACTAACGATAAATTTTAGATAAAAAAATTAAAAAGTACTTGATTGAATTCCCTCATTAGCTGCTCTTTTGCCTGCTAGTGGCGACTCTCGATCGAACAGCAATTATAGCGTACACGTTGTAAAAGAAGAAGTGTTGAAACTTCCCCATTGACTGACTTGTGCTAACCTCCACCACCGTCCTCGATCGTTGTTATATCTTCTCATCAAATTAACAAGATGGCTGCTACTGGGAAACAATGGCGTTGTTCCCTCTCCTTTGCAGTTCGTACCAGAAGTTACTCCTCCTGCTATTCTTGCTCATCATACTCCATAATCACACAACCAAATCACAAACACCAGATTTCCCAGACGGGACCTGCTGTGGGATGGATGCATTCTACACAGCTAACAACGCTTTCAGAGCCAACCTCAAGTCACTCTTCCGCACCCTCCTCGCCTCAGACGTCCGCTTCTCTCAGGTCAAGGTAGCCGGCCGAGATGATGACAAAGTGTACGGCTTAACCTTTTGCCGAGGTGACTTGTCCGACGACCAGTGCCGGACATGTCTCAAGACTTCGATGCAAGAGATCCTCCAGCAGTGCTCACGGGACACGACGATCGCCGATCTATACCGCAATTACTGCTTCCTCCGCTACTCCTACAAAGATTTCTACGGCTACTCGGAATCAGGTGATTCCTCTGGAGCCTATTCAGTTGAAAACGCTACGGAACCGCAACTGTTCAGTGACGCCTTAGGCAGATTGATGGGTTCTCTTATTAAGACGGCAGTCAATGGCTCAACTACGATGTTTGCAGCAGAATCGGTGAATTATACTAGCTCCAATAAGATCTACGGGCTGATGCAGTGCACGGGGGACATAACCAAGGACGATTGCCAACGGTGCCTTGATAATAGCAGCTCGGAGATTTCCACGAGGTACAGCGGGAGTGTTGGAGTGACGCAGTATGCAACGTCATGTGTTATTCGGTATGAGTTGTTTCCTTTCTACAATACTACGGCAGTCAGAAAGTTGTCGTCGCCTTCACTGCCAACAACTCCGGCTGCTCCTGTTACTCCGCCGCCGGCAGAAGCGGCTAGTGGAAGTAAGCCAACATTGCGTTCCTAATATTGGTAGTCCTAAATTGATTCCTTTTGTAGTCTGGACTTATAAACTGCATAAACTTCATAATATATATATATATAGACACACGTATATTTATCTACGTATATGCATGCATATGTATATGTATGATTCATTTATTTGGCTATTTGATGTCGGATAATAATTGTTTTTGAATAAGGAAATTAACTAGTGAGAAACAACATTTCTTAGTAAGCTCAGGCAGAATTACTAGGTCTGATGCCAAGTAACAAAATGGGCTCATCGTCAGAAAAACGTCATTAATATCTCTTCTACTGTTTTCTAAGGATTCTATTTCGTAAAGGTTAGGGAAGAAATCTCGTCTCAATTTATATATAAATATAAACATAAATAATATATAAATATTATATATGGCAAATATGATATAATTTGGTTAGATATTTGATATGGTTTTAGAAATTATAGGCCACCTAAAATTTTCTAAGATATCATTTTAATAAGTACCAGTATGTAATAGATATAAAGTAAGGGCATAAACTACCAAAGTAATATGGTTCGCAATCAAAATGCCTCAACAATGCTTAATGAACGATTTATAAATACGGCTGCTTCTTTCAGGTACAGGAGGCAAGATTAAGCTCTGGATTATCATCACAATTACATCTCTTGCATCACTCTTTTCTTTCTCCTTTCTGTATTTTCTATGGATTAAAAGACAAAGACTGGCAAGTAAGTTTGGGGGATATCGGCAATATTAATCTTCTTTTGTTCTATAAGTGGTGTAGTTGCATTTCTAACATGAAAATTAAGGAGCTGCATGAATGATTCAGGACAAAAGAAAGAAAAACTACACGTTGGGCAGCAAATTCTTGGCATCAAAACAGATGAAGAGAACAGTTTAGAGTTTTCTTTGTACGATTTTTCTCACATTGCAAATGCCACAAACCATTTTTCCTCTGAAAACAAACTTGGAGAAGGCGGATTTGGACCTGTTTACAAGGTACTTTCCTTACTCGTTTCACATAAGTTTTCTTATAAGAATCAATAGATAGAGTCATATGATAGACTTATTATTATCCAATTCCGCATTAGAAGTAGATATATGAGTGGGTATATATTTAATTTCTTATGGATATGAACAGAGAGTACTTGAACTGATTTCGCCAACAAATTGACCATATTTGAGGGATTTCTTGTAATACATTACAGGGGCAATTGCCTGACGGTCTTGAGATTGCAGCTAAACGACTTGGTGCTCGTTCCGGCCAAGGTCTTGTGGAGTTTAAGAACGAGATCCAAGTTATAGCCAAGCTTCAACATAGAAATCTAGTTGCTTTACTAGGTTATTGCATTCAAGGAGAAGAGAAGATATTAATCTACGAATACATGCCAAACAAAAGTTTGGACTTCTTTCTATTTGGTTTGTTCTCTTTAGACACTCCACTTATTTTGTAGTGATCTTTTAATTAGACTCGGCCCTTAGCTACATTTAATTTTTCTCAGACAAATCAAGAGGAGCAATGTTAGACTGGGGTAAACGCTTTCGTATTATTGAAGGAATAGCTCAAGGAGTTCTTTATCTTCACGAGCACTCAAGGCTTCGTATCATCCATAGGGATCTAAAAGCAAGCAATATTCTCTTGGACCGTGATATGAACCCTAAGATATCAGATTTTGGCATGGCTAGAATTTTTGGTTCAAATGAGACCCAAGCAAACACGAATAGGGTTGTCGGCACATAGTAAGTATATATAGCTCAACATGCTAGTGAGTGCATCAACTTTTTTAACCTCAATATTTTTTATAACACTTAATAGAATTAACGATCTTTCAGTGGTTATATGTCTCCTGAATATGCTTTCGGGGGTCTTTTCTCGATCAAATCCGATGTCTTTAGCTTTGGCGTATTGCTTCTTGAGATAGTTAGCGGAAAGAGGAATGCAGGTTCTCATCAATATGGCAACTCTCTTAACTTACTTGGCTATGTGAGTAGCCTTAAAATCCTCTTATTTACAGCATCGATCATTTAATTTATGTCATACTGAAATAGTTATTTGCTTTAGAAAAAGAAAACAAAGAAGTATTTCTAATAAGTGATAAACTTATCTCAGACATGGGAGCTGTGGGAAGAAGGCAAATGGTTTGAGCTTATAGATGCATCACTAGGTGATGAGTATGATAAAGATGAGATACTGAAATGCATTAATGTAGCGTTAATGTGTGTACAAGAGAATGCCATGGATCGACCCACCATGTCTGATATCATCACTATGCTAAGTGGCGAGAGTACGAGTCTTCCTGATCCTAAACAGCCAGCTTTCTTCAATCTGAGGATCACTACTGAAGTAGAAAAGCCATCAGACCTAATAGAGACTTGTAGTGTAAACAACGTAACAATCACAGCTCCATATGGTCGATGATTTTAATTTATGTAAAGAGTAGTATTGACCAAATTTGAAAGGCAAAGGAGAAAAAAATGAGTATTATTCATGTAAAATTGTAGTGTGATGGGTTTTCATGGTTTGTGAATGCCACACATAAAGGACTAGAAAAAAAGAGGAGAGTTTATGGCAATGGTTACATATGTATCCCCGATGTATGTACTGTCTTCGCATAGACATTTAAATTAAAAGAATAATTTAAATATTCCTATGGCTGATTGTTGTAGTAGGCTATAATTGAGAAATTATAGAAATTGAGAAGATAAAATTCATAAGGGAAAAAAAGAGATTGTAATTTACCTACGTTATAAGTGGATACAAATATTTATACGATTATAAAGAAGATGCAAGACCAAAAAGTTTTATCAAATCAAAATTTTCTCAGTGCACCATTATTTGAAACAAGTGTCCTACTCCTATTTAAATCTCCACGTTTGCCAAAAGTCTAATATCCTCAATAATCTAGGAGTCACTGAAAAACGTTGGAGTTCTAGTTAGTCACTAACAAAGGATTTAATATCTAATAATTTAGGTCTTGAGTATGAAACCTCCAAAGTTCATTTTATTGTTTAAAATATAAGATTTTCTTTACATAATTGAGAAAATATAATCTTAAGAAAAAGAAACAGAGAGATTGGCACTCAAACAATGAAGAAAAAAGCAATCCATAAAAAATGTAGAAGCTTTGAATTTTTATTTTTTTTGATTGATATGAGCTGAACTTCGGGTAATGTTTACATCCTGGGCCCATTTGGTGCCCATCCTATCTGATATAATAACAAACTCTAGATCCGGAGGTATACTATCTGAGCTACCCTAAACAGATCAGTAGAATATTTCCTTCCTAACTTAGCCAGCCAATCTGCTACCCTATTCCCTTCTCTATAAGTATGCAAAAATTTGATTTTCCTAAAGTACATCAACATCGAGCAACACTCTTGTATTATCTCTCTTAGGCGCTAAGGGCCGATGTCTTTCCCTTGGAATATTCTGATCAGAGCGGAAGCATCGGACTCCACTATCACTTGGTCCCATTGGTCGTAAGCCTCTTTCAAGCCATCCCACATAGTCCACACCTCACAATAACTGGCTAAGTCCCTAATTGTCGGTTTTGCCAAAGCGTGAAGTAGGTGGACCTTATCATCTCTGGCGACGAAACCGGCACCTCACTAGCATTCTCCCTCTTTGAAGGACCTGTTAACTTTAATTTTCACCTAGTCCACGGGGGGGAGGACTCCATCGTACCGTAATGGTGATGCTCTTTTTTCGATCCTGTGCGACCTGCCTCTTCATATAGTCTTGGGACAATACAAAAGCCCTCCTTGCCACCATGCTTGCCTCTTGCCCTAAAAAATCCTGCCATTTCTTTCCTTCCAGATTCCCCATAACGTGACCGTAATGGTAGATTTAACCATTCCATCAATTTTGTGGTCCTTGTCTCATCTATGTGTGATCCAATCCGACCCGACTGCTAACCCTTGCTCGCCACCATTGTTGATCAAAGTTGCTGCACTATCCCATACCTCCAATGCAAACTGGCATGTGTAGAAAAGATGAAATCCCGTTTTGAGGAACAGGCTACACATCTCATAATTTTCGTTAGGCCCAGCTCTCAGTCCATAGAGATAATCACGAGTTGGAACCCGATGCCAAAAGAGTTTCCACAGGAAGGCTCTCATGCGAGGCGCGGTCGCTAGTTACCAAAGTTTGGTCCATCCAGCCTAGGGTTGGGCCTTCTCCTCCTTGAGGTAAGTATAGACTGACTTTGCCTTCGCTTCCCCATTTGCTGCCGGAGCCCAAACCCACGGATCATCAACCTCCCCGCCTCCGGTCTCAAATTGTGGTGATGTCAAAGACGATGCCTTTGTTGAACCCACTTAGGAGTTTATGAACATCCCATATGCCATTTAGCAAAAAATCCGAGACGTGTGAAAATGCCATGCAGCTTCCCACGTTTATCATGCAAGGTTAGCGGCAGAATGGGATCTCCATTGCCCAAGCCTCCTCTAGCACCGGTGTAACCCGTCCATTACCGATGCTTTTGTGAAACCCATCCTCAGCTCGGCTGCCGTTTGGCATATTGCTCGCCAGACCCAAGAGGATTTAGGAGCAAGCTTGGCGTTCCAAGGGTCGAGCGAGCCATACTTGCTTTTCATGATTTGCACCCATGGTGTCTCACGGTCGTAGAGAACACTTAGAATGTGCTTAGTGGTAAGTGCACGCTTAGTGGTTCTAAGGCAGCGAGTCCCATGCCACCTTCCTTCTTTGGCCTAACAAGCGTCTCCTACCTGATTAGATGTAAGCCTCATCTTCTATCGCCTTTCTCCCGTATAACTCGCGCTATTCACATCATGTTTTCAAGGATCGAGTTAGGGATCCATGTTGAACCCATCCAATAGTAGGGTGGCAGTTAAAGTTGATTGCACCAAGGTGATTCTTTCAGCTAATGAGAGGGAATTACGCTTCTAGCCTGCCAACTTTTGTCTCACCTTGTCTACTAGATCCTGATGTCTCGTCACCATAATGTGGTACCCCGAGATCTTAACACCGAGATACATGAATGGCATCCTTGATTGTTTAAGTTTCATGTGAGCACTAAGTTCTTAGCAAGCATCTTCTGGTAGGAGGAAGAGTTTAGATTTTTCGATGTTCACCTTCTAATTAGTTAACTTGGAGTAGTGATTCTCTTGCAGTGCAATTTCCCTCCAACAAGCTGCCTCAACCTTGGAGTTTAGGATAGACGTTAAGACTTGCGAGCAAATAATAAATAGATACAAAGATAATGGACCTTCCCGGAGTCCCCGATGCAGAGTGATCCATCCTACTGTGGAGCCATTAATAATGATCCCAAACCTAGGAGATGTGATGCAAGCTTTGATCCTAACCCATTTGGTAGGGAAGTTCAAGCTTTATGCGCCTGCCCTCGGTCGGCTAGCCCTGGTTCACTACGGTTAGTAGATTGGTGCTTGGGTTGACCGCTGGGATGGGGGGCCCGAGTGTAACCCGCGTTGACTTGTTCGTCCTTGGCTCGACCCGTTGACTTAGTAATCCCCTTCGCCTGTTCCGCTCTTCCCTGGCATGTTCTAGAAGCTTGAGTGGCACCTCCTAGTAGACCTCCCTGACCAGCAGTTCGCCATCTACCGGTGTCAGCCTTAAATTTTCTAGTCACCTTCATCCATGGTCCAAAGGTTGATTGGACCGTGTCCTATTCTTCACCACCCGTTTCATTCTCAATAGAATGTTGTCCAGCAGCCATTTTAGGCTTCATCTCAGGCTTGCTTGTTGGGCATCCATCACTGTCATGTTCGAGCCGACCACAGCTAAAGCAAAATTTTGGCACTCCTTCATAGATGACTCTTTGCATCAAGTTGTTGTCTTTTGTACCTAGCCAAATAACTTGCTTCAAAGGTTGACCCATGTCCACCACTGTGCAGACCCGAGCAAACCTGCTTCGAGAATGATCAAGAGTTATTTCATCAACTCGTAAGGGTTTGCCAAAATACGGCACAACTGGAATTAGAAATTCTAACTCCTAGTATTCTTGCGAAAGATCTAGGAGTTGAATCAATACCGAGGCAATAGTGAAGGCTTCTAGGGACAGCTGAAAATTGTCATTTCACTGTATAAGATTAAGGACCTTTCCCTCTAGCGTCCATGGTCCATTTGTTAAGAGGTACGTCATATCTTCTTCCTTATTGAAACAGAAGATATAGAATCCCTCAGCCATATCCAAGACAACAAAGCCATCTATACCATTCCATAACTTAGCTAGCATACTCTTCAACTGAGGTAACGGGGTGTAAGATCCCATAAACCTTCCAAATAATGACAACGTCCACCTCGCCTTGCACCTAGCAAGCATAGTTAGATCAATTATCACGCAGTCCTCCGTCTGCTATTTTAGTTTGGCCAGTATTTCTTTCGGAATCCTCCCAAATTGGCTTTGCTTGTTGTCTTTTCCAGAGACCACCGAGGTCCAAGACTTCCTTACATTATTGCTTGTTTGTGGCTTGCCGGGGTAGGTGGAGTTTGGCATGCTCGTCCTAGTTGTAGAGCTTGGTTGTTCCGGCTCTGAGGCTTTGGACAAGAACGCACGGCGAAGCTCGACGTCTTCACCTCCCGCAGGGTCCTGTGGAGCTTTACCGTCGTTCATATCCTCTCAGTATTTTATCTCTTGTGGATTTCAGAAATGGTCGAAGCTCTGAAGATTTGAAATGACCCCTTTATCTTCTAAGGGATTCACATATCTTCATTATATAGTGTTTGTGTACAACCAAAGAGAAGGTGGTATGACAATGCAAAGCATGGATCTCAAGGATGAGTACTGGTTTTGTGATAATCCTTTGGTTAACAAATCTACAATTTGGTGAAGTGATTACTTTTGCTATTTTTTCGCTAACAAAATGAACATCTATTTCAGTGTGTTTCCATTTGTTGTGCATAATCGCGTTAGATGCTATAATTACTAGAATTAGATGAACTACCCTCATCGATAATTACTGCTCTATATCCTTTCTACTACATTACGGCAATCAACAAGTTGTCATCATCTCCACCGGCAATGACTTTGGTTGCCCCTATTTCTCCTTTGTAGAAGAAATTAATATGAATCAGATATGGATCGATCTGAACGTAAAAATATTATAGTATTTTTATAGATGTTAGCAGCACGAGTTAATGTTCTAATGACTTTATTTTTATGTGAATTTAAAGTCGCAGTCAAAAACTAAAAATAAAACAGTAGAGCAAGGTCAGAACTGGATAGATTTGTAAATATTCAACATTATAATGGTTGTCTGAGTGTGGCGAATGATCGTAAAGTATGGTGGCTTGTGGAGAAAGATGGTGGCTAAGGTTTAGGTGCTTTGAAGGGATCTAAGGTTACGATCTATTCCTATGAAAGTAAGAACAATCTAATGGCTATAAGAAAAGATAAAAGTAATAATAATAATAATAAATTAGCTAAACTCAAGATTTATTTAATGATAATAATTATCTCATGATTATTTCTATTAATAGAATTAAAATCATAGCGGATTGGGTCTAATTTGCCCTATTGGGCCTGCATCTACTTTAATTGAAATTTAAAGCAATAAGCAAATCCAACTAACTAATTCAATTTAACTCGACTTGACTCACACTCACCTGACTCGATTGACTTAACCCATATGGTCGGATCGTATCAGAAGCGATGAGTGGAAGTAAGCCAAGATTGCACTCCTAATATTAGTGGCCCTAAATTGACTCCTAATATATCTTTACACGTATAATTTATCTATGTATATTTACTATATATGCATGTGTATATGTATGTCTATGCTTACGTTTACATATATGTATATTTACGATCCAATTATTTGGCCATTTGATGCAGGAAAATAATTGCCATCATTCCTTTGGTTACTTTTGAATAAGGAAACTTGTGATCATAAACGACACTGTCTTATGAGCAGGGCTAAGGTGATTTTATTTATAGAGATAGTGGTAGTGATTTGGTAGTAGAATTAATGGAGATGATGAGATCATAGGATGAGAGCAGAAGGGATAATAGAGATGATGGCGTGTGGCACATCTGTAATTTAGAAAGAAAGAAAAAGGAGAAGATAGCCAGTCATAAAGAAAAAGGTGGATTGACGAATGAGGAGGAAAGAGCTAACCGATGTCTAAGGTTTGAGGAAGGAGGGAGAAGATGGCCGACCTTACTCGACTAGGGGGGTCGACAGTCAAGATGGAAAAATGGTGTTGACTTGATAGCGTCGGTCTTAGATCGAAGGAGAAGGTTGAGAGAGATAAGACAGGAGATGATAGAAATGTCAATATTCTTCCATAATCCCAAAATGACTGCCTTCCACTTATTTAGAAGCTAACCAAAATTTAAAATAATTTAAATTAACTCTAACATAATGATTTTAGCGCTAGACGTTCGAACATCATTGGATTGGCGTTCGAATGTTGTTGGCCAGGCTGTAGTCTCTATTTCGTGTGTTCGAATGCAAGGCTTTGTGGCCATTTGAACGCCAAAACCTAAGAGCACTTATTATCCTACGGGATTGTGGCGGTCAAACGTTAGCGGTGGCTGTTCGACTATCAAAACCCAAGAACACTTATTCTTCAATGGAATTGTGGCTCGAGAGCCTTATTCTTCGACGGGGTTTTGAGATTTGAACGTCATCTAGTGCCATTCAAACACTATAGCCCGAGATTGCTATTGCTGGCATAAAAATCCCGATGATAACTTGCTTTACTCAACGAACCCAATGTCCCCTATGAGGTGACCCAATCGGGCCCGAATTACATCATGTTGCATAATAAGCTCAAGCAGAATTACTAGGTTTGATGACAAGCTAAAGAGATGGTCTTATTGTCACATAATTTTATTTAGTAAATGTTAGAAAAGAAACCTTTTTAATTTGTGGTATAGTGTAAGATCAGATAAGTAGGCTATTGAAATAATCAAGCCGACAACTATGGTAGTATTGTGTTTAGAGGGTGAAAACAAGTCAGCTTAACTCCGACTCAACCCGCATCCACATCTAGAATGGTCTGGACACGGATAGCATTTTTCAAAAACAATTTAGATCTAGATACGAAATTTATATTGGATACGGGTACAGATAGTGAATATCCATTTACCTGCTTACTATAAATAACTAGTTAATAAATAATTAATAGTAACCCAAACACATCTACCCGACCCATTAAAATTTTAATTTTCCTAACCCTACCCGTAATCCATAACCCATAAGCCATCTCCATCTCTCTCCCTCCCTCCCTCTTCAACAGCCACCTCCATCGCTATTTGACCTTCCTTGCCTCTTTGTGTGTTTGTTTGCTTTCTAGCTTGTTGGTGGTTTTAGATTGTGCGAAATGACAAGCTTTTTCTAAATCTAATGTGCAGAATTTTGAAGTGAAATCGAGCTCAAACTAATCGAAATCTTTGGGTGTTTTTGTTCTATTCAGAAAACTGTCCCAAGTTTATTTATAAAATTTATGTTATATCTGATGCTTTATCTGTTGTTTATTGACATCACTGAACTTTTCTTTTTTGACCCATTGAGATCACAATATTGATCTTTGTGTATCCATGTAAGCTACAAAGAAGCTAAAATTTTGGGTTAAATTTTTTTATGCCTAAAATCACTTTAAGATATTTAAAAAAGTCTCAAATCAGTCTTTATACTTATAATTAAAATGAGATTGTTAGTTCTCTATTAAATTTAACCTAGTACTACGACTATTTCGATCATTTAGCTGTATTATTTCAAAACCTACATGTCTTCTCTAACAAACACAATAGGGGTATTTTAGTTATTTTAATATCATTCAGTTAAATTTAACAGAAAAAATAATAATTTTATTTTTAGTCATAAGTATAAGGACTAGTTTCAGACTTTTTAAAATATAAAAAAATAAAGTAATTTTAAACATAAGTACATAAGAGTAAAATATAATTAACTCTAGAATTTTATATTTGGTATCATACCACAAGGATCGACATTTATTTAATTGCTCGTGCATTTTTCTTCTAGTGAGAGTATTTGGGATCACCGAGGGCAAATATTAGAAGTTAATTATAATATTTAAATATCTATATTTATTTAGTTAGAATATTATTTTAAATTTTGCTATTAAAAAATATGATATCCGGGTTTAGTACTATCTAATCCATATGGAAACTAATTTTACCATTAATTATAATCCCAAGCCACGTTATTGTGGAGGTTGGGAAATATATCCTTTCAAGTTTATGTGATCATGGAAATGATTTTATACATCATAACCACCTTAAATCTTATCTATCTTATTTGTTAATTTATACATTCCTTCATCCTCTAAATCCATTTAACTATAATTAATCTTAGTTTAGCATTATATATTTAGTGTATGGAGTTACAAAATGAACTTAGACTAGATGTATCTATCTAGATAAGAGGCTATGTTAGGATTTTAGTGTTACCAAATGTGTATACATTTACGCATGCAGATGTGACGTTTACGCATACAAAGATTTATATTTGGCAGTTTGAACGCGTTTCAAAAAATTAGTCATCATATTCGAATGCACTCAGGCGGCATTAGAATGTTCCCATGTAACTTGCAAAATTTAAGAAAAAATATTGACCTTATTTTGAAGAAATATTTGTCTTATTTCTAAGATGTATTTATCTTATTTTCAAGCTAGGTAAACCGTGGTTGTTTACCTAATTTGGAGTTTTTTCAGGTAATTTTTTTTGTGTTTGTGATTATTTTTTTGACGCTTTATTTTTTGATTCATTCTTAGAACATTTATTACGTTTTTTTAATTAGTATCATAACATATCTAAGAATTCGCATAAGTTTATATTATTCAAGCTCATTGAATGTTCATCCTCTTGGCCTATGAGATTTAATCAAAACGCTGTAACTATTAGTCTGTTCATCTAATAGAGTTTAAGTCCTCAAATAACCTAGTTAGCTAATATAGTATGAGTTCTGTTCTTTTGTATATTAAATGCTGCTAATATTTTCTATGTTGAGAATATTCTCTACAAAGGATTAGAAGGTTTTTTTTTTTGTTTGGCAAATACCGTGAATAGGAAGGATTCAATTAGCAAATATAATCCTTTGACTAGTTGACTATCAATCCCCGTTCATGCTTTACTCGCGTTCTTATTATGGCCGCCAACTTTTCTTTTATATTCTGATATTTCGTACCAGCTTTGCAAGTTTTAATATATTTTTCTTGCACGGTATGGAATCGAATAGTAATAATTTAAACTTTTAGTGGCAAGCAAGTAAAAGCTCCAAAAAATACTTGAGAGAAATTTATATATAATACATTGTCTTTTAACGAAACTATGATTTGCACCGTATATTTTCGCTGTTTATAAATTGAGTCATTTAATTTAGCAAATACGTATAAAAAATTATTTTGCGGTTAGATTTATTAGTTAAACTTAATTTAAGTTAACTATACTAAGAAAATTATAAAATACAATCAACTAAGTCATACTAAGGGTGTTTTGTCATTATAAAAATAAGAGCATTTTAGTTATATTAAAAATAAAATATATATATTTAACATAGAGTATTTTATGTACGTATTCGTTAAATTATAAGGCTCGAAATATAAATAATAAAAATGTAAAGTATAAATTATAATTTAATTAAAATATAAAGTGTTATATGCAAATTTCTCAATAGCGACGTGTCGTATAAATATATAATTTTGTTAGTATCATACGTCTATTCATACTCAGGTAATAAATTACAACTTATTAATCCAAACTTTACTACTATAAAAATTAAAATTTCGTTTAGTATTTTACGTAAAAAGATATATCTAGGTGGATCTTCTGGGATATTTTTATAAGTATTCCATTTGACACACTAACAAACTTTTAGATTAAAGAAATAATAAATACTTGATGGAATTCTATTCTCTTGCTGCTCTTTCGGTCTGCCATTGGTGAATCTCCAACATCAATTATAGCGTACACGTTGTAGAAGAAGACTTCGAAACGTCCCAAGAATTAATTATCATTACCTGAGGCCACGACTAAGAATTGCAATAGTATTCTGGAAGTATTTCATTAAAGATATGAGACTTTCTAGGAAGTCTTTCGAAGTCCCTAAGATATATAATATACTGAATGACGAAGACTACCTTTCGATTAAATATCTATCTTCTCATCAAATAACAAGATAGCTTGCTACTGGGAAACAATGGCGTCGTTCCTTCTCTTTCCTAGTTTGTACCCCAAGCTACTACTCCTGCTCGTTATACACCAGAGTCCCACAACCAAGACACAAAACACCAGACTTCCTGGAGTTGAAATTATGTGAGATGGATGGGGACTACAGAACTAACAATGCTTTCAAAGCCAACCTCAAGTCACTCTTGTTAAAAATATCGTGTATTTGATATGCATATTTTATTAATTTTAAACTCAGATTTAAGTGGGAGCCACATATTATTAATGATGGATTAATATAGAATTAAAAAATCTCAAATAATACTTTAATATTATATATTTATTTACTCAAATCTATGAAGAGAAGTGAATAAAAATTGACTTTAAAATTAGTATCATAACAATAGAAAATAAAAAAAATGAGTTTAACACTACATTATATATTTAAGAAATGTTAATATAATATACAAGTGTTAAACTTTTCATGAGCTTAAAAAGAAGGAAAAGGGAGGTCACATGTAGATGTTAATATGATATATAAGTGTAACATTTTTATGGGCTTAAAAAGAAGAAAAAGGGCACGGCATGTGCTTTGCATGTGCCCTACCTCACCTTTCTTTCCCCAACTTGCTTGACTAAAGGGGTTCTCATTGTGAGACAGAGGACGAGAGAGGGGTAGGCCTAAGGGCCCCTAGCACACGTCACCGACGATGTGCAAGGTGGCCGACCCCTCGGGGAGAGGGTTGCCGCCCCTTCTCTCTTTATTTCTTCCTCTTTTGGCTCACTCCTCTCCTTCTACCTTTCACTGAGCCCCCCTCACCATCCGACCATCGACTAGATCGCTGCCATGGCTAGAGTCGGTGAATCGTTTTTAAGCCCTCCTTCCTCGCTCCATCGTCTTTACTTTCGTATTTAGTGTAGTGTCGTGGTGCTTTGCATGCTTGTGGCCACCGACCTTGGGTGTGACTGATTGGGCCGACAGCAGCGGTTGGTTGACCAATTTCGGCCACCAGTGAGCTAGGCAGAGGGAGGGATCCCTTTTGAGCTCCTTCTCTTGATTTGAGAAGGCTTAGTAGGGCCTCGAGAAAGGTGCCCAATTCGGCACCGGTGAGGCCCTCCCTCCTCCTTCCCCGTCCTTCACCATGTCTGCTTGGTGCCTCGCCGTGCCCTTCCTCGAGCCATCAGGCATTGGCTAGTGGCTATGGGGAGTTGTCGAGATTGAGGGGCCCTTTGTGGCATCTCCCTTGACATGAACCCCTTCGTTTGTAGATGTTAGGCATCGGCTAATCGCCTGCAAGAGGTCCCCCTCATAGGAACGGTTTCGAGGTGGGAGGGGAAAGAGCCCCCTCTCAAACTCGGTCTGAGCCCCAGCCTCATCTGGCTTGGGATTGCCTTCGGTTGAGCTACATTTGGCCCAGCCTAAGTGCTCAGGATCGAGATCGGGCTAGGCTTGGCCTATCTTGAGAGTTCTGAATTAGGTTGGGCTTTCCCTAGCTCGAGCCTGATCCCCTTCAGGCAAGGCTCTACCCTAAGCCCATTTGAACTGTAGGCTAGCCCGATCCGTCCCCTGGGCTAGCGTAACTAGGCCCAACCCAACCCAAATGGCTGGGCCAGCTAGTTAGGGCAAGCTCGAGCCTTTTATGGGCATTTTTCTTTCCTTATTTCTTCTTTTCTTTATTTTCTCTCTTTCATTACACCTTTAATATCGAAATATAGGTGTTGACCTAGTATTTTGTCATAGAGCTCCCTAAGACTAGTACCCACCTCAGAATAGGCTGGGATTAGTGTGATATAGCTTATCGCTAGAGAATTTTAGTGAATTTAGACAAGTGGTTTATCAACCCTTATTGTTATTACTTGATATGATATGTTATAGTTTAAATAATTATTTATAACATGATAGTGTGATTAATTACCATTCTGACACCTATTTATTTAACATGCTGCTTGACATAACTACTATTATTTTGATTGTTATGTATACTCATTAGTATGTTAGATATGATAACCTCCACTATTCTATTTTGCTAGTCGTGTTTTATCTTATCATGCCACTAGCATGCGAACACAACCATAAATAAAATGATCTCTATGTCTTGATAATACCCGACGCCTCCCCAATGATAGTACCCGACGCCTCCCCAGTAATAGTACTCGACACCTCCCTAGTAAAGGGGTTTTAGAGAGTGGGTGAAGGGTTTGTGAGAGCGATAGCTGATGTTTGGAGACAGTGTGAGTAGTTAGGTTATGCTAGGTTAAATATTTAATATATATATATCGGCGGGTTGATTCGACCCGACCTGACCCATCTACTTCAACAAGTCAAACGGGTAAGTATTCTAAACTTAAACACGTCTCAATTATTAAACTAGTTGGGTAGATTGATTCGTTGATGACCTAAATTCAATTAGAATAATCCCAAATTCGATTAACAGCCATGTGTAAGCGTATTGGGTTACCTGGTTGGGTCAATTTTTGCTACCCCTAATACCTATCCGCCTAATGGTGCATACCAAGCTAAATATATTGCACACATTAATATAGCATTGCATGCATTACATACATAGAATATTTTATTTTATCTACGATCTATTCTTTTATTATATTTTAGATCAAATCTAAGAGTATTTTAATAAATTATTCTTCTTTCTTTCACTTTATATTGCATCAAACATAATTATTACATCATTATCTCAAAATACAGCTAAACATAAAATAGTTATTCCTAAAATAAATTTTTTTATTTTAGTAGTAATATTTTTTATTTGTTCTACTTCTTTTCACCTTTATTCCTAATGTGAACAATACGTCAGAGCATTCATTTGATAATCCTTTAGTTGACTGCCAATCCTTTACAAAAAAAGTCTCCCTTCATGTTTTGCTCGTGTTCTTATTAACACCACCTTTTCTTTTATATTCTGATCGTTTCTTTCCAGCGTTGTATTTTTGTATTTTTTTTCCCTTGCGGGTATCTTATTATCCGTTTTTGGTTAATGTAAGCTTTTCTTTTCAGAAAAAAAAAAGAAAAGAGAAAAGAGAGCAATGTGGCAATGAGAGGGGAGTTTTTTTCAGAATAATTGCAAGATGCAGCTTTGTAATGTGCAAAATGTATATGACATTGTGTAGGGATAACTTTGACACATATTATCTTTATAATGGCATCTTTATTTTACTAAGGATAAGTATGGCACTTCCAAGAATATATAGAGAGAATAGTGATAATATAAACTTTCAGTGGGAGGTATGCATATAGGCATCTCATTTGTAGAGTTATTTCTTATTTAGACGACTGCTTGTGTGCTCTCCAACATAAACTATAACTGCTGTTGTACATTCTTATCAAATTAACAAGATAGTTGCTTGTCATGCCCAACTAAAATTATGGTTGCTGTGCGGCTAACAAATTGATCAAAAATATTAAGTCTATAACATGCTACGAAACAATGGCGTCGTTCCTCTCATGTCTGATTTGTACCCGAAGCTACTCCTCGTACAATTCCTGCTCGTCGTAATCCATAGTCCCACAACCAAATCACTAACACCGTTGAACTCCTGTGGGACAGAAGACACAGCAAATTTCAAAGCCAACCTCAGGTCACTCTTCCGCACCCTCCTCGCCTCAGATGTCTCCTTCTGTCATGTCAAGATAGCAGCTGGCCAAAATGCTGACAAAGTGTACCGCTTAACCTTTTGCCGAGGTAACTTGTCTGTCGACCAGTGCCGGACATGTCTCAAGGCGGACATGCAAGAGATGCAAGAGATCGTCAAGCAGGACTGCTTCCTCCGCTGCTCCGACAAGGATTTCTTCGGCTACTCGGAATCAGGTGATTCTTTTACAGCCTGTTTGGCTGAAAACGCTACGGAACCGCAACTGTTCAATGACGCGTTAGGCAAAATGCTTGAACAATGCTTAGTCAACAATTCATAATTCCGGCTTTTGTTTCAGGTAGAGGAGGCAATAATAAGCTCTGGATTATCTTTACAATTGCATCATCTCTTATATCATTCTTTTCTTTCTCCTTCCTGTGTTTTCTATGGATTGAAAGAAAAGGACGGGCAAGTAAGTTTAAGGGATCGACATCCTTGATATTTTATCTTGGTGTAGTTGCATTTGTGACATGAAAATGAAGGGACTGTACGAATGATTCAGGACAAAAGAAAGAAAAACTACATGATGAACAACAAATTCTTGGCATCAAAACCGATGAACCAAGTAGGTTCTGGAGCAGTGAAGAGAACAGTTCAGAGTTTACTTTTTACGATTTTTCTCAGATAGCAAATGCCACAAATCAATTTTCCTCCGAAAACTTACTTGGAGAAGGCGGATTTGGACCTGTATACAAGGTAGTGTATGTAACCTTTTCTTACTCGTTTCACATCCACTAAAAGATGCATTTCCTCAAGCATTTTCTTGAAGTTTAATTTTCATCATGCTCAAGTTTTCCATTAAGAAAATATGTAGTAGATATATTATTGTCTAATTCCACATTAGAAGTAGATATATGTGTGCAAATATATCTAATTTCTTACGGACATGAACAAAGGGTACTTGAACTGATTTTCCCAACTAATTGACAATATTGAGGGCTTTCCGTGATACATTATAGGGCCAATTGGCTGAGGGTCTTGAGATTGCAGCTAAAAGACTTGGTGCTCGTTCCCGCCAGGGTCTTGTGGAGTTTAAGAACGAGATCCAAGTAATTACCAAGCTTCAACATATAAATTTAGTTGCTTTACTTGGTTATTGCATTCAAGGAGAAGAGAAGATATTGATCTACGAATACATGTCAAACAAAAGCTTGGACTTCTTTCTATTTGGTTTGTTCTCATTAGACACTTCAATTATTTTATACTTATCTTTTAATTAGACTGGTCCTCAACAGCTTCTAACTTTTCTCAGACCAAACAAGAGGAGCATTGTTAGACTGGTGTAAGCGCTTTCGTATTATTGAAGGAATAGCTCAAGGGATTCTTTATCTTCACAAGTACTCAAGACTTCGTATCGTCCATAGAGATATAAAAGCAAGCAACATTCTCTTGGACCATGATATGAATCCTAAGATATCAGATTTTGGCGTGGCTAAAATTTTTGGCTCAAATGAGACCCAAGCAAACACAAACAGAATTGTTGGTACTTAGTAAGTATATATATATAGCTCAACATGCTAATGCGTTTAACTTTTTTAACCACAATATTTTTGATAACATCTATAGAATTAACTATGTGTTTTAGTGGTTATATGTCTCCTGAATATGCTTTCAAGGGTCTGTTCTCGATCAAATCTGATATCTTTAGCTTTGGAGTATTGCTTCTTGAGATAGTGAGCGGAAAGAGGAATGCAGGTTTCCACCAATATGGCAACTCTATTAACCTACTTGGCTATGTGAGTGGTCTTACAATCTTCTTATTTATAGCATCATTTGATTTATTTCATAACGAAATGGTTGATAATTATCTTCCCTGGTTTGCTTTAGAAAACGGAAATAGAGGAGTATTTCTAATTAGTGTAATGAAACTTATCTCAGACATGGGAGCTATGGAATGAAGGCAAATGGCTTGAGCTTATAGATGCATCACTCGGTGATGAGTACGACAAAGATGAGATACTAAAATGCATTAATATAGCATTAATGTGCGTGCAAGAGAATGCCATGGATCGACCCACCATGTCCAGTGTCATTGCTATGCTAAGTGGCGAGAGTACAAATCTGCCTAATCCTAAGCAGCCAGCTTTCCTCAATCTGATGACCACTAATGAAGAAGAGGAGCCACTAGACCTAAGAAGAATTTATAGTGTAAACAACGTGACAATCACAACGCCATATGGTCGATGATATTAGTTTATGAAAAGAGTAATATTGAGCAAATTTGATTGCAGGCAATGGAGTGTGAAGTCACACATATAGGAGGAGTAGGAAAAAAAGAAGAGAGTTTATGGCAATGGTGATAGGGCTCAGCTTAGACTGAACCCAAGGTGGAGGCCGGTCGGCTTGGGCTTCCTTCAGGCATGGGTGCAACCCAATTATTTTAATAAGCCTATATTTTATTTTAAACCCTGTTGTTATGTTATCTAATTTCTAGTCCTAGTTGTTTTAATTTGATTAGCTTGCTGCTCTTGAGTCGAATAATATTGGACTAGCCAAGCCAATTAGGAGTGGCCATTGCGCACTCTTTTGGACTATTTCAGAATATTTTCTAATTTTGAATTCCTTCTCATCTCTCCCTCTCCTCTCTCTAAGCCGAGAACCCCACGATCAATGGTCGTGGCCACCACCACCATTGGACTACCCTTTCATCCGACCGACCCCGCTCATCCCAGAGAAATGGTCACCTTCTTCCCCGTCTAAATCTCTCCCCCACGCTCTTCATCACTATTTTCCCATCAGCCCCATCCATTATGTTTTTGGTTACTATTTTAATTATATCTTTCGATCTAACCAGCCAAACATCGTGATCTTAGATCTATTGGATTCCTCTCTTCTAGAGGAACAAGATATCAAAATGTTATGAGGTTCTAATGGTTAGATCTCCTTAAATCTCACTCGAAAAATTCACCCTAGAATCCTCCCAAACACCATTACAGATTGTATCAAGCAAATTCCTAACAACTTTGGTATCAGAGCATCATCAGTCTTCGGCGTGCTTTCCCTACATGGCAACGACCAGATATGTGGCTCGGAGAAGAAAAGAAGGTCTCATGGAAGAGAGACCCAACTATGGCCGATCGACCACCCATCCACCCGCGGATGAACCCCACCGTGGGGAGATGACAACAACGACTCCTTCTAAAGTTCCAACCATCAGCGATGCTGACATAGCCCTCCTCATGCAGGCTCTTATCACCAGCACCACAGAGAACACTACTGGGTTGAGGAGGATGAGTGAGAAGTAAGATCGGATGATCGAGAGCATGAATCTATTGATGCCGGAGAGCTCCAACCATAGAGCGACACCAAAACCACCACGAGCTCAAGCGGAGGCACCTCCATGGCGTGAAGCCTTGCTGCCCATACATGTGGAACTCAGGCTTGAGCACATGACAACCCTTGGACCAGCCATGGTGGAGCCAATTCATCATCCCGCATCAAACGGGTGCTAACCGATGACGGCTATCCTCCCGTCAAGATTGTTTGTTCATGAGGTCGATATCACAAGGAATTATGTGATTAGTTGCTCCGGAGTGTCAGGACACCAAGTGGGATCAATGGGATCAACAAACTATATAGCAGCAAAGGCTTTGTGTAGTCTGGGAGGTATCATCCTCCAAAGCAAAATAATGATTAGCCTTGTGATTAGGAAGGCCACATATGTAGCAAATCACTTGTGAAGATACAGAACGACCACGAGACCTCCTCGAGTCCCACGATAAGGTGGACCACAACCATGAGATGGGGCAAAGTAACCCCGATCACCTCGATGTTGAGGCTTGCGACCTCTCCCTCGAGTATAATGAATATAGAACCAAGTGCAGTAGCAGTTTGATGGGCGACTTGATGCTGAGGCACAGTTCATGATCAAGGAGGCCATAAGACTCATCAAGAGTAGAATTGTCACTACAAGGATTGATGGTAGAGGCTACGGGATCATACTCAGGACCAAGTCCACGAGTAATACGTAGAACCAAATCATCAATCACTCCTGACTGGCCGGTTTGCTAGAGCCAGAGCCAACATGTTGCCATGTTGGAAAAAAAAAAAACTCAACAACTGATTTTGACCCTTTTGGACGAAAAAACTGCAGCTTGGTTTTCATGTTTTGAACACGAGCACAGGTATAGGACCCATATACCTTTTCTAGGGTGATCCATACATCCCTACTAGTTTCTTGGTTAATGATTTGAGAGAGAACAACATTAAACCAACCTAAGACCAATTGGACAGTTCCTGCGACAAACCCAAGAACACCATGACTTCGAAGAACGGGAGTGACCTGAGTTTCTCACAGGAGGTAGTTATTGGCCGAGAGCTTGGTGGAGACTTCTTGTTTGATGGACTTGATAATGGGCAGGGAAGCTTCAGTTGAAGGTAGAATATTGGTGGTGCTGGAAGAAGAAGCTGCACTAACCATAGAGAAAGGGGAAAAAAGCTACCTGATTAGAGGAGGGATAAGACTAAAAATACCATCCATGTAGAAGCTCTCAGGATTTGAAATGATCCCCTTATCTTTCATGGGACTCACGTATCTTTATTATCTAGTATTTGTTAGTACAACCAAAGAGATAAAATGTTACAATAGAAGGTTAAGAGAGAGCTGATAACAGATGGTTACAGTTGACGATGAGTAATTCTATATAATATTCCAGTAGATATAAGGGGGCAAAAGTTACATTTTTTATACAATTTACCTACGTTCAAAAGCAGATAAAAATATTAATCGACTATAAAAGATAAAAGAATGCATTCTTGCTCATCATACTTCTTACTCCTCTTGTCCTATTATGTGTATTCCCGCTGTTCGACGAATGCAGACTACATAAATAATAGTACTTTCAAAGCCAACCTCGATCCTCTTCTCCTCCCTCAAAGCAACGGATGCATAGAGTAGCATCTAACTTTTTTTTACTTCCTAAGAGTTGCTTATTGTTTTATCATCATGTTTTAGTAAAGAATATCGGATGTTGTGACTAATTAGGTCTCTATACACGATTTGTACACGATTTGTACACGATTTCTAAAGTCGGAGAATGGTCTCGGAATCATAAAATAAAGAAGAAAAAAGAGAGCTCCTGCGAATCTTCAACAAGGAAATCTAGAATTAATGAAACCTTTGGTAGTCGCCATCCACTAGTTAATGTGGTCCCAATCTAGTATCGTGTGAAAGAGGGTGATGAATGATAGAATAATCACTTCCGGTATTGGAAAACTGGAAAATCTTATCCTAGAAAAACTCGTTCACGTGAATCTTACAGCCGAAATACAGACGTTCATAGCATTATATATTCTAATTAAAACAGCTGTTTACTGGCTCTGAGCTTGCTTTGGAGATCCATGTATTAAGTCAAGTGGTATGATCTTATACTGTGAACCAACATATATGTTGTAATATTGACGTCTAAAATGAAACAGACGGCGTGTGCTAAACCAGGCATGCCTATTGCCTGGCAATAGATTTCCTACTCATAAAAGAAGGGGAACTTACATTTCGGACCTTATCCCATGTTTTGGATTTTATTCTCAAGATTATCCTGCGTTGACAAATTTGATGGAGCTCATCGTATCAAAACCAAGATCCCTATCATCAAGCTTAATATTAAAGAAATATTCTCTTATTGATAAGAGTGGGTGTGAATCACAAATTGGAAAAAAGGCCTGAAATATATATTTTGTAAAATATATTTTAAAAACTAAGAACCCATTTCGTTGCCTATTGACGCTTGTAATTTTCCCATTATCCCACCACCCAGTTCTTTGACATCAAACAATGGCGTTCCCTCTCCTTTCCAAACCACTAGACCTCCTCTTCCTCCTCCTCCAATACTTGTTCTTTCTCATAATACTTCATAATCCCATAACCAAATCACAAAACCTTCTATTTTACACCGATTGCCCAACGGATGCAAACTACACAAGAAATAGTACTTTCAAAGCCAACCTCGACGTCCTCTTCTCCTCTCTCTACTCCGCCGCCTCGGTCTCCGGCTTCTCCGACGACACCGTCGGCCAGCTTCCCGACAAAGTTTACGGCTTAGCCATATGCCGTGGAGACTTGTCATTGGAGGAGTGCCGGAAATGTCTCAACACCTCCATGCAAGAGATCGTTGCACGTTGCCCGCATGGCATGAGCTCCGGCATATGGTATTTTCGTTCGCATTTTGAATTCAATGGATAGATGAATATTTTTGATAGAATCATATTCAAAACCTTCTGTTCTATTAGCTAAAGATCATAACTCTTCTACTGTTTGATATTATATTCTACTAGGTACGATTACTGCTTTCTCCGCTACTCCAACCAAAGCTTTTTAGGTTTCATGGACACGGATTTATACAATTACGATTGGACTGGATCAAAAGTTACGCAACCAAAACTGTTCAACGAATCGCTTGCTAAATTGATGAATTCGCTTACCACTAGAGCAGCATATGGCTCGCCATTAATGTACGCAGCTGGATCAGTGAACTATACTGACTTTAGTAAGATTTATGGGCTGCTAATGTGCACGAGGGATATTTCAAAGGATGACTGTTTCCGATGTCTGAAGTTCTTCATTGGGGAGATTCCGGTATGTTGCAATGCGAGGGGAGGAGTAAGGGTGTATGCATGGAATTGTAACATACGCTATGAGTTATATCCTTTCTATAATATTACAGCCGTAGATAATACTTCATCCCCACCGCCGCCACCGCTTCCATTGCCACCGCCGGCGGCGCCGCTCTCTCCTCCGCCCACTAAGGACGATGGTGGGGGTAAGTCTCAGTTTTCTTGATAAATGATAGCGGCTGATCCAGTATATCTGATGAAATAATAGAAAGGATAGGTCTCAACTCTTCTCTATTTATTTTTGGAAGGTTGTTTAGCTTACTTATGTTAATTACTTGTGCCAAAGAGAACTATTTCTACAGCTATCATTTGCAACTTTCTTTGCAGCTTCTTGCAATGCGTTTGAAGATATAAATTGCATAAACTGCCTTCATAGACATAAAACACACAGATATATACATCAGACTGTTGTGCTATTTGTCATGAAGAATGCTCAGACATACTATTTCATTTTGTTTAGGAAAAGGTGGAGCTACCAACACAATTGTTATTATTGTCATAGTTGTGGTTGGTGCATTGTGTCTTGCCCTTTTTCTCTTTATCTACTTGTGGAGAAGAAAACGAGAGAAAATTTTATACTCAGAACCTCACTTATTTGATTTGGACACTCTCAAAGCTGCCACTAATAACTTCTCTGTAAAAAATAAACTTGGAGAAGGTGGATTTGGACCCGTCTATAAGGTGAATCTCCAACTCAAAGCGCCCAAAATTAATTGTTTCTGAAATCTAGAGCAATATACACAACTTGATTATATGCATATACATATATGATCCCTCCTTATTTGTTAATTGATACAGGGGACTCTGCAAGATAATAAGGAAATAGCTGTGAAGAGGCTTTCGAGAACCTCACGCCAAGGACTAGCAGAGCTAAAGAATGAGGTAGTCCTGGTTACCAAGCTTCAGCATAGAAACCTTGCCCGGCTTCTGGGATTTTGCTTAGAAGAGGAGGAGAAGCTTCTTGTCTATGAATACCTCCAACATAAAAGTCTAGACAAAATTCTATTTGGTAGCTTCATTAATCCGATGGTTCTCTTCCTAAGCATATATAGTAGCAGTTCCATTTTGAAACTTCTGGTTTAGCTGTTCAGTATCTTTTGCAGTATCACAATTAACTTATAATTCAGACAGTACTGTGTGCTCCTGGGGATCATCTACTCTTTGGTATTTGCTATTATTAATTACATTTCATTATTATGAAGCAGATTCTACTAGACGAAGACAACTGGATTGGAGAACGCGATACAAGATCATCGAGGGGATTGGACGAGGAATTCTTTACCTTCACGAAGATTCACAATTGAAGATTGTTCATCGTGATCTTAAAACAAGCAACATATTGTTGGATAAAGATATGAATCCTAAAATCTCAGACTTTGGTCTTGCGAGACTTTTCGATATAGACGAGACCCATCGAAACACTAGTAATTTAGCTGGCACCCTGTAAGTGATAAGAAATTTAATGAACTAATTCTCGTAGAAGAAGAGATTTAATATTTTGTCAATCCTTCACCTGCAGGGGTTATATGGCACCAGAGTTTGTTATGTCTGGCCACTTTTCACCTAAATCAGATGTTTATAGCTTTGGTGTAATTGTTCTTGAGATTTTGACTGGCAGACAGAATAGTATCCCTCAAGAATCTGGGCAACTGGAAGGCCTCCTGAGCTATGTAAGCATTAAAATTTCATTCCTTAAAATAACTAAGTCACTCCAATTCTAACCTTTTTAAGTCTGCTCATCACACAGGTGTGGAAGCAATGGGCTCAAGGAATGGCATTTGAGGTGACAGACAAATATATCATTGAGGAAAGCCCATCGCAGGATGTGCTGAGATGCATACAGATTGGGCTACTCTGTGTCCAGGAGGTACCATCAGAGAGGCCTAATATGAAATCAATCGTCTTGATGCTAAGCAGTCATGACTCTACCACTACTCTTCCAGCTCCAAAGCAGCCTGCTTTCCTTATTCAAAGTGGCATGCCAAATGTTGTTCAGTGTAGCTCTATAACAGTTTACAAGTGGTAGTGTACTCAAGAAATGATAATGCACTACATAATTATTGTTTTCAAATATCACGTGAGATTGGATAAATGATTCTTTTTAATTTATTTATGTATGTATGTCTGAACATAAGTTTGCTGTGTTAATGTTTTGTTATATTTCATAATTAAAATTTTTGTTATCTTTTCCTTTTTATCTTCTGTATGTTTTTATTCTTTAGGAAAATGTCAAAAGTTCGTCAGCATTATGGACTTCTTATAATGGGAAATTTGCACCCAAAACACAATAAGTTTTTGATTTTGTCATTCAGACACATTTTTTATTTTCTTTGCAGATGAAATATTTTCTATTTTATTCTTCTAAATTTGTCGTGTTATTTAGTGTCTTATTAAATGCTGATGGGACATCGTTAAGTGGTCATGTACACTTTTTTTTTCTTCTTCTTCTATTGTTGTTGCTACTTCTTCTCTTTCTATCTCTTAATTATTATTTTTATTAATTAGACTATTTATCTATTTTCTTTTTTTTTGTTTTGAAAAGACAAGTTGTATACACCTAAGGTGTACCCTTTCCGCTTGGCGACTCTTAAATTGGTTGCCAACAAGGAACTAGCTCATTCGCATGTACAGGGGTGCTAGAGGATACCTGCATTTTTTGCATTTTGCATGGTGAAATAGTTCTCCATATATTTTTTACATGTAGGAAGTGTTGATGGTGTGGCACCAATTTACCTCATTTTTTAGGGTTGCAAGGCCCATGATTGATCTAGAGTGGCTCATCAAGTTGTGGAGTCTTAAACAATGTCAAAATAATTGAATCAAGACCATTTTTTTTTCCCATGTTATGGCTCATCTTGAAGCAATGAAACATCATTGCATTTGGAGAAGCGGATGGGAAAGTTGCTCGCATGGCAGCCTAGTTGACCTAGGACTATGCAAAGGAGGCTAAGAAGCCACTACAACAAATGACAAGATGAGCGTGAAATGGATTGTACCAGAAGCAAGATAGATGAAGTTGAACTCTGATAGAGCCTACATTGTTGAGGTGTACTAAGGATATGTATGGGCGATGATGAAAAAGAAGGGGATACTTGTGTAGGCTGCATGGGAGTCTTGCCACAATATCTCTGCTTTCTTTGCAAAAATCTAGGCGATCTGCTTGGGCTTAAGCCTGGTTGAGAAGGGCCGCAAGCTAATTTTGGAGATCGATTCCAAGAAAGCTATTAGAGTTTTACATTGTGAGACTTGTGCCTGTAGAAATGTAGGAACATAGTGGCTAAGTATCTGAAGCTGAAGCTGAAGCTGTTGAGAGGCTGTATTAGTGTCCATATTTACATGTGTATAGTGAGGGAAACTGAGTGGCTGATTGGGGGCAGCTAGCTAGGGCAGAGAAACCTCTTATAGGACTACCATTAGGCTTCATGACCTAGTACCCTCAATAAGAGACTAATTATTCTTCAATTAATAAAGTAACAGACTAATTGAAAAAATTACAAAATTCATAGATTAACTGTGAAAATCATAAATTAACTATAAAATTCGTAAATTAACAGTAAAGTAAATGTTTGTCAATTTCTTTTATATACTCATAATACTAATGTTCTTTCTTTTTTAAAGTTGACTGTAACATTTGATTCTTTTAGGGTTCTTAATTGGAAAAAAAAATCTCATGTACTAGTGGGATTGTGTTAGATTAAAAATAATACTTATAAATCATAATCATTAGAAAAGTATTAGTAATTATAAAATATTTTCAAAAGTTTGAATAGGGTATTAAATATCATACTTATCCTCGTCCTCCTTTTCTTTATCACCGTAATTTATAATTCATTTACAAAGTTAGTAGTTAATTTATAAAAAAATTACTCTACTCTTTTTTTATTTATTCATTCATATTTTACTCATTCACCACCTTATTTCTCTTCCGTGAGAGGTTATATAACTATTTCCAAGGAAAAAAAAAAAGGTTAGTAAATATAAATTCATAGATTAACTTTAAATTTCATAAATTAACAGCGAAATTTATAGATTAGCTATGAAATTTATAAACTAACTACGAAATTTATAAATTAACTATGTACCTAATACAAAATTACACGGTAAAATAAATGTTTCTCCTTTTATTTGAGGTACTCATAGCACCAATATTCTTTATTTTTGAAAGATTGATCATAACATTTGATTCTTTTAGTTTTTTTAATTGGAAAAAAAAATCCATGTATACTTAAGAATTCGTGTTAGAATAAAAATAATACTCTAAACTATTAAAAAGATATTAGTGATTATGAGATGTCTCCAAAAAATTAAAAAGGGTACCGTATCCTTTTTCTTTTTACAAATGTAATTCGTAGTTTATTTTAAAAAATTGTAGTTAATTTAGAAAAAAAAAAACTCTTTTCTTCTTCTTATTTTTCTGTATTTTACTCATTCACCATGTTATTTTCCTTGTATGAGATGCTTGTAGAATTATTTCCAATGAAAAAAAAGAAGACAAAAGGTTATTAAATATAATTGTGAAATTTGTAGATTAATTGTGAAATTTATAAATTAATATGAAATTCACAAGTTAACTATGTACCCAATATGAAATCATAAAGTAAAAAAAATATTTCTCTCTTTTAGGTACTCATAGTACTAATATTTCTCTTTTTTGAAAGATTGATTATAGTATTTAATTCTTTTAGCTTTTTCAGTTGGAAAAAAAATTTATGTGCACTTAAGAAATTATGTTACATTGAAAGTAGTACTCAAAACTATTAGAAATTTGAGTCTATTATAGAGAGAAGGCTAGAAACTGGAAAGATATAAAGAGATGTAAGATATTACATATCTATACTCCAATTTAGTGTTTTCACATCTAAAACTCGTGATGGAGGAAAATAATTTTAAAATTCTTTATTCTTTGATTGACCCTAAATAAGTAAAAATTTAGTCTATGTAGATAGATTTTACAATGACAATAAGTAAAAGCAAAATGACCTTTTTCCTTAAAATATAGAGAAATTTGTTACCCTATCTTTTAATAAAATTATGGTTTACACTTTATATTTTTATTATTTACAAATCGAGATCTATGATTTAGAGAATACGTGCAAAAAAATATCGTACCGTTAGATCAGTTAGTTAAATTTAACTAAATATCTGAGTTAAGTTAACTATACTAAAAAAATTATGAAAATACCCTCAACTAAGTCATACTAAGGGCATTTTAGTCATTTTAAAAATAAAGACATTTTAGTTATTTTAAAAATAAAATATCTCTACTTAATGAATATTCTTACGATGTTAGTTCAAATCTAATCCAGGATATTTTTACACATATTCACTAAATCAGAGGGCTCGATTTATAAATAGTAAAAATATAGGTATAAACCACAGTTACATTATAAAAGTGAGTGTTATATACAAATTTCTCTAAAATGTACCATACCTTTGAAATGATCCCATGCTTCCAAACCAAAAACAACTTATTTCTTTACTCAAATAATTCTCTCATGTCAATTTTGGATCACAAGACCTGTTTAAATCTTTATTCAAGTGGCTATAGTTTTTTTTTTCTAATTCTTTCTTTGAAACCTCAAAAGCCATCTAATATTCTAAATCTATTTTACTAAATCAACTAGGATTATCTTACTTTAGGAATCTCTGTATTATCAACTTTCAAATAGCTAAATGAGATATGATCTTAATAGATCATTTCGAAATATTAAATGAATCATATAGCTTGTGCTGACTGAATAGAGGTGCCTTATAACAATATTATAGTGTATTGATATCCACATAATTGTATATGATCACCAGTGAAAATTTAATACTAACCTTAATCTAGGAGAAACTGATGCATCAGCGAAATTTTAAAGATAAGCAAATAATAGAAATAATGAAGCAAAACAAACAAGACCAATCTTTGCACGGAAAAAACTCAAATTAGGGTAAAAACTATAAATCCTTTACATTATGATCAAATTAACCACTAAAATATTATAATAATTATAAGAACCATATATTGACTATTCACTGAATCCCACAACTATATTTGAAGATCTCTTATTCGTTAGAACCCACGATTAATTGATTTTCATGATTAATCAATTCAATATAAATGATCCTGTCCTCCTCTAGACAACAACATTCTACAATTAAAGAACAACAACCACAATTAATGATCTTCGATGAAATAAAATTCTTTTGTTTTCTTTTTTATATTTTTTATTAGTTTTTGTGGTTAGTAAATTTGTGAGAAATCAAAGCCTTTATAATTTCTTTATATTTAATTGTAAAAATTAATAGCATAACCTCTTTCACATTGGGCAACTAAAATTGGAACAATTTTAGTTTAAAGAATAGTATTATAGGATTTCCGTTCGAAATTCATTTAAATAGGATTTTTGTTCAAGCAAATTTTTTTATGAGAGTTTTTTCTATATAAAAATTAGTGTGCTTGCTTGTGCCATTACATATCATATTTTAGTTGTTGTTTGTCATTCTAATTATAATACATCTTCTAAATGGTAGTTAAATATTTTTCATTCTCAATTTTGATTCTTTATTTTATAGGACAATTTTAAATTCCTAACTTTTTAAGGTTCGATATTTCCTTAAAAAAGACTCAACTTTTATAAAATCAAAATTAATGCCCTATCGTTACCATCATATTAATTAGTAAATGATACTTCTTAAATTACTAAAGTACTTTTACTGACTGTGAGAGTAAAAATCATTCCATATGAGCCGACTGTGAGCATTGATGAGAATAACTTAGGAATTTAAAATTATTAACTAGATTAAAAAAATAAAATTTTCCATGTTTTATTTTATTATAATGTGGTGAGCTAAAATTAGTAGAAGCAGGATTTTTTTTAAAAGAAATGATTAAAAAAAGGATTGGAACCCCGAATTCATGAATAGGGGTTTTCTTTTGATATAAATTTCTATAGTTTCTTTGGGAAAAGAAAAATAAGAATTGATCTATGTTCCCAAACCAAAAGTAAAATCTTTCATTAATTAAGTCAACTAATTTTGTTACGACTATGCCAATTTTGGATTTCAAAAATCTTGTTAAATTTCGAAGACTGATCAAAGTCAATTATCCTGAGTAAAGGCAACTACATCCTATAATATATCATACCTTTGAAATGATCCCATGTTTCCCAACCAAAAACAACTTATTTTTATATTCAAAGAATTCTCTCATGTTAATTTTGGATTTCTTGTTCTTTCTTTTGAACCTCATAAACCATCTATATTCTAAATCTATTTTACTAAATCAACTAGAATTATCTTATCCTAGTAATATCTATGTGCTATCGACTGTCAAATAGCTAAATGAGATACGATCATAATAGATCATTTTGAAATATAAAATGAGTCTGACTACTTGTGCTGATTAATTTACGGTACTATCATGTATTGACATCCACGATGATCACCAACTGGTTTAGCTTGTTGTTTTATTATTTATTTTGAATATCATCTTATTGGCATACTTGCAATCTAACACCTCTTTTTTTCAAGTAATTAAAAGCAATACCATTATAATATTACCACAACGGTAATATTATAATTGCCAATAAAGCTTTTTGACTCTTTTAGAATTATCATCATGGTTAATTTCTAACAAAATATTCCTGATAAATTATTGTTAAAGTTGACAATCGTTTCTTTCTAGAAATTTAGAGCATAAAATAATTATCAAATATTTTTATCTTGTATAAAAGAAGATATTTTTCTTTGGACTATGATATTGAATACCTTTCAAATCACTTTAAATAACTTATACAAGGATAAGATACATATATCTTTAATCTAAGTTTAGTATTAATTGTGATTACTTAAATTTAACTAAGCTTTAGATGGCAATAATGATATCTTAAAAAATATAGTAGATATTACTTAAAAATCTCATAAATTTAATAGGATGGATCAAAACGTGGACGCACACTATGGCCTCCAAATGATATATATATATCCCATCCTCACACCCTCTCTTTTCCCATCTGTTTTCCAATCAAATTAACAAAGAGAATTAATGGCGTTACCTCTCTTTTCCAATTTGCAGAAGCAACTCCTCCTAGTACTTCCATTCATCATACTTCTTCATGCTCCCACAATCAAATCACAAGCACCAGACTCCCATTACTATACCACCTGTGAGACGGCTGAAAACTACACAGCTAGTAGCATCTTCAAAACCAACCTCGACCTCCTCTTATCCTCCCTCTACTCCGCCGCCTCCGTTTCGGGCTTCTCCAACGATACTATTGGCGAAATTCCCGACCAAGTCTACGGTCTTTCCCTATGCCGTGGCGATCTGTCCCTCTACGAGTGCCAAAAATGCCTCAAAACTGCGATGCAAGATGTTGTCGTAGATTGCCCGCATGGCAAGAACGCCCAGATATGGCGCCATTACTGCTCACTCCGCTACGCTAACGAGAGCTTCCTTGGCTTGGATGAAGGCTATTACGTCTATCAAGGTAGCGGCTCCAATGCTACGGATCCAGAACTGTTCAATGACCGTTTAGGCAATTTGATCGGCTCGCTTACTACCAAGGCTGCTTATTCATCGTTGCTAATGTTTGCGGCCGGGTCGGCGAACTATACTAGCTTTGATCGGATCTATGGGCTAGTGCAGTGCACGAGGGATTTATCCCACGGCGGCTGCAACCGGTGCCTCAGTTCGCTTCGCAGTGAGATACCTAAATGCTGCGGTGGATATGATGGAGCAAAGTTGTATGGAAGGCATTGTATAGTTCGGTATGAGTTGCGTCCTTTCTACAACGATACGGCAGTCAACGAGTTGTCATCGCCTCCACCGCCGCCAACTCCATCTCCACACGCGGCAACTCCACCGCCGCCAACTCCATCTCCACACGCGGCAACTCCACCGCCGCCAACTCCACCGCCGCCAACTCCACCGCCATCTAAGAACGGTAGCAGCGTTAACCCAGCAAGTCAAGCTGCCGCTCCTAATATCGATAATTACCAGTCTGAAACTGGAAATAATTCCTTTGACCATTCAAGTTATTGTAGTCTACTCTAGTTTGTCAACGTAAAGGCTAAGTGATAGTACTAATTCTGGTGTAGGAACAAATGGAACTACAAAAACGATTCTTATCATTGTCATAGCTGTGGTTGCTGGGTTCTCTCTCATCCTCGCCACATTATTATTTATCTGCTTCCGAAGAAGGAAAGCAGTGAGAACCATCGCACGTAGTAAGTTTCTGGCAGAATTAGCTTCTCTGATCACAAGCTAATATAGATGGTCTCATGTTATATATATCTACTAACAGTTTACTTAACAATCTCTCTAAAAGTTTAAGCTAGTAGAGAGCGGTAATTTCGATTTTTCATATTCTAATAGTAATCAATAAAGCTTATCTCTATGAGCAGATGGTCGAGATAATCAGCAAGACATTGTGACTTCAGAAGCTCAGTTATTTGATTTGGATACCCTTAAAGCTGCCACCAATGGATTTTCAGATGCAAATAAACTTGGAGAAGGTGGATTTGGACCAGTCTATAAGGTAAACCTGCAATGCATGTTAAATGCTCTAGTTTGCATTTAGACTTTTATATGCAATGGTACTACCTCTCTTGCAATATTACTACCACACATGCAGGGCATGCTGCTAGGTGGGCAGGAAATAGCTGTGAAGAGGCTTTCATGGACTTCACGTCAGGGACTAGTAGAGCTAAGGAATGAGGTTGTCCTGGTAGCTAAACTTCAGCACAGGAACCTCGTACGGCTTCTTGGTTTCTGCTTAGAAGAGAAAGAGAAGCTTCTTGTCTATGAGTACCTCCCTCATAAAAGTCTTGACACAATTCTCTTTGGTATGCTTTATCTTCCAAATGGTTCTCTGTCTATAAGCACAACGTCATCGTTATTTATCGATGGTTCGTATGGATAACCTAGGACGTCTGAACTCAAAACCTTTTTTTTTCTGCTTTCTCTCAAGATTAACAGTGTTTAGTCTACTTAGATATGGCTTTAGAAATTAAAAAAAAAATTTGAATAGAAATCGTCATCTTTCTCTCTCGTCTAGCCTATCTCCATGACAAGAGTAACATCCTTAAGTGGAACCAAGATGGTAGATTAATCTTTTTACCACCTTCAACATAGCTTATATAGTAATCTAAGTTCTACTTTATGATGCATGCAGATTCCTCTAGACGAGGAAAACTAGACTGGGGAAGCCGATACAAGATCATTGAAGGGATTGGTCGAGGGCTTCTTTATCTTCATAAAGATTCATGTCTAAAGATTGTTCATCGTGATCTTAAAGCAAGTAACATATTGTTGGATGGAGATATGAATCCTAAAATTTCAGACTTTGGTCTTGCAAAACTTGTCAACGTAGATGAGACCCAATGGAACACTAGTCGAATTGCTGGAACATAGTAAGTACAGATTTTGCATATTTTCTAGCAAACCTCCACACAGATTTAACCGCACTTACCCTCACACTGTCACACTTGTAAGCATTGTTAAAGCTAATTGTTTCATGAGCTCTTTTTTTTTCCTTTTTCTTTTTCTTTTTCTCTTTAAAGGAGACTAATATTTTTCTCAATGTCTTAAATTCAGTGGGTATATGGCACCAGAGTATGCTCTGCATGGAATCTTTTCAACGAAATCAGATGTGTTTAGCTACGGTGTAATAGTTCTAGAGATTTTGACTGGTCAAAGGAACAACTCTTACCAAGAATCCGGTCAACTGGTAGACCTTCTAAGATATGTAAGTAACTATCTACCCAGCTAAAGAGTTGATTAAAAGGAAAGTATCATGCATATTCTTCGTATTGAGCTATACTCTTTGGCAGCCTTGTACATGAAAATTTTAATTACTCGCTAGAAGATGATTACTCAATTAGAATGCTAAACAATAGCTAAATAGGAAATGCAAGAACACACATAAACATAGTATTTTTAACATGAAAAATTCCTTATTAAACAAGGGTAAAAAACTGCGAATCTCTTCTCCGTGATCAAACTAAGCACTATAATAATCAGCGGTTATAAAACACTTACAGACCGTCCGTTGTTACCCACAATCATCTTTGAAGTGATTTGCTTAACTCTCCCTCAATACACCACTTCCCGTGCTTAGTGTCTAACCTTGGTGACCCTTAAGGTTGAAGACCTATCTTTGTGACTCTTGAAGCAATAGCAAATTCAATCTTGAATCTTGTAGAGCTCCATTAAAATATGATACAAAAGTTTCACCATTCAACTCTTTCAACTCTTCTCTGTTTGCTTTACTAAAATATTTTCAATGGCCTCCCAAAAGCCCTGGTATTTTCCTCAAGACTTCCTTTTATAGTCCCAAAAGATAGGCTCTCCAAAAACCCTAATTTGATGACAACTCGGACTGAAAATGTGATTTATCTGTGCTCCGTTCGAACGAGTTGAATTTCGTTCAAACGCCTTTTCCATGTTGGACAGTGAGCTCTCTGGAAAACCTCGTTCAAAGAACACCTTTCTCACGTTGGATACAATGAGCTCTCAGAAAATCTCGTTCGAACAGATTTCAATCTCATTCGAACGGATTTCAAACAGAATTCTAGCAACACTATTCTTCAAACAAAAATAGCTTCAATTTTGATTTCTAAATGGAAAGAGGTTGTGCTATTGATCTTTACAACAAATCTAAAGAATTTACATCATAAAAGACTTTCTTTCTCACAATTTTGCTAGTCACACAAAAACTAACAGTATGGTGTCCAAGTTCATGGTAGGTGCCTTTCCTAAGCGAAGGCATTTACGCTCAAGTGTTTTTATATTAATATGGTAGTAGTTTGTCACTTAGAACTCATGGTCTTTGACAGATTAATTTTGTTTTGTTTTCCTTTAAAGATATTATTTCCTAAATTTGAAGTTCATATGGTGCTTGTTGTCCACTTAGCCAATGGATCGTGTATACTTGCTGCCATGCATATCTTACTTCAATGCAAAACAAGGTTCGGTACAAAGCCAAATCCGAAGAAATTCTCTTTTAGGTTTGTTTCCATGTCAAGCTTTTGCTAGGAAGTGAATGATGAGTGTTTTTTGGGTGCTTGGCTTTCCATAGAAGAAGAGTTGCTTTGCTTTTTTATGGGTCTTGCAAAGAGTATTTGACATATTCACAAACGCTTTATGTAACACTGCCCAATTGTACTCGTCTAAGCTGGTTCATCAAATAGGTGTGGCAACATTGGATTGAAGGGAAGGCAATTGAAATAATAGACAAATCTCTAGATACGCATTGCCAATCAGAAGGCGTGTTAAGATGTATACATATTGCGCTACTCTGCGTCCAGGAGGAATCTTCAGAGAGACCTAGCATGTCATCCGTCATTCTCATGCTAAGCAGTTCATCTATCAGTCTTCCAACTCCTAAGCTACCCTCTTCCCTTCTTCGAGGAGGCATCATCAGCGAGTCAAACATTCTTGAGACGGAAACATCTATTGATTTCCCCAGAAGTGAGCGTTCTATTGGAGGTGCACGCTAGTGTAGTCAAGAGAAGTTTACAGAAATGATTGTGTTATATTTGTGCTAAGATTGCAATGTTTCCATGCCATGTTGGATCATTACTTTCTCTATTTTTGAGTTATATGTATCTGTGCTTACATATATATATATATCTGTGCATATGCGTACACGTACATTTGAATATGAACATGAGTGTTGATTTTTCCTAGTGCTGCATATGAGAAATGATCAGGAGATAAGATAGAGAAGGCATGAGATGGATGCACATTGCATATATACAAGTGTACTGTAAGAAGAACAGAGAAAGAGACCACCCTCGGTAAATATAATCATTTACTAGGATTGTTGGTAATAACCCAATCAAGTAGAAGTATCAACATAGCAACTATTAATTACATGATAGAATTACTAGTGATGTTTGGGGAGATAGGCCAGTATAATCTACAGTGAAAGAGAACTCAGAAACATTTATTGAAATCATGTCAGCTTCATTGCGAGGTTAAACTGTAAATAACATAGTGCCATTTGTAAATTGTGTAATATATATAGTAAGTTTCTGGCAGAATTAGCAGCTCTTATTACAAGCTAGTAGAGATGGTCTCATGTTATCCATATAGATACAGCTAATTATATAACTTGCCAATTTATCCAAAATTCAAGCTGGTAGAGAATAGCAATTTAGATCTTTTATATTCTAGTAGTAACTGACAACTTATCCTTTATATTCATTATTTTCTCTCTTCTAGTGGAATCATTGCACTTCTAACATGAAAATATATTGAAGCCCGGTTTGCTTAGACTACTTTGATCACGAAACTCTCCCAAAGAGAAAATAAGACGAATAAACACTGCATGGGAGAGCAACATGGGAGACTTATTTTTCTATTCTCACGTAATGATAACATCATCTGCTATTTTTTTTGTTCCTATAGTTTTTTCTCGTAAAAACAAGTTATTTTAACGAACCTAACGTTTTGTTAGTCAACAGAGAATTTTCCTCGGGGGCAAGAATACCAAGTCACTTAACATAAAATATTCTCTATTAAAGTATTGTGTCAGGTTTGTCTTTTTCTAACAAATATGATAAGAGGTTTACTTTTACTAATACCGTATATTTTGATTATAGTAAGATATTCTTATTCTAATCAATATCGAAGAATATTGATAGTTTTCTACTTATATCTCCATCTCATCTCCTAGTCTCCTACCCTCTCATTTTCTCAAGCTAATATCGGTGCCCCTGCTCCCTCCTTTGACTATCGCACCCCCACCCACATGCATAGGGCCGATCTCCTTCCTCATTTTTCATTCTAAATCATAGATTTACCAACTCCATTATCATCATTAATCCCTTCGTCTCTACTTTATAGATTTTATCATCGCTGCTACTACTATCCACCATGTACATCACTACCTCACTATAAATACACCCTTAAGACCGGTTCACATCACAGGCTTAGAAGCATGTAAATCTATAATCATTTTATAAGTTATTATAGATTTAGTAAATTTTAAACTTTTTTTAGAAAAATATATTATTAAAAAGAACTTGAAATAGATGTCATTATTATTTCGATGTGATATAAAAAAAATTTAAAACAAATTTAGTATACCATAATGTAAATAATATCAAAATATTATCATTAAATTTATGCAATATAAATATACGCTATTTCAAGAGTAAAATTATAATTTTTTATATCCTATCAAGTTTCATTTAATTCTCGGTCAGTCCCACTATACGCGTCTTTTACTTTACGTTGAATTCTCAATCAGTATCTCCACCGTCCTAATAAAATGTGTCACGTCACATATCAAAGGAACCATAGAACAAGTAACATGAAAGTATGAGGAAAGAACCCAAATTAAAATATAATTTTTCTTTATTTGTGCAAATAGAAGGTTAACAATCAGAATAAAAGATAAACAATTTATGTTGAAAACCCTCCGAAACTAAGAAAAACTATGGTACTCAAGTCCACTTCATGGGGTGGACCCAATATTGGTGGAGTTGGAATAGCCCTAGCTGTGCACCCTTCTCCTATCTGCCTGGGGAAAAGCTACCTTTATTGAGAACTGTCCGAATGCTCTTCATGGTGAAACAATTGCTCTGGTTGGTCGACAGTAAGAGGATATGGATCTTTCGTGTTTGCCAATCTCTAGTCTCAGCTATCAACAACCCTTCTCTAGTTAAAGATGACACACAATTGCTCCTCTAATTTCTAAATGCCTCCTATGGATATCTAAAGCTTCGTTCTCAAAGGATATGTTACACCAGTAGAGTGTTACAACAAGTCAACAACTTTTGTTGACTATTTTTAACAACTTCCACTAAAAATATTATACAAACTCCACCCAAACAAGTGTGGTGGTTTATCAAATTTTTCTCATGGCATCAGATTGCCTTTAGGAGGATTCATCTCCAACGATCCATGGCATCTGAGACAAACTTCTCTTTCTCTTCATCTTCTTCCTCTCTCACCTTCAAAGACCATGGTTAACATGATTACAGTCAATCTATCTTCCTCCAACTTCTTGCTATGGAGGAGCCAACTTCTACCTCTGCTATAATGTCAAGGCCTTCTCGGCTTTGTAGATGGCACAACCACCATGCCAGACGCCACCATCGGTGCCGGTGTCGATGTTGCTTTAACTTGTGCTTAGCCTCCTCCTTTCCTCGCCAAAGCTATTGGATTATCCACTAAAGGCGTGTGGACCCTCTTGAGAATTCCTTCAACCGCAAATCAAAGACAAGGGAAATTTGTATCAAAGATGAACTCCAACTAATAAAATGAGGTACACTATTTTTTGAATATCCCCGTTCTTTTAAGAGTCTTTGTGACCAACCTGCTGTTAAAAATTGGCTCAAATTCAATTTCAGCAAAAAATTCAGCATGTATTAGTATTTCTGTGCCGCGCGTTCAAACGGGTCCTGGAAGCGTTCGAACGCGGGCTCCGGACAGAGAGCAGTCTGTGATGCAGGCGTTCGAACGGCCTTAGCAGCGTTTGAACCCGAGCCAATCTGAGAGCAGACTTTCTGCAGGCGTTCGAACGGCTCTAGCAGCATTCGGACGTGGACCAACCCGAGAGCAGCTGTTTCTGCAGGTGTTCGAACGGACCCCCTCCTGCGTTCGAACACCCCTTTAGTTTTGTTGTATTGACATTGGGCGCGTTCAAACGCGCCCCCGAAGGCGTTCGAACGCGACACAGAAAATCCCCAAATCTGAATCTGACTATAAATACTAAAGGGGTTTTTTTTAGGATTAGTAGTTAGAAGAACATTTATGAATGTTAAGTCACCATTGTATTGAGAGTGATTAGAGTTGTTTAACTCTTTGTAAGTGAGGGATTTGCATAGTAAAGAAGATTGCTCTGCCCGTGAACGTAGGCACATCGCCGAACCACGTAAATCTTCTCTCTCTCTCTCTCTATTGTCTCCATTGTTTTCATTGTTGGTGGTTGCTTATATTAGGGTGTTAATCCGTAATTAGAACTTGCTTAGATCTTTTCTATCACCATTAACATTTCTTTGGAGTGTTTCTAGCATTGTATTGTTTTTCCTTCCACTATTTCCATTTAAGGTATTTGGAGGTGAAGGTCTTGCTTCTGTTTCCTTCACCCATTTGGTACTTTTGTACAACACATGGGACGCTCTGTCTACGACACTGACAAAGTGCATTGTGCATTGGTATCTTCGCTGTCTGGGGCTGAGTTCTCCACCTTCTCTCTCACTCAGCTTTCTTTGACCCCTCTACCAAGCTTTAAGGACCTAGTTCCTAAAGTTGAAAGCTTCGAGATTTTTGTGAAATCTCTAGAGACTTCACCAAGTCCAATAGCTGCCTTTACTACAACAAATTCCTTGCGTGCTGGCCAATCTCGAGGTGGAAACTAGAGGAGCGGCGGACGGTGGGCGAGGTAGAGGTGGACGATCTATTCGTCGCTAGATTTGTGGAAATGAGGGACATTATTGTTATGCAAATACTCAAATGGGTGAGGGAAGCGGAATCAAAAACCTTCACCCTCAAACAAATCCAAATGGAATAACAATAATTTGGGGCAAATCAAATATTAGCAAAGCTAACATCAATATCAATGTGAGAACTTTAAATGCAAGATGCTAGTTGTAGAGAACTTCAAATACCCAAGGTAATCACAAATATGAACACCAAATCAATTGAAACCATAAAGAGAAAAGAGGGAGAGACATGATTTACGTGGTTCGGCAATGTGCCTACATCCACGGGTGAAGCAATCTTCAATCCACTATGCAAATCTTCAAATACAAAGAGATTACAACTCTAATCTCTCTCTAAATAATGGTGGCTCTCCCATACAAGCTTTTCTCTCTTGCAAAATTGTCCACGCCAAAACCTAAAACTCAACATTTCTATTTATAGGGCCAGTTCAGATTGAGTTTTTCCGCGTCGCGTTCGAATGCCCTCGGGGGTGCGTTTGAACGCTTGCATCACAGACTGCTCTCTATTTGGAGCCCGCGTTCGAACGTCCCCAGGGCCCGTTCGAATGCGTGGCATAGAAAAGCTGATACATGTTGAATTTTTTGTTGAAACTGAATTTGAGCCAATTTTTAACAATTCTCCATTTTGGCGACAAATTCATAACTTCACCAAATCACTCTCCACCATTGCAAAGTGACTGCAAATTCCAAAATTATACCGCCTGCAAATTTGCGTTAAAAGACGCCAAATTCAAACAATTTTCGCAAACAATTCTAAAATAAACTCCAAATGGTCTTCACCATTGCAAAGTGAGTGCACCACTCCAATACCCAAATGCAAACAAATATGATGAGACTTCAAAGATGCCAATCAACTGTCTCCTCCAATGCAAAGTGAGTGAGTGCACCATGCCAATGTCAAGTAGTCAAACATGCAAATAATTGGTCAAGTCCAAGCAATGTTGGACCTTGACCCCAGTCACAACTGCACTGTCGTCATGAACAACCAAAAGTGCATATATCATTCTGTTAGTACACCGTGCAAACTTCTGGGTCTTTCTTCTCGGTCTACTAATTGCAATTAATTTTCCTTTCTGCAAAATTTCCTGAGCTGAGGTCTCCACCTTATGCAAACTTGAGTCTTCTACATCCAAATTGGTAGACTTTGGCGGAGTACTAAGGATTCCATTCTCCACCTGCTGCGAAAAGTCTTTGCTTATGCCATTATGCAAATGCTTCTAATTCAAAATAGAAGACTCTCCAAAAGTTACAATTCTCTTAGAGATCTCATTCTTCAAATTTGGGCTTTGTGATTTATGACCATGTCTGCCTATCACAGTCTTGCCCTGCAAAAAATACAAATTCATTTTTCGAAGGCCTTTTATCACAACTAGAATTCCTAATGTAATTTTTAAAATTCCATCTTTCATTGTGATTGAGAAGCTTTTGGATTCCAACGCACTCAATAAGATGAGATTCTTCTTCAAATGCGGGACATATCGTACCCCCGTCAACTCTCTCACTGATCCATCATGCAATTGCAAACGAACTGTGCCAATTCCTTCAATTTTACAGACATTATCATTACTCATAAAAACCATGCTAATGCTCAATTCTTCAAAAGTGCAAAACCAATGTTGATGAGGACACATATGATAAGTGCATCCCGAATCCAAAATCCACTCATCTATATGATATGGCACAGATGAACTGCTAAGTACAATATCTAGATCCAAATCATCAAACTCATCTTCAAGCGGCCACATTTGCCTTTCCCTTCTACTGATCCTTGCCATTCAAAACTAGACAATCCTTTTTCCGATGCCCTTTGTTACGACAATATGAACATTCATCTCTAGCAGGAATGTCTCTACTGGACGATCCACCCCCGTTGCTAAACTTTCCAGTTTTCAATCTACCACCCACTGTCAATGCTTTAGACGGAGAGTCCGTATGAACCTGCTTATCCATCTTGCGATATTCATTATTGATCAATGCATTTGCAATATCCTCATAACGAATAGTTTCTTTTCCAGATAGTAAGGTAGTAGTCAAATGATCATATACATCGGGCAACGAATTCAATAATACCAAGGCTTTGTCTTCATCCAAAATTTCCACATCCAAATTTTGCAAATCCGCAAGTAACTTGTTGAAGGCATTCAAATGCTCGGCCATAGGAGTTCCAACCTTGTATTGAAATAGGAAAAACTTCTTCAAATAGAGCTTATTCTCAATGCTCTTAGTCATAAATTTGTCCTCCAATTTCTTCCACAAGTTCTTCACCGAAGTCTCCTTCATCACAAAGTACTTTTGATCCTTTGCTAGACAAAGTCAAATGGAGCTGCAAGCTTGCCGGTTCATTTTCTCCCAATCCCTCTCGGATATATCTTCAGGCTTCTCCTCTAAGGTGATGTCCAACTCTTGTTGGAACAAGACGTCCATCACTTCACATTGCCACATTCCAAAATTATTGGTGCTATCAAATTTCTTTACGTCAAATTTTGCATTTGAAATAAGTTTTCCCAATTTGGATGATCTCGACATATTTGCAAATTAATGCTATCCCCAAATTCAAAGCCCTAGGTTTGTGACCTTGAAGCTCTGATACCAATTTGTTGTGCCAATACTCAAATGGGTGAGGGAAGCGGAATCAAAACCCTTCACCCTCAAACAAATCCAAATGGAATAGCAATAATTTGGGGTAAATCAAATATTAGCAAAGCTAATAACAATATCAATGTGAGAACTTTAAATGCAAGATGCTAGTTGTAGAGAACTTCAAATACCCAAGGTAATCACAAATATGAACACCAAATTAATGCAAACCATAAAAAGAAAAGAAGCAGAGACACGATTTACGTGGTTCGGCGATGTGCCTATGTCCACGGGCGGAGCAATCTTCAATCCACTATGCAAATCTTTAAATACAAAGATATTACAACTCTAATATCTCCCTAAACAATGGTGGCTCTCCCCTACAAGCTTTACTCTCTTTCAAAATGCCCACGCCAAAATATAAAACCCAACATTTCTATTTATAGGGCCAGTTCAGATTGAGTTTTTCCACGTCGCGTTCGAACGCCTTCGAGGGCGCGTTCAAACGCGCCCAATATCAGAGCAACAGAACCAAAGGGGTGTTCGAACGCCCGCTGGGCGCGCTCGAACGCGCTAAGTGCAAATGCAGACTGGCGTTCGAACGCCAAAGCCCCGTTCGAACGCCTGCAAAAACAGCTGCTCTCGGGTTGGCTCACGTTCGAACGCGGCTGGGGCCGTTCGAGCACCTGCATCACAAACTGCTCTCTATTTGGAGCCCGCGTTCGAACGTCTCCAGGGTCCGTTCGAACGCGCAGTACAAAAAAACTGATACATGCTGAATTTTTTGTTGAAACTAAATTTAAGCCAATTTTTAACAATTATGACTCTACTTGTCTTGATTGCTACACTCGTATGGAGTAAGGAAATTCTGCAGCTCATTTAGCAGAAGCTTTCACAAACTGCTCTATCAATGATGAGCTTGATAGCGATTGGTACACCGATACAGGAGCTTCGGCTCATATGACTCTAGACGTGCAGCAGCTGGACAAGGTTGACACTTATAATGGTAAGGACAGTGTTATTGTAGGTAATGGAGCATCACTTCCAATCACTCATACTGGTAGCATTTCTTTGAAATCCAAGCTTCAACTTTTAGATCTCTTAGTTGTGCCTAATCTTACAAAACATTTATTATCTATCAGTAAATTGACATCTGATTTTTCCCTTGTCTATCACATTTACTAATGATTCCTTTATTGCACAGAACTACAACACAGGAATGGTAGTGACAACAGTTTGACGTGAGAACTATCTCTATGTGCTAGAGCGTGGAAACAAAGCTTTTCTCTCGATCCTCCATAATAAATTATTGCGTGCTTCTTATGATACATGGCATGCTCGCTTAGTTCATGTAT
Organism: Typha latifolia; assembly: GCF_019914945.1. Taxonomy (NCBI): domain Eukaryota; kingdom Viridiplantae; phylum Streptophyta; class Magnoliopsida; order Poales; family Typhaceae; genus Typha; species Typha latifolia. The sequence goes on from NC_133095.1 coordinate 10,911,376, forward strand.
CACACTCCATTATTTTCTTATTGAATAAGAAAGGTCAATTATCTCTTACATCCTTGCTTCCAAATCTTAGTATGTGTTCTAGTTGTTAAGTTGGAAAGAGTCATCGACTTCCTTTCCACACCAATGAAAAGCATTCCAATCATCTTCTAGGATTGGTTCACTGTGATTTGTGGGTTCTATCTTCCATTACTTCTAATTTTTGTTATAGGTACTATGTCATTTTTGTTAATGATAATTCTTGCTTTACATGGCTATATCATTGAAATTGGAGTTGGACCTTTTTAAAAAATTTCTTCAATTTCAATTTCAATCTTTTATGGAAAATCAATTTGATACAAAAATTAAAATATTCCAAAGTGATGGTGGGGGTGAATTCACTAACCTCCCGTTCAAGTCTCACTTGCAAACTTTCGGTATACATCATCAAATGTTATGTCCTCGTACCCTCTCTCAAAATGGTTACTTAAGAGCGAAAACACAAACATATCACTGAAACTAGTCTTGCCATATTATTTCACTCTCATGTATTCTCTAAGCTTTGGGTAAAAGCATTCGGTACAACGGCCTTCTCCATTAATCGGTTGCCAACCTCTATCCTCAATGGTATATCTCCTTATGAGATTCAGTATGGTAAACCTCCAAACGATGCAAATTTTCATCCATTTATTTGTCTAGTTTATTCACGTTTACGTGCTTATGATTTGCACCTCGTAGCACTTCATGCATTTTTCTTGATTATAACACATCACATAAAAGGATTTCATTGCCTTGATCCTATTACTCATTATGTTTATATAACTAGACATACTAAATTTGATGGATCAAAATTTCCTTTTATTGGGCCTCCTAAGTCAATGACCACCTCTTCTCTCCAATTATCAAGCTGTTTTGAGCCAAGTTCAAAATCTTTGTAGCAATTTGTTATTGATAATCCACCACAAAATCCATCTGCTCCATGATTTTACAGTAACTTCGTCCAATTCAAAACCATGTGTTACTTGTGCTACTAACTACTATATCGACTTGTTACAGGACAAACTACAATTGTAGAATATTCATGAGCCAACTTTCTCAGTATCAGATGCCCCTACCTCTTCCATTGCCATCTCAGGATCTACTCCTATTTCCCAGCAATTGTATCTCCGAGTGTCATTTATGTTGGTAATTTCATATATTTGACATGAATTTTTTATTAACTTTGAGCTAAGTTTTAAGTGGGGTCCATACATTATTAATGATAGTTTAATGATGAAATTAATTTAGCTCAAAGTGTACTTTATTGTCAAATATTTATTTAGTCAAATCCATAAAGAGAAGTGAATGAAAATTGACTCTAAAGTGGGTATCATGGCAATAGAAAATAAAAAAAAGTGAGTTTAGTACCATATTGGATATTTGAGAAATGTTAGTATGGTATATAAGTAACAAACTTTTTATGTGCTTTAGGCCCCAAAAGGGGCACCTATTTTGTGGGTAAAGGTTACTATGCAACTTAACTCACACACGCGCGCCACCTGGCCCGGCTCGGTTCGCACACACGGGTCAAGTCCAATTTTAATTTTTTTGCCTTATCAACGTCCACTGTTCCATAAGCAATCGGTGGAGGGCGAATTGGTCTTTAAGGAGATAGTGTCCAATACTATACTCGACTATTCAGAATTTTATATTCTGTAATCTGTAAGTTATTTATTTTATTTTGATCGAATTTATTGTGACTCTTTGGAATCAGATTGTTACCAACAATAATTTCTATACAACCCATCACTCAAAGCACTCATCCAATGCAAATTTGTAGAAAGTCGGGCAATTTTAAGCCCAAGCAACATTCATACATGTGCGTTGTGCTAGATTCGCCTCTTCTTCATTATCCTATGGCAATTAAAGCACCTAAAGGGTTCAAGTCGGTAGCTAAACACCCACATTGGTTTGCCGCAATGGACGATGAAATTAGAGCATTGACTTCGAACAACACTTGGACTTTGGTACCACGACCGCCGAATAAAAATGTTGTTGGTTCGAAATAGGTTTTTTTGAGTTAAGTGCTTACCTGATGGATCAATAAATCATCTTGAAGCACGCCTTGTTGGCAAAGGATACACTCAAATACCTAGCCTAAATTTCACTAATACATTCAGTTCAGTTTACTATTGTTTGTGTTGCTTTTGCTTTGTCTCTTTTGTCAACTTGACGTCAAAATATATTTCTCAACGGCAATCTCCGAGAACAAGTTAATATGGAGCAACCTCCTGGTTCACTAATCCCCAATTTTTTTTATCATGTTTGCAAATTGAAAAGGACGCTGTATAGCTTAAAACAAGCTCCTCGTGCTTGGTTCCATCAGTTTAGCTCATTCTTATTAAAAATTGGTTTTATGTGCAATCGTGCTGACACCTCACTCTTTGTTCTCTGTTAGCCTGCGAGTATCATCTATTTTCTTCTTTATGTTGATGACATAGTTGTTACAGGTAATAACAATAATATGCTTATCGATATCATCTCCAAGCTTCAGAAGGAGTTTGCTATGAAAGAACTGGGGTCTCTTTCTTATTTCCTTGGCCTAGAAGTTCACAGTGCATTTGGAGGTTTATTTCTTAGCCAAACAAAGTATGCGCATGACATCTTGGCTCGTGCAGAACTATTGGAGAACAAGCCCGTCAACACGCCTAAGGTGGTTGGTCAACGACTCACTTCTAGCAGTATTCACTATAGTGATCCTTCCTTCAATCGTTCCATGGCGAGAGCAGTATAATATTTGTTGTAATAGTAAGTTGTTAATAACAACAAATCTTATTTTATTGTTACAACAAGTCAACAACAAAACTGTTTTTAAAAACTTCTATAAATATTATACAAACTCCACCCAAACAAGTGCGGTGGTTTCTCAAATATTCTCAAGAACAACAACTTTGCAGCTAACAACTTGGCAATGTTTACTTATCTAAACTGGTGTCGTAAGAATTGGGTCAATCTTCCGGATGACCTTTACTGTAATCTGAATTATATGTAATGAATTAGTCTATCTGTCTATGGACTACTTTTCAAAGTAAAAAATAATCTTCTTCAAACCTCAACATTTATTATTCTATAGACGACTTGGAATTTGGAAAGTTTTCATTTGACTTTGCCCGTCCATTCCGTCCATTCATTCATTGCATAGCATTGCCTCTTCATATCTATAGGTTTATCTCGCATTGATCATGAGCGCTGCTAGGAAACAATGGCATTACCTCTCTTTCCCAATTTGCGGAAGCCTCTCCACCTACTATTCCTGTTCGTCATCATACTCCATAGTCCCACAACCGAGTCACAAACACCAGACTACCAATTCTCCATCAACTGTCCGAAGGATCAAAACTACACAGCTAACAGCACTTTCAAGACCAACCTCGACCTCCTTTTCTCTTCCCTCTACTCCGCCGCCTCTGTGTCCGGGTTCTCCAATGTCACAATCGGCAAAACTCCTGACCAAGTCTACGGTCTTGCCCTATGCCGTGGTGATTTGTCTCTCGGCGAGTGCCGGACGTGCCTCAGCACTGCGATCAATGAGACCGGCGTTATTTGCCCGAATAGCAAGTATTTGGAGATATCGCGCGACTATTGCTACCTCCGCTACTCCAATACAAGCTTCTTTGGCTACTCGGATGAGTTCTATTATGTCTTTGCTCACAGTTCAGCTACGGAGTCGCAATTGTTCGATGACACTTTAGGACAATTGATCGAGACTCTTGTCGACCAGGCTGCTTATAAATCGCCCCTAATGTTTGCAGCCGGATCGACGAATTATAGTAGCTTTGATGACATCTATGGGCTGGTGCAGTGCACGAGGGACATATCCAAGGACGATTGCTTCCGGTGCCTTAGTAAGTACCGCAGTGAGATTCCCAAGTGTTGCAACGCGAGCGGTGAAGCGAGGTTGTTTGCAAGGAACTGTATCATTCGGTATGATTTGTCTCCTTTCTACAATATTACGGCAGTCGACGAGTTGTCATCATCTCCACCATCGACAACTTCTCCAAACACGGCAGCTCCATCGCCGACGAAGCAAGACAGCAGCCCTACCCCAGCAAGTAAGTCAAGCCAGATTTACTAAAAAATAAAAAGTAAATTTAGGAAGAGGGTTTTCATTTGGTGGGATAAGATATGCTGACTAAATTTGAAATTTTGATCAAACTAGACCTCTTTTTTATTTTCTTTATTGAAATAAATTATCTCTTTTTTAAAAACGCTAATAAGTTAAGTGTTTTTATCATCAAACATTTTTTTTTCTAAATTACTGAAAGATTAAATTAAAAAAATTTATATATATAGACCACACAAAAATGATGAATTAATTAACTTTTTTTATTTAGAGATAAAATATTAATTAGTTCAGCGTTTTTGTTATGACTATAGTAAATTAGATCCCATTTGATAATAAATTTAAATAGTAGTCTATTTTAGTACAAATAAATTAGAACAAGACTAGTTTGGTCAAAAACTCGACTAAATTTAGGTTGAGATTTTTGATTTAGTAGGATAGGGTGGGCTATTGGACCATTAAAAAAGCTCTTTAGCTTGTGAGGCTCGCGGGCTTGGCTTGTTGGTATGATCTATATGGGAGAAGAAATAAGATCCACCAGGTTGGTATGATATATATATGAGAAGAAAAAACCCTCGTCCAAGTCTCCAACCTTCTACTCCCTAAACCCACCACTGAAACCATTTCATCTCCCTAAACCCTCTCCCTTCACCGTCAAAACCATTTCATCTCCCCAAATCCTCTTTACTACGGAAACTCATCTCCACGTTCACCACCAAACCTATTTCCACTGAAACCCATCTCCATCTCCAAGCTCCCATCGACCATCGCCACCGAAACGGTATTTAGTGGTCTTGGTCTACAAGCTCCGATCCGCCATCTCCAAGCTCCCATCGGCCATCTCAAAGCTCTAAGTTCCCATTGGCCTTATCGAGGCTATCTCAAAGCTCTAAGCTCCCATTGGTCTCATCGATCGACCATCTCCAAGCTCCGATCAGCCATCTCCAAGTTCCCATCGGCCTCCAAGCTCCAAGCTCCCGCTAGAAGGTCTTCTATCTGCTTTGCTTTCCTTAACTGAATGTGGAAGGTTTCTCAATTCTTTTTCCTTTTTGACTATGGACAAAACCATATCGGTTTCATTTGGAGCATCCAAATTCCGATTTGAGATATCCATGAATTTCTGGGGTAGATGCACGAGCAAAAATGGTTGAGAAGTCTATGTTTGAAAGAGTAAAACGATCCGTTGCTTCTTGAGAGTAAAAAAAAGATGGGAGGAGAAACGGAGCAAGAAAAAGAAAAGTGAAGAGAGGAGAGATTGAACATCTCTTCTGCTCGGAAAAAGAGGGCTAGGTGCTTAGCTTATTGTGTCAAACCATCATCTAAAAGTTATGCATTCATTGAAAAAGGAATACAACATATAAGCCCCTTATCTCCAGTTCTTATGAATATCTACTTACATCAACATATCTTGTTGATTCATATTTTGAGTCAAAAGAAGGAGAATCTTTATATAATATACGCATCTTCTGCTTTGGACTCATCATCCTCTGCAACATTCCCATGCAGCTGTGGGTTTCAGATGTGTGAGTCTTGCTTCCAATTAGCAAGGAAGGAAGTAGGCAAAGCAAGGGTTTCTACTTTCTTTCATTTTTTCCATTGGCCATCTCCAAGCTCCAAACTCATCTTCTTCACTAGCCCACTCTAGCTATCGAGCCTCATTGAGCTGAGCCCGAGTTGAATCGGGCTAGGCTTTCCTAGCTCAAATCGAGCTCGAGTGTTATGGACCAGATCTAGACTGATTCGGGTATAAGATAATTATGAAAATTTAGATGGTAATAGCATCACGAGATAGAGTTCTAATGGCTCTAGTTTCACATCAATCAGATATTTGGATGAAAAGATATAATTAAAATAGTGGAGCAAGGTCAGAACGGAGCCCAATTTCTTTCATTTTTTCCATTAGCCATCTCCAAGCTCCAAACTCATCTTCTTTACCAGCCCACGAGCTATCGAGCCTCATCGAGCTGAGCCCGAGTCGAGTCGGGCTAGGCTTTCCTAGCTTGAATCGAGCTCGAGCTTGAAAAAAAGACACTCTCGAGTCAAGCTGAGCTAGGCTCAGGTTGCTCAAGCTCGACTCCTTTACACCTTAGTGGGCTAGGATAGATTATGACTTAAAAAAGAGAGGGTCAAGAGAGTATTTTAGTAATCTAATTAGTATAGTTATATAAATTATAAGTTGGAGTTCATGATACTTAATTAAAATAGCTAAATTTCCTCAAGAACGGAGTGTTAATCAGAAAATAATAAAATATAGTGTTATTTGCAAATTTACATAATATGTATTACTGTCATTCAAGTTATTGTACTCTATTTCTGTTAGCATACTTTTTCTATTTTAAAATTGTAGATGAAATTTTCTATCCTATCCATATATTATTTACATGTCATTTATTATTATACTTATTTTTAATAATTACTTAAAAATTAAGTTATTTAAAGTATTATTGTTACTTAAGATTAAGAGAAAGAAATTTTATGCCCTGTTTGGTTGCCGGTTAAAAAAAAAAAATCTAAAGTATCTATTCTCATTTCTTACTCTTAAAATTATACGTCTAATCTAAAGTAGGGAAATAAGGTGTTTGGTTGTAAACTACAAAAATAGTGTAAATAATTTATTTTTGATTTGATATAAAGTTGAGCTAAAAATAAGGTATCAAGTATTAGAATTAGGATTAGGATCGACTGTTTAAAAAAACGATACGCATTAGTCATATCGGCAGTATCGGCCGTCCTTATCATCCTGTATTTTAAAATGATCTTTAAAATACGAAAAATCTAAATTTTTTTAGAAAAATATATAATAAGATATAAATATAAATTATTCATGTATAAAGTCTAAAAATTAAAAAGAAAAATTATTTTATTAATCTCTATCTCTATCTCTATCTCTTTTTCTATCATTCATATTCTCTCTCCCTCATACAAATATGAAAAAAAATTCTTACCCTCTCTCCCACTAACTTTCTCTCTTATCAAACTCTCTCTCACTAATTCTTTTTCCTACTTTCTCTCTTATCAAACTCTCTCTCCCACTAATTCTTTCTCCTAACTCTCTCCCACTATGTCTCTCCTAACTCTCTCTTACTAACTCTTCCTAAAAAGGAAAAAACTCTCCCAAAAAATCCTCTCCTTCGCTCTCTCCTTAGCACTCTCACTCATCCTTTCCCGTCTCTATGAAGTCAATGCTTTTCCGATGTAGTTCCGACCTCCATCAATGCACGACGAACTTTCCGATGTAGATATGGCTCCATCGACCACCAATACCTCAGATATGCTATTTTTTCCTTTATTCTCTCTTTTCTCTGATGCGCTCCCTATCCTCTTTCTCTCTCTCCTTTCTCTTCTTTCTCGCTCTCAATTTTGGTTCATTTCAACCAATCTTGACCTGATATGGATTAGGTATGACTGGTTTCAGCCTTAGATCCGGATCAGCTATAGCCAATCTCGATCTGTTTCGACTAAAACTGAGTTCCATGACAAAAAATACAAATAAGAAGTGAAAATTAAAATCTAATTGACTAGTCAAATTAGGTAGCTTATATTTCAACGTTCTCCTTTTAAGTAGACTATTTCCATGCCAAGTGTCTTCTTCAATTTGGTGAAAGTATTTATCTTGAGGGCTTTGGTGAATATGTGCACCAATCAATCTTTAGTCTTACAATACTTGACCTTAATCTCACAATCTTTGACCAAATCTCGAATGAAATGATACTTAATCTAAATACGCTTGCTTCTACCATAGAAGTCCAGATTCTTTGTGAGTGCAATTGTTGATTTATTATCACAAAATAAGTATGTTCCTCTTTCTTAAGGATGCCTGTGTTCTTCCAAAATTTACCTTAACCATAGTGCTTGACAATTAGGAAATATACTCCACTTTTGTCGTAGAAGTCATTATGTCTTGCTTCTTTAAAGCTCATAAGATTGCGTTGGAGCTGACGTTGAAAATATAGCCAAAAATTCTCTTTTTAGTGTTGATATATCTGCCCCAATCCTTATAGCAATAGACAACTACGCATGAAATTTTAGTGCTTTTGTAAATAATACCTTTATTTAAGGTACCATAAATATAGCTGAAAATTCTTTTCTCGGCATTCTAATGACATCTTGGTGTCTCCATGATGATGCAAAACGTGATGGAGAAAGATGAAATAGGGAAATAAGAAAGAAAAGAATGAGGGGTTTCACACCTCTACTCTAAGAAATGGTTTCACACCAAAATCCTCTAGAGAATAAATCACATAAACTTTCATTAAGTTCCAAAGAAAATATAACGGGTCTATATATAGACCTACAATGGAATTAAGCAAAAAACACCCTACATAGGAAATAAACAAAAGACACTCTAAATAAATAAAAATCAGAACCAGATCCCTATAAGAGGAATCATCAACTGTCGGCGCCTCCTGCGCTGGTACACACGCTATCGCGTCCTATCAGTGATGTTCGCATCACATGAACCTGCTCAAAAGGCTAACAAAGTATAAAATATTGAGTCCCTGTCAAATAACTAGGACTACCAAGAAGAGTTCTTTCTTCTTTAAAGAGTAGCATCAACAAGTTTATCATCACCTTGCTTGCCTCCATAGGTGTGCTCATAGGATAAGCATTTTCCATTTGAAATCTCTTCAAGAAATCTGCTGCATAGTTTTTTTTTTTATGAGATGGAGCTCTTTTTCCCAAATTATTTAACTTCGATGTCAAGACAGAAATGAATAAGACCCATACTTGTCGTTTCAAATTTGTTCATCATGCTCTTTTGAAAGCTTTACAAAAAATATGGACTTATTACCGGTGAGATCAAATCATTAATATAAATGTATGTAATTAAGAACTCATTTTGTTCTCCTTCTTTCATGTAAAAATATGCTCGATTTAACACCTTTTGAATCCGTTCTTCAAGAAATACTTATTGATGCGGCTATACCATGCCCTTGGTGATTGATTAAAGCCATACAAGGATTATTCAACTGGATATTTCATGTTCTTCATATTTCTTCACATAGCCCAGAGGTTGATTGATATAGATTTCCTCTTTAAGAACCTATTTAGAAATACAGATTTAACATCCATTTGATGTACCTTTATCTCTTTTGAGTTTTGAGCAGCTAATGCTAAGACCATACAAATGGTATGAAGTCTAACAATGAGGGCAAAAACTTCAACATAATCCGGTATGCCATACTTTTGGTTATAGCTTTTCACCACCAATTGAGCTTTGTGCTTCTCAACTTTATATTTGTCATTGAATTTGGTCTTGTAGACCCATCTAATGCTAATAAGTTTGTGCTCACTAGGAAACTTTACAGAGTCTCAAGTATCATTCTTGGTAGTTGAATCAATTTCTTAATCCTATGGCTCTATTTTTGTTAGTTTAAATCCTCCTAAAAAATTGATTGGATCCACATCTACGAATTGCACAAAGTTTCTCATATCTTCATTTATTACTTCACAAATCTCTTTAATGTTTCTTGTCTTTCTTGGTGGAAACTCCGATGATAAAGATGTTGGATAAGATGTTGAAGAAGATGAAAGAGAGGATTCTCTTTCTCCAAGGTCGACACCTTGAAAATCTTGTTTACCTGTAAAAATATAAGGCTAAGCTCCGAACTTGATTAGTTTAGTTTTAATTTTTTAGAGAGTAAACTTAATTATATATAAAAAAATAAAAAATATTTGGTTACTAAACTAGTTTAGGAGTTTCTAAACCAGTTCAGAGGGGTCCCTAAACTCAAATCAAATAAGACCTTAAGATTTCTTTCTTCTCCTTTCCATCCCATTTGCAGGCTTCTCTTTCATTAAATTTTATATCTCTACTATAATAATCTTCTTGGTAATGGATTTAAAAGTTTTTAGGTTTTGGTTCTTTTACTATAGCTTATAAGGATACAATTTTCAAATTTATCATCCAATTTGTCCCTCCTTTTATCGGGCACATGCACATGGGTAATGCTATCAAAAATCTTTGAGCAACACAAGATTTGTGTCTACTCTAAGCTTCTTAAAGTGTCATGTCATTCATACTTTTGAAAATTGCATAATTTAAAATATAAACCACACATGCGAGAACTTCTGCCTAAAAATGCTAGGCATCTCTTTAGCCTTTAGCATATCTTTAGCAAGTTTCATAATAGTTCGATTCTTTTTTTCTGCTACCTTACTTTGTAGTGGTGTATAGTGGGTGGTAACTTGCTATTTTATGTCATACGCTTTGAAAAAAAGAGATAAAATATTGTGAATTATATTCACTCCTTGATCGAAACACAGAGTGTTTAAGGTAAGTCCACTTTGTTTTTAGACTAAGGCCTTAAATTCTTTATACGGGCTCAATGCATATATCTTTTTCTTAAGTATATCCATGTCTTTGTGCTGTAATCATCAAGAAGGAAATAGTGATTAATGGATGTTGTGTGCATAGAGCGACATAGATTAGTATGGATAAGCTCAAGAGATTTGGATGCTCTCGAAGCTTTCCTACTTGGAAAAGAGTCTCAGTGATACTTTCCAAGTGCACATTCTTTACATACTTGATTATGTTGATTAATATTTGGCATGTCTTATATCATATGTTTCTTGCACATATGAGAAAGAGAGCTCAAACTTAAATGGTCGTACTAGAGATGCCAAAGCCATGATTCCTCTCTTATGATAGTTTTAAGCAAAGTAAAATTTCATTTTCATCTTCAAAGGAAACATCTTGTTTGGTGTCTTCTTCATTTTGACAATAAGAATGTTGCTTTTGTCCTTGACCTCGTACGTGTCTTGTTTGAAGAAAACATCATGACTCTTGAAAAACAAGTTGTCCGGCGTTCAAAAGATTTTGCTTAAGGCTTAGAACATAGAAAACATTGATAATGAACTTGACACCATTCTTTGTTTGAACAAGAATATCACCACTTCTCTTGACCAATAACTTATTGTTATTATTTATTCAATGTAATAAAAGTGTTATTTATTCCTTGTCATATGTTTACTACAACTACTATAAGCAGACCAAATTATTAATAATATATTCTTATATATTACACACAAGAAAAAAAACCATCCTCTTTCTTTTAATCCTTTGCTTGAGCATACTTTGCATCTTTCTTTTCTTCCTCCACAATTGTTTTTTTGCATAGCCTCTTTATATGGTCATATTTGCCATTATGATGATATTGGACTTCCACATACAGTCTTCTTCCTATACCTCTAGCTCTAGTTGAAGTAGATGACGATGCACTGTTATTTTTATTTTCTTGGCCTCTTCCATCATTATTTCTCTCTACTATTATCAAAATATCATCATTCTCTTACTTTAGAACCTCCTTTTAATGAAATTTGTGATTGAAAAGCATTCTCCAAGGGAGGAGAATCAAGTTGATTTTTGTGATATTCATGGGATTGAAATGATCCCAATAAACTTATAATAGAGAGAGCATGGATGGCCGTGCCGCAAGAAAGGAGAGAAAAAGAGAAGGGAGACTAGTAGCGCTTTAAGTCGTCTTCTTCCTTGAGCAGCAAAGGCTAGGGTATTCGTGTCGCGATCGGCGACCTCGAGCACAACGAGCAATTGTGAGTAGCGGCGGCAACGACAACGACGAAGAGTCTATAGTGAAGTGTTGCTAGGAAGGGTGCCATGCGGCAACCCTTATGCCACGTGTCGGTACATCTCGTGCTGGTAAGCACGGCCATCATTGAGTGAGAGTAAATAAATTTTAAGATTCTTCAATGGCAATGTCAATAAAAATATGCTAAAAATTTCAACTAATGTTTGGTCTAAAATTCTCTCCATCAGTCCTCAATATCATGGATGGCCGTGCTGGTGGCGTACCGGCACATGGCACATGGCACAATGGGTGCCGCATGGGACCCCTTCTAATAGTTTCGTCGCTCGTCGTCGACTTTGTCATCGAGCTACCCGTTACCGATCGCCGTCGCCCAAGTGCTTCGGGTACCCTAGCTCGAGGGAGAAGGAGAGACTGAGAGAGAGAGATTCGGATCCGCAACTTAAGTTTTAACCAATAACTTCTCTCTCTTTTGATTTCTCTCTCTCTCTCTCTCTCTCTCTCTCTCTCTCTCTCTCTCTCTCTCTCTCTCTCTCGGTCTCTCCTCTCTCAGGCTAGGGCACTTGAAGCGCTTGGGCGACTGCAACGGCGAATGCGATCAGCGATGGCAGAGGTGAAGGCGAAGGTGGGTATCTCTTCTTTTTTTTTTCCTCTCCTCTTATGGCATGGCCGGCAAGTGCCGCGGCATGTGCCGTGCCATGCCGTGCCGGCTGGTGGTCAGCACGGTTTGTGCCTGTGGCACGGCTATTGTTGCTCAATATGTTAACGATGGAGAATATTTGATTAAAATATGAGGAGTGTATCAAACTCTTTTAGTTAATGTTTGGATTATTTATTCTGCTAGCTATGAGATAATGCTTCTCAAAGCATCGCATGCATAAATGGCATTTCTTGAGAGTCGCAGCACATAAATATCCTTGAAAATTGTTACAACATTAATGTTTGTTGTCATTTTACCCTGAAGTCTCCATTAATCCTAAAGTATGTGATCCAATTGGTTTTTGTAAAGCATCTTCCATATATACCTGATTGCGACTGCTATGTCCTCCAAATTGTATTTGTCTTTATGGTTTCATGTAATCTAATAGCATTTGGACATGCTATAAGAGAACATGGTATTCTCTTCACTTTGGAAATCTGAAGTCAAGATTGATATTTGATTCTGTTTCTTCCCTGGTCTTGTTGGCAACGGAAGAGGTGATGAATGCATGAGAGACAGAGTAGTAGAAAAGTACAAGGCCCTGTTTAATATGATGACACCCAGCCACCTATGCAACTCCTACACTTGTTGTCATTGCTATTGCTTTTTTACTTGTTATAACTATTACTATTAAGTACTATTGTCTATTGATATTGTCAGCAAAAATCATCAGTTTTATTGTTATTATCAGCATTATACTTGCAGTTATTACTGCTGCTACTATTACTACTACTAATTGTGATAATAAAATTTGGAAGGAATGATGAGTAGTCTTGCATATTTTATATATTCACTTGTCTATGTGTCTATATATTATATCCATACTGATGTATCTTGTATGTATATTATTGTATAAATGCTAAACTTGAAGCATGATTGCAAAATTATTATTCATCAAGCATTCTGAGCACTTCTATATGAAGGTCAATTGATGCATATGTACACTACCCACCATCCAAAGTAGGATTATTGATTTTCTCTTGGAATGCTGTTCTCTGAAAACATGTCACATGTGCACGACATAATTCCTAAGAACATTTTCTTTTTTTCCAATACAAAGTCGGAGATGAATTATATTTCATGGATTGTTCTTTGAGAACTGCATCTCTATCCAAAGAAATGAAAGGAAAAGGATCTGGTTTCTTTTATTATTAAGTTGTTTTGTTTTTTTATTCAGATGGATAACAACTGTGATTGACTAACTAAAATTGCAGGGAAGAAGAAGAAAATTTGTACTGGCAGAATTATTGCAATTGTAATATCTGTACTGGCTGCATTATTCCTAGTTTGCATTTGTTTCTGGAGGAAGAAGAGAAGATCATCAAGAAATCTAGCACTACCATGTAAGTTGTGTATGATGCATCATGAACTATTACTACTAAGTACTATCTGTTTGGGAAGAAAAAAATTAACGAACTCTTATTTAGACTTAACCAGTATAGTTAGATATTAATTGGGCTCAATTGATGTCCAGATCTTGTTACAGAGAGATTTGACTAGATTAGGTAAAAATTGCTGAAATTTGGAATCCTTATGTATAAGCCTTGAAGGAGTGCGTATTTATGCAGAAAATGCTCCTGAGGTCGGGATCTATTAAAACCATAGCATTCAGTCCTTAAAATTTGCAATTGATGGGATAAGGAAGGCTTTATTTTTATTATTTTGGAGATATTTGAACTAATACAATTGGAACTGCCTATAACCACGACGATGCAGTAACAACCTTCCTGCTCGAATGGTGGAAATTCCTTTTTAACTGTTCATACCGAAATTCATTCGTTTGATCATTTGAACCCATTTTGAAGGGTTTAAACAAGTTGCAGATGCTACTTCTAGAAAAATTACAATATTATGTTCACTTCAAATGCCCCTATATAAATTTAATGTTTATCATGTTTCACAGTTATAGGTTGGGTCTGTGCGAATGCCCTTCCAACCATTCAAACATCACTGACATTCATTTATGAGTTGGTTTATTTCAATGATTCTACTTTAGATATGAGTTTGGTTTATCTCTAAATCTTAGTGCGTGAAAGAGTCTATATATATCTATTAGCAAGGATGGTTATGCCGAAAGCATGTGTGATATGGTTTAGACTTTGATCGAATTACTTCATGAGGGATATTGGGTTTGCTACTTATTATAGCTGATTTATTGGAGGATTACTTAGCCTTTGGATTGGGTGTTCAAATAGCCTTGTTTGAACAACTTCACAATGTTGTATACCGAGAGTAGGTGCGTTTGGAGACGTTCAAACGCCACAGACTAGGAGCACTAGTCTCTGGTATGCTCAAACAACATTTGGACACCATGGTCTATTTTAGATAGGTATCTCTAAATCTTAGTGCGTGAAATTCATGGAGTCTCCCAAAAGAATACAGAAGCCAATAGTGAACTTCCGATTACACTTGTCACTAGCATAATCTACATCAAAATATGCCCGCAACTCTAAGAAAGAAGTAGATGGCATGAAGAGAGCGAGTGACAGTGCCTCAAAGATATCAAAGAATTTGCATGAGAGGAGCATAATGAGCAGATCGATGAGTCTGCATGAACTGAGTGACAAGACCAGCTACATGAAAGATATTCGACTGGGTAAAAGGTCGAGTAGATGAGGGCACGACCGGCTGACGATATGTAGTTGGATCAAGAAGAGGTTGACCATCATCTAGCTAAAGCTTCACATGAAGCTCAATTAGGATAGCAACGGGATGAGTATCAGTGATGGTGGCATGACTGAAAATGTATGTAATATATTTTTGTTGGGACAACAAAAGATTATAAGATGATAGAATAATTTTGATACCTAGAAAGTATTGAAAATTATCGATGACCTTCATCTCAAACTAGTGCTGAAGATGCTGCTGAAGAGTGCGAATGTCGACCGAGTCATCCCCAGTGATAATCATATTGACATATAGAAGAAGGACCCAACCCTAAGTAGAAGACCTTAGAAATATGGATGGCTGAGAAGGATTCTCTTGAAATTCGTAATATGTGAAAACACTTTAAAATTAATCAAACTAGGCATAAGGAGCCTACTTGAGCCCATAGATGGCTCATCACAAGCGACAAATGACTTGAAAAAGTGGGGAAGCCAAGTGGAGGATCTATGTACACCTCCTTGTCAAGAAGGCTATGAAGAAAAGCATGCTTCACGTTCATCTAATGTAGAGTCCACTAGCGGCTAGAAGCAATAGCAAGAAGAGTATGGACAGAAGTCATTTGAGTAATAGGAGCAAAGGTCTCCTCATAGTCTATCTTGTATTCCTGAGTAAAACCTCGAGCAATCAGACGAGCTTTGTCTTTGGCAATAAATCTATTAGGTCAATTTTTGACCTTGAAAATCCATTTTGTAGCTGACAGGCATGATGTCAGACGGGTGAAAAACATATAAAGTATACATCTACTGAAGGGCTAAAGCTTATTTCCGGAAAAATAATATGTATCGGCCGTATCAGCCGCTTGTATCGGATCTAGTTTCGGCCCAGATCGGGATCCGCCGAAATTGGAGACTATGGTGGAAATATAACCAATATAAGAGATACGATAATGGGTTCTATCAGCAACGTGAATATGAGGAAGGGCGAGAAGGGTATGAGTGAAAGTTCTAGGATTTAGTCATACCAGAAGAAGTAGAGGCACCAGTAAAGTTGAGGGCTCTGTTAATGAGCTGATGAATTTATTGGAGTTGTGCACTGCTAAAGGTGGAACCAGAGGAATGATCAGATGGACCGGTACTTGGGGCAGCGGTCGAGCGGAGGCATCTCTGTCCTTTCTTGATCTCTTTTTGCTAGAGTGAGGATCAAGCAGAGGAGGAAGACTATTGTAGCGAGTGGTATGATGATCGTGGCAACTGCAATGAGTGCACATAGAGCGCGATGAGTGATGGTCTCGTCCGAGCATATGAATGACGTGAACAGCAATGGAAATATTAGACACGACCGATAGAGGAGTGTAGCACCAAGTACAATCTATGATAGAAAAAAGTGGTGTAGAAGGTACTTGACAATGAAGCACGGATATGGACACGGGACACGGACACAACACGATACGGACACGGCAAATTTTGAAAATATAGGACACGGACACGGCATAGGACACGGCGAAATAAATAAATAAAACTTATCTAGATCTCTGAAAGTTGCCACCAATACTTCTTCTCATCTTGTTCTCCTCTGTCTATATATTTCTGCTATCTTTCATTGCCCTTCTCATCCTCTCCACTCTGCTATCATATGAAACTTATTTTGGAGACATTGATATTTAACTCTGTAACTAAAAAATATAACTTAAAATTTACGAAAATAAAATCCTCTTAATTTTTTTTTCTTTACTTCTCTCCAGTTTCCACCTCTCTCTACCTCTCAGGTCCTCAATAGCAGCAATTGCTACTGTTGCTGCTCAGGCGCTTCTGCTGTAGGTGCACAGCAACAAGTGTGCAGCAACAGCAGCACCCTGCTGCTGGTGCTGCTACTTCACCACAGCAGCTATAGCAGGTGCGCAGTGAAAAAAAAATGAAAAAGAGAGGAATTAGAAATTGAAAAAAAGAAATTCATCTGAGGTCGGCAAAGGTCGAAGTTGTCGGATCTTCGCTGGAGAATGTCGCCGGAGATCTACTCAGTTGCCGGTGAAAAAGAGATCAGTGGAAAAGAGAGAAGAAAGAAAAGAGAGAGAGGAAGATAGAAGAGAGAGAGAGAGAGAGAGAGAGAGAGAGAGAGAGAGAGGTAGGAGGGTGGGGGAGCATCAATTATTGATGTCCCTTGAGGTCGGATCTGACCGTTCCCATTCGTTTCGGTTGGAATCGGCCGAAACGACTGATACCCCAGTCGAAACCAGCCTGGTTTTGACCAGGATTGGGATCGGCTAGGGCCAAAACTAGGAATCTTGATTTAGGTTCAAATATGCCCACCTATGTTTGAACACATATATAAGATGAGGTTTTTTTTGCATATTACATGATCACTTTTATTAAGGTTTTTATACCTTTGCTAGAGCAGGTACGTAAGGGTTATTAAATCCAACCCTAGTAAAAGTCATCATTATCCTTGGGGAGACTTTTGAAGATCACCTATGGTTTCAGACGAAGATTGGCTCTCAACTTAACTCATCTATATCAAAACATCTCATTGGTCATTGAGACGGAAAAATGAACTTTAAGAGTCACTGAAAATAGAAAATCAATCATGGAAAATGGTGTATCGTGAGATTTAGCGAGCAAGATTATTATAGATTGAGTCGTAGAGATCGACGTGTGATCTGGTAGATTTTTGTAAGTCTTATAGATTTTATTGATTGATTTAGATCCAAGTTTGGATCCGTGATTTTAAACTCGATTTGAGTTTCTTTACATAAAAATCTTTCTGTCTAGGATTATTTTTTCACATTTTGTTTTTTGTATTTATTTTATTGATAGCGTGCAGTAAATCAATCTCCTAAAGTGAGTATTACAAATTTGCAACCTTCTTATGAAGTGTCTTGTAGCAAGTACATTTTCTCAGTTACATCTGGAGGCCAGGCATCATATCATCATTAATTTAATATCATATTGTTCCATTAAGAAATATTAAATGGAAGGGCAATTTGGGATATAAAAAAGAAAAAGATCAGCTAAGTAAAAGGTTGTCTCTAAATGAGATGTTATTAAATAGAGTCTATCAAGATTCTAGAGAACAGGGAACCTATATTCTCCTGATCTATATTTGTCTTTGCATCTTTTTGCATTTTCTTTATATCCTTAGTTATCTAGAAATAGTGGAGAACTTTTATCTGTAGACACTATCCGACTTAAAAATTATTGTAGAGGTTCCACAAGTAATGAAATTGAAGTTATGGGATCAAATTTTCATGACTGTGCCTTGGGAGGAAGATTACAAGTATAAAGCAAGCAATAAGTTCTGTATTTTTTTATCCATAACTTCACAGGCCATCAACAAATTTGCTCGTGACTATAATGTATGTATTATTTAGAATATTGAGATGATGTCTGTTCTTTTTTCAGTAGATGAAACTCACACAGAGGATATCGAAAGTGTTGAGTCACTGCTTCTTGATCTGTCAACATTGAGAGTTGCAACAGCTAACTTTGCCGAATTCAACAAACTTGGAGAGGGGGGATTTGGTGCAGTTTATAAGGTATCATAGTAGCTAATGTAATACACAATTGTAATTCAAAGTCAGATTTTCTTATTTGATTTAGACTATTATTTACATGTATACATGTCATTTTTGCTAACCTTCTATTCTGCTTAGGGATTCCTCCCTGATGGACAGGAGATAGCAGTGAAGAGACTATCAAGGCATTCAGGGCAAGGACTAGGAGAGCTGAAAAATGAGCTAATTTTGGTTGCCAAGCTTCAGCACAAGAATCTTGTAAGGCTTTTAGGTGTTTGCGTAGAGGAGCACGAGAAGTTGCTTGTCTATGAATTTGTTCCTAACAGAAGCCTAGACACCGTTCTTTTTGGTACTACTTTTCTGCCACATCTTAATTTACCCTGTCATGAGCTAGCCTAATGGAAATTAATGCATTCAGTATATCATTAATCTAACAGGCCTTTAAAATCATTTCTGCTAGAAATTATGTATGACTTAGAGCCAATTGTTATATTTGAATCATAGATGATGAGAGACGAAGCCAATTAGATTGGAGAAAGAGGTATAAGATCATCAATGGAGTTGTTCGAGGCCTAGTTTATCTACATGAAGATTCACAGCTAAAAATCATTCATCGCGATCTCAAGGCAAGCAACGTTCTGTTAGATGCAGAAATGATCCCAAAGATTGCAGATTTTGGTCTAGCCAGGCTTTTTGGAGGGGACCAAACTCAAGGCATCACAAACCGGGTTGTTGGGACATTGTAAGTAGCAACCTTCAACATTATCCTTATTCTGATCACAGGTAGTTACAGAGTGTACTCTAAATAACAAGTTCAGGTCCTATGCAGTGGTTATATGGCACCAGAATACGCAATGTGTGGGCATATCTCGACCAAATCAGATGTATTTAGCTTTGGTGTTTTAGTTTTAGAGATTGTGACCGGAAGGAGAAACAATGGTTACTTTGGTTCTGAGCAGGGTGAAAACCTCTTGAGCTATGTGAGTACTTTAAAAGCTTGTGGACATAATATTAATGGTTTCAAATGATAGCCTTATATGCAAAATTAATGAAGCTATATGCAGACATGGGAGCATTGGAGAGCGGGGACAACCATAGAGCTAATTGATCCATCCTTGGGCAACTATTACTCAAGAAGTGAGATGCTGAGATGCATCCATATTGGACTATTATGTGTTCAGGAAGACCCAGTTGAGAGGCCTAAGATGTCGATGGTCGTCGTGATGCTTAGCAGCGAGACTGTGTCGCTTAAAGCTCCCTCAAGACCTGCATTTTGCATCAGACAGAGCAGCATCGTCTCGGAAACACACGGTGTTAGACGCAACCAGAAGCGGAGGAAGTCTACATTAGTGTCACGAAATGAGGTGTCCATTACAGACCTTGAACCTAGATAGATGTGCAGCTATGAAAAATATCATACCTTTAGAAGATTGATTAATAAGATCTCTCTCAAATGATATATAGAACTCTGTAATATTGTTCTTTTAGTGTATGTAATACTTTTATCACTGGTAAGATCCTACAGAACATAGGATCTACATCTATCCTGTCTTCTATTGCTTCAATCCGTTTCATAAGTGAATAGAACAAACGATGAGTTTGCCTGAGTTCTTCGTCATAAAAGAACAGAAGAAAAAGAAAAAAAAAAAGACGTGTAAATCTACTTAAGAAAAAGGTAGGTCCATATTAAATCTCATGGAAAACAAATAAATATATCCACTTAAGTGTAAGGTCCTACTATATGCACCAATGTGCAAAACCAAGTGTTGTGTCCAAAGGGGTGGGGGAAAGCTAAAGTAATCCAAACCTAAAACAAAAACAAATAGAATATCATTGGATGATATTACCAAAGTATTAGCAAAGCTAATAGTAATACCAATTTGGCAAAAAACTACAATGCTAGAAATAGTGAGTAATTAATTGCTCAAGACAAATACAAATAAGAAATACTAAATTATGTAAACCAAAAAAAAGAAAAGAATGAGAGGTGTGCTTTCTCAAAAGCCTTTTTCTCTTGCTCCAAAATTCTTTCTTTTTATCTCTACTTAAGCATTCAAAAGCCCTTTTAGACTACTTAAGCATTCAAAAGCCCTTTTAGACTGGCCAAATAAAGTATAATTTTCTACATTGGCAAAAATTCTAAGATTTCAAACATTGCATAGTGACTATAAATTTATACTTAAAGACACTAAATCTAAAAAATTAAATATTGCAAGACTTTCAAAGAACTTTAAATAGTTTCACCCCTGCAAGCTTTTGAGTCTTCATTGTTAGTCTATTAACTGATTATTTTTTCTCCAAATGTTTTGAGTAAGAGTATACACGTAAATTGAAAAGAAAAAATGGACAGACCTTTCACGTCCTTATATGTGACCATTATCTAAAATCCTAGCATTCATGTTTTCAACTTGTTTAATAATTAATCATGTCGGTAGTAGTTAGAATTTGACCTCATCAAAATCCAACTCTCAACTCTATTCAATCTTAATCGAGCAAGATAGCCACCTAATCCAATGGAAGAAAAACGCGTGCTTGGGTCAAAGTCCACAAATTTTCTCTTCAATCTTAAATTAATGATATTGTAAGTAAGGGTGTAAACGAGTGGAGCTCGAAATTAATTTTGAGCCTAATTTTAATGTTTAGACTCGGCTTAGTTCAACTCAAGCTGAGCTCCAGACTTAGCCCGAGCCGAGCCCTAGCTTAATTGGAGGAGGAGAAAGCGGCGGGGATAGCAGCCTTTTGAATCAAGAGGAGGAAATCCATGGTTGAGGAGACGGCAGCGGCTTATATCGATGTAGGAGAAGGAGACGATGAACTTTTGAATACACCGTGAATATCAAACTGTATAAAAGACACTGCATTCTCGCTATGAGACTCCTCAAATATATCGAGCTTCTCAATGCTAACAAATTATCAGATGCAACAAAATCCATAAATGGTGAGATGGCATTTCCTGACTTCACATTACAAGTATTCTAGAAGGAAATCAGTGGAAAGAAAAAAAGGAAAAGATAACATCAATTTCAATGCCAGTCGTGCAGGACCAACACCATTGTATACATGATATCTTCTCTAAGCACGGCGACTTGCTCATGGAGGAGGCAAAGGAGGAGGAGGATATGAAGGCCACGGCGACAGAGGAATCCGATGCCAATGGAGGAGGAGGAGGAGGAGGAGGCTGCCGGAAGAGGTAGGAGGACCTGATCATCACGGTAGATCGACGAAGAAGTTGGATTTGTTGGAAAGAATTTTATTAGATTAAGATTAGAGTTAGAGTTAGATAAAGATAATCATAGGAGCCATTAAATTAAGAATTTAATAATTATAAGTATATTTATATATAATATATTTTAATAAATATTATATTTAAATCAAGTCTGAGCAGCCAGTTCTAACTAAGTTTAGCTCAACTTAAGCCAAACTGAGCCGATCCCAAGCAGCTCACTTAATTTGACACCCCTAATTTTATTATAAAAACCTCAACGACCATCTAAAATCCTAAAATCCATTATACTAAATCAAGTAGGATAATCTTATATTAAGTGTCATTATGATCTGTTGACTTCCAATTAACTAAATGAAGTATGATGATCTTAATCTGACCAACTGAAATATGAAATGAATCTAATGGCTTGTGCCATTGCAAGCTAGTGAGCCTTAGTACATAATTATACTGTATTGACCTTCTAATTAACAAGTTAATCACATATATGAATATCAAACACTGAACCAACTGGTGTGTCAAATATGCCACTAGAAAGGTAGCATATTTATTCTTATAATTATCTCAGTACTTTTGTCCACATTATCACCAGCTGTAATTCATCATCTTTTCTTTTAAAAATAAACCTCTAGACTCTAGTTAATGATTAATAGATCACATAGTATATATAGGCTTTAACTAACATGCGATTCTTCCTTTCCCATTTCCAAATTTTATTAACACATCATATGAAGGTTTACTTGGTCAAAAAAATCTCCAGTTGCATGTATAAAATAGTTGCAATGTCATTAAGGACAAGTATAACAATTTGAATAAATTAATTGGTTATTTGGATGTATAGATAGTTGCATGTATAAAATAGTTGCAACGTTAGTAAGGACAAGTATAACAAATATAAAATAATTGGTGCGATAAAGTCTGATAGAGATTAGTGGGTTGATATATGATTAGTAAAGGAAGAGAGTTGACGGTTGCAGTGTTCCAAGTAGTACTGCTTGAAGAATTGTGTGTACTGTGTAAAGCTTTGATGCGAGGAAGAAGTAAAGAAGGTGATTGGCTGGAACTCTCATTAATTTAATTGAGAGTGCTTGGATTTAATCCTGTTTGAATCATCTGAATTATTGTTAGTGTGCAGCTTGTTATGGTTACAATTCACACCCGTGTTTATATGTTTTACTTTTGGTCGGCCGCGAGCAACCTAAGAAAAGAGTATTGCTGCTTATCTTGAAGTGTTGTTGAATTCTTGCATTAAAGCTTCCTTGATTCTTTGTAGATTCACATTACTAGATCAAGCAGAGTTATCTTCTATAAATATTTTAGGAATCCTTTCCTGGTATTGACTTGTAAACTAAATTAGTTGGCGTCCGCTAAATTAAAGCATCTCGATCATAATATGTAAAGTTTGGCTCAAATCAAGTGTTCCATTTTGCTGTGCCAGATGCATTTGAACAGACTTTGGAGGCATTCGAACGCAAAAATTCGAGACTATTTACACTTTGTAGGTGTTCGAATTTTGAACACCATTTTACGTTCCAGATTTGAATTCTAGGGGTGTTTGAACGGGCTTGTGGGTGTTTGCACGCCCCGAAGGATTTACCCAACTTTAAGTCAGCCCTAGAAATATTGAAGTAAGGATTTTAGAGTTTTCATACTTAAGAGAAATATTAAGAGAGCCAGCCACCATTGTATTGAGGGAGATTAGAGTTGAAAAACTATTTGTAATTAGAGATTTGCAAAGTGAAGGAAGAAGCTCGTGAATGTAGGCAAATTGCCGAACCATGTAAACTTTGTCTCTCTCTCTCTCTCTATTGTCACTATTGCTTCTATTCTTAAGATTACTTGTATTAGGGTGTCTAGTACGTGACTAGAAGTTGTTTATTATTATTCTATCACTATTAGCACTATATTAGAGTTTTTCCCCAAGTTGTTGATTTTGCCATTACTATTCCATTGTTATATTTGCAGGTGAAGGTTTTGTTTCTGCTACCCTCACCCATTTGGTGTTAAGCACAACAATTAGTATCAGAGCTTTAAGATTTCAAACCTCAGCTTTTGAATTTGGGAATTGTGTGAATTTGGAAAAGTTTGCCAAAATATGGAAATCATTCAAATCAAGAAAAATTGTCTCAAATGCAAAATTTAAAGTAGAGAAGTTTGATGGTACCACTTTGAAATATGGCAATATGAAGTGATAAACATATTGTTCTATCAAAAATTGGACATCACCTTGGAGGGGAAGCCCAAAGAATTATCAGAAAAGGAATAGGAGTAGATGAACCAACACGCATGTAGCACCATTCAACTTTGTTTAGCAAAAGATCAAAAGTACTTTGTAATTCAGCCAAGAAACTTGTGAAAGAAATTTGAGGATAAATTTATGACCAAGAGCATTAAAAAATAGCTCTATTTGAAAAAGTTTTTCAAGTTTCAATACATGATTGGAACACTTAAGGCTGAGCATTTGAACTCTTTCAACAAACTATTTGCGGATTTCCAAATTTTGGATGTGGAGATCTCGGATGAAGATAAAGCGTTGGTACTTTTGAACTCTTTGCCGAATATTTATGACCAGCTCACTACTACCTTGCTATATGGAAAGGACTATATATATTATGATAATGTTGCAAATACACTTATTAATAATGGGTATTGGAAATTGGATAAACAAGCTACTCATGAGTCATCATCAAATGCTTTGACGGTGAGGGTAGATCGGAGAATAGAAAATTTGTGAAGAGAGGTAAATTTTTCTCAAAATCAAGGGTGCATCTTCAAATAGAAAAATGATTGCAAAAGAGCAATACTCTTATTGTCGAAACAAAGGGCATTGAAAGAAGAATTGTCTTGTCAAAGAAACCTCAAAAGACAAATATGACACATTTAGATGATGAGGATTCAGAGAATGTCCTGATAGGCTCAGCTCTTGCTTGTGACACAGATGAGTGGATATTAGATTCTGGGTACACATATCATGTGTCTTAATCGAAATTGGTTTTTCACCTTTGATAAAATTTCAGGTGGAGTAGTATTCATGGGCAATGATAACCCATGTAGAGCTGAAGGCATTGGCACCATCCGCCTAAAGCTATATAATAGGTCTGTGAAATAACTAATTGAAGTTTAGTGCAAACCGCAATTGAAGAAGAACCTCATTTCTCTTGGTGTTTTGGAATCAAAGGGCTCTACCATTACTTTGAGAGATGGAGCATTGAAGATTCCTTTGGGAGCATATTAGTTGTAATGAAGGTTATAAGAAGAAGAAATCTATATTTCTTTCATGGCTCTACAGATATTGGAAGTGTAGCTGAGGCTTCAAGCAATTGATTGATGCGGCTAACACTACTAGATTATGACACATGAGGTTAGGGCATGTAGGAGAGAAAGGTTTGCAAGGCTTGTCAAGACAAGGATTGCTAAAGGGTGTGAAGAGTCTCAAATTAGATTTTTACAAACACTGTGTTTTGGGCAACCAAACAAGGATCAAGTTTGCTATAGGAGTGCATTGAACCAAGGGCATCTTGAATTATATTCATATAGATGTTTGGGGACCTACCTAGGCCATGAGGAACATCGAAAAGGCAAATTGGAAAGTGGCGATGAATGATGAATTAAAAGCTCTTGATAAAAATAAGACTTGGGATTTGGTGGAACTCCCTAAAGGGAAGAGAGCAAGTGAATGCAAATGGATATATGCCAAGAAGGAAGATCCTTAATCGAAAGGCAGAGTTAGATTCAAAGATAGATTGATGGCAAAAGGATATGCACAAAAGGAGAGAATTGATTATAATTAAGTATTTTCTCCGATGGTGAAATATTTCTCCATTCGGATTTTACTAGCTTTGGTATCTCAATTTGATCTAGAGCTAACTTAGATAGACATGAAGATCGTCTTTTTGCATGGTAATTTGGAGGAGGACATTTATATGACCTAGCCAAAAGGATTCAAAGTTGATGGGAAAGAGAATTTGGTTTGCTAATTGAAAAAGTTTTTATATGGCCTAAAGCAGTCTTTAAGGGAATGGTATAAACGTTTTGATCGGTTTATACGGAGGAAAAATTACAAGAGAATGCATGTGTCTATTTTAGAAAGCTTCAAAATGAATCATTTATTTATTTGCTCTTATATATAGATGATATGTTGATAGCATCTAAAAGGAAGGTGGAAATTGATAAATTGAAATTCCAATTGCATAAAAAATTTGAAATAAAGGATCTTAGAGAAGTAAGAAGTTACTCGGCATAGAAATCAGAAAAGACAAAAGAAAGGGGACAGTATGCTTGGCATAGGAGCAGTATTTGAAGAAGGTATTACAACGGTTTGTTATTAACAGTAAAATAATCAATGAGTACACTATTGACACCTCATTTTAGACTTAGTACAGCTATGTCACCTAGTACAAATGTCGAGAGGAATTTCATGTCCAAGGTACCATATGTAACCGTAGTTGGAAGCCTAAAGTATGTGATGGTGTGCATGAGGCACGATATTTCACAAACCATTAGTATTGTTAGTAGATACATGCATGCTCTAAAAAAAGAGCATTGGTAGGCGATAAGTGGATTTTGAGATACATTCATGGTACTTCGAGAGTTGGATTAAAATTTGTGAAAGATGATAGACTTAGTCTACATCTTATTGGATATGTGAATTTGGACTATGCAGGTGATTTGGACAAGTGTAGATCTACTACAGGATATGTATTTGCGCTTTCTAGAGGACCAGTCTGTTGGATGTCTATTTTGCAGTCGACGGTTGCTCTATCTATCGCAGAAGCTAAGTATATGAGAGTGATAGAGGCTATAACCGAGGCTATTTGGTTGATCAATTTGATGGATAATTTAGGTGTATTTTAAGAGTAGGTGGAGGTATATTGTAATAGCCCAAGTGTAATTTGTTTGGCGAAGAACCAAGTTTATCATACTAGGACAAAGTACATTAATGTCCGTTTTCATTCTGTGAGGAAAATCTTAAAAGAAAGAGATATTTCTCTTTGTAAGATTGAGACTGCAAATATGTTGACAAAAGTGATGACAAAGATCAAGGTCCAACATTGTTTGGATTTGATCAATGCCACTCACATTTGACTAACTTTGGATTTAGTATTTTAAGATGCAAATTTGCAGGCGGTTTATTTTGGGAGTTTTCAGTCACTTTGCAGTAGTGGAGAGTAATTTGTTAAAGTCTTGAGGTTTCGCTAAGGTGGAGAATTGTTGAAGTTTGGCTCAAATTAAGCGTCCCATTTTGCTGTGCCAAATACGTTTGAATGGGCCCTAGAGGCATTCGAACACAAAAATCCGAGACTATTTGCACTTTGTAAGTGTTCGAATGGCCCCACAGGCGTTCGAACGCCATTTTGCGTTCTATATTTGAATTCTAGGGGCGTTTAAATAGGTCTGCGGGTGTTCGAACGCCCCACGGGATTTCCCCAACTTAAGTTAACCCTATAAATACTAAAGTAGGAATTTTAGGACTTTTATGTTCTAAGAGAAATATTAAGAGAGTTAACCACAATAGTATTTAGGGAGATTAGAGTTGAGAAACTCTTTATAATTGGAGATATACATAGTGAAGGAAGATTGCTCTGCCCATGGATATAGTCACATTGCCGAACTATGTAAACCTTGTCTCTCTCTCTTTATTATCTATATTGCTTTTATTCTTAAGATTACTTACATTAGGGTGTCTAATATGTGATTAGAAGTTATTTATTGCTATTCCATATCTATTAGCACCATATTAGAGTTTTTTTTTTGAATTATTGATTTTGTAGTTACTATTCCATTGGTTATATTTAGAGGTGAAGGTTTTGCTCCGGGTACCCTCAACCCATTTGGTTTTTAGCACAAAATAATAATACTGAGGCATTGACTTTCAATAAAGTCAAGTTATTTAGGAAAAAATTGTGAAATTGACATACAAGCTGATTCAGAATTCTGTGTGCTAAACAGAGATGCCTCATAATAAAGCTTCTAAAGAAGTATAGATCTCTCAACCTCAACTAAACCATTTCTCGTCTCTTCGCATCAAGCAGGAGTGCTGCTAGAAAACAATGGCATTCGCTGTCTTTTCCAATTTGCCGAAGCCACTCCTCCTACTATTCCTGTTCATCATACTTGATACTCCCATAACCAAATCACAAGATCCAGACTCTCGAAGGTACATCAACTGTCGAAAGGATGCAAATTACACAACCAATAGCACCTCCTTCAAGGACAACCGCGATCTCCTCTTATCCTCCCTCTCCTCGGCTGCCTCCATCTCCGGCTTCTCCAACAACACGAAAGGCCAATTCTCCGACCAAGTTTACGGCGTCGCCCAATGCCGAGGCGACTTGAGCCTGGATGAATGCAGGGCGTGTCTCAGCACCATCGTAAAAGAGAGCCTTCAAGTATGCTCCAGCGGCATGTCCTTGGAGATATGGCATGACTACTGCTTCCTTCGCTACTCCGACAAGTACTTCTTTGGCACAGTAGATACAAGTGCTTACTATTACTATTCGACAAGCACATCGAACGCTACGCAGCTGCAACTATTCAATGAGAAGTTAGGCAATTTGATAGACATTCTTATTAACAAGGCTGCTTATGGCGACTCATCGCGAATGTTTGCTACTGGAATGGTGAACTATACTAGCTCTGATAAGATCTATGGACTGATGCAGTGCACCAGGGATCTGCCGAACGAAGAATGCTACCAGTGCCTTAAGGTGTACAGCGATCAGATTTCAACATGTTGCAACGCCAGAATCGGAGCGAGAGTGTATGCAATGAATTGTATTATTCGGTATGACTCGTATCCTTTCTATAATAGCACCGCAGCCAACGAGTTATCATCGCCTCCGCCGGTTGCTCCTGTTTCTCCCCCGTCAGGTGCTACACCATCAAACACGACAGGCGGAGGTAATTTATGTTAGCAAATCTTAAATTACCTCACTTTCTTCAATGTTGTTGTTGCAGTGTATCTCGAACTTTACATTAAATTTTCAGAAAAGAATTCTAGAGAAATTTATCAAAACAACCTGTATTAATTTTGTTTTTATATCTATTATTCACACTCTACCATACATACATATATATATATATATATATATGCACATTGAATATGTATGACCAAGAAGTGATATCTTTTGGCACTTCATTTATTATAGATTAATTCTCTGAAACAGAAACACTAAGTGGTATTATTTACTTCTGGTGTAGGAACAGGAGGAGCTACAAAAGTAATTGCTATTGTTGTCATATCTGTCGTTGCTGCATTGGCTCTCATCGTTGCTCTGTTAGTAATCTACTTAAGAAGAAGGAAAGCAGTGAGGAGAAATACTAGTACGTTTTTGGTAGAATTAGCTGCTCTGACGACAAGCTATTAATTAAGATGGTCTCCCATGTTAATTTTTTTTTACCATAAATTCAGAGCCCATCAACAAATTTACTTGTGACTATAATATCAGTATTATTTAGGATATTGAGATGATGTCTGTTGTCTTTTCAGTAAATGAATCTCACACAGAGGATATCGGAAGTGTTGAGTCACTGCTTCTTGATCTGTCAACATTGAGAGTTGCAACAGCTAACTTTGCCGAATTCAACAAACTT
Source organism: Typha latifolia (assembly GCF_019914945.1). Lineage (NCBI taxonomy): Eukaryota > Viridiplantae > Streptophyta > Magnoliopsida > Poales > Typhaceae > Typha > Typha latifolia. Next base: position 10,940,632 of record NC_133095.1, read on the forward strand.
GGAGAAGGGGGATTTGGTGCAGTTTATAAGGTATCATAATAGCTAATTTAATAAACAATTGTAATTCAAAGGCAGATTATTATAGATAATATCCATTCTTATTTGATTTGGACTAGTTATCCACATGTATACATGTCATTTCTGCTAACTTTCTAATTTACTTAGGGATTCCTCCCTGATGGACGGGAGATAGCAGTGAAGAGACTATCAAGGCATTCAGGGCAAGGACTAGGAGAGCTGAAAAATGAGCTAATTTTGGTTGCCAAGCTTCAGCACAAAAATCTTGTAAGGCTTTTAGGTGTTTGCGTAGAGGAGCAAGAGAAGTTGCTTGTCTATGAATTTGTTCCTAACAGAAGCCTAGACACCGTTCTTTTTGGTACTACTTTTCTGCCACATCTTAATTTACCCTGTCATGAGCTAGCCTAATGGAAATTAATGCATTCAGTATATCATTAATCTAACAGGCCTTTAAAATCATTTCTGCTAGAAATTATGTATGACTTAGAGCCAATTGTTATATTTGAATCATAGATGATGAGAGACGAAGACAATTAGATTGGAGAAAGAGGTATAAGATCATCAATGGAGTTGTTCGAGGCCTACTTTATCTACATGAAGATTCACAGCTAAAAATCATTCATCGCGATCTCAAGGCAAGCAACGTTCTGTTAGATGCAGAAATGATCCCAAAGATTGCAGATTTTGGTCTAGCCAGGCTTTTTGGAGGGGACCAAACTCAAGGCATCACAAACCGGGTTGTTGGGACATTGTAAGTAGCAACCTTCAACATTATCCTTATTCTGATCACAGGTAGTTACAGAGTGTACTTTAGATAACAAGTTCAGGTCCTATGCAGTGGTTATATGGCACCAGAATACGCAATGTGTGGGCATATCTCGACCAAATCAGATGTATTTAGCTTTGGTGTTTTAGTTTTAGAGATTGTGACCGGAAGGAGAAACAATGGTTACTTTGGTTCTGAGCAGGGTGAAAACCTCTTGAGCTATGTGAGTACTTTAAAAGCTTGTGGACATAATATTAATGGTTTCAAATGATAGCCTTATATGCAAAATTAATGAAACTATATGCAGACATGGGAGCATTGGAGAGCGGGGACAACCACAGAGCTAATTGATCCATCCTTGGGCAACTATTACTCAAGAAGTGAGATGCTGAGATGCATCCATATTGGACTATTATGTGTTCAGGAAGACCCAGTTGAGAGGCCTAAGATGTCGATGGTCGTCGTGATGCTTAGCAGCGAGACTGTGTCGCTTAAAGCTCCCTCAAGACCTGCATTTTGCATCAGACAGAGCAGCATCGTCTCGGAAACACATGGTGTTAGACGCAACCAGAGTTCGAGGAAGTCTACATTAGTGTCACGAAATGAGGTGTCAATTACAGACCCTGAACCTAGATAGGTGCGCAGCTATGAGAAAATATCAAGTTTAGTACCTTTAGAAAATTGATTAATAAGACCTTCTCTGAAATGATATATAGAATTCTGTAATATTGTTCTTTATGTATGTAATACTTTTATAATTGGTAAGATCCTTCGGAACGTAGGAGATCTACATCTATCCTGTCTCATATTGCTTCTATCTGTTTCACAAATGAATAGAACAAATGATGAGTTTGCCTGAGTTCTTTATCAAAAAAGAAAAAAAGATGTATAAATCTCCTTCAGAATAAAGTCCATCCATATATAAATCTCATGGAAAGCAAATAATTATATCTACTTCAGTATAAGGTCCATCTATATTCACAAATTGTATCAGATTGTTTTCAGTTTGGTTGTCATCGTATGATGACTGTCTCCCGTGTCAAACCCTGCATTTGATTTTTATAGCAACTGAAACCACAGTTGTACATCTGTTGAATTTAAATTTAAATTTAGATTTATGAAATTTAAAATTGAAAAATAAAACGGGATGAAAAATCTCAACTACCTCTACAATAGCAGCATAACGTCCCACAATTTTGCAAGAGGTGGCATAACCTCTTCTTTTGTATAAAATGAGAATGGCTGCAACTTGTTTGGTTTCTCTCTTTCCTCAGTTCTATATCTCTATCTCTATTTTAAACCCTTTGACATTTCTATTTTCGAGCTATACTATCACTGGACAATAGAGGTACTACGGTCTGGTTGGGCCTTAGAAGCTCTATGGCAAACCACTCTAGACGAGAGTGATCAACATCACGCCTCACAGGCCATGAACTTGATTCAGCTAAAGTTACAGAAGATCCCCTCCAAGATATAAGATATATATTGACACATGGTAAGGAGATTCTCTGGTTAGCAATCTATAATCTATCAAATGGCATTTCAAACCCCAGAAACAATAATTATAGAAGATACAAAGGAGAATGACAAGAACTTTTTTCATTTATTAGAAAGAATCAACACATCGTGTTCATATCCAAATGTAAGAACAGAAACATATAACTCAAAAATAGACATGGCATGGGCAAGCAATTAATGACCGTAGGAAACATCTTAATCTTAGCACATATAATACAACCATTTCTTTAAAGTTGTAGCTCTTGGCATACTAGCGTGCACCTCCAATAAATTGCTGACTTCTGAGCAAATCAACACATGTCTCTGTCTCTGAGAATGTTTGACTTGCTGATCATGCCACTTCGAAGAAGGAAAGCAGGTGGCTTAGGAGCTTGAAGAGTGATAGATGAACTACTTAGCATGAGAATGATAGATGTCATGTTAGGTCTCTCTGATGGTTCCGCCTGGACACACAGCAGCCCAATATGTATGCATCTCAACGCCACTTGCGATTGACAATGTGCAACTACGGATCTGTCTATTACCTCAAGTCCCTTCCCTTCAATCCAATGCTGCCACACCTATTAGTTTAAAAGTTAATATCATGTAAAAGAGTAATATCCTCCTAATTTAATAAAAAGAAGAATTCTTGTGGCCAAACCACACAGCTCAATTTAGTTGGGAAAATCGATACTTACATAGCTTAGAAGGTCTACTAGTTGACCAGATTCTTCGAAATTGTTGTTCCTTCTGCCAGTCAAAATCTCTAGAACTAATACGCCATAACTAAACACATCTGATTTAGTTGAAAAGAACCCATGCAGAGCATACTCTGGTGCCATATATCCACTGAATGTAAGAGATTGACAAAACATTAGTCTCCTCTATAGAGAAAAACTCATCGATCAGTTAATGTGTGGTGGCATCGTGAGCATAAGCACGATAAATATGAGTGTGGATATTTGTCAGAGAATATGAGAAATTTCTACTTACTAAGTTCCAGCAATTCGACTAGTGTTCCCTTGCGTCTCATCTACATCGACAAGCCTAGCAAGACCAAAATCTGAAATTTTAGGATTCATATCTCCATCCAACAATATGTTACTTGCTTTAAGATCACGATGCACAATTTTTAGACGTGAATCTTCATGGAGATAAAGGAGCCCTCGACCGATCCCTTCAATGATCTTGCATCGCCTTCCCAAATCTAGTTCTGTTCGACTAGAGGGATCTGCATCGTAAAGTATACCTTTGTTTATCTTTCAGTCAAGAAGGTATGGACTTGTTATAAAAGCTATACTCCCACGCAAGTCTCCTGTATATGGGGAATAAGGTAATCTATTATCGGTTCTAACTTCTAATTTAGGTAGATGTTTATCATGACAAAATACAAATACATGCGAACTATCAATAAATAACATTGGCGTTGTGCTTATAGATAGAGAACCATTTGCAAGATAGAGCATACCAAAGAGAATTGTGTCAAGACTTCTATGAGGGAGGAACTCATAGACAAGAAGCTTCTCCTCTTCTTCTAAGCAGAAACCAAGAAGCCGGACGAGATTCCTGTGCTGAAGCTCAGCAAGCAGGACGACCTCGTTCCTTAGCTCTACCAGTCCCTGGCTCGAGGTCCATGAAAGCCTCTTCACAGCTATTTTCTGCCCACCTTGCAGAGTCCCCTGAGTCGATTCAGGCAAAATTGCAGGAAAGAGATATAGTACGTATCATTGTATACACAAGTTTCAATGCAATTTAGAGAACATTTCAGATGGAGATTCACCTTATAGACCGGTCCAAATCCACCTTCTCCGAGTTTATTCGACTGCGAGAAGCCATTGGTTGCGCCTCTGAGGGTACCCAAATTAAACGACCGAAATTCTGAACCGGGAATTCCTTGCTCATCTCCACCGTCTGCTCATGAGGACAAGCTCGTTTAGTTACTATCAGAATATAAAAGATATATCAAAATAATTGCTGTTGTTTGCCAGCTTAAGTTTTTAGAGAAATTGATATATGAATCAATTGTTTCTAGATTGAAAGCATGCGACCATCTCTATTGCTTGGGGTATCGCTCCTGACTGCTTTCCTTCTCCGAAGGTAGATAAATAATATAGTGGAGATAAGTGCCAGCGCGGCAACCACGGATATGACCACTATAGCAATCGTTTTTGTTCCTACACCAGAATTAATAATATCTCTCAGCCTTTACGATGTCAAAATTAACAACATATGTTAGGAATGCTAGTTTGGCTTACTTGCAGCTGCAGGGGGAGAGCTGCTATCATCGTTCGCTGGCGGTGGCGGCGGAGTTGCCGAATCTGGAGGTGGAGTCGCCGGTGGCGGCGGAGGCGATGACAGCTCGTCGACTGCCGTAATATTATAGAAAGGATACACCTCATAGCGAATAAAACATGGCCTGGCATACAACCGAGCTCCCTCGTACCCGCCGCAACACTGCGGTATCTCGCTCCGGTGTGTGCTAAGGCACTGGAAGCAGCCGTCCTTGGATAAGTCCCTCGTGCACTGCACCATCCCGTAGATAGGACTAAAGCTAGTATAATTCATCGATGCGGCCGCAAACATTAGCGACGATGTATAAGCAGCCTTGTTGGTAAGAGAGCCGATCAGATTTCCTAAAGTGGCATTGAACAGTAGCGGGTCCGTAGGTTTGGAGCTGCTATGGATAAAGACGTAAAAGAAGTCATCCGAGTAGCCGAAGAAATTCTTGTCGGAGTAGCGGAGGAAGCAGTAGTCGTGCCATATATCGGCGGTCTTGCCACGCGGGCAGTCCACCTCGATCTCTCTCATCACAACGCTGAGGCATGTCCGGCACTGGGCGAGGGACAAGTCACTCCGGCATATGGTGGAGCCGTAGACTTGGTTAGGAGATTGGCCGGCGGTTTGATTGGAGAAACCGGAGACCGAGGCGGCGGCGGCGGAGTAGAGGGAGCCGAAGAGTGAGTCGAGGTTGGCTTTGAACGTGCTGTTCGCTGTGTAGTTTGAATCCGTTGGACAGTTGGTATAGTATGGGGCGTCTGGTGTTTGCGATTTGGTTGTGTGTGAATAAAGTATGATGAACAGGAATAGTAGGAGAAGTTTCTTTGGCAAATTGGAAAAGACGGCGAACGCCATTGTTTCCATGGAAGAGAAGGTGTGAGGATACACTCGATCTTCTTTTAGACGTGCTATTATATATATATATATTTGAAGAAGCTGGTATACGGCAACTAATCCACGGAAAGTTTTACTCTTCTACTGAGGGGAAGGATTTGTTTCGAAGTATATCATGTGGATAAACTGTGTCAAGTGAATTGTGATTAGTCTAACTATATATCTAAAATATTGTGAGCTTACTGTTCATGTACTAAAGAATGTTTTGGTCACCATCCTGCCACAATCCCACGTATTAGTTACCTATAGCTCATCAGCTCAGAAACTATTATACAATGGACTTTTATTACATATTTCCTACTGAAATTTTTATATAGTACCTTTATTTTTCTCTACAATTTTGTTGCATGGTACCTCTTTTTGCTACTATTGCATTGTAGAGCTAGGTATCCAACCATTTTTCTTATATATGAAATCAATAGATAATAGATTAAGAATCTGTGTATCCAGTAATATATAGTTAGTTCGGTTACCTCTGCTAAACTAAATTATAATAATTAATGGGTGATCCTAGGAAACGAAAACCATGCATTTTAATTTTTCATGCAAAAAACCCATTATTTTGCAAATTGTTATACTTGTCCTTAATAACTTTGCAACTATTTTATACATGAAACTGGAGATTTTTTGACCAAGTAGACTTCATATGATGTCTTGATTAAAATTTGGAAATGGAAAAGAAAGAAGCAGACGTTAGTTAAAGCCTGTATAAACTATGTGAACTACTAATAATTAACTAGAGGAAGTGATTTTCTTAGTAGAGTCGAAAAAATGAGGAATATTGAAATATTACAAGATGACATTTAAAAATAAAGATAAATTGCATCTGGTGATAATGTGGATAAAAGTATTGTGATAATTATAGGAATAAGTATGCTACCTTTCTAGTGGCATATTTGACACACCAGTTGGTTCCTTGTTTGATATACCTGCGTACGTGATTAACTTATTAATTAAAAGGTCAATACCGTATAATGGTGAACTAAGGCACACTTGTTTGCCATGGCACAAGCCATTAGATTCGTTTCATATTTCAGTAGGTCAGATTAAGATGATTATAGTTCACTTAGTTAATAGGAAGTTAACAGATTATAACGACACATAAAATAAGATAATCCTACTTGATTTAGTAAAATGTATTTAGAATTTTAGATGGTCGTTGAGGTTTTCAAGAAAGAATAAGATTCAGAGAAAGCTTGCAGACTTTGACACAAGCACATGTTTTTCCTCCGTTGGATTAGGTGGCTATCTTGCTGGACTACAGATGGACTAGAGTTAGAGTTTGATCAGGTCAAATTCTAACTAATATCAACATGATCAATCAATTAAACAAGTTGAAATATATATTAAACATGAATGCAAATTGTTTTTCTGTTGTTAAGAAGGGCATATTGAATCAATATGTTATGATCCAATCACATAGGTTAGGTTAGTCAAGTCGATTGAGTCGAGTCAAATCAACAGGACTTAGTTAGTTTGTTAGTTTTATCTTCTTGTTTTGAATTTTAAATAAATTGGATAATCCGCGTGTGGTCCGATCTGCTAGAAAATTCTACTCCTATAAATATGAGTGGATATGTTTTGATAATGATCTGAGTTTAGTGAACTTAATATTTTCGTCTTTTGTAGTCTAGATCGCCTTTATCGTTTAGAAATAAATCATAACCCTAGAAATATTCCGATCTTTCAAACCCTAGCCATCTTTCTCCACCACTAGTCACCTTACTATACGGCCGTCCACCATCACCCTTGGCTGCCCACCACCATCTAATGACCGCTGCAATATCAGATATTTATTATTCTGCCCTATTTCGACATCCCTCCACTATTTTATTTATATCTTTTCATAAAGAACTCCGATTTAGGTGCTAGAGCCATTAAAACCCTAACTCGTGAGGTTACAATTACCTAAATTTTCATAATTTTCTTACATCTAAATTAATCCAGATTTGGTTCCTAACACAATATCATATCCTGTAAGCAAAAAGACAAAGGAGGACAGAAAAAACAATTGAAGGTTACACGCACTGCGCATGACCTACACATACCCTTCACCCTCGTCGACCCTTCGCATTAATATTATCAACATTGTGTCAACGTAAAGACTGTTGTTGCCTCCTCCAGCACATATCAATCCTGCCTCTCCCTCTCCCCTTAGTATGCTCTCTTCCATCCTTTTCGTTTAATTTGACCTTCATTTGGCAATGGAAATTCTCACTTGCCTTTTTTGACTAAATTCTCTTATATCACAACACAGTCAACCCCCCTCCTTTGAGCACCATTCATTCTCTTATTCTAGGCTACTGATGGGAACCCTTGATTGCCCTCCAGGTGACCTCGTTGAGGCCCATTTTGGGTTTATTCTTATTGGGTTTAAGTGCTGATCTGATCACTTGGTGTGTCATTAAATTACAGTATGCGAATGACACATTGATTTTTTTTCAAAGTTGATGAGAACGAAATTACTACAATCCTGAGGTTTCTTCTTTACTGTTTGGAGGGTATATCTGGAATCAAAATTAGTATGCATAAGAGCTTGTTGGTTTAATTGGGCAATGCTGATGAGGAGAGGAGAAGTTTGTCAGAGTTAATGCATGATTTGTAAAAGTGGAATGCTTACCTGTGAAATATCTAGGCTTACTCTTGCATAACAATAAGCTCAGAAAGCAAGATTAGTGTTTCTAAAAAGCTGGAGAAGAGGCTAGCGTGATGGAAGGAAAAACTTTCATCACTTGGAGAAGGATTACTTTGATCTAACTCAATATTGAGTTTGAAATTTTTGTCATTTATACGTTCAAATCTTTATATCGCTTTCTTAACAATGGTGGTAGAATCTATGAGTGATTCTATGGAAGATACAAATTCTCCTTAAGAGAAAGCCTTTCTATGGCTAGCTTGTAAAAAGCCAGCTAATAAACTTTTTGCTCATGGAATGAGGAAAAGACAGATGTAGTAGCCTAACTAATTACATCTTAATACTCCCCTTCAAGATGGACAGTGAAGATCAAGCACAATTATCTTGGATAAAAGAGAAAACAAAGTAGAAGCAGGTAATGCTTTGCTGAAGACATCAACTGATTGATGCACAACTGATTAATGCTTTAGTTTGAATCGCATATGAAGAAAAGTCTTTAAAGAATCATCAATAACTTGCCTTTAGTAAAGAGCAAATAATCAGATTTACATTGTCGGAAACCATGGAGAATAAGAGCAGTGGAAAATTTTGAAATGTACTGTCTAGAAGCCTGTTTCAGTCCATAAATAGACTTATGTAAACGACATACCAATTTCTCCCCCTTAAGAGTAGAACCGTCTTAAAACTATTTTCTATACCTCGAAGGCATATTCATATACACTTCTTCAAATAAATCTCCATTTAAGAAGGCATTGTTCACATCTTGTACAACAGGCAATTATTCTTACCAGCAATTGCAAGAAGAACTTTAACAGTAACCAATTTAGCAACTGGAGAAAATATTTCAATGAAGTCCAAACCTTCTTGTTGAGTGTGATCTTTTGCTACTATGTGAGCCTTGTACCTTTCTATAGTGCCTTCAAACCTATACTTAATTTTGTATATCCATTTGCATCCAATTGAATATTTGTCTTTAGACAATGGCATGACAATCAAGTCTTGTTCATTTCAATGGCATCTAACTCATTGGTCATGGCAGCTCTCCGATGATCATATATACTTGACAGCTTGATAATAAAATTGTAGTTCAAAATTAGATGAGATGCTGCAAAGCAAAAAACTATGTTAGGAGATAAAAGAATTATAATATAGGAAATGAGTAATTGGATAAGTTGAGGCCATTAAAGGTGTACTATCTAAGAGATTGCAATGAAATTCTCTTAGGTAGGATGAAGGTTTAATAACCCAAACGGTTCTTATGGGAATAGGAAGAACTCAGAATAAGCTAAGGATAACTCAGAATGTAGTTCAATAGAAGAACTTTGTGGTGCAGTAGGCTCAGTAGTAAAGGAAGTAGGAAAATTTGCAGTCTCAGAAAAAATGGCAAGTTCAGAAATATTTGGATCAAGACAATCTGGAGTATCAGGAGGTAAATAAGTGGGGATAGCAGATATAGAATTTCTAGAAGGAATTGAATTTGGTAGGACCAATCAGAAAATGGATCAACGGTAGTAGAATGAGAAGAAATGGCGTGAAATGAGAAGATATTTTCATGAAATATGATATCTCTTGAAATAAAGAATTTCTTAGAGACTGTGCCATAAAGTTTATACTCTTTGACACCTGGTGGATAGCTAAGAAATAATACAAGGTTTTGCTCGAGGAGAAAACTTTGTCCTGTGAGACACGAGTGGAATCAAAACACAAGCTTCCAAAGATTCAAATATTTGTAATTAATAGAAAATTTATAGAGTAAAATATATGGGGTCTGATTTTGTAAAATTTGAGGTTTCCTTTTGATGATGAAAGTAGCAGTAACGATATACTCATCCCAAAATTAGATTGGGACATGAGACTAGTAAAACAAGGCTCGAGCCATATTTAGTAAGTGATAATGCTTTCTCTCTACTACTGAGTTTTGCTTTGATCTTTTCACACATTAAAGCTAATGAAGTAAACTATTTTGATGACAGAAATTCAAGAATTGCGACTTAGGAGCATTGTCTGATCTGAATTCTTTAATGACTTTATGAAAATTGAGTTTCAATCATTTTAAAAAATCGGAATATAGCTTTAGCTTCAAACTTATTTTGTATAAGGAAGACCCAAGTAAATCTGATACAATCATCCATCAGAGTTAGAAAATATTGAAAACTATTATGTGTTGGAATATGGTAAGGACACCATGTGTCACAGTGGATAAGATGAGAGGCATGAGTAGCTATATTATTGTTAGAGGTGAAAGATAATCTCCTTTGTTTAGAAAGAGGACAGATATTACAATGAGTATGATTATTGAAAGAATGTTTATTGAAACACAACTAATGTTTTAGCAATAGTAATCTCTTATGTGATAAATGTCCTAATCTGTAATACCAAGTATGAACATTCACATTATTAGTGAAGAAACTAATGGTATTTTGAACAGAAATTGATTTGTGTTTTGTAGAATCTAGTAACACTTCAAGTTCCATGACATAGGGATCATCAACATGTCTACTCTTGCCGATCATCCTCAATTTGAGTTGATCCTGGACAAGAACATAATCAGTAAGGAACTACATATAGAAATTTGAAGCCTGGTTAAAGCACTCACAAGATAAAATATCGATATTGAATTTTGAATTGTGGGACAAATATAACACCATCAAGAACTAGTTGAGAAGAAAGTCTAGTAGTGCTAATAAAAAACATAGGAATTCTAGACTGATTAGATAGAGTAATATAAGCATCCTTGAAGGGTTGTAGAGAATCAAAAATATCTTTGACAGAAGCATATATAACTTGTGGCACCTGAATCAACTATCCAATATTTGAAATAACAAAAAATTGGATTTACTAAGATTGACAAGCAAGTACCTATTTCTTGAGGAGAATTATCACTATCACCACCAACTTTGGTAGCCGAAAGATGGGAACTCAACATTGACATCAGATGTGAGTATTGGGAAGGATTCAGTATTTAAATAAAATTTCCCATGTTGCTGGAAGATGCACTTGCTCCAGAATTGGATACCTGATCTACAATTTGGGCAGAACCATTTTGGAAGGTTGACTTCTGCCTATCTTTATAACTAGGTGGATATCCATGGAGTTTGTAACGTCTATCAACTGTATGTCCAGAATAGCCACAATGACTGCATATTGGTTTCTCTTTCTTTTGATTGCCCTTGGCATTAGTTTGACCAATATTAGCTTAGTAGGAATTAGTTTTGTTAGAAAATGCCATAGTATCTAACAATCCAGTATTTCTAGCAATAACACTCATATGTCTTTAATATTCTTCTTGAGAAACTAAAGCAAAGACTTTGTTAATAGGTGGCATTGGATCCATTAACAGCAACTAACCTCAAACTTGAGAAAAATTAATCTCATTAGGAAAGACATATCGTATTCCATGTTATAATGATCAATAAGGGCTTTAGTATCTCCACAGGAACATGTAGCACAAGTACAAGCCGGTCTATTATTGCTAAGTTCTTACCAAATTATCTTAAGCTTAGTAAAATAGGCACTAACAATCAATTGACCCCTAAGTAAGATTTATTAGTTCACATCTAAGTTGAAATATACGAAGCCTATTTCTCTAAAAATCTCTGTTTGAGATCAATCCATATTTTATAAACAGACTTAGAATATATAACATCCATATTTCATAAGCAGACTTAGAGTATATAACAAATGCAAAAATGTCTTCGGATACATAATTGAGGATCCATGAAATCACAATTTCATTGTTTCAAATCCAAGAAGAGGATCCGTACTTATTAGTCCTAATATAGATCGATCGACGGACTATTACGATCCAACCACATGGGTTAGGTTAGTCGAGTCGAGTCAACTCGAATTAATTAATTAGCTTTATCTTATTATTTTAAATTTTTAAATAAATCGGATAATCCGTATGTGGATCCCATCCGTTAGGATTTTACTCCTATAAATAAGAGTGCACACATGTCAATAATTATCATTGAATGAATTTGAGTTTAACCAAATTATTCTTTTTGTTTTTATCTTTTATCGTAGCCATTAGATCGTCTATATCTTTCTAAGAGTAGACCATAGTCGTAGAAGAATTTCGACCTCCCAAACCCTAGCTATCAATAGCCACCTTACTTTAAGGCTGTCCACCACTACCTTTGATCGTCTGTCACCCTTTAATATCCGCCGCAATGTCGGATATTTACTGTTCTGCTTGTTCTGATATTGCTCCACTATTTTAACCATTACTTTCTTTCTGGATCTTCGATTGACCTCATTCCAAAGCCAGTAAATCCGAGACTTTAAGGTTTACTACTTATCAAAATCTCAGGATCATCTTACGAACGTATCATTTCAAATCTGGTCCATAACACAGATCCTAACTTGATTTTTAATTGATAAGGCAATCAACATAGCTCTACTCCATGAAGTGTAATTGTCGCCTATGAGAGGTTGAGAAACAAGCACTATACCAGTACAATGGAGAAAATAAGTATTCAATTCATCTTCAATGGTGGAACTACTCATCAAAGTATCATATGATTTGGATTGAGAAAGGAGCATCAATAATGATAGCTAGAAATCTCCAAAATCAGCAGCAGAGTAGACGGACTGAAAAAAATATATATATCAAGCAAGAAAGCTTGAAGAGAAACTCTAGAAGAATAATTGCATCAGCAGGAAGAAGAATAAGAATGCAAAAGAAGCACTAGTGCTCTGATAACAAATTGAATCAAGAAGAGATTGAGAGTAAAACTGAAAATTCTGTATTCTTCTTACAAGCCAAGGTAGGCTTTTATAAATAGGCAGCTAACAAATTGCCCAACGAATGAGAAAAAGACAATTGTAGTAGCCTAACTAACAACATCTTAAGGGAGATTCTCTGGTTAGCAATCTATAATCTATCAAATGGCATTTTAAACCCCAGAAACAATAATTGTAGAAGATACAAAGGAGAATGACAGAAACTTTTTTCATTTATTAGAAAGAATCAACATATCCAAATGTAATTCATATGGATATGCACATAAATATGTGTAAGCACAGAAACATATAAATCAAAAATAGACATAGAATGGGCAAGCAATTAATGACTGTAGGAAACATCTTAGTCTTAGCACAAATAATACAACCATTTCTTTGAGGTTGTAGCTCTTGACACTAGCGTGCACCTCCACTAAATTGCTGACTTCTGAGCGAATCAACAGATGTCTCCGTGTCGAGAATATTTGACTTACTGGTCATGCCACTTCGAAGAAGGAAAGCAGGTGGCTTAGGAGCTTGAAGAGTGATAGATGAACTACTTAGCATGAGAATGATAGATGTCATGTTAGGTCTCTCTGATGGTTCCTCCTGGACACACAGCAGCCCAATATGTATGCATCTCAACGCCACTTGCGATTGACAATGTGCAACTATGGATCTGTCTATTACCTCAAGTCCCTTCCCTTCAATCCAATGCTGCCACACCTATTTAATTGATAAATAAGCTTGTAAGATGAATATATTCGTGGATATATGCTTGGCACCGGCCATGAACTTGAACATCATTCAAGGCGGCCAAAGCACCTAGCTTTCGGAGTATGTTTGATCGTCTTTCTATTAATAATTTACTCGGATAATTAATCATTACTTACATAGCTTAGAAGGTCTACCAATTGACCAGATTCTTCGTAACAGCTGTTCTTTCGACCTGTCAGAATCTCTAGAACTAATACGCCGTAGCTAAACACATCTGATTTAGTTGAATAGAACCCATGCAAAGCATACTCTGGAGCCATATATCCGCTGTATTTCAGAGATTGACAAAAGATTAGTCTCCTCTATAGACTAAAAAAAAAAAAAAGCTCACTAACTGTAACATCTTACAGTCAATGGGCGTGACGGTGAGAGTGTAAGGACGGTAAATCTGTGTGTGGAGATTTGCTAGGATATATATATATATATATATATATATATATATATATATATATAATTGTACTTACAAAGTTCCAGCAATTCGGCTAGTATTCCTTTGCGTCTCATCTACGCTGACAAGCTTTGCTAGACCAAAATCTGAAATTTTAGCATTCATATCTCCATCCAACAATATGTTACTTACTTTAAGATCACGATGAACAATCTTTAGTCGTGAATCCTCATGAAGATAAAGAAGGCCTCGACTGATCCCTTCAATGATCTTGAATCGGGTTCCCCAATCTAGTTCGCTTCGTCTAGCGGAATCTGCTTAATTTATAAAGCAGAACTTGGTTTACTTTTTGGTCAAGAAAGATGAACTAGCAATAAGATCGATTTGCCCATGTCAATCAACAGTCTTGATTCCAATTTAGGCTGATGCAATCTCTTTTAGGATGTTCCTCTCGTCATGGAGATAGACTAGCCAGACGAGAGAAAGATGAGGGACAAAAAATTCGTATTCTGATGTTTTAGTTTATCCATCACTAACATACAGATAAACCATCGCATGCGAACCATAATGATGTTGGTATATTTACAAAGAGAACGATTTGGAAAGTAGAGTTTACCAAATAGAAACTTGTCAAGACTTTTTTGAGGGAGGTATTCATAGACAAGAAGCTTCTCCTTTTCTTGTAAGCAGAAACCAAGAAGCCGGACGAGGTTCCTATGCTGAAGCTTAGCAAGCAGGACAACCTCGTTCCTTAGCTCTACTAGTCCCTGGCTCGAGGTCCATGCAAGCCTCTTCACAGCTACTTCCTGCCCACCTTGCAGAGTCCCCTGTATTGCAAGAGAGAGTATCATCATATATACAAGTTAATTTGCAAGCAATTTAAGCAACTTTAGTGGCGTTTCCTGATGCCAGCATAGCACGAAATTCTTGCAGCGAGATCTACCTTATAGACTGGTCCGAATCCACCTTCTCCAAGTTTATTTGCATCTGAAAAATTATTCGTGGCGCCTTTGAGGGTACCCAAATCAAATAATTGGAAGTCTGAACTCATAATTTCGTGTTCATCTCCACCGTCTGCTCAGAAGGATAAGCTTAACTTGTCAGTTGATAAGAAATTAACATGGGAGACGAACTTAATTAATAGCTTGTCGTCAGACCTGCTAATTCTACCAGAAACGTACTAGTATATCTCCTCACTGCCTTCCTTCTTCTAAAGTAGATTAGTAACAGAGCAACGATGAGAGCCGATGCAGCGACAGCAGATATAACAACAATAGTGATTACTTTTGTAGATCCTTTTGTTCCTACACCAGAAGTAAATAATATCACTTAATGTTTCTGTTTCAGAAAATTAATCTACAATAAAATGAAGTGCCAAAAGAAATCACTTCCTAATGTTACATATTCAATATGCATATATATATATATATATATATAGATATGGTAAGAGTTTGAATGATAGATCTAAAAGCAAAATTAATATAGGGTGTTTTGATAAATTTCTCTAGATTCTTTTCTAAAAATTTAATGTAAAGTTCGAGGTACACTGCAACAACAACTAATTTAACGAAGTGAGGTAATTTAGGATTTGCTAACATAAATTACCTCCGCCTGTCGTATTTGATGGTGTAGCACCTGACGGGGGAGAAACAGGAGCTGGAACAGCCGGTGGAGGCGATGGTAACTCGTCGGCTGAGGTGATATTGTAGAAAAGATACGAGTCATACCGAATAATACAAGTCCTTCCGTACACCCTCGCTCCTGTACTGGCGTTGCAACAATCTGGAATTGAACTGACTAATGAAGAAAGGCACTCGTCGCATTCTTTGTTGGAAAGGTCCATCGTGCACTGCACCAGCCCATAGATGGTATCAGAGCTGGTATAGTTCGCCATTCCGGCTGCAAACATTCGCGACGAGTCACCATAAGCAGCCTTGCTCTTAAGAGAGGTCATCAAATTGCCTAAGTTGTCATTGAATTGTGGCAGCTGCTTGACTTTCGATTCAGTTCTATAACGGTAATAACTTGCATCTACTTGGCCAAAGAAGTCCTTGTCGGAGTAACGAAGGATGCAGTAGTCATGAAATATATCCAAGTACGACCCGTTGGAGCATACTTGAAGGCTCTCTTTTGCGATGGTGTTGAGGCACGTCCGGCATTCATCCAGGCTCAAGTCGCCTCGGCATTGGGCGACGCCGTAAACTTGGTCGGGGGATTGGCCTTTCGTGTTGTTGGAGAAGCCGGAGACGGAGGCAGCGGAGGTGAGGGAGGATAGGAGGAGATCGCGGTTGGCCTTGAAGGAGGTGCTGTCGGTGTCGTTTGTACAATAGTGGTACCTTGAAGAGTCTGGATCTAGTGATTTGGTGCTGGGAGTATGAAGTATGATGAGCAGGAATAATAGGAGGAGCAGCTTCGGCAAATTGGAAAAGAGAGTTAACGCCATTGTTAATTTCCTTGCATCAGTCCCGTTAATGTGATGCGAAGAGATAAGAGGTGCTGGGACAAATGAAGTCTTCAGTCTTCTCATACTCCCCAAATAAATAGTATAAAAACATCATCGTTATCCCTACACACTTTTTTTTCTCTTTTTAGGTAAAGAACCCTACACACTTCAAATTGCATATTATCTATGTAGACTTAAAGGCTTATAAGCAGCCCCATAAATTTAATATATTATTCTTCGTCACTTGTCATGATGCACAGTGTTGACCGGTCTGACGCTGAATTTCTTGCTTTCTAATATTCACACTGTTGACCAGTCTCACGCTGCATTTCATGCTTTCTCACCGTTCATACCGATGATCCGGTATAGTCGCAAAAATTTAATTTATAATCGGGTTTGATTTTAGTCTAATCAGGTTCAAATCGTAAACTAGTCAATCTGTCTAACCTAATTAATAATCAAATTGTGTTCGAGTTTATACTTTTAACCCGTGTTGACTCGTTTAAGTATACGGGTTGGGTTAGATTAACCCGTCAACCTACCAACCCGGTATATATAGATATATATATATAACCTAAGTCTAAGCCTAACTCATTCACACCCTAACTCACTCACACCTAAGTCTATCCAAACGCGGCCGCTCCTAGCCTCCCACCTCAAATTTTATCTTCTACCTCTCCAGCTCTCCCTCGTAGCCATTACTCACAACACTAGCCTTGAACAATCTATGTCGACCTCAACTCCTCGTCTAATCTCCCACTCTCTTCCTTAGTCTCTCGTGCCACCACCCGGCGCTACCCACTCGAGGGTTTCAAGAGCTCCTCAACTCGTCGAACTCCATCCATCTTCCCTCTTCGAGCTGGAGACATGGATCCCTCTGGTCCTCTTGATCTCCCCCTATTGGAGAATTTTAGGAAGAGGGTTGACCTCATGAGGCAGAGTCACAACTTGCGAGGTCTTAGTAAACCACCCCGAGGGTACCACCATCCTCAAGGAGCTGATCTAGAACACCAACGGCGCTACATTAGGGTCTACCTCTACCACAATTGTTGCACATATGTCGTTGGTTCCTTGATCTTGCCCAATGTTGCCTCATAGCTAGGGGTGAAAACGGGTCGGATTAACTCCGACTCGACCCGCTATCCGACCCGACTCGGATCGGATTCGGATAAAAAATTTCTATCCGATTCGGATTCGGATTCGGATAAGGATAGAATTTTTGAAAAAAATTTGGATACGGATTCGGATACGGGTCGGATATATTTTTCGGATTCGGATACGGATATCGGATATCCGTTTATCCGCATATTTTTTTTAAATGATTTACAGTTTTTAGTTTGCTTATTTAAATAGTAAGTATTAATATTATTACTAATAATACGTTATATATTATTTATATAGATTAATTTCTCTAATTTTATATATTTGACATACAAAAAAATTATTTGTTATAAACTCTTAATAATTTTGTGTTAATTATATTTAAATAAAATATTATAATTATTTTAAATTTAATCAATATCCGTTTAAGATCCGATCCTTTATCCGAAAATTATCCGTATCCGTTTAGTTAGGATATGATTTTAAATTTTGCTATCGGTCTAATATCCGTATCCGAATTCGTATCCGAACTAAAAATACGGATCCGGATATGGGTTGAGCACTATCCGATCCGTATCCGATCCGTTTTCACCCCTACTCATAGCAAAGCTTTGCTCCTATCGCTTACAACGACTAAGTCACCACCGAGGCGCTGGTGATGGATTCAGCACTGGATCCAATGCTGGTAGTTGGTGCTGGGTGGTAAACAAGGGAGATACTGGAACTCCAAAGCCCTAAGGTCTATGATGGTGCAATGGTGAATATGCCATGATGGTGATAGATTTGACTGTGGTAAATAGTGACGATCTCGTTTTTAAAATTATTTTGTTATTTTATATTTTGAAACAAAAATGATATTTTTGTGTTGTAAATTATTAATCGGGTTAATCTTGTCATGTTGAAGTGTTAATCTAATACGATCCGTTTATTAAACGGGTTACACGAGGAGTGTCATAAAAACCACTTTCTAGTTAAATGTCGTTCATATATAAATTGGTAATTAAATTAAATGATTTATATAAAACAAGAATTTGCTATACTTAGGAATTTTCAATCTCTTCCAAATTTTCATCCACTTATATTGAAAAATTATTTTATTGCCCCATCAGCAATTGTCTAACACACTTAGTCTTAAATTACACACATGAAAAAAAAATTTGCTAAGCATACAACATGAATTATACACATGGTAAGAAATTACATTTATAAGCCCCTTTAAGTTATATATATATGGACGAGATAATACAACAAGATGATCATTTAACTGAAAATTAAAGGCTTCATCTTCCACCAGACCTGATCCCAATTAAAGAATATTTATCCCATGGAACTAAGAAACAAGGAAAGAAAAGAACCCTTCTTTCCATCACTAAGTCCAAAATTAGTAGGTCAATAAGATGTTAAACTAGTAGTAATTATTAATCATCGATCATGCATGCATGTTATATATCCACTTAATCTCACTTAGCCGAGAAAAGACTAAGACAACAAAAAGTGCCGAGTCATACGTCAATTCCACACCACGCATTTCTTTGTGTCCAGATGAAGCCAATTTTATATCTACCCAAGTTGCAAGGCTACACAGCCAATGGGCCCAATTCCATCCAGCACATGGTATCCAAACAAGTTGATCGAATAAAAATTGAATATTTCTGCAGCACATGTCATTGCAGCTCCATTCAATTTCCAAGTCGGTACCTCTCTCCAGAAAGAAACTCAAGTAACCAAGCAAGCTTTATATACAAGATTAAATTTTACTTGAACTAGAGAGAGATACATACGCACACAAACATTTCGACTATTTATGTTTATTTTATAATTTATTTTATCAAAATAGACATCACTTAAATCTAAATACCAAACTGAGTCTATTTTATTATAGCCATAATTAAGACGCTAAACCGTTAAACGTTTCAATAAATATTTAATATTTAAGTATTTTTTAAGTAATAAACTTTCTAGGCTAAGAAATATAAAGTATTTTACTTAGAGCTACAGTAAATATATCTATTTTAGTATTCATGTCTGAATATTATTTATTTTGATAAATAAATTAAAATTAGATAACAGACTGACTACTAGTTGCATTGCAGTTGAGTTTCCAAGATGCATGAAATATGAATAGTAAGATAGTAGTTCAAACATGTGATTAGATATAGACAACCAAACAGTGAGTTGAAAGCAACTTAAATTATAAAATGGAAGTTGAAGATTCATAAAATAAGAATTATAAGATTGTACTTCAAAGGATAAGTTGAAGAGAAAAGTACTTGAAAAGTAAACTAGCAATGATTCAGCTATATTGTGTGTGGAATTAAATTGCAGAAAAGATATTTATAGGATCTATCTGAAGTCCTATAAAATCCCAGTGCACATTTCAGTCTCGGAGAGGATGGTTCAAGGATGGTTCTCATCCCCTGTCGGAATTCTCCTCGGCTACCTTCTGCTTGCCTTTCGGTGATGGTGGGGTCAGTTGGGATTGTCGGCTATTAGGACCGCCGGTAGCTCCCCTACCCCGCAGGCAAGTGGTTTGGTTGGTTGTGAATGGTCATTGGCTTCTCTGCCGACTAGTCGGCACCGTGGGTGCCTTACTTGACCGATAATATCAGCCAGCATGCCGACCCAATTGCCGATGGCGATGCTCAACTAGGTTGCATTGAGGAACGGGGTGGTTGGCCGTGCCAAGCCTTGCCTAAGTAGGCTGTGGCCCAGTCTTAGGTTGCTTGGGATGGGTTGTGGGCTAATTCGAGTTGTTAGCTAAGTTGGGCTACCAACCTAACGCAGTATGTGATGGGCTAAGTTGGGAGCAGCTTAACCTAAGTTGGTAGTGGATTAGGCTGCTGCCCAACTCATATTATTTATAGGCCGAGTTGCAAACCAGCCTATTATAATTGTGGGTTGGCCGGTAGCCCAACCCAAGTGAATTTTTAGTTACTTGAGCTCAGATCAGGGCTCAACCTTGGTGGCTTAGTATTATAGTCTTTGGGTTAGTGGCAGCCCAGTATATATTTTTATATTATTATGGGTATATTTACATATATATATATATATATATATATATATATATATATATATATATATATATCAATATTAGAGGGGTAATTAAGTAAATAGAAGACTTAAAATAGTAAAAAGAGAGAAAATAAAAACCTCCTAAATCGTCCTTGCGAGCGAATCCGAACGTGCTCGGAAACATCGTGATCTGTGGAATGATTCTGGTAGACGTCAAAGTCGACCATCATCTCCTCCATTCTCTGACAACTGTAATGTTATTATTGGTACTATTTTACATAGATCTTCTTAGGCTAATTAAAATAAAAATATAAGTCCTTCCTCGATATAACACTTTTAATAATAAAATAAGATTAAATTTTAAGTCTATTGTTTATGGCCAGAAAATTAAGACAGTATCTTTCGAGCGAGAACGTCGTGATTGAACTAAATCTTAATCACTTGTCAATTGTCATGAGTCCACTGTTGACCAGTGTGACGTGCATTTCTTGCTTTCTCGTGACCGGTGACCGGTGACCACTGACGTGTTACCGTATCACATCCAAAGGTATTTTTCTTTCACATTTCGTACGTTTTAAAATTAAATACTAAGTGGGGAATCGCCCATCCGATCGTAATTTTATAAATATAACCCGTTAGCACGATTTATATGAAAAAAATAATAGGAATAATTTCTTATTATAATAATCTTATTGTGTAATATAAATATTATTTATCAAAATTATATTTTATACTATTTATCATACTTTTATAAAAGATAAAGTTCCTTTTTCGTATTTTTTTTAGAATACAAATAAATATAGAAATAGTTATTTCTAAAAAATCTCATTTTGAGAATAACAAATAAAAATATCTTTTCTAAAATCCTTAAAAGTGAAGGAGGCTTTCAAATTTAAATAATTGGGTGGGTAACCGGGTATATATACACGCAATATAGCATATACTTTGAGGGAATATAAGTGAAGTGAATAAAAGATCTTGAAGGGTATAAACGTAAAACAGATATTAGAAGACATAAAATAGTAAAATAAACTCATACATTGTCGTTGCGACCGAATCCGAATCTGCTCGGAAACAAAGTGGACCATCATCTCTCCCCATTCTCGGATTACTGCGATGTTACTATTAGTAGTAGCATATAGATCTTCTTAGGCTAATTATAGTAAATGGATAAATCCTTCCTCGATATAGCACTTTTAAATTTTAAGTCTATATTGTTTATGGGCAGAAATAAGCCAGTAACTTCCGAGCGAGAACGTCACACGATTCACTCTCCATGAAGCATAACTAACAAGTAACAAGTACTAAACTAGTCAGTCCATGACCGTCCAATCTAGAACACCAAACCAGGCCATGTCCATCATCGTCTCCTCCTTCCTCTTTCTCCTCTACCTTGCTCCTTCCGCCGCTTACCGGTTCGCCCACTACTGCGACGACTACGGTAACTACACCGCCAACAGCACCTACGCTACCAACCTCAACCGGCTCCTGTCGTCCCTCCCCGCCAACGCCTCCTCCTCCTCCGGCTTCTTCAAATCAACCACCGGCTCCATCCCCGACGAAGTCTCCGCCCTCGCCCTCTGCCGGGGGGACACCAATTCTTCCTCCTGCCTCTCCTGCCTCGACTTCGCCATCGAAAATGCCGCCCAGCTCTGCCCCTACTACAGGTCCGCCGCCATCTTTTTCGACGACTGCCACCTCAGCTACTCCAACCAACTCTTCCTCTCCTCCACCGATAACTTGCACCAATACTACGTTGCGAACGGCCACAACGTTTCAAACCCAACCCTATTAAACGAGCTCGTCGGCTATCTTATGAACGCCACCGCCGTCTCGGCCGCGTATAACTCCTCGGATAAGTTAAAGTACTCGACGGCGGAAGTTGGGTTCGATAAGGAGTTCAATACGATTTATGGATTGGAGCAGTGCACGCCGGATTTGACCAAGGAGGAGTGCGGGCAATGCTTGGGGAACTTAGTTGGGATGATCCCGAACTTTTTTTCTGGGAGGCGAGGGGGGAGGATTATTGGAGTGAGGTGTAATTTGAGGTACGAGGTGTTTAAGTTCTATGATGGGTTTTCGAAACTGATGCTTCCGCAGCCTACGGCGGAGAGCGCTCCGGCGCCGGCTACGGCTACGGCTCCGGTGGTCCCTTGGCCAGGTACTCCGTCTTCCCTTTTGTTTGGATTTTAGAAAGTAATAAATTTTAATAAGATGTATGAATTAATGACAAACTGGTTCTAATAGCATGCTAACAAAGCCAAACTCTCTGTTAGGTCTGTAACAATTCTCTTAGCTATGAGAACACTTCTCAAAGGGTGGCATAAATGGCATTTCTTGAAAGTCCCACCACATAAATTTCCTTGGAAAATTCACAGCCACATTAATGTTTGCTGTCATTTTCCTCTGAAGTCCCCATTAATCCTAAAGCCTATGATGGCAATTGGTTTGTTATAGACTGAGCATCTTCCATATATACCTGATTGCGGGTGTTATGTCCTTGTCCTAATTGTATGTCTTTATGTCCCCATGTAGTCTAATGTAGTCTAATAGCATTTGAACATGCTATTCGTTTTACTTTGGAAATCTGAAGTCAAGATATTCGTTTCTTCTAGGCCTGTCGACAACCAAAGAGGTGATGAATATATAAGTGAAACAAAGTAGTTGAAATGTACGAAGCCCTATTTAAATGCAGTGATTGACGAAATTAGTGCTAATCCAAATTTTATTTACCAAAATAGATTGTTGCTCAAGCTTATTACTGAAAGGGGTATGAACATATAAACATTTTACATTACTAACTAGTTTGGTATTTTTTTCCAAAGCTTTATTTATAGGAGTCCGTTTAATTTAGATAAAATTTTACTTTTATATAAAATCGTTTATGTTGATAGCATTTTTACCCTAGAAGTAAAATGCTTATGAATTTAGCATTTATTTTAGCCTATAGTAAAATGGATACAGTTTGGTAATAAGTTTGACGGACAGTTTATTTTGGTAAATAAAGTTTGGAATAAAGCTAGTTTGGTCAAAAACTCATTTAAATGTGACAACACCCAACTGAAAAAAAAAATGAATGACTGAGATCACATTTACCACACATTATCAATATAATAATGTAGAAAGACAAGTGCAAACATACATATTTTATGTGGAAGAATCCTTCAATTTAGGGTAAAAACATCACGGATACTATTCAGCATCGAACCAATCACTACAATAATTGTCCATCAATATCCATGATTAAATTTATAAGGTCTTGCTCGTTTAAACTTGTGGTATGCTACTTTCGGTGATTGATTCTCAACCTAAGTGACCCTCGAGGTTGATGTTTCTATGTTAGTAATTCTTGAGATGGAGTACTTCAAGATCTAAAATGGATAAGATATATAGAAAATATTTTCAACATGTTCTAAATCAGAGCCTCCCAAAATCATGATATATATGATCTTCAAAAGTCTCTTAGAAATGATAGAAGATATGCCCTAGGGCTCAAAAGCACTATTCATCGCTTGGTTACTGTTCATCTATCAATTTTTATTTTTAGAATTGTTAGAACTTCTAATGTCTTGGCAACCAAAAACTCTCAAACTTTCTGATTAGAGCTACGTTTTTAGTGGTTAAAACCATGGATCATAATATTAGTTGATACCGAAACGGACTCGTTGGTCCAGATCGGGATCGGATTCTGACTTGAGATGTGGCATGAAATCTTCTCTCTCTCTCTCTCGCTTCTCTCTTTTTTCTTTTTCTTTCTCTCTAAAGCCATACGATGTAGACTCGAGATATAGCAGGCGGCTTTGGTGGAGAGGGTTTTGGGCTTTTCGAAGAGGGTGGGAGGGTGGGAGAGGTAGATCGAGTGGCTGATGGCGATGGCGCAGGCGTGGGAGAAGGATCAGGATCTGTTGGAGATTTGAGGAGAGAAGGGGATGGGAAAGGATCTTACTTCCCATGAATTTGCAGCGGTGGAGGTGAGGACGATGAGATCAAGGCACTCGAGGAGGAAATCATTAGGAAGGGAGGACCGGAGGAGATCTGGGCGGCAGCTGGCTTTAATGGTGATGGTTGGCTTTTTGGGCTTTCAAAAGGGGAGGGTGGGAGGGTGGGAGGCGGCTGGTGTGAGAGTGAAAGTGAGTGTGAGACTTGGGGTTAGAAATTTAGTATTTATATGATATTGGGTTGTTGAGTTGACCCCGACTCAATCCGTATACTTAAATGAGTCAAAATGGGGATCATCATATAAACCCGAATATGACTCAATTACTAATTGGTTTAGGTGGATTGACTCATTTACGATCTAATCCTGATTAGACTAAATAAAATCTAATTAAGAGTTGGATAGACATGATCATCGGACGGGCTAGGCCGGGTTCAAGCCGGGCTTTTCGGGTCAACCGGGCTTAAGTATTTGTTCACGGTCCGACCCACCAATCACTCCGACCAAGCCGTGTTCGGGTTGGGCTAGAATAGTCTAGCCCGTTATCGCCTGTCGGCCCGTGAGAGATCGGGCTAGCTAGTCAGGCCAGGCCAACCCGACCCACCAATCACTCTGCTCAACCCACATTTTAGCTATTTTTAGAATATTTTTTATTATTAGCTTATTTTAAAAAAAATATTTATGTTCCTTCATTTAAAAAATAATTAAAATAAATTAAAATTTGTTAAAGGTGTGCTTAAAATAATGCAAAACAGTACAATACCAAAATATTTTTACTGTAGCAAAACGGTAAAAAACTGTAGCAGAACGAGTGGGCTACTGTAGCAGAATGGGCGGCTTAGTTGAGGGCCAAACGGGCAGGCCCGTGTCACCCATGGGTAGTTTGGGCTCTGGCTGGGCTTAGCTTGGTCCAAACCGGGCCGGGTCGGGACAGGCATGGGCGAGCTGGGCCGTTTGATCAAGTCTAGAGTTGGATTATAGTATTGTGTTATCAAGTTGGGTCAATTTCTGTCATTCTTATTTTTATTGTGATATAAGGCTTTTAGAAAAGGAATTTGTATTTTTGTAGAGCAGTATAATGGTAGACAAATAGGGACATAAATTTCAATGCCCAAATTTAAAGGATGTGGTCTCCGAAAAAGTTGTAACTCTTGGTGAGTTTTCTAACTTGAATCAAGAGCATTTGGAGAATGCCAGAAGGAAAGACTTTCCTAAGTATACGAAAATTGAATTCTCTCTGACTCCACTTAAGTTTAGCAAGGTAAGTAATTTAAAAGCAGAAGACTCACGTTTGCATAAGGAGGTGACCTCAACTTAGAAAATTTTACAGAAAGAAAAATTAATTGCAATTAGTAATCTGAGAAAGACAACTCAAAAGCTTGCACAGTGTACTAATATGATAGCATATGCACTTTTAATTGTCCACGACGACAATATAGTTGTGATTGGGGTCAAAGTCCAATATTGCTTGGACTTGATCAATTATTTGCATATTGGATTATTTAGAATTGGCATAGTGAACTCACTCACTTTGTAGCAGTGAAAATCATTTGAAGTTCTATGAAAGTCTTACAATATTTGATTATTTAGATTTGACATGTGTGGACACAAATTTGCAAGTAGTACATTTTGAATTTGCTGTCACTTTAAGTGGTGGTGATAAATTTGGTTGAAGTCTTGGAATTTTCACCAAGATGAAAATTTGTTGATTTTTGCTCAATCCAATCTAGCATTTGAATGTCCCCTGGTTGTTGTGTGAATGCTCGTCAACTGTTCGAATTTGCAAAGAGACACAAAAAGGCATTCGAACAGTCAAGAAGTTGTTCAAATGCCCATGGGATTTCTCCTTCGTAAGTCTCATTTATAAATACTATTAAGATAGTTTGTGGCAAATGAATCAAGGGGTTTTTGAGAGAGAATGCACATATTGTATTGGGATGAGATTGGAGACTTGAAAATACTTGTATTTTACACTCTACTAGTAAATTTTGAAGATTTACATGGCCCGTGGTCCGTGGATATAATAGGTACATTGCTGAATCACATAAACCTTGTCTCTCTCTATTTTTTTTTTTTTTTTTTTTGTAGTTTGTATCTATTTGGTATTTTTGGTTGTGATTATCTTAGGTGATTAGTTGCTTTCTGCTTCTAGAATTGTGATTGAATTTTTTTTCTAAATTGATGTTGCTATTATCATTGCTAATACTTAGTTAATATTATCCGTTGCTGTTCTATTTGTTCTTGCTGTGGGTTTGGGATTGCTCCGCTTCAATTACCCCTTTGTTTACAACAGGAAGTAGGATTAGTTTTTCTCTTGGAATTTTGCTGAGCCAACCTCCACCGAGTTTATTAGTATGTGATCAATGCTGTTTTCTTAAAACGTGTCACATGTGCAGTAAATAATTCCTAAGAACATTTTTCAATACAAAGTCAGGAGATGATTTAAATTTCATGGATTGTTCTTTGACTACTGCATTTCCATTCAAAGAAATGAAAGGAAAAGGATTTAATAGATGAAGACATCCATTGGAAGAAAATAACTTGCTAGTTTGTTTTAAATGTTAGTTACATATGTTTCTTTTATTATGAGTTATTTTTGTATTCAGATATATAACAATTGTAATCCACCAACTAAAATTGCAGGGAAGAAGAAGAAATATGCTACTGGTGCAGTTCTTGCAATTACAATATCCCTAGTGACTGCATTATCTCTGATCTCCATTATTTGTATTTGTTTCTGGAGGAAGAGAAGACAATCAAGAAATCCAGCACTACCATGTAAGTTATATGTATTACGATTTGCAGACTATACTACTAATAATGGAGATCAGTATAATTATATATTAATTAGACATCACTAGACACTATTAAGTAGACAGAACTCTTGACTAATTAGGAACATTTATCACATGATCATCCATTCCATGTTTCCTTTTAAATGATACAAGCTCAAGTAACAAGAAAATTTTGTATGGCCTTACCTTTTGATCCAGTAGTCCAAACTTTATGAAATTTGATGTACAAACTCTTGATTATTATCACATAGACACCTTTGATTTTGAAGTTCAGATCATGTTGTTAGCTGCAAATGTCCTATGCTTTATAAAAATTCAGTATATAAATTCAGATTTATAGCAATTATATCTTCCAAACCATAATGGCAAAGGCAATAAAACTTTATCCACACTTAGAAGCCTTCTAAAACACTAAAGCACAGACATGCTATAAAGATGTTTGTATTGCTTTGTGCATCCTCATTTGGCATGTTTTTGGAGTTCTGCCTTTCTGACAGTGTGTATGTGATATGCAATTCATATATCTAATCTTACTAATCCAAATATATTAAAATTTTGACCACATAAAGATGTTGGAATGGACTGCGTATAAAATTTCAGCAGCAAAAGATTTCTAGATTGAGCTATCTAA
Source organism: Typha latifolia (assembly GCF_019914945.1). Lineage (NCBI taxonomy): Eukaryota > Viridiplantae > Streptophyta > Magnoliopsida > Poales > Typhaceae > Typha > Typha latifolia. The sequence continues at coordinate 10,968,528 of NC_133095.1, forward strand.
TGTTCCATATGAAGAAATTTCAAATTTTAAATTGAAAATATAAAGACTTTCATATTCATATTCAATGTCTCGTAGCCAATATTATCTCATCAATATCTAGAGGGCATGCTATTGAAGTTTGGTTTAAATCAAGAGTTCCAAACTTGCTGTGCCAATTGTTCGAATGCAAAAGCCCAAGAGGATTTACACTTTGTAGGTGTTTGAACGGCCCCACAGGCATTTGAACGTACCATGTAAATTTTGTCTCTCTCTCTCTCTATTGTCTCTATTACTTTTACTCTTTGAGATTACTTACAATAGAGTGTCTAATACTTGCTTAGAAGTATTTTATTACTATTCCTCTACTATTAGCACCATACTTGAGTTTTTCCTAAATTGGTTGTATTTTGTTATTACTATTCCATTGGTCATATTTGGAGGTGAAGGTTTTGCTTCTGCTTCCATCACCCAATTAGCATTTAGCACTACAAATTAGTATCAGTGCATCCAAGGTTTCAAACCTAGGCAATTGAATTTAGGGATAGTATGGATTTGAGAATAAAAAAAAATGTTAGAATCATCCAAATTGGAAAAAATGGTCTCAAATGCAAAATTTGAAGTAGAGAAATTTGATCGCACCAATATTTTTAAAATGTGGTAATGTAAATTGATGGACATCTTGTTCCAACAAGAATTCGACATTATCTTAAAAGTAAAGCCCAAATAAGTATTAGACAAAGAATAAGAGAAGATGAACCGGCAAGCATGTAGCATTGTTCGGCTTTTGTTTAGCAAAGGATCGGAAGTACTTTATGATGAAGGAAGTGGAAAAATCTTGAGGACAAATTCATAAAAATGAGCATTAAAAATCGGCTCTATTTGGAGAAGTTTTCATGTTTCAGTATAAGATTGGAACATCTATGACTGAGCATTTGAACTCTTTTAACAAACTACATGCGGATTTGCAAAACTTAGATGTGGAGATCTCGGATGAAGACAAAGCATTAGTACTTTTGAACTCTCACTATTATTTTGCTAAATGGAAAGGACTCTATACATTATGATGATGTTGCAAATGCACTTATTAACAATGAGTATCAGAAATTAGATAAGCAAGCGACTCATGAATCATCATCAAATGGTGAGAGGTAGCTCGGAGAATAGAAAATTTGTAAAGAGAGGTAAATTTTTCTCAAAGTCAAGGGGTGCATCTTTAGAGAGAAAAAAGATTGAAAAAGACCAATGCTCTTATTGCTGAAATAAAGGGCATTGGAAGAATAATTGCCAAAATAAAAAACCTCAAAAGGCAAATTTGGTATATTCAGAAGATAGAATTCAAAAAATGCCCTAATAGGCTCGACTCTTGCTTGTGACACAAATGAGTGGATATTAGATTCTGGGTGCACATATCATATGTGTCCTAATTCGAATTACTTTTCAACTTTTGATAAAATATTAGGTGGAGTTAAATTCGTGGACAATGATAGCTTGTGTAGAGCCGAAAGGCATTGGCACCATTCGTCTAAAGCTATATGATAAGCTGTGAAATAGTTAATTGAAGTCCTATACATACGAAATTGAAGAAGAACCTCATTTTTCTTGGAATCTTAGAATCAAAGAGCATCATTGTTACTTGAGTGTTGGAGCATTGGAAGTTTCTTTGGAAGGCTTAGTTATAATGAAAGGTATAAGAAGAAGAAATCTGTACTTCTCGCATGATTCTACGTATATCGATAGTGTAGCCGTGGCTTCAAGAAATTTAGTTAATACGGCTAATACTACTAGATTATGGCACATGATGTTGGGACATCCGAGAGAGAAAGTATTGCAAGGCTTGTCAAGTTAGGAATTATTAAAGGGCATGAAGAGTCAAAACTAGAATTTTGCAAACATTGTGTTTTGGACTAGCAAAAAAGAGTCTAGGAGTCTAGTTTGCTACTGGAGTGCATCAAACCAAGGGTATCTTGGACTATATTGATACAGATGTTTGGGGACATATCCAAAAGGCTTTTTGGGCAAAAAACATTAGTTTGTGACCTTTATAGATGATTATTCTAGAAGGTCTTGGGTGTACATTATGCATCATCAACATCAAGTGCTAAAAATATTTTAGAATTGGAAATAGATGATTGAAAATCAAATTGGCAAGAAGATCAAGAAGCTTAGATTGAATAATGGTGCTGAATACACATCAAATCTTTTTTATAAAATTTTGCAAAACATAAGTAATAGTGCGGCACTTTACAATTAGGGAAACACCTCAACAGAATGGTGTAGCTGAGCACCTAAATAGTACCCTTCTAGAGAAGGTATGATGTATATTGTCCAATACTAGTTTAGACAAGGAATTTTGGGAGGCCGTGAATTATGTATGTCATCTCATCAATACCTTCATCCACAAACAATAGGAAGAGTTTATTGGAGGTATGGTCTACCGACTCATTTCGGATTATAATTCCTTACATATTTTTGGTTGTCCTCCATATCACCATGTCAAGGAGAGCAAAATTAGATCCTAGAGCCAAGAAAGACATCTTTTTGGGCTTTAGCACTAGTGAGAAGAGATTTTAGGTTTATAGCTAGAATTGAAGAAAGTAATTATCAGCAAAGGTATTACATTTGATAAATCATCTATGTTGAAGTAGAGTTAAGAGTCAGATAGTCCAGTTGATGACGATTTTGGAGAGGTTTTACAATAGGTGGAGTTTAAGGCAGATTCAAGTCTACTACAAGATATTTCCTTAGAAAAGGCAAATGAAGAAGAATAAAATTTGCATGAGGGTGACACTTCAGAACTGAAAATAGATAAGCAAGACTCCATAGTAGTTAGAAAGCCAAGAAGAGATATTAGAAGACCGGCACGCTATTTAGATATATTGGCTCATGCACTTCCTATGGTTGATGAAGACTTTTCGACTACCTTCAAAGAAGACATGAGGAACACCGAAAGTGCAAATTGGAGACAGCCAATTAATAATGAAATGAAAGCTCTTAATAAGAATATGACATGGAATTTAGTGGAGTGTATAAAAGAAAAAGGAGCAATTAGATGTAAATGGATACATGCTAAGAAAGAAGATCCTCGATCGAAAAGCGGAATTAGATTCAAAACTAGATTGGTGGCAAAAGGATATGCACACAATGAGGGGATTGATTATAATGAAGTATTTTCTCCAATGATGAAACATTCCTCTATTTGGATTTTATTAGATTTGGTAGCTCAATTGGATCTAAAGCTAACTCAGATATATGTGAAGATTGCCTTCTTGCATGGTGATTTGGAGGAGGATATTTACATAACTCAGCCAGAAAGATTCAAAGTTGGTGGGAAGGAGGATTTGGTTTGCAAATTAAAGTTCTTATATGGCAGAAGGAGGATTTGATTTGCAAATTAAACAAGTTCTTGTATGACCTAAAGCAGTCTCCAAGACAATGATATAAATATTTTAGTCAGTTTATATAGAGTCAAAAGTACAAGAGAAGACACTATAATTATTATGTTTATTTTATAAAGCTTCAAGATAGATCTTTTATCTATTTGTTTATAGATGATATGTCGATAGCATCTAAGAGCAGGGTGGAGATTAATAAATTGAAGCTCTAATTATATAAAGAATTTAAAATGAAGGATCTAAGAGAAGCTAAAAAAATACTCGGCATAAAAATCAGAAGAGATAAAAGAATGGGGATGGTATGCTTGATAAAAAAATAGTATTTAAAGAAGGTATTACAGCAGTTTGTTATTGACAGTAAGCCAAACTCAGTTAGTATACCGTTGGCACTTCATTTTAGATTAGTGCAGCTATATTACCGAGTACAGATGCTGAGAGAGATTTTATTTCCAAGATACTAGAAGTAAGCGCAATCGGAAGCTTGATGTACATGATGGTGTGCACGAGGTTGAATATTTCACAATTCATCAGCATTTTGGGTAGATACCTACATGCTTCGGAAAAAGAGCATTAGCAGACGATGAAGTGGATTTTGAGATACATTCATATTACTTCGGGAGTTGGATTGAAATTTGTGAAAGATGAAAAGCTTGGTTTATGCCTTACTGGATATGTGGATTCAAACTATACAGGTGATTTGGACAAACGTAGATCTACTACATGATATGTATTCACACTTGTTAGAGGGTCGGTATGTTGGAGGTCTACTTTGTAGTCGACTGTTGATCTATGTACCGTAAAGGCTGAGTATATGGCAGTGGCGGAGGTTATTTGGTTGATTGGCTTGATAGATGACTTGGGTGTATACTAAGAATAGGTGGAGGTACAATGTGATAGCCAAAATGCAATTTGTTTGGCGAAGAACCAAGTTCATCATGCTAGGACAAAGCACATTGATATTCAATTTTATTTTGTGAGGAAAATTTTGGAAGAAGGAGATATCTCCTTTTGTAAGATTGGGATTGCAGATAATCCTATAGACATGCTGACTAAGGTGGTGACAAAGGTCAAGTTCCAACATTATTTAGACTTGATCAATGTCTCGCATATGTAATTATTTTGGATTTTGGCATTTGAGGATTCGGATTTGTAAGCGGTGCATTTTAGGAGGTTTCAGACTTTGCAGTGGTAGAGAGTAATTTGTTGAAGTCTTGAGGTTTTTGCCAAGGTAGAGAATTATTGAAGTTTCGTTTAAATCAAGAGTTCCAAACTTATTGTGCTGGGGCGTTCGAACGGGCCTTAGGGGTGGTCGAATGCAAAAACTAAAGAGGATTTACACTCTGCAAGTGCTCAAACAATCCTATAGGCATTCAAAAGCCCTTTTGCATTCCTAATTTGAATTCCGTGAGCATTTGAATGGACCTATGGGCATTCGAACAGCCAGTAGGATTTATTCAGCTTTAAGTCATCCGTATGAATACTAAAGTTGGGATTTTAGGGCAGACATGCTTAAGAGAAAAATTAAGAGAGCTAGTCAATATTGTATTGAGGGAGATTAGAGTTGGAAAAACTTTTTATATTTAAAGATTTGCATAGTGGATTGAAAATTGCTTTGCTCGTGAATGTAGGCACATTGCTGAATCACATAAACTTTGTTTCTGTTTCTCTATTGTCTCTATTGCCTTTACTCTTTGAGATTACTTGCAATAGGGTGTCTAATACTTGCTAAGAAGTATTTGATTGCTATTTTGCTACTATTAGCGTCATATTTGAGTATTCCCCAAATTTGTTGCATTTTGTCATTACTTTTACATTAGTCATATTTGGAGATAAAGGTTTTGCTTCTGCTTCCATCACCCATTTGACATTTAGCGCTACATATGCATCATATCATCATTCTCATGTCATTACATTAGCAAATATTAAATGGATGGGCTATTTATAATTAAAAAAAAACAGCTAAATCGAAGGTTGTCTTAAACGAGACATAACTAGATAGAGTCTATCAAGATTCTTGGGAACATGAAACCTCTATTCTGATGATACGTATTTGTCTTTTATATCATTTCACATTCTCTTTATTATCCTTCTCTGGAACTAGTGGATAATTTTTATCCATAAAATTATCTAACTTGAACATTACAATTAATGAAATTGAAGTCATGGCATCAAATTTCCATGGCTGTCTTGGGAGGAAGGCGACAAGTATAAATCAAGCAAGAAGAGGCAATCAACAAAATTACTTGTGGCTATAATATCTGTATTATTAGTCTATTGAGATGATGTCTGTTCTTTCTTCAGTAGATGAAACTCATGAAGAGGAGATCGAAAGTGTTGAATCACTGCTTCTTGATCTGTCAACATTGAGAGCTGCAACAGCTAACTTTGCTGAAGTCAACAAGCTTGGAGAAGGGGGATTTGGTGCAGTTTATAAGGTATAAGAATAGCTAATTAATTCACAATTGCACTTCAAAGTAAGATTATATAGCAAATATCAATTCTATTTATTTTAGAGTAATTATCCATATGTATACATGCCCTGCTAACCTTCTAATTTTCCTAGGGTCTCCTCCCTGATGGACAGGAGATAGCTGTGAAGAGACTATCAAAGAGTTCAGGACAAGGACTAGGAGAGCTGAAAAATGAGCTAATGTTAGTTGCCAAGCTTCAGCACAGGAATCTTGTAAGGCTTTTAGGTGTTTGTGTAGAGGCGCATGAGAAGTTGCTTGTTTATGAACTTGTTCCTAACAGAAGCCTAGACACCATTCTTTTTGGTACGACTTTTCTCCCACATCTTAATTTACCCTTTCATGAGCTAGCCCAACGAAAATTTATGTATTCGGTACACCATTAATCTACTAGGCCTTTAAATCATATCTGCTAGAAGAAGTTATTAGATCATGTGTAACTTAGCCAATTGTTATATTTGAATCATAGATGATGAGAGACGAAGCCAATTAGATTGGGGAAAGAGGTATAAGATCATCAATGGAGTTGCTCGAGGCCTACTTTATCTACACGAAGATTCACAGCTAAAAATCATTCATCGTGATCTCAAGGCAAGCAACATTCTGTTAGATGTGGAAATGATCCCAAAGATTGCAGATTTTGGTCTAGCCAGGCTTTTTGGAGGGGACCAAACTCAAGGCATCACAAACCGTGTTGTTGGAACATTGTAAGTAGCAACCTTCAATCCTTATTCTGATCACAGGTTATAAAGTGTACATTAAATAACAAGTTCAGGTATAATGCAGTGGTTATATGGCACCAGAATACGCAATGTGTGGGCACATCTCGATCAAATCAGATGTATTTAGCTTTGGTGTTTTAGTTTTAGAGATTGTGACCGGAAGGAGAAACAATGGTTACTTTGATCCTGAGCAGGGTGAAGACCTCTTGAGCTATGTGAGTACTTTTAAAAGTTTGTAGACATAACATTAATGGAGTTTCATATGATAGCCTTATATGCAAAGTTAATGAAACTTTATGCAGACATGGGAGCATTGGAGAGCAGGAACAACTACAGAGCTAATTGATCCATCCTTGAGCAACCATTACTCAAGAAGTGAGATGCTGAGATCCATCCATATTGGACTATTGTGCGTTCAGGAAGACCCTGTTGAGAGGCCTAACATGTCGATGGTCGTCGTGATGCTTAGCAGCGAGACGGTGTCGCTTAAAGCGCCCTCGAGACCTGCATTTTATATCAGACAGAGCAGCATCAGCTTGGATAACCACGGCGATACGCCAAACCGGAACTCAAGCAAGTCTACAATAATGTCATCAAATGAGGTGACAATTACAGAACTTGAACCTAGATAGGTGCAGATATGAGAAAATATCGTCAAGTTTAGTAACTTTAAAAACGTAAAACCTTCTCTCAAATGCTACATAAAACCCTGTAGCATTGTTCTTCTGTATCTGTAATTCTTTAACACTCTACATATCTATCCTGTCTCTTAGTTCTTTAACACTCTACACTCTACATGCCTGCGTTGTTCTTAGAAAACTTTCTTTTTTTTATTTTTTGGAGCCTTAGAAAGGCGCATCACATTAGTAGAGCAAAGAAAGAGAAAGGACTAGACTAGAGGTCTACTGAGGTAGGGTGGTGGACGGTCATAAGGTAGGGTGGCTGCTACCGCTATGTTCAACTCTTATAAAGATAAAACGATCTAATGGCTACAATAAAAAATAAGGACAAAAATATTAATTTAGTTAAACTTAGATTTCTTTCCACTTATATTTATAGGAGTAAAATTTTCTAGTGGATTATCTGATTTATTTAAAATTAAAAACAATAAAATAAAGTTAAGTAATTAATTTAACTTGACTTAACCTATGTAGTCGGATCGTAACATACTTGTTATTAACAATATTGAGACTATTTTATACATGCAACGAGATCTTTTGACCAATTAAACCTTCATATGATGTATTAATAAAACTTGGAAATGGAAAAGAAGAAGCCCATGTCAGTCAAAGACTATATATACTAGGTGAATTACTGATCATTAACCAGAGGTAGTGGTTTCTCAGTAGATTCGAGAAATGAGGAGTTGAAATATTGCAGGATGATATTTTAAAATAAATCCAAATAGCTGCTCGTTATAATGTGGATAAAAGTATTGTGATAATTATAAGAATAAGTATATTTGACACACCAGTTGGTTCCTTGTATGATATTCCTATGTGATTAACTTGTTAATTAGAAGGTCAATACCGTATAGTGATGTACTAAGAGGCACACTAGTTTGCCATGCCACAAGCAGTTAGAATCATTTCATATTTCAGTAAGTCAGATTAAGATCATCATACTTCATTTACTTAAGTGGAAGTTAACAGATTATAATGACACTTTAAATAAGATAATCCCACTTGATTTAGTAATATGGATTTAGAATTTTAGATGGTCGTTAAGGTTTTTAAGAAAAGAATAAGATTGAAGAGAAAGCTTGCAGCCTTTGACCCAAGCACATGTTTTTCTTCCGTTGGATTAGGTGGCTATCTTGCTGGATTAAGACGGAATAGAGTTGGATTTAGATGAGGTCAAATTCTAACTAATACCAACATGATCAATTATTAATCAAGTTGAAATATATATTAAATATGAATGCAAATCGTTTATCTGCTATTAAACGGACCAATTAAAGGTCACCAAATTTTGCGGTGTTGTTTTCTAGCTCAATTCTACAAATCGTTCAAATTGTGTTTGAATGTCTAAGGAGCGTTTGCATTTACCGAGAATTATAAAAGAGCATCCTAATGCACTCAGGCAGTCGTTCGAATGCCCCACGGAGTTTTTCTTTCGTAAGTCAATCCTATAAATACCTTTAAGATGGGTTTAGGGCAAACTAATCAACAGGCTTTTGAAAAAAAAAAAACATACCTATTGTATTTGGAGAGATTGAAGGCTTGAAAATAATTATATTTTGCATATCTACTAGTGGATTGAAGATTCACATTGCCCGTGGAAATAGGCATATCGTCAAACCATGTAAATCTTGTCTCTTATTTTCTCTTCTTTGCGGTTTGCAAATATTTGGGGTTCTTACCTGCGATTGTCTTAGATGATTATTGTTCTCTACTTCTAACATTGTAATTGAGTTTGCCTAAATTGGTTACCATTAGCTTTGCTAATATTTGGTTAATACCATCTATTGCTATTCTATTTGTTCTTGTATTGGGTTAGGGATTTCTTTCGCTTCCGTACCTATTGATTGCACAAGAAGTGGTATCAGAGTCGAAGGTTTAAACTTGGATTTGGAGATAACATTAGATTTGGTATATTGATTTGCAAAAAATGTCGAAATCATCCAAATCTAGGAAAGTTGTTTTAAATGCAAAATTTAAAGTAGAGATGGCAATATAAAGTAACGAACATTTTGTTTCAACAAAAATTGGACATTACATTAGAAGAGAAACCTAAAGAAATCATGGACAAAGAATGGAGAAAATGAACCAACAAGCTTGTAGCACCTTTCGGTTGTGTTTAGGAAAGGACCAAAAGTATTTTGGTATGAAGGAAAATCCAGTAAAAAATTTGTAAAAGAAATTGGAGATAAATTCATAACAAAGAGTATTAAATATTGACTCTATTTGAAGAAGAAGTTCTTCCGTTTTCAGTACAAAGTTGAAATGCCTATGACCGAGTATTTGAATTCCTTCAATAAATTACTTGCTGATTTGCAAAATATAAATGTTGAGATCTTAGATAAAGATAAAACGTTGGTACTCTTGAATTCATTGCTAAATACCTATAACCACCTCACTACTACTTTGCTATATAAAAAGACTATATTTATTATGATGATGTTGCAAATGCATTGATCAATAATGAATATTGAAAATTAGATAAACAAGCAGCTAATAAGTTATCATTAGATGCATTGACAGTGAGGGGTAGATCGAAGAACAGAAAATATGTGAAGAGAGGCAGATCTCTTTCAAAGACAATGAGTGCATCTTCAGATAGAAAATACCCGCAAAAGACCAATGTTTCTATTATTGCAATAAAAGGGTATTGAAAAAAGGATCGTTCCATATTGAAGAGCAATGAGAAGAAACCACAAAAAGCAAATATGACACATTTGGATGATGAGGATTCAGAGAGTTCATTAATAGGTTTAGCTCATACTTATGACACGGATGAATAGATTTTTAGATTCTGAGTGCATATATCATATATGTCCTAATTGGAATTGGTTTTCTATTTTTGAGAAATCTCATGTAGGGTTGTATTCATAGCCAATGACGGCCCTTCTAGAATGAAAGGCATTAGCACAAACCGCCTAAAGCTTCATGATGGATTAGTGGAGGCGATGACAAGTCTTTGTCTATGGTAACATTGTAGAACGGATACTAGTCATACCAAATAATACAATTGATTGCATACATGTTGGGAATGAATTACCAGATTGCTAAAATGCAAGAGAGTCAGCAAAATAGAGCACACACAAAATTTACATGGTTCACCTAAATTAAGCTACATCCACGAGTTGCTGCAAATCTTTCACTATGGGAAATTACAAGTGTTTACAAACACTCTTGTCTCACAAACTCACAAAACCCAATTTTCACCCTTGAAATATTTTATTTCTCAATTTTCTCTCCTTCTAGCTTATTATTGCTAAGAGCTTCTTTTTTTTCGAGATCAAACTCTCTCTCTCTCTCTCTATTATGTAGAGACTAAGATAATGAGTCTATTTATAGGGCCACAACAAGACTTCCTAAATTTCAACAATTTCACTTGCAAACTTTGATATGTTCTCCTCAAATCTTGGTTGTTTATTTTGACCGAGTGTGTTTTTCTTCACAATACACTCTTGCAACATGTTAAAATCTGATTGCTGTACACCTTAGGGCACTAGTAGCATTCTTCATTTGACAGATCCCTCGTGCACTGTATTAGTCCATATATCTTATTAAAGCTAGTATAGTTCATCACTCCGGTTGTAAGCATTCGCGGTGAGACGCCATAAACTGCCTTGTTAATAAGAGAGTCTATCAAATTGCCTAATTTCTCGTTGAATAATTCCAACTGCATAGCGTTCGATATGCTTGTCCAATAGTAATAATAAGCTCTTCTATCTACTGTGCCGAAGAAGTACTTGTCGGAGTAGCAAAGGAAGCAGTAGTCATGCCATATCTCCAAGGACATGCCGCTAGGGCATACTTGAAGGATCTCTGTTACGACGGTGTTTTCCAGCCAATCTTAATTATAACAATAACAAGCTGCCTACTAACAATAATTCAGAGGATACAAACAGGATTAAATTTAAGCACTCTTAATTATAATTTAATGAGAGTTTTCCAGCCAATCACCTTCTTTACGTTTGCCAAACAATCACTCTATTTTTTGTACTAGAGTAGACTTAGATTTGGATTAATGTTTGACACTTTTGTAGCTGGATATTTCTTGCATCTTTTTATGAATTTATAATTCAAAACCTATCCAACATTTACATCTTGAGCCTCATACATGTTTTGAACTTTATTCTGAAAAAAGAATTCTTTGATATAGAAAATAATGAAAAATAGAATACCTCAAAGGAAGAATCTATTTCGATGTACATCATGAGGATGAATTGTGTATTTTGTTACTAATCATATTCTCTTGACTCTTAGATATTTTCTCTTTTAAGTTGAGATAAGAATGGATTTTTTACATGCGCATCCTAAAAGTGTTATAAAGCACGTTAAAACGCATTATAATTACGCCGAAAAAATATGCTTATATATATATATATATATAAAGATTGTGGAAAGGTTTTTGTAAGATCATACAAGTACAATTAAGATATGAGAGTTGAAAACCTTGTTATCTTTTTGGACTATTGAAAATAATCACTATTTAATGCATAGGCATAATCTGATTAGATAATTAATATGTACGCTAATCATGGATAATATAGTATAGACTAATCTCTTAGAGAATAAATTAGACTAATAAGAGATATAATTAAACAATAGCAAAAGAAATTAAAGAGAACTAGAAGTGTTTTGGCTTGTGAGGCATGACATTCATCCCTCTCATCACTGAGTGGTTTGCCATGGAGCTTCCAAAACCCAACCAAACCGTAGTACCTCTATTATCCAGTGAAAACTCATGCTCCTCATATTGATATATGATTAAAATAGAAATGTCAAAGGGTTTAAAATAGAGAAAGAGATATAGAAGTGAGGAAAGGGAGAAACCAAAGAAGTTGCAGCCGTTCTCATTTAATACAAAAGAGGAGGTTATGCCGCCTCTTGCAAAATTGTGGGACGTTACGCCACTATTATAGAGGTAGTTGAGATTTTTCATCCCGTTTTATTCTTCATTTTTAAATTTTATAAATCTAAATTTAAATTTAAATCCAACATTCTTTTCTTTTGTTTGATAAAGAACTCAGGCAAACTCATCATTTGTTTTATTTCAGAGAAGGTCTCATAGCTGCACAACTATCTAGGTTCAAGGTCTGTAATTGACACCTCATTTCGTGACACTACTGTAGACTTCCTCAACCTCTGGTTGCGTCTAACACTATGTGTTTCTGAGACGATGCTGCTCTGTCTGATGCAAAATGCAGGTCTTGAGGGAGCTTTAAGCGACACAGTCTCGCTGCTAAGCATCACGACGACCATCGACATCTTAGGCCTCTCAACTGGGTCTTCCTGAACACACAATAGTCCAATATGGATGGATCTCAGCATCTCACTTCTTGAGTAATGGTTGCCCAAAGATGGATCAATTAGTTCTGTAGTTCTCCCCGCTCTCCAGTGCTCCCATGTCTGCATTTAATTTCATTAACTTTGCATATAAGGCTATATCATATGAAACCCATTAATGTTAGGTCTACAAACTTTATAGGTACTCACATAGCTCAAGAGGTCTTCACCCTGCTCAGAATCAAAGTAACCATTGTTTCTCCTTCCGGTCACAATCTCTAAAACTAAAACACCAAAGCTAAATACATCTGATTTTATCGAGATTTGCCCACGCATTGCGTATTCTGGTGCCATATAACCACTGCATTAGACCTGAACTTGTTATCTAAAGTACACTCCGTAACTAACTGTGATCAGAATAAGGATAATGTTGAAGGTTGCTACTTACAATGTCCCAACAACCCGGTTTGTGATGCCTTGAGTTTGGTCCCCTCCAAAAAGCCTGGCTAGACCAAAATCTGCGATCTTTGGGATCATTTCTGCATCTAACAGAACGTTGCTTGCCTTGAGATCACGATGAATGATTTTTAGCTGTGAATCTTCATGTAGATAAAGGAGCCCTCGAGCAACTCCATTGATGATCTTATACCTCTTTCCCCAATCTAATTGGCTTCGTCTCTCATCATCTATGATTCAAATATAACAATTGGCTGAGTTATACAGAATTTATAGCAGTAAAGGGCTGTTAGATTAATGGGCTACTCAATGCATAATTTCCATTAGGTTAGCTCATGACAGGATAAATTAAGATGTGGCAGAAAAGTAGTACCAAAAAGAATGGTGTCTAGGCTTCTGTTAGGAACAAATTCATAGACAAGCAACTTCTCTTGCTCCTCTACGCAAACACCTAAAAGCCTTACAAGATTCTTGTGCTGAAGCTTGGCAACCAAAATTAGCTCATTTTTCAGCTCTCCTAGTCCTTGCCCTGAATGCCTTGATAGTCTCTTCACTGCTATCTCCCGTCCATCAGGGAGGAATCCCTAAGCAAATTAGAAGGTTAGCAGAAATGACATGTATACATGTGGATAACTAGTCTAAATCAAATAAGAATGGATATTATCTATAATAATCTGCCTTTGAATTACAATTGTTTATTAAATTAGCTATTATGATACCTTATAAACTGCACCAAATCCCCCTTCTCCAAGTTTGTTGAATTCGGCAAAGTTAGCTGTTGCAACTCTCAATGTTGACAGATCAAGAAGCAGTGACTCAACACTTCCGATATCCTCTGTGTGAGATTCATTTACTGAAAAGACAACAGACATCATCTCAATATCCTAAATAATACTGATATCATAGTCACAAGTAAATTTGTTGATGGGCTCTGAATTTATGGTAAAAAAAAATTAACATGGGAGACCATCTTAATTAATAGCTTGTCATCAGAGCAGCTAATTCTACCAAAAACGTACTAGTATTTCTCCTCACTGCTTTCCTTCTTCTTAAGTAGATTACTAACAGAGCAACGATGAGAGCCAATGCAGCAACGACAGATATGACAACAATAGCAATTACTTTTGTAGCTCCTTCTGTTCCTACACCAGAAGTAAATAATATCATTTAGTGTTTCTGTTTGCAGAAAATTAATTTATATATAATAAAATGAAGGGCCAAAAGAAAACACTTCTTGATCATACATATTCTATATATACATATGGTAGAGTGTGAATAATAGATATAAAAGCAAAATTATTACAGGTTGTTTTGATAAATTTCTCTAGAATTCTTTTCTGAAAATTTAATGTAAAGTTCGAGATACACTGCAACAACAACATTGAAGAAAGTGAGGTAATTTAGGATTTGCTAACATAAATTACCTCCGCCTGTCGTATTTGATGGTGTAGCACCTGACGGGGGAGAAACAGGAGCAACCGGTGGAGGCGATGATAACTCGTCGGCTGAGGTGATATTGTAGAAAAGATACGAGTCAAACCGAATAATACAAGTCCCTCCGTACACCCTCGCTCCTGTACTGGCGTTGCAACAATATGAAATTGAACTGACTAATGAAGAAAGGCAACTGTAGCATTCTTCGTTGGAAAGGTCCATCGTGCACTGCACCAGCCCATAGATGGTATCAGAGCTAGTATAGTTCGCCATTCCGGCTGCAAACATTCGTGACGAGTCACCATAAGCAGCCGTTGTCATAAGAGAGTCCATCAAATTGCCTAACTTGTCATTGAATTGTGGCAGCTGTGTAACCTTCGATTCAGTTTGATCACGGTAATAACTTGCATCTACTTGGCCAAAGAAGTCCTTGTCGGAGTAACGAAGGATGCAGTAGTCATGAAATATATCCAAGTACGAGCCGTTGGAGCATACTTGAAGGCTCTCTTTTTCGATGGTGTTGAGGCACGTCCTGCATTCATCCAGGCTCAAGTCGCCTCGGCATTGGGCGACGCCGTAAACTTCGTTGGGGGATCGGCCTTTCGTGTTGTTGGAGAAGCCGGAGATGGAGGCAGCGGAGGAGAGAGAGGATAAGAGGAGATCGCGGTTGGCCTTGAAGGAGGTGCTGTCGGTTTTGTTCGGACAATAGTAATACTTCAGAGAGTCTGGATCTAGTGATTTGGTTCTGGGCGTATGAAGTATGATGAGGAGGAATAATAGGAGCAGCAGCTTCGGCAAATTGGAAAAGAGAGGTAACACCATTGTTAATTGCCTTGCAGCAGTCTTGTTCATGCGATCCGAAGAGATAAGAGGTGTTGGGACAAATGAAAGACTTCAGTCTTCTCATATACTTCAAATTGCATATTATTTATGTAGACTTATAAGCTTATAAGCGGCCCATAAATTTAGTATATTATTCTTCATCACTTGTCATGATTCAGTGTTGACTGGTCTCACGCTGCATTTCTTGCTTTCTAAAGGTTAACATTGTTGACCACTCTCACGCTGCATTTCATGCTCTCATTATTCACGCCGATGACCGGTAGGAGAGGCAGAAATTGATCTAACTCGATAACTCAAACACATTAATTCGGCTCATAATTGAGTTTAGATTTAATTTAATCAGATTTGAGTCTAAACGAGTCAACTCGCCTAAATAATAATCGGGTTGCGTTCAAATTTATACCATTAACCCGTGTTGACCCGTTTAAATATACGGGTCGAGTCGAGTAACCTCATCAACCTGCCAACCTGATATATATATATATAACCAAAGTCTAAGTCTAACTCACTCACAACTTACTCTCTCCAAATGCCGCTGCTCACAGCCTCCCACCTTAGATTTCATCTTCTACCTAGCTTTCCCTCACATCCATTGCTCTTGACACCGGCCTCAAATAGTCTATGCCGACCTCAACTCCTAGTCTAATCTCCCACTCCCTCCCTTAGTCTCTTGTGCCGCCGCCATCACTGACCCACTTCTAGGGTTTCAAGAGCTCCTCAACTCATCAAACTCCATCCATCTTCCCCTCTTCAAGCTGGAGATCCCTCTGGTCCTCTTGACCTCCCCCTATTGACCAGTCATATTATCCCGTGTCGCACAATGCCAAAAGAACCACTTAATTGTGAGTTTACACGAAATTATCTCTCCAATTTTTTTCTCAGATCCAACTTTTTTTACACATGTCCCACGTCTTAAAATTAAATACTAGGTAAGTGAGAAATCCCCAACTGGGATAGAAACTTTTAAATATCAGCTATTTACATAAAAAAAAAAAATCACTAGACCTTTCATAAAAACCACTTTCTAGTTAAATGTCATTCACATATAAATTGCTAATTAATTCAATGATTTACGAATTTTCTAATCTCTTTCAACTTTTCATCGACTTATATTAAAAAATTATTGCCCTGTCAGCAATTTCTAACACACTCAGTCTTAAATTACACACATTAAAAAAAAAATTGCTAAGTATACAACATGAATTTATACACATGGTAAGAAATTACATAACCTTAAAAAATTCTATATAGTTAACCTGCAACCTAAACCCCTTCAATACATTTTTTGCCGAGTCATACGTCAATTCCACACCACTCATTTCTTTGTATCCAAGTTGCAAGGCTACAGTCAATGGTATCCAGCATTAAGCCAATTTTATTTCTGCAGCACGTCAGCACGTCATTGCTGGTGCATTCAGCATCCAAGTTGGTACCTCTCTTCAGATTAAATTTGCTTGAACCTACACACAAACATTTGGACCACTATGTGAAAAAACACCTAGACACACGTATGTATTTAAACACTAGGCAATGATCTCGCTCGTTCGCTTAAGTAAAAGTCGAAAGAAATATTAAAAACGAAAGCAGATATGAACACAGATTTTAATATGGAAAAACCTAAACAGGAAAAAACCACGAATCCAAACTTAGATCAAAATCAATCACTAGAATAGTAGCAGTTACAAGACTGACTCACAAAACAACCCGTCGATCCAAACGATTTTGTTCCTCTAAGTCTTGCTCGCTAGAAACCACGATTCACTGCTTCTCGTGATTGAAATCCAACCTCAGTAGACCTCGAGATTGATCTTTCGTCTAGATAGCCCTTAAGACGAAAGATTAAGATTTGTAGATGAGAAGGACCTTATTAGTTGAAGAAACGATGTAGCCTCCAAAAGCCCCCTTCAATAATGCTTCTTCAACCACCTTTAGTTAAGGCATCACAATACTTATATATGATCTCCAAGATAGAGTCAAATCCAAGTCTTATCCGTACTCACGAAAATCTAATAAATTGCAAACTTCATAGGTGCGTTCGAACGTGGCCTGGGTGCGTTCGAACAGCCTAACTTGATCTCAGGTGCGTTCGAACGGGTCCAAGTGCGTTCAAACGCGACAGCTTGAATTCTTCAGGTTGCGTTCGAACGCGTTTGTGAACGCTGCTCTCGGTCTGTGTGAACGCAGTACCCGCGTTCGAATGCGTTTGTGAACGTAGCTCTCGGTTTGTGTGAACGCAGTACCCGCGTTCGAACGTGTTTGTGAATGCAGCTCTCGGTCTGTGTAAATGCAGTACTCGCGTTCGAACGCGTTTGTGAACGCACCGCGTTCGAACGTGTTTGTGAACGCGGTGTGAACTCAACAGCTTTTCTCCAATAATCTTGCAATTCTTCAAACTAGAGATATTCTAGACTTATATAAAACTCATATACATGTAAAAATACACTTAGAATATTTTGTACACAATTGCCAACAATTAAAAATATAACACTATGTATTTTTAACCAAATTAGATTTATTTTAAAATTTATTTCCAAAATAGATAACACTTAAATTTAAATATTAAAAGAAGTCTATTTTACTGTAGTTATAAATAAAATATTTAATCATTAAGTATTTTAATAAATGCTTAATATTTAAGTATTTTCTTTAAGCAGTGACCATCCTAGACTAAGGAATATGAAGTATTATCTAAAACGTTTTAATAAAAACGCTGATAAAACTAGTATTTTATTTTAAAAAATACTGATTTTATTAGCATTTTGAGTAATACGCTTACCGTCAACAACAGACTACTAGTTGCATTACAGTTGAATTTCCAAGATGCATAAAATAAGAATCATAAGATTGAAGTTGAAGACAAGTAACTTAAATTATAAAATGGTCATTTGAGAATCCAAAGCATAAGTTGAAGAGAATAACTTGAAAAAGTAAACTAGCAATGACATAAGCTACATTGCATGAGGAATTAAATTGTAGCTCATGAAATGCAGAAAAGATATTTATAGGGTCTAGCCGAAGCCCTGTGAAGTCCTTGCACATTTTGCTCCCTACAAATTATAGATTTCATTTTTCATAGGGCATGTACAACATAAACTTGTTGAATAACTTACATTTACTAAGACACTTAGAGACAGACACAAGAAGTAGAAATTCATATTATCATTATGAATTCAGCCAGAACTTTGTGTTCTTCATGAACTCTCATTAAAAAATTGAGCATTTGAGCACGCAAAATCAAACCTTGTTAATTCACATGTGTAGAATTTGTCAAACGATAAGGATCTCTACAACAAAGAGGAAGTAAGGGAGAATGGTATGTGAGAATCTCTCATTCTATCTACTATTATTAAACATAACTAACCTTATTTTAGTAATGGATTGAATAATTTATGAGTTGGAAGAGGTTTTACCTAGTGGCTGGCGAGGATGCAATATGACCAGTGGATAGGCTGCGACCGATGAGGATGCAGTTCGACCGATAGATAGGCTACGCCCAGATAATCCTATGATCGATGGGCAGTACGTGCTGTGATTGAGATGAAGGGAACAAAAGGGAGAAGTGCTTAGATTGGAGAAATTGAAAAATGAGTGAGGAAAGGGAAAGAGGAATATTTGCCTATAAAGAGAGATAGATGACAAATAGCTCCGATTGACAAGGGCTATAACCGACGAGGTTTGCGACCGACAAGGGATGCGACTAGTGAGGGCTGAGATTCACTAGGGCTGCAGTCAATGGCTAAGTTGCAGAATTGTTGAAGAGGAAGAAGAATTAATTGGGAATTCAAGACTAATTTGGGATATAAGTATTGGTTGCCGCTACGCGTGCAATACAATTAATCTGGATCGATTAATTTCTAAATTAATTGAACGATTGAGATTAATTCTAAATTAGATTTAGAAATTGTGGTTTTTCCAATCTCACAATAAATACTTTGTATGACTTTAGTTATTTAAATATCTCCCACCGGAGGTTCCCCTTTTGTCAAGTAAGTTTAATTAAAAATTGGTTAATTAATTTGCTTTTCCTCAAGCTTTTCTCTTCCTTGCAGTTTTGCCAAAAATCCGGCCGATGGTTGGCCTCGTGCCTCGTCGCACTGGTTTGACGGGCTGCTTTCCCTGGCTATTCTCTCTCTAAGTACCCCTAATGGGTACCATGAGCTCTCGAGGGAGGCTACACACTATAGCCTCCTATTTCTTTTATTGGGGGCTATTTTTTTGCTGGTTTGGTTACCTAACCAGTGGGTTAGCTTCCATTTTGCAAGGAGTTGTTGTGGGTCCCAAATTTGAGTCCTTGCATTCAGAGTTGCTTACAGCCTTTCGCCTTAGACATTGGTCTTGGCGAGGACGGTTTTCACATCGATCGCCCTTAATGGTTGCCCTTGGCTACCTTCTACTTACCGAGGGGAAAGTACTGATAAGATCAGTTGAGACTATTAGCTATTAGGACCATCGGTGGCTCCCCCACCCCCACAAGCAAATGGTTTGGTTGGTTGTGGGTGGTCGTTAGCTCCTTTGTCAACCAGTCGGCACCATGGGTGCCTTCCTCGATTGATAGGGTGTCACCTAGCATGTAGGCCCAGCTGCCAGCAATAGTGCTCGCTGGTCGCCCCTTCCATCCTCCTCAGCTAGGCTGGGTTAAGGAGGAGGGGTGGTTGGATGGGCCAAGCCCTACCTAGGTGGGTTGGGGCCTAGCTTTGGGTTGCTTGGGGCGGGCTGCAACCTAGCCCGAGTTATTGGCTAGGTTAGGCTACCAACCTAATCTAGCATGTGGTGGGCTGGGTTGCATGCGACCTAACGTAGGTAAGTGGTAGGTTGGATTGCTGCCTAGCCTAAATTATTTGTTGGTCGGGCTGTGGCCCATCCAATGTTAGTTGTGGATTAGACTGCAATCCAACCCAAGTAGCTTTTTGGTTAGTTTGGGCTCAAGGTCCAACCTCGGTAGGTTAGTGTTATGGCCTTTGAGTTAGTGGCAGCCCATCATATATTTTTATGGGTATATTATATATATATATATATAAATCAACATTAGAGGGGCATTTAAGTAAACGAAATTTATGTGCAAAAAAATATTAGAAGACTTAAAATAGTAAAAAAGAAAGAAAAAGAAAACTCCTAAATCGTCTATGCGAGCGAATGTGAACATTCTAAAATCATCATGATCTGTAGAATGATTTCCGTTGATGTCAAAGTTGACTATCATCTAGACATGATCATTAAGCCCGACCTGCCCAAACTCAGCCCAAGCTCGATTTAGGCTCGGCCGAACCCGAGCCCGATATGATAGTAGGCGACATGAGCTAAGCCTTTGCCCGCCCAGCTTGGCCCGAAAGCTCAATCCACTACTCTCATTTATAGCCCAATCTACTATTCTCATTTATAGCCCAACTCATAATGCATACATATTCATATAATTATTTTAGTCCGATATTGGATATTTAGTAAACTATATATCAATATATAAATATGTTTCCATGAAAGATAACTAAAATATCTTCATATAAGCCCATTAAACTCGGCCCAATAAAATATAATATTTTTTATATTTAACCTATTATGTTAAAGCTATTATACTCAACCTAAACCCAATACCTAATGGGCAGTAACGGGATAGAATATTCTAGCTCGGCCCGAGTGATTGGTGGGCCGGACCGTAAACAAATATTTAAGCTCAGTCAGCCTGAAAAGGTCGGCCAGAACTAGGTCCGGTTCGCTCGATGATCACATATGCCATCACCTCCCCCGTTCTCTTACAACTGCAATGTTAATATTAGTATTATTTTATATAGATCTTTTTAGGCTAATGTTTATGGGTAGAATTAGAGTTTTTGACCAAACTAGACCCCTTCTTATTTTATTTTTATCAAAAATGTCCCTAAAATTTATTATCAACATGAGGTCTAATTCACTCTAGCCATAACAAAAATATTAAACTAATCAACTTTTTTAAAATACTAATCCGTTCAGTATTTTTATCGCTAGATAATTTTTACCTTAATTACTGAAATATTAAGTTAAAAAAAATGTATATAATAAAACGCTGATAAGTTCAGTGTTTTAGGACCTGACAATGCTTAGGGATGAAATACTAATTAGTTCAGCATTTCTATTAAAGTTATATTAAATATTAAACACTATTTAATAATAAGTTTAAGTAGTACTCCATTTGGATAAAGAAAAAGTGGAACATGCGAAGACATTTTGGTCAAAAACTCAACGTCACGATTCGCTCTCCATGAAGCATAACTAACTAGTAACTACTAACTAGTTCATTTTCTATCCACTAAGGGTATTTTGATATTTTACAATAAAATCTTACTAATTCTTAATATAATTTTACTATTCTCCTTCACATCATATTCAACTTTATATCACATCGAATATAATTAAATACTATACAAATTTATAATTAAATATTATAATAGTTTATATTAGTATAATTTTTCTTATAAAGTATCGTAAATAAGTATAGCTATACTAGTATAAAAGTTACTCTTCACTTTACATATAAGATGATGAAGTAGAATTACGAATCTCATAAAGTAGTATCCCATGGTTGTTACTAGTGCTCATATGTTGTTTGTTTTTATATACACTTAGTTTTATTGGACGTCAAAACATAATTTTTTAACCTTCCATGGGAAGGAAGTAATGTAAAATATGTGTAAATGATATTATAATTTAAAGAGAAATATGATACTCATATGAATACAGCGTCTTAAAATACATCAATCCTCCAAATTCGGAATGCTAATACAAAATCTAACCTAAAAAATGCTTGTTGGGCTCTTATCAAACTATATACATTTCATTGGTGTTTCAAATTCATATAAAACAGTGTTAAAAAAAAAATCTTAGGCATCTTGTATGGAGTAATTTATATGTGCTCATTATAAATAATGTTTATAAGATATATTTCAACAATTGAACTTAAATGTATAAGTGAAGAGACTGTATATGTAAGGGATTAGTCCTGTATGGTTGTGGTCATTGGCACAAACTCATCTTTTATTCTTTTGGATAATCCAGTATACACTATTTTACCAAAATATATTCACCTTTTTTCTGCCATCCAATATAGTTTGTCAATCTTGACATTCAAAACAACAATTTGAATTAATATTATCGACCATATGGAGTTGTGATTGTCACATCATTTACACTACAAGTTCCTGTTTGGTCTAATGCTTCCTCTGCTTCAGATGTGATCCTCAAATTGAAGAAAGCTGGCTGCTTAGGATGAGGCAGAGTAATACTCTCGTTACTTAGCATTGCAATGACATTGGACATAGTGGGTCGATCCATAGCATTCTCTTGAACACACATTAATGCTACATTAATGCTTCTCTCTATCTCAACTTTGTCATACCCATCACTTAATGATGCATCCATAAGTTCGAACCATTTGCCCTCTTTCCATAGCTCCCATGCCTAAGATAAGTTTTATTATACTTATTAGCTCAAAAGTAAATCACACACAGGTATATGTATACTTCTCAGTATCTTTTTTGAACAAAAAGCTAGCAAAAGAAGGAAGATAGTTAATCAACCTATTAGTTGTAAATAATAAGAAGATTGTTACAGTACTCACGTAACCAAGGAGGTTTAAATGGTTGCCATATTGATGAAAACCTGCATTCCTCTTTCCGCTAACTATCTCTAGTAGCAAGACGCCAAAGCTAAAGACATCAGACTTGATTGAGAAAAGGCCTTCGAAAGCATACTCAGGAGACATGTAACCACTGAAAGATGCATATCAAGTTTACAGGTGTTAACATAAATATACTAGCTTACAATAAATAATATGCTTGCAAGATTGAGCTTTACTTACTATGTACCAACAATTCTGTTTGTGTTTGCTTGGATCTCGTTCGATCCAAAAATTCTAGCCATGTCAAAATCTGATATCTTAGGGTTCATATCGCGATCCAAGAGAATGTTGCTGGCTTTCAGATCCCTATGGATTATACGAAGTCTTGAGTGCTTGTGAAGATAAAGAAGCCCGTGAGCTATCCCTTCAATAATATGAAACCGCTTACTCCAGTCTAAGAGTGCTCCTCTTGTTTGGTCTAGCAAAAATTAAACATAGCTGAGGACAAGTCTAGAAGATAAATACAAAATATTTGAAGTTGAGAAGTATTGTCTAGAGAGAACAAACCAAAGAGGAAGAAGTCCAAACTTTTGTTTGGCATGTATTCATAGATCAATATTTTTTCTTCTCCTTCAATGCAGCACCCAATAAGCGAAACGAGGTTTCTATGCTGAAGTTTTGCTATAAGTTGGATCTCATTCTTAAACTCTACTTGACCTTGGCCTGAACATGTAGAAAGTCTTTTAGCTGCAATCTCAAGCCCCTCTGGCAATTGACCCTGAAATATTTTGTGAAATATACATTCAGATAATGTCAACTATCTAGAAAATCATTAGTTAGATTTTCTTTTTCTTTGTTCCTATCAAATTTTTTGGGAAAATATATTGGCTTAGTTATACTTAGATCCATGAACTTTGATCCATTGTTATATACATTCATTAAAAAAAGTATATAACACTAAGACCCCATGAACTTTTCAAATGTTTCAAAATGGCTATTTTGTTAGCCCACCATTTGTTTTCCTACACATTTGTTCTGTCATTTGTGTCTATATTACCCCCTAACTTGCCATCCCAAGCTTATACTAGGATATGTATACTCTCATCTGTAATCTTCTTCAACCATTTCTCTATTCTCCTCTCCTTAAAATTTTTAATCTTTTTCCTCTCAAACCCACAGTATCTCTCAACTTCTCTCCCCCTTCCAGTCCTCACATTTCTCTCTCCCAACTCTAACCCAATTCAAATGCTATTGTATTGTTGTTCACAATTTCTCTTCTTGGTCTTAATTTCTATTATTCGTCTTAATAGGACCTAGGGGGATTCATTTCCTTATACTTGGCAAAGTTTTCTATCCCATAAGATTGGGCCGAGTATGTACTTGCTGTTCACTACCGCTGAAATTTGATCCAGATATCTCTTGAAATTAAGGTTCCAAGTTTTTTTTTTCTTCACTTCCATTACATCTGTATGTATGTATGTATCATAGTTAGGCCTGGTTCTTTTCTGGCAGCGAACGACGACAAAGATGGCAATCGCCTTACCGTGAAATAGTAGAAGATGCAACGAGCAGTACCTAATCACAAATTTATTATTGATAACTTAATTCTTCAAAATTTCAACAACTATGCCAATCATTCTTATCTAGAAATTAACGAGATCGTGTAATGAAATAAAGATGAGAATATATAATAAGAGATGTGTATTACCTTGTAAACTGGTCCGAATCCACCTTCTCCAAGTTTGTTTTCAGGGGAGAAATGGTTTGTGGCATCTGCTATCTGGGAAAAATTGTACAGTGAAAAATCTGAGCTGCTGCTCTCTTCACTCTTCCAAAGCCTACTGGCTTCATTGGTTTCAATATTGAGAGGCTGCGTTTGATGTTGTTTCTCTTTCTCTTCTCCTGAATCATTGGTAAAGTGCATTTCAAGTGCATTTCAATGTTAGAAGTGCAACTAGCTACTCCAGTTAGAGAAGAGAATGGGGGAAGTTAATATCAATGATGTCCCCATAAACTTACTTGCTCGTCTTTTTCTTCTGATCCATAGAAAGCAGAGAAGAGATAAAGAAAAGAGTAATGCAAGAGATGTAGTAGTGATGATAATCCAGAGCTTATTCTTTCCACCTGTACGAGGAAACAGAGGCTGAAATCGTCATCATTTAATAGAAGAACAAGATGTATATCCACTTGCATATTCTTCAAGTATAAAGAATCTTCAAGATGTTAAAGCTGTCGGCCTATTAGTCTATTACCCACCAGTTCTTGAGTTGCCTGTCGGAGCCGGCGAAGACATCTTTAGCATCGTCTCCCCGTAGTAGAAGGGATGCACTTCGTACCTCAAATTGCATCTTACTCCCAGGGCTCGCCCTCCTTGCCTGCCATCGAAGTTCATGAGTGTCTGGTTTATAAGATCCTGAAGGCACTCCTGACACTGCGCGGTCAATAAGTCCGGAGTGCATTGGGCGAGACCATACAGTGTCGGAAAATCGTCGGTGATGTTCATCTGGCCCGTAGCGAACTTGCTCGTCTGATTCGCCGCCCAATCTGAGATATTGGATAAAAGCGTATTGATCGCTGAGTTGTAGAAGCTGTGGTTGGCTGCACTCTTGGGGTCGTCCCACCCGGCAAACCTTTGGTTGGTGTCCCAACCGATGGTCTCCGGAGCGTTGTCGGTGGAGGAGCGGAAATCTCGGTCGGAGTACCGGAGGAGGCAGTCGTCGTACCAGATGACGGCTCTCTTGTAATACGGGCAGAGCTGAACGACGCCGTCGAAGGCGGCGGCGAGGCACGAGCTGCATAAGGTAGCGTTGACGTCTCCGCGGCAGAGAACGAGGCCGAATACTTGGTCGAGAGCAGCGCCAGCGGTGGCATCGGAGAAGCCGCCGGAGACAACAGCTACAGAGGAGAGAGAAGGGAAGAGGAGGCTGATCAGGTTGGATTGGTAGGAGCTGTTGGAGGTGTAATTACTGCTGTTTTTCTCGCCACATACTCGATAGAAGCGATCGTCAGCGGAAGTTGGAGAAGACCAGTGAGTGAGAAGAAGGGGGAAGACGGTGATAATCAGGGCGGCGGAGGAGGCGGCGGGGAGA
The DNA here is from genome assembly GCF_019914945.1 of Typha latifolia. Classification (NCBI taxonomy): domain Eukaryota; kingdom Viridiplantae; phylum Streptophyta; class Magnoliopsida; order Poales; family Typhaceae; genus Typha; species Typha latifolia. Next base: position 10,994,456 of record NC_133095.1, read on the forward strand.
AGGCTAAACATGGTAATTTTGCGTAGGGGTGGTATGGTTGGCCGTGGGGACTGGAGAGGCTTACCATCCCAGAAATTTAACAAGGACTACTAGTTGTTGACTTCGTCAATATGAAAGAAGAATTTATTGGCTTTGGAGTAGACTTTGTGGGTGGGTGGGATGGAATTGCCAACTTGTTCTTTTGGTGGAACTGATATAAGCTGTGAAAAGAGGAATGATCTGGATGGTGATTGGAAGAACCCGAGAGACTTTTCAGTCGTATCAAAATTTTCTGGAACCACTTGTTGAAGAAGAGTAGGGTGGGCAATCTGGTCACGTCCCCTTCATGTCGGACGATAGTAATGCAAATATAAATATAATATATTTAATAAACAAATCAGAATTTATAAATTTGATATTAAACAGATTTAATAAATGTGGCACAATTTACTCAAATTTATGTAAAGTATTTGTATTATAAATGAGTTTATTTGAGTTATAAATGAGATTTTTGAATTATAAATAGAGATTTATCGTGTTATAAATGGAATTATTTAGATTATAGACGGATTATCATATCATATTTAGATTGTTTGTGTCAAAAATGTGTTAGTAGGTTAGGTCATAAACAGGTTAAATAGGTTGTAATAATAAACACAAACACGATCGGTCTAACTATCAGATTAGATAAATTAATCTGTTTTACGATCCGAACCTGATTAAACCAAACCCAAAATCCACTTAAAAATTAAGTTACCCTGTCAAGTTAACTTTTACCACCCGTTCATAAGAATAGAGAAGGTCAAGACTTTTGTAGATATGCTCCAGAGACTAGCATATAATATTAAAGCTATAGAATATATATATATATATATATATATATATATATATATATATACATTAGCTTGTTCGCTAATTACAGCGGGATTAGATCTCTTTAATATATATATATGTTGGATAACTAGGCTAATACTTTTAAGAAAAAGATCACAATGAGCTTATATCATACACATATGTCATGTTAGTAGAAAATTCATCGAGTATCAACCCTAATTTTAATGGGAGAGTCAGCATATGACTTTTATCCATTGAGCTATAATTGTAACAACCTATTCTTTTAAAAAAAAATGTGCATGGCACAAGCTAAGGGTGCCATGCACCCCTAGCTGCCGGCTCGGCCAACTAGCTCCAGTGGGCCCGTCGGTGTCGCAACCGCAGCGCCGACGTCCTCACGGCCTTCTCTCTCTCTCTCTGTCACTCTCTCACTCTACTCTCTCTCACACTCTCTTTCTCTCCTCATTGCTGGCACCGACCTGCCGCCACCTCCCTTGGAACTGTCGATGCCGGTGAGTTCTCTCTCGTTCTCTTTTCTTCTTATTCTTCTCTCTCTCTCTCTCTCTCTCTCTCTCTCTCTCTCTCTCTCTCGATCACCCTCTCACTCTACTCTCTCTCACACTCTCTTTCTCTCCTCATTGTCGGCACCGACCCACTGCCACCTCCCCTAGAACCATCGACGATGGTGAGCTCTCTCTCCTTCTCTCTCTTCTTCTCTCTTCTTTTCTCTCTCTCTCTCTCTCTCTCTCTCTCTCTCTCTCTCTCTCTCTCTCTCTTTCTTCCTCCTTAGCTCAGGTTTGCCGAAGCCGAGCCGCCGACGAGAGGCCGGTCGCTGGCTGGCCAGCAGTCGGCACTCTCCCCGTCGGCCCAGGTCCGCGCCCTCCTTCTCCTTCTCCTCTTCTTCTTCTTTCTTCTTTCTTCTTTCTTCTTTCTTCTTCTTCTCTTTCTGCATAGTGCTAGGCTCGGCCTAGCACTGTAGCAGGCAATGTTGGGCTGAGCCCAGCATTGGTGGCACCACCAGTGTTTTATTTATTTATTTATTTTGTTTTATTTATGTTATTTATTTAGGTATTTCTTGCTTATAATGCAAATAGAATATTTAGGCATTAATTATTTTAATAGTAATATATATTCTTCTATATTATTATTATTAATTATAATTTGTATAATTACTGATTAATTAGGTATAAATATAGGTAATACTTATATTTATTATTTATTTATATCTCTATTAGATTAATAGATAGATTTGTAAATCATAATTATCAGATTTATATACTAATATTCTTATGAGATACATTTTAAGTAATTTTAATAATTTATTATATATTATTATTCTTTTGTAACAAATAAAATCCTAGGCTTATTTATTTATAAAGTAATGACTACATAGTCCCTAATGAATTAAGATGAGTGAGAACCATAATTTAATTATAATTAGGTTTTATCTATATTTTTATTTTTATTTATAATTAAAAATCTAGCTAGTTATTAAGGTAAGTAGAAATTCTAAAATCTAATAAATCATCATATTTTATATGAATGGATTTTAATTAAATGAACGGCTAACTTCTTGCTACTTAAATATTTTTATATCCTAAACCTTAATCGAGACCCCATGGATCTTACTAGCGATGAGTTGTCACTCGATTGATTGGCGGATGTGAGGGATATGTGATTTGCGTCTTCTAATCAGAGGTGAGTAGTCTTATCCCCTAGACGCATTTCTCAAATTATGTTATATTATATATTATGGACATGCATGTTTTGGCCTCTAGTTGACTTTATCTAGAGATGGTTATAGTCGAGCATATTTTTATCATACATATAATTAGACTAATCTTGGATATGAGTATGATGATGATAAATAGAGATGATGAGAGATAATTATACTATTATAATTTTTTGTCTAGTTGATCTGTAGCATGAGTATGCATGTAATAAATTAGTATGGGTATGCATATGTTGACTATATGGTTGGAAACTACATTGCATTATTTTCTCTTGATTCTTGTACCACCTAAATTCTTGTTATGCATTGACTTGTTATTGTACTAGATATATACATATAATTTGTCATTTAGAAGGAAAACATGAAATATAATTGATAGAATAGTTGATAGAAAGCGTGAGGATACCCGAGTAGGCGCAAGGGTTAGGACGCGCTTGGTGGATGATTGATCGCTCGACATAGTCGTGATCTTATTAGTCTTACGTCCGAGGTCGTTAGTCTATGTGCACAGCAAACATTCAAATGCATGTCGTTCGCTAGGGCATATGTGACGAGTTATCCTCACAAGGTTTCTATCAGCAAGAAAGGTGCCTGATCTAGATAGATGTTGATATGCTAGCAGGTGGCAGTGTATGGTTATATTTGAGATACTCCTTGCGGGTGGTAGAGTATGCTCTGAGCCTTCGGACATGATGTTGAGACCAGGTATCGGGTGTTGACTATGCATAATAGTCTAGTATGATGATAACCTATAGAGCAGATATTGATGACTAAAACGTTGAGAAATGCATATGATTTCATTATCATCTGATTACCTAATTATCGAGTGGTTAATATACATCATATATGGTTATATTTTGTACAATAGCATTGTTATGGTTGGCATGCATCATGTGTCATATTTGAGAGAGTTATGATGATAGTATGATATGGTGATATGTTTATTCATTATCGAGAATTATATAATTTTATTAGTTATGATATGTTATCTATTTTTTATTTATATATTATTGAGGATATATTCATATACTCATTCATGACATGATGCTCTTTCTTATTCATATTATCCAATACATAATTTACTCTCTATTTAGCATCACTGATTCGGGGTAAGGTCTATTTACTGAGCCTTTTGCTCATGACTCTCTTTTTTTTTTTCTAACCCTCTTCAGATATGTGGTACGTGATAGTAACTTGAGATATCCTGAGAAGATATTTTAGATTGATGAGGTGAGCTATAGGTGCGTGACAGTATAGATGATAATTTGTATAAAAATTGAGTTGTATCATTGTTTGTTATATTTATACTTTATTGTATCAGATAATAATTTGTATAATACACATCAGATTATAGTGTACTCGTGTATCAATTGTTTAGTTATATCTTGATGGTTTGTCGTGGTCTATGTGGGTCCTGCCAGATTATGTAGTGGTCTAGTGTATATTATTGTGGACTTGGATATTTCTTGTTAACATATTTATTTGGTTGATTATATAATTTATTTGGTGTTGGATTATGTGAGCATAGATATGTTAACATGTATTATTTTAGGATGTCATGATTATATGTGCACAGGAGTGTATCTGTGCGTGACGGGCCCCGCCCGTCCTGTCACGTGAGCCACACGTGTCGTGTGGGCACGTGGGCGTGCATGTGCCCATGCCATGCGGGTGCGTTACATCAATAGTCCATCTCAAGAAAAGAAATAAGATGATAGGAAAGATTTTCTTAAGAACTAATATAAGCATTTAATGTAAGGTGACTATTTTTAATCTAACCGGTAACACAATATGAACTAAAAACTTTGAGTTTGAATTTGGTATAATGAGGTTCAATAATAAAAGGGTAGACCTGCCAAATCTGATTATTAAATAATTTTATTTGGGTTTATTATCTCAATCTATTTAACTAGTTAACTCAAAACTCATTTATGATTTACCAACCTATTTAAGGTCTAGATAACATATTCATGATATGACTAACTTGTTTATAACTTAAAAAAAACTTATTTACATATGAATAAATTATAATCCGAATAACTCATATAGATTTTTGTAAGCGATTTAACGAACGAAATATCAAACAAACATGACCCACCTGAATGCTCTTAGTCTATTATAAGACTACTTAATTAATACAACTTTATATAAAATTATATTTGTTATGTAATAAATATGTAATCTCACCTTGAAAAAAGCTGTAACGATCATCTTCCTAACCCTTCGATCGTTGCGAGTCCAAATCCGTATACACAATTGGATTTCGACTCTCTAGTGGAAAATTAAGGTTACCACAAATTTCCAAAGTTAAGAGGTAACTCAAGATCAAACGACTAAATGGTCAAGTGCTTTTGAGTTTGAGATAGATTCAGAATGGATGACAAATCTATCGGAGTAGATTGTGGAAAGGGAAGGCCGAAGAGGCGTGGTGGTGATCGGCTTAGGGTTATGGTAAGGTGGTAGAGATAGCAATGGAGGAAATCAATTTAATCAATAAAAAAAGGATAGAGAAAAAGTAGAGGCCTTTCCTTAGGGCCAAGGTAGTGCGGCCAAGCAAAAGGAAATGGGTAGTGGCAACAACGGCTCTAGGTGGTGCTAAGGCTACCGCGGTCAAGTCCGGTCGAACAAAGGAGGAAGATGACCTTAGAAATTTGATTAATTTCAAAATGACTAATCAGGTCTGCACTACAAATATTTATAGGCGGCTTCTTGGCTTAACAAGATTTGATAATAGGATGAAACATGCTCAAATCTTATTGCTAAACATAAACAAAAGACACTTAATTAAAACATTTAGACTTGAGCTCCTCACCATCGGGTGTTTGAATGCCCACAAGGTCGTTCGAATGTTTTAATGCTCTTTTTGCTCGAGAATATGCGTTCGAATGCCTTAATGCCGTAAAGCTTATTTTGCTCTCAGAATTGGCGTCTCAACGCCCAATGCTGAGATTAGTTCTTTCGACTACCCAAACATTATTTCCTTCACAAGCAACTAGTGTCTAACCATTACAAAGAATAAAAGTAAAATAAATTTTATATATACTCTTTGGGCTCACTCCTAATATATAGTTTAAGCTTTTCAGTTGACTTGATTGTCAAAGTTGAAATAAAACGCTCTAAAGAATGCGAAGCATCTTCTTAGGTATATGACCAGAATCAAGCATAGAACACATTGGTCATACGAAATTAAAAGGAAATATGGGATAATTTATATGTCATTAAAAATAATGCTTGCGAGTCTAGAACTCGATTTAAATGTATTACTGAAGAGACTGCACATAAATAAGGGATTAGTCCATCGTTGTTGTGGTCATTGACACAAACTCATATTTTAACCAAAAAATAACCATAACGCTTGACTTTGTTATAGTTTGTCAATCTTGTCATATGAAATAACAACTGATTGAATTAATATTATCGACCATATGGAGTTGTGATTGTCACATTATTTACACTACCGATTCCTTCTAGTGTCTAATGTTTCCTCTGCTTCAATTGTGATCCTCAGGTTGAAGAAAGCTGGCTGCTTAGGATCTGGTAGATTGGTATTCTCGCTACTGAGCATTGCAATGACATTGGACATGCTGGGTCAATCCATAGCGTTCTCCTGGACACACATTAATGCTACATTAATCCTTTTCTCTATCTCAGCTCTGTCATACCCATCACCTAGTGATACATCTATAAGCTCAAACCATTTGCCCTCTTTCCATAGCTCCCATGCCTGAGATAAGTTTTATTGCACTTATTAGCTCAAAAAGTAAATCACAAACAACACAAGCACGTATATGTATACTCTCTATACTTTTTGTCAAGAAGCCAAAAAGAATAGTAAATGAACCAGTTGGTTGTAAATAATAAGAAGATTATCAGGATACTCACGTAACTTATATGGCAACTATATAAATCTCCTTGGATGTCATTGGAGCTATACTTATTACTATGTACCAACAATTCTATTTGTGTTTGCTTGGATCTCATTGAAGCTAAAAAATTCTAGCCATGCCAAAATCTGTTGAACAAGCTCAACTGAGAGTGAAGTTCAAGCCAAGCTCGTTAACAGAGCCGAGCTGAGCTCGAGCCATCCCTCAGCCAACTCGACTCAAGACGTGTCCCTAAATCAGGTTGAGCTGATCTGAGCATAGTGCTATTTGTAAATTGTGTATCTACATGGTTCAATTTGTAAATATCTACCGTTGTCCGTCAACCATCATTTCTCCGTCGGCGACGTTTTCACCCTTCCGCTAGTCTTCATAGAACCAACAAGTCTACACCTCTCTTCTCCCTCCTCCCACCTCAAACAAAACACCATGCACACCGCCACCGTGTCCATCTCCTTCCTCTTCTCCTTCCTCTTCTCCTTCCTCTTCTTCTTCTTCTTCTTCTTCATCCTCCACCCTTCTCCCTCCTCCGCCGATCCCTTCTACCACTTCTGCGATGACAATGGCAACTACACAGCCAACAGCGCCTACGCCACCAAACTCAACCAGATCCTCTCCTCACTCCCTACCAACGCCTCTCGCTCCTCCGGCTTCGCCAAGTCCACCGTCGGCTCCATCCCAAACATAGTCTCCGCCCTAGCCCTCTGCCGCGGCGACTCCAACTCCTCCTCCTGTCGCTCCTGCCTCGACCTCGCCTTCCAAGAGGCCGCCCAGCTCTGCCCCTACTTCACGTCCGTCACCATCTACTACGACCTCTGCCTCCTCAGCTACTCCAACCAACTCTTCCTCTCCTCCACCGATAACTCTCACCAAGTCTTCGCTTGGAACGTGAACAACATCACCGACAAAAGGTTTGCAGGGTGGGACCCCAAGAGCGCAGCCAACTACACCTTCTTCAACTCATTGATCAATAAACTGTTGACCAGTATCGCAGATTGGGCGGCGAATGACTCGACGAGCAGGTTCGCGACGGGGGAGATGAACATCACCAACGCTTTTCCGACGCTGTATGGTCTAGTCCAATGCACACCGGACATGTCGAATATGCAGTGTCACGAGTGCCTCCAGGATCTTACAAACGAAATGCTCAGGAATTTGAGCTATTTCGATGGTAGGCAAGGAGCGCGGATCCTAGGAGTAAGGTGCAACGTGAGATACGAAGCGTATACTTTCTACGACGGCGATTCGATGGTAAAGATTTCATCGCTGGCTCCGATTATTCCAATAGGCAACTCACCAGCTCCTCCGCCTTCGACGGTGCCTCGTTCTCCACCGGGCAGCTCACCGCCATCACCGGTAGCGCCTCCTTCAGGTATGTGCTCAATTTTACCCTGAAAAGTTACGCACATACATAAAAGTGTTTCTAAATTTGATAACAAATTAGAAGCAAAATCATTCTTAATTTATTAAATTAATGAAGTTAGGCTTATCTACAAGGGATGCTAATGTAATCCAATTAAACATTTTAAATATAAAAATATATATATATAGTGTGAATGGACACCATTATTTTCGAATGAGGGCTAACAAAACTTAGAGTTATTTTTGTATGGTCATCTTCTTATTTTTCATTAAAAAAAAAAGAGTTGTTGTAATGGTCAAGAAAACTTCTCCAAACAGAGGTGTCGTGGAAAACTAGGTAAATCTCGATCATCTTTGAAGATTCATCGCTTCAAATATTGTTCAGTTGGTCTAAATTTAGTCTCTCTTCTCTTGTGCAGGTGGCAAGAGCAAACTCTGGATTATTATCACTACTACTTCTCTCGCATTACTCTTTTCCTTCTCTCTTCTTTGTTTTCTATGGATTAAAAGGAAACGACGGGCAAGTAAGCTTTTCTTCTCTCTCTAAGTGGAATTGCTAGTAGTATTTCTAACGTTGAAACGAATTATATCAATGATCCAGGAGAAGAGAAAAAGAGAGAACTTCAAAGAGAGTTTAATATTACAACCAACGAAGCAAGTAGGCTTTGGAAAAATGAAGACAGCAATTCAAAGTTTTCTTTGTACAGTTTTTCTCAGATAGCAGATGCCACAAACCATTTCTCCCCTGAAAACAAGCTTGGAGAAGGCGGGTTTGGTCCAGTTTACAAGGTAATCTATATTTCCCTTAACATCATTTTATTAGAGTTACTTTTTCTCATCAAGCTAATCTTCCAACAAGGAATCATTTATGAGATTTATTAATTTCCTTCTTGCACAGTAGGTTGATGGTTGGAATTATGTAAAACTAGACTTTTATTAGTTATATGATAGCTATAGATGTTATCATAGTGAAGAAAAACAAACTTAGCTCAAGATTTAAGAGCATAGAGGGGAATCTTCCTGGAAGAAGCCTGAAATGTATTGAAAAGAAGGGTGAGGAGCATATAATTGGCCCAGCTGGGATGGAAGACTTTTCTAAACATACACGACAGGTGACTCATAATTACTATAAAACTAAGACTCCTTTCTTTCACATATTGGATATGGAACTGCTAACTGATTAGTAACAAAGGTATTAATTAGGGTCATATATGTATGTGCATATATATATTTTTCTGAACAGGATGGGTAGGAATAAAGACTTCCAACTGATAATTTCTAGAAATTGGCATAATCTGACTTTTAATTTAACAAAATATTCCAGGGCCAATTGCCAGATAGGCTTGAGATTGCTGCTAAAAGACTTTCTGCACGTTCAGGCCAAGGTCAGGTAGAGTTTAAGAATGAGATCCAACTGATAGCCAAACTTCAACATAGAAACCTCGTTTCACTCATTGGGTGCTGCATTGAAGGAGAAGAAAAGATACTAATCTATGAATACATGCCAAACAAAAGTTTGGACTTCTTCCTCTTTGGTTTGTCCTCTATATTTGACTTCTCTATTTCAATTTTTTTTTGTATTTTTACTTTCAAACTTGTCTTCATCTATGTTTAATTTTCCTAGACCAAACAAAAGGAGCACTGTTAGACTGGAGTAAGCGGTTTCATATTATTGAAGGGATAGCTCAAGGACTTCTTTATCTTCACAAGCATTCAAGACTTCGTATCATCCACAGGGATTTAAAAGCAAGCAACATTCTCTTGGATCGTGATATGAACCCTAAGATATCGGATTTTGGCATGGCTAGAATTTTTGGTTCAAATGAGAACCAAGCAAACACAAACAGAATTGTCGGTACATAGTAAGTATAGCTCAAAACTTGCTAGCGGATTATTTATTATAACTTAGATATTTGTGTTAACGCCTACAAATTTTGATATATGTGTTTTAGTGGTTACATGTCACCTGAATACGCCTTTGAAGGTCTCTTCTCGATTAAATCTGATGTCTTTAGCTTTGGTGTATTACTTCTGGAGATAGTCAGTGGGAAAAGGAATGCAGGTTTCTATCAATTCGGCAACTCTGTTAACCTCCTTGGCTATGTGAGCATCAAATAGATTAAACAAGTATTTATATTGTTGTTTCTTACTTATTTAAGATCTATAAGTGTGCTTAAACTTATGTCAGGCATGGGAGCTGTGGAAAGAGGGTAAATGGTTTGAGCTTATAGATGCGTCACTAGGTGATGGGTATGACAGGGTTGAGCTAGAGAGAAGCATTAATATAGCATTAATGTGCGTTCAAGAGAATGCTGTGGATCGACCCACCATGTCCAATGTCATTACAATGCTAAGTAACGACAGTCCAAGTCTACCAGATCCTAAGCAGCCGGCTTTCTTCAATCTGAGGATCGCAACTGAAGCAGAGGAACTATTAAACCTAACAGGAACTTGTAGTGTAAATGACGTGACAATCACAACTCCATATGGTCGATAATATTATTTTAATTGTTACTTTGTGATTGAGAACATATAACAAATCTAAGTTTGTCTTACAGAGAAATATCCATAGGCATATATACCCCATGTTCTGCCATCTGAACACATATGTTACCCCCATGTTTGCCTTTTAATTTTACCTGACGAATGTATTCAATGCTTGATTTGGCTAATAGACATAAGAAATGCTTCGGATCCTTTAAACTTTAAATACATGTTTTATTATGTTGTAGGGATATACCTACACATATTTTTTTTCTTAGTTCAGGGGTTCGACGTGGATAATTAAAAAGTCAGGAAGTATATGTAAAAAAAAATGTGATAGTTTAAGAGGCTCAAATGTAATTATTCAATTATTAGAGAAGCTAATGTTTAGCAACATAAGTTACTCTTTTTTTCTTTATATTGTTCTTTTTGCGAACACTCTTTTACCGCCCCCATGGGAACCTCAATAATAACTAGTGATTAAAAACATTATTTGATTGCTATGTCACATGTGGAGGGTTGTATTTTTTCTTTTTCTTTTGATCAAATAGTCCATAGACAAGCAATTCCATCTACTCCAATAAGGGGGAAATAATTTAGAGAAGCCCCATTACTAGGACAGCATGAAGAAAGGAGCATGAAACCCAATGGGCGAACAAGATCTAAATGAGACAACACCCACAGCACAAACCTAATATCAGCTAACTGTAGCTTCATTACAAACTGACGAGGGTCTTGAAGCAGTATAACTATCGGCTACCAACATGCCAATACCAACAACAACTCAAGGAGGATGATACTGCAAGGCGGTAAGGGCGATGGGTTTGAAGCTGGAAGGACTGCCAAGGCAATGAGGGAGGAGCGGTGAGGAAAGATAGCAAGGCGGTGATGGAGTGATGGGGTGGGAGTGGCAAAGGAGATGGGTTAATGCTACGAGGAAGTCACTATGTGGGTGGCATGGTAGTGAGAATAGAGCAAACGGTGGAGTAGGTGACTACTCCAGGGGTCGGGCTAAGGCGAAGCTGATGGCAGAGACTAGCAGATCCTGGCAAAGCTAGAGGGAGGGATGGCTACAAGGCACCGAACTAGCAAAGGGTGGAGAGAGAAAAGAAAAAAAGAAAAAGGAGAAGAGAAAGGGAAGGAGGGAAGGGAGAAACCCATAGAGGAGAGGGAAAACCCAGCTAGGAGAGTGGAGGGAAGTTATAGGCGATGGTAGGGAAAGCCAAGACAAGGTAAGAAAGAGCCCCAAACCCTAGCGAAACTCTCTACTAGGGTCAACTGTTGAGTATGGAGGGTTGTTTAAGCCTTCTTTGAACCATTCTGTTATCTTCTTCCTTCTCCAAAATTCTGTATCAACCTCTCAAGAAAAAACCTCAACAATACATAGTTATTTAAGAAATAATTTCCTTTTCACTCGCTAAACTATCACCCATTTTCACATTGACTTCCTAAACTTTCTTTTGGTACACACTGGCCCCACCTTATACTATCAGAAATACCTCACCCCTCTGACACTATTGACAAAATTAATGAATCGACCAAATTACCCCTTCACTTATAATGACGAGATAATTAAGTGGCTTAACTAATATTAAATTTTTTTAAATTTTTTAACTCCTTCGTTACCATCTCCCTCTGCCTTAATCCCCATTCTAAATATTTTAATTTTTTTTTAATTCCTTCGTTATCCTCTCCTTCTACCTTAATTCCGATCCCTCCCTCCTCCCCAATGGCTCTTGCGACTTCTTCATCAATGTTGGGCTCGGAGAAAAAGGCAACGGTAATGTCTGTCTCTATCCTTCTCAACGGCTCTTGTGACCTCTCCGATGATGCCGGGCTCAGAGAAGAAGGCAACGACAACACTGGACTCAGAGAAGAGGGATGCCGGGCTTGGAGATAAGGGCGTGAGGCATTTGGAGAGAGAGAGAGAGAGCTCTAAGAAGAGGGAGACGACGACGGGGAGGAATTTGGAGAGAGAGAAAGGGCTCGAAGAAGATGGCAACGGTGATGCCGGGCTTGGAGAAGAGGGTGGATCTGTCTCACCTTGATCGGCCGCAGTCACCGGAGGCGGTGGTATAGCGACAGAAGCTATGCCGATCCAAGATCCAACTCTGACCGGGATATGGATCTTGTGGTGTATTCAAGCTCGAGCATGCCGGAGAGGAGGGTGACGGTAGGCTACGGAGGAGGTGACGGTGGTCAACGCCGTAGATGCGATGGCTATGGTAGTGGAGGTTGTAGTGGGAAGCCACAATAATGGAGGGAGAGAATGAGGGGTATTTTCGTCTACCTAAAAGTTTCTCATGACTTAGCATATGACTTGCATATGTACGAGAGTAAAATTGTCATATATTTGTCAGGTGATTATCACATGATATTTTTTGGACAGAAATAGGTAACGGAAGGGGTTAAGTGAGATATTTTTGATAGTACTTTTTGTAAATTGTGTAACTTTATGGTTCAATCTGTAAATATCTACTATTGACTAAGTCAACCGTCAATGTCTGTCTTCCTCGAAGTATATTGTTTACGTTTCACAGGTTCAACTTCATCAAGCATAATTGCGTGCGTAACAAAGTCTTCACCTCTCTTCTCCATCCTCCCACCTCAAACAAAACACCATATCCATCCCTCTCCTCTTCTCCTTCTTCTTCTTCTTCTTCTCCCTCCTCCGCCAATCCCTTCTACCACTTCTGCGATGACAACGGCAACTACACAGCCAACACCACCTACGCCACCAACCTCAACCAGATCCTCTCCTCCCTTCTTACCAACGCCTCTCGCTCATCATGTAAGCTTCTTCCATATATTTTAGATAGTAATCATACGCTCTCATATGGCAGTTGTAGAGTGTAGAGTAGCGTAGCATTTGTACTTTGATTGATGTTATCAAGTAATCTCTTAGAAAAGTATTTTAACTAAGAAAGCTTACTTGATTATTTTTATTATTTATATATTCTAGCATGTATATTTTTGTGTGTTTATATATACATATACATTTACTTTTGAGTTTCATTTAAAATCTTTTTAGGATTTTGTGATCATTATTGTTTTTTAAGATTTTTTTGCTAGTTTTAACTATTTTGAGTTCCTAAAATTTTTGTGCATTTCTAAAATATATTAACTAAAAAATAATACAGATTATATAATAATTTTGAGCGGAAGCATGAGCCTATGAATGACTACATGAATCAAATGTAATTTCATGTGACATATTTTTTTTTCATCCTTTAATGTTTTTTCTTGTATTGATTATATTATTTATCAATGGTCATTCAATATATACATCATATCGCATAAATATTTTGATTGCAAAACAATCTTGTGCATATGCTCTTCACTACACATTATCTTTCAAACTTCCACTTCATCAAGCACAAGTAACAATTCTAGGCTAGACCTCTCTTCTACCTCCTTACTCCTCTATCAATTTTACCCTGAATATACTTCACAGATATCCCTACTATGGACAAAATTGCAGTACAGCGGATAAGGTGGTAATTGAGGAACATTCGGTAGATGTCTGAGTTTAATTTGAAGTGTTTCTTTTATTAGATAATTACACACGCACATATATGCAGTGTTATTAAATTTGATGAAAAATTAGAATCAAAATCAATCCAAATCTTAAATTTTAGTAATAATAAAATTTGGCTCTGCGTTTATTTTTTTATATTAAAATATATAAATTTATATAAGAGATTAGCATAAGAGTCTATTTTATTATTTTAAAAATTAAAATATTTCTTTTTAATGCAAATGCCCGGCATCTGGTAAATTCTTGTATGGTTTATTCTGTAAATATCTCCTGTTAACGGAGTCTTAGCATAGTCCCTTTTTTTTCTCGAAGTATTGTTTACGTTTCAGCCTTCCACTTCAACTAACTATCTACACCACTTCTCTCCCTTCTCCCTTCTCCCTCCTCCCACCTCAAACAAAACACGGCGCAACCATGACCATGACCATGTCCATCCCTCTCCTCTTCTCCTTCCACCTCTTCTTCCTCCTCCACCCTTCTCCCTCCTCCGCCGACACCTCCTACCACATCTGCGGTAACACCGGCAACTACACTGCCAACAGCACCTACGCCACCAGTCTCAACCAGACCCTCTCCTCCCTCCCTACCAGCGCCTCTCGCTCCTCCGGCTTCTCCACGTCCACCTTCGGCTCCGACCCAAATCAAACCTTCGCCCTCGCCCTCTGCAGCGACGGCACTAACTCCTCCTCCTGCCTCTCCTGCCTCGAACTCGCCATCCAAGAAGCCCATCAGCTCTGCCCCTACTACAAGACCGTCACCGTCATCTATACCAACTGCTACCTCAGCTACTCCAATCAAAACTTCCTCGACCCTTCTCCCACCTCCGACGACTCCTTCTACCACGACTGCGATGACTCCGGCAACTACACCGCCAACGATACCTACGATATCAACCTCAACAAGCTCCTCTCCTTCCTTTCTGCCAACGCCTCTCTCTCCGGCTTCTCCAAGTCCACCTTCGGCTCTGGCCCAAACCAAGTCTCCGGCCTCGCCCTCTGCCGCGGTGACATAGACTCTTTCAACTGCCTCAGCTGCCTCGAGCACGCCATCAAACAAGCCCCTCAGTTCTGCCCCTACTACAAGTCCGTCACCATCTACTACGACCTCTGCCTCCTCAGCTATTCCTCCAATCAAACCTTCCTCTCATCCACCGATAACTCTCACCAAGTCTTCTCTTCGAACATGAACAACGTTACCTACCAAAGGCAAAGGTTTGTAGGGTGGGAACCAAGGAACGCAGTCAACCACAACTTCTTCACCTCAGGGATCAATAAGCTGTTGACCAATACCGCAGATTCGGTCGCGAATCACTCGATGATCAAGTTCGCGACGTACGAGATGAACATCGCCGACGCTTTTCCGGCGCTGTATGGTCTAGTCCAATGCACACCGGACATGTTGAATGGGCGGTGTCACGAGTGCTTGCAGGATCTTATAAACGAAATGTTCAAGTATTTCGATGATAGCACAGGAGCACGGTTAGTAGGAGTAAGATGCAATTTGAGGTACGAGGCGTACGTTTTCTACGACACCCATCAGCTGTCTCCGATTGCTCCAATAGGCTACTCACCAGCTCCTACACCTTCGGTGGTGCCTCGTGCTCCAATAGGCAGCTCACCGCCATCATCGGTAGTGCCTCCTTCAGGTATGTGCTCAATTTTACCCTGAAAAGTTATAGATAATCCCTACTTTAAACGAAGTACACGTAAAGGTGGTGATTGAGAAATATCAGAATTTAATGTCAAGAAAACCTGCCGCCCTTTGAAGATTCATCGCTTCAAATATTGAATAGTTGGTCTAAATTTAGTCTCTCTTCTCTTGTGTAGGTGGGAAGAGTAAACTCTGGATTATTATCACCACTACATCTCTCGCATTACTCTTTTCCTTCTCTCTTCTTTGTTTCCTATGGATTAAAAGGAAACGACGAGCAAGTAAGCTTTTCGTCTCTCTCTAAGTGGAATTGCTCGTAGTACTTCTAACATTGAAACGAATTATATCAATGATCCAGGAGAAGAGAAAAGGAGAGAACTTCAAAGAGAGCTTCTTAATATTACAACCAACGAAGCAAGTAGGCTTTGGGAAAATGAAGACAGCAATTCAAAGTTTTCTTTGTACAATTTTTGTCAGATAGCAGATGCCACAAACCATTTCTCCCCTGAAAACAAGCTTGGAGAAGGCGGGTTTGGTTCAGTTTACAAAGTAATCTATATTTTCCTTAACATCATTTGATTAGAGTTACTTTTCCACCAAGATCTTCTAACAAGGAAGTATAAAAGATTGCGAATCACTTACGAGACTTATGGATTTCCTTCTAGGTTGGTAGTTTGAATTTCATTAAACTATACTTTTAATTGTTGTATGATAGCTATAGATGTTATCAAGTGAAGAAAAATAAACTTAGCTTAAGACTCATGAGCATAGAGGAATCTTCCTAGAAGAAGTGTCGATTTTATTGAATAGAAGGGTGATGAGCACATAATCGACCCAGCTGGGATAAAGACTTTTCTAAACATACAGGACAGGAGACTCATAATTCATGTCAAATTGACTTTTTTGTTTCACATTAGCTGATTACAAGCAAAGGTATTTTAATTAGGGCTATATATATCTATGTGCACATATATTCTTCTGAATAGGATGGATAGGAACAAAGACATCAACTGATAAATTCCTAGATAACTGGCATAATCTAACTTTTACTTCAACAAAATATTCTAGGGCCAACTGCCAGAGGGGCTTGAGATTGCAGCTAAAAGACTTTCTGCTCGTTCAAGCCAAGGTCAGATAGAGTTTAAGAATGAGATCCAACTTGTAGCCAAACTTCAACATAGAAACCTTGTTTTGCTTATTGGATGCTGCATTGAAGGAGAAGAAAAGATACTAATCTACGAGTACATGCCAAATAAAAGCTTGGACTTCTTTATCTTTGGTTTGTTCTCTCCGGACAATATTTCTCTACTTCAATTGTTTTGTATTTATCTTTTACACTAATTCTCAGCTATGTTTAATTTTTCTAAGACCAAACAAGAGGAGCACTGTTAGACTGGAGTAAGCGGTTTCATATTATTGAAGGGATAGCTCAAGGGCTTCTTTATCTTCACAAGCATTCAAGACTTCGCATCATTCATAGGGATCTGAAAGCAAGCAATATTCTCTTGGACCACGACATGAACCCTAAGATCTAAAACAAGCATTCAAGACTTCGCATCATTCATAGGGATCTGAAAGCAAGCAATATTTATCTTTTACACTAATTCTCAGCTATGTTTAATTTTTCTAAGACCAAACAAGAGGAGCACTGTTAGACTGGAGTAAGCGGTTTCATATTATTGAAGGGATAGCTCAAGGGCTTCTTTATCTTCACAAGCATTCAAGACTTCGCATCATTCATAGGGATCTGAAAGCAAGCAATATTCTCTTGGACCACGACATGAACCCTAAGATATCGGATTTTGGCATGGCTAGAATTTTTGCTTCAAATGAGATCCAAACAAGCACAAACAGAATTGTTGGTACATAGTAAGCATAGCTCAAACTTACAAGTGCATTAGTTATTACAACTTAGATGTTTATGTTAACACCTATGAATTTGATGTATTTTTCAGTGGCTACATGCCCCCTGAATATGCTTCGGAAGGTCTTTTCTCCATCAAATCTGATGTCTTTAGCTTTGGCGTCTTGCTTCTAGAGATAGTTAGCGGAAAGAGGAATGCAGGTTTTCACCAATATGGCAACTATCTAAACCTTCTTGGTTACGTGAGTATCCTGATAATATTCTTAATATTTAAAACCATTATAATGATTTACTATCTTCTTAGTTTGATTTTTGTTAAGAAAAAGTACAGAGAAATACATATATACACACATGTTTCTGTTGTGTTATTTGTGATTTACTTTTGAGTTAATAAGTGCAATAAAACTTATCTCAGGCATGGGAGCTATGGAAAGATGGGAAATGGTCAGAGCTTATAGATGCATCGCTAGGTGATGGGTATGACAAAGCTGACATAGAGAGAAGCATTAACATAGCATTAATGTGTGTTCAAGAGAATGCTGTGGATCGACCCACCATGTCTAATGTCGTTGCAATGCTAAGTAACGAGAGTATAAATCTACCTTATCCTAAGCAACCGGCTTTCTTCAATCTGAGAATCGCAACTGTAGCAGAGGAACCATTAGACTTAACAGAAAATTGTAGTGTAAACGACATGACAATTACAACTCCATATGCTCGATGATGTTAGTTCAATTGGTGTTTTGTATGTCAAGATTGTTAAGATATAAAATAGAGCCAACTGTGATGGTTGAAAGTTTTTTGGTAAAATATTTCACCCTTCCACCTCATAATCAACTAGTCAAGTCTACACATCTATTCTCCCTCCTCCAACCTCAAACAAAACACCATGCACGCCATCGCCATCACCATCACAATTTCTCTCCTCTTCTTCTCCTTCATCCTTTTCTTCTCCCTCCCCATGTTCCTCCATCTGAGCACATATATTACCCTATGTTTGCCTTTTAATTTTATATAATAGATGTATTCTATGCTTGATTTGGCTAATAGATTAATGCTTCGATTCTTTGGTGACTGATTTATTATGTTGTGGGGATATAAATACACATATAGTTTAACTAATAGTCACCATATTTCTATATTTTACATTCATATTTCTATCCATTCAATGTTTAGAGAGTCCAAGTTATATATATATATTTTTAGTTGAGGGGTCTATGGATATATTCATTTGTTTTTTAGCTCAGGAGTTTGACTTGGATAATAAAAAATTTTAGAAAATGTATGTTAAAAAAATGTGATAGTTGTGGGGGGGAACTAAACTTAATTATTAAAAAAGAAGTCAAAATGACTTATATATAGAAAGTTATTGTTCAGCAATGTACATTACTTCTTTTCTCTTTATGTTATTTATTTTCCAAACATTCTTTTACCACCCAAAAGGAACCTCAATAGTAGCTAGTGATTTGAAAACATTATTTGATGGCTATGTCACATATTGAGGGTTGTATTTTTGTTAAAAAAAACATTGTGTTAGGAAGAATTCTAAGTAACATAAAATATAAGAATTCTAAGTAACATAAAATATGATTTCAACAACATCTGAAATATTAATCAATTTTCTCTCCAAACTGTATTTTGACATCCACCCAATTGAAATGGATGGCAACATACAAAGTATGTACCTTGATTTTCACTTTGAGACACAGTTTATAGAACCTATAAACAAAATAATTATTCTAAAATATATGTTAAACATATTCCACCAAAAGGCCCCTAATCTTAAACCTTCAATACCTTCACTCTTTGGACATTTCTAAGCATATATGCCTGGTGAGTCCTGGCCTTTTCCACTCTTCGGTGGTCCAAGAAAGCTCCCATAAGACTTTTTCTCTCTATTTTCATTCAATCGCTCTCCAATTAATTAGGAATCGCTAGTCCTCCTTTCTTCACAAATTCTCGATGGAGAAGGCACTAACTAGGACAATCAAAAAGCCTCGCCGGCTCACGAAGCTCATGAGTTCAGCTTGTTAAGAGCTCGATTTTTATTTGTAAACAATTCTATTATTTTAGACTCTTAGATATTTAGTCCGGTGTCGAAAATTAGGCAATATAAATATGTCTTTATAAGTATCATTCCCTTTAATGCAATAAAATTAATTGTTAGATTAGCTTAATATAACACTTAGATTTTGGATCGATTCGTTAGCCCACGTAGGCTTATTAAGTTGTCGAGCTGAGCTCGAGCTCATTAAACTCGAGCTGAGCAGAATCAAGTTGAGCTTCTCTAACTCAAGCCAAGCTAAATTTTTTCTACTCTCGAGCCGAGGCAAGCTGGCCCAGCTCGCTCAAGCTCGGCTAAGCTACGCAGGTTCACACACCTAGCACTAACCCCAAAAGTATCCAAATCTTTTACAACGTATTTGACGAGATATTCTGTTGCCTTTTCTCGATCATTTCAGGCCATTTTCTTGGCCTATAATGACGTCCCTAAATCAGTTTGAGTTGATCTGAGCATAGTGCTTTTTGTAAATTGTGTATTTTTATGGTTCAATCTGTAAATATATACTGTTGACTAAGTCAACCATCAATGCCTCTCTTCCTCGAAGTATTGTTTACGTTTCACACGTTCAACTTCATCAAGCATAATTGCGTAAGTAACGAAGTCTTCACCTCTCTTCTCCATCCTCCCACCTCAAGCAAAACACTATGCCCATCCCTCTCCTCTTCTCCTTCTTCTTCTTCTTCTTCTTCATCCTCCACCCTTCTCCCTCCTCCGCCGATCCCTTCTACCACTTCTGCGATGACAATGGCAACTACACAGCCAACAACACCTACGCTACCAACCTCAACCAGATCCTCTCCTCCCTCCCTACCAACGCCTCTCGCTCCTCCGGCTTCGCCAAGTCCACCGTCGGCTCCATCCCAAACATAGTCTCCGCCCTAGCCCTCTGCCGCGGCGACTCCAACTCCTCCTCCTGTCGCCCCTGCCTCGACCTCGCCTTCCAAGAGGCCGCCCAGCTCTGCCCCTACTTCATGTCCGTCACCATCTACTACGACCTCTGCCTCCTCAGCTACTCCAACCAACTCTTCCTCTCCTCCACCGATAACTCTCACCAGGTCTTCGCTTGGAACTCGAACAACGTTTCAAATCCAATCCTATTCGACAACGTCGTCGACTATCTCATGAACAAAACCGCGGACTCCGCCTCCTCGGATAAGTTAAAGTACTCGACGGCGCAGGTGGGGTTCGTCGACAAGAATTTTAACAAGATCTATGGATTGGGGCAGTGCACGCCGGATTTGACTGAGGAGGGGTGTAGGCAATGCTTGGCGGATTTAATTCAGACGATGCCGAAATATGATAGTGGGAAGCAAGGGGGAAGGGCTCTTGGAGTGAGATGTAACGCGAGGTTCGAGGTGTATACGTTCTACAACGGGGTGTCGAAGCTGATGCTTGCGCCGCCTACGGACGCGAATGCTCCGGCGCCGGCGCCGGTGGTGCCTCGGCCAGTGACGCCGGCTTCTCCAGGAAAAGGTAAGGGAGAGAAGTACTTCTTTTCCCCCTTTTTCTATTTGGATTTTTGCAATTACCCCCTCCCTTTTTAGCTATTCGTAAATCAACTTCTCCTTTTAGTTGTAGCTTGACCATGACATATATATAGGAAAAGTATGCTGGAATTTCTCCGATTGGTGCAGTTCTTGAGAGTTCCAGCACATAAATTTCCAATAATTTTCTACCCCCCCATTCACTACTAAAGTCTATGGACCCAATTGGCTCCTGTAAAGCATCTTCCAAACTGATTGCGAGTGTTATGTACTGTCCTAATTGTGTTTGTTCTTTGATCCCATGTAGTCTAATAGCATTTATATAATGCCAAGAAGCTTCCTCCTTTTCGAGCAAAGGAGTTTGCTTTGAAATCTGAAGTAGAGATATTTATCTCTTCCCAGAAGAGGTGATGAATTAATTCATAGTAGTAGAAAAGTATGAGACCTTATATAATGCGATAACAGCCAGCCAAGATATCCAGCTCCTACACTTGTTGTCCTTGATATTACCTTTTTACTTGTTATAACTGTTAATATTACTATTGATATTAGGGTTCTTGACATAATTGCCACTGAATTTTTTTTTGAAATATCACAATTGTCCCTGAAATCTTGTGATTATTTCATAATTGTCATTATGGTCATCTTTTTGAAGTAATATTAATGGAATATTCCTTACAAATGGTTCTTCAAATTAACAAATACCTATAAATGACTAAAATACCTTTTTTTCTCGAATTTTTTTTTAGCAACCGGGCCGCGGCCCCTGTTTCATTGAAACTTACTTCTCCAGATTAACCACAATAGAACTACAAAGATTAACTGCCTCAACATATGAACCACATAAAGTCCTACAAAATTGATAACTCTAATCTTTCTTGAAGTTTAAGGTGTAAAATATTTATCATTGTTTCTTTTTTATTTTTTGCAAGAAATAATATTTTATTTTCTTATACTATGATATCAAGTAACTTTATATAGCTATAAAATTATTTTAAACAATTTATACAAGGGAAAATTAGTTTTTTTTCTTAACCTAAGTTCAATTTTAAGAGTAATTAATTAGATTTACTGAAGAAATAACATTTTTGAAAGAGCTTATTGATTCCGGAAGCAATTATAATATTTTGAAGAATACAGTGGTAATTATAATTTTTTTTTTCTTATGATTATTATTGCTTTTGCAATTATTGCTACTGCTTCTGTTACTACTATTAATTGTTAGAGCATACTTCTGAGGGAAAACAATCTAAAGCAGCATATACTATATACTACACCTAAGGGAGTGATAACTAAGCTCGAGTATTATATACAATCACATATCCATGTGCATATATATTATATCCATACAGGTATATATGTATATTATTATATAAAGACTAAGCTTGAAGGATGCTTGCAGAAACATCATTCATCAAATATGCTGAACTTTTCCTCACTCATATGGGCTGGCTAAGACAGGACTTCAAAAGGAGAAGGATCCATAAGAGTTGACAACTTTCAGTCAATATTGGATAGAATATCAGCATCATGATTCAGAAATCCTTTTCATTTATTTCTTATGATGGTCAATTGATGCATGTATTCCACCCACCATCCAACGTAAGATTTTTTTTTTTTTAATTCTCTTAGATGTTGCTGTGCCAATCTTCACGCTTATTAATAATCAATGCTGCGTTTTGAAAAGGTGTCACATGTTTAATAAATAATTCCTAAGAACATCTTTCTTTGACACCAACAAGGTCGTGAGACGAATATAATTTCATGGATTGTTCTTAAACTAATGTATTTCCATCATGAAATGAAAGAAAATGGATTAAATAAATGAAAAGATGCACTAGCAGAACATAGTTGCTTTCAATGTTGGTCACATATTTTCCTTAGTTATAAGATTTTCTTTTATTCAGATGGATGATAAATGTAATTGATTAACTGAAATGCAGGGAAGAAGAAGAATTCCACTGGTACAGTTCTTGCAATTGCAATACCTATAGGGATTGCATTATCTCTGATCTCCCTGATTTGCTTATGTTTCTGGAGGAAGAGAAGATCATCAAGAAAAATAGCACTACCATGTAAGTTATACGTATGATGCTTCGTGGATTATACTACTATCCAATTTAAACATTTATTGTCGAGCTTCAACTAGTAATAAAATTGGAAATCATGGCATCAAATTTCCATGCTTGTGCCTTGGGAGGAGATAACAAGTATAAATCAAGTAATAAATTCTGCAGTTTTATAGTATGACTGCACAGAACATCAATAGACTTACTTGTGACTATAATATCTGTATTATTTATTCTATTGAGATGATGTTTGCTCTCTTCTCAATAGATGGAACTCATGGGGAGGAGATCGAAAATGTTGAGTCACTGCTTCTGGATCTGTCAACATTAAGAGCTGCAACAGATGACTTTGCTGAAGTTAATAAACTTGGAGAAGGGGGATTTGGTGCAGTTTATAAGGTATCAAAATAGTTACTTTAATGCACAATTGTACTTCAACTTTAGATTATTATTGCTGATCTTCATTCTTCCTTGATTTAGACTGGTGACATACATATATACATATAATTTCTGCTGACCTCCTAATTTGTTTAGGGAATGCTCCCTGACGGGCAGGAGATAGCAGTGAAGAGGCTATCAAGGCATTCAGGGCAAGGAGTAGGAGAGCTGAAAAATGAGCTAATATTGGTTGCCAAGCTTCAGCACAAGAATCTTGTAAGGCTTTTAGGTGTCTGCTTAGAGGCGCAAGAGAAGTTGCTTGTCTATGAATTTGTTCCTAACAGAAGCCTAGATACCATTCTTTTTGGTATTACTTTTCTGACATTATTGTGTATTCAATAGACCATTTAATCTGCTATGCCTTTGAAAAACATATGTTGCCTAACCAAATGTGTTATGTTTGAATGATAGATGATGATAGACGACATGAATTAGATTGGGGAAAGCGGTATAAGATCATCAATGGAGTTGCTCGAGGCCTACTTTATCTACACGAAGATTCACAGGTAAAAATTATTCACCGTGATCTCAAGGCAAGCAACATTCTGTTAGATGCAGATATGAGTCCAAAGATTTCAGATTTTGGCTTAGCCAGGCTTTTCGGAGGGGATCAAACTCAAGGCATCACAAGCCGTGTAGTTGGAACATTGTAAGTATCAACCTTCAATGCTATCCTCAATCTGATCACAAAAAGTTATATGTTACTTAGCATAACAAGTCGATGTCATTGCAGCGGATATATGGCACCAGAATACGCGATGCTTGGGCATATCTCGATAAAATCAGATATATTCAGCTTTGGTGTTTTAGTTCTAGAGATTTTGACTGGAAGGAGAAATAGTGGTTACTTTGACTCTGAGCAGGCTGAAGACCTCTTGAGCTTTGTGAGTACTTTCAAAGTTTGTAGAAATAACATTAATGCTTCTTCCATGTGATAATTTATACTAAGTTAATAAAACATCATGCAGACATGGGAGCATTGGACATCAGGGACAATTACAGAGGTAATGGATCCATCCTTGGGCAACCACTACCCAAGAAGTGAGATGTTGAGATGCATCCATATTGGACTACTGTGTGTTCAGGAAGACCCAGTAGATAGACCTAGCATGTCGACGGTCGTTGTGATGCTCAGTAGCGAGACCGTGTCACTCGAAGCTCCAGCGAGACCTGCATTTTGCGTCAGAAAGAGCAGCATCCTGTCGGATGTTTATACAAGTTCATCCGACACAAATGGCATTACAAGCAACAAGAACTCGAGCAAGTCTGTACCAATGTCACCAAATGAGGTGTCAATTACTGAACTTGAACCTAGATAGGTGCAAATACGAGAAAATATTATTAAGTTTAAAACCTTTATAGATTGATGAATAAGTACTTTCCCTATACTGCTATAAAAGGCCCTGTAGTAATGTTTCGTGAGTGTGTAACACTTGTATCATTGGTAAGATCCTAAAGAACATAGGATCTACATCTATCCTGTCTCCGGTTGCTTCTATCCATCTCATAAGTGAATAGAATAAATGGTAAGTTCGCCTGAGTTGTTCATGGAAAGATATATTTATTTATCTGTAGCCTTTGAAATGTGCATCGCATTAACCATAGCAAAGGAAAGTGTTTTGAGCTCAGGTATTCTACTTAATTTCTCTCAATTTTTATCGATATCGAATGGCTTGCTAAGGATCATTATGCTTGTCGGCTAATTACAATTGTAGACCCAAATACCCTTGAATAAGGCCATTTTTTTGTTAGAAACTTTGTATGAAATTCCATGTTCATGCAAAATGTTATTTGTTAGAAATACTATATTATTTGGAGGTAGTGTCTAGTCTTAAAATTAACTTTGAGAAGAGTTCTTTGATTTATTTAGACAATAACACTGAGGAGAGAATACTTTCCTAAGATGCTCAATTGTAAGGTGGACAAGCTACCCATAAATATTTGATTTTGACCCTCTCGTGATAGTAATTGAGAAAGTAGAAAAAAAAAATTAACTGATTGGAAGAGTAAATTATTATTTTTAGGTAGTAAGATTATTAGTCAATTCTGGGTTAAGTGTCATCCATTTTTACTATTTCTTATTCTTTTTATTGCCTAGATAAGTGAGGAAGAGAGTTGACAAGTTTGTGAGAAGAAGAAGGATATCATTTAACTGATTGACAAAGAGTGTAAGAAAAAAAGAAAATGGGGTTATACAAGTGTGAAAGATTTGAAAAAAGATGAATGTAGCCTTCTTAGCTAAATGGTTCTAAAAGTCATTGAAGAACGGAAATTAGATTCAGACAAAAATGATAATGCAGAGATATAAAAAACATAATTTACACTCTGAGATTTTTGTATAATTTTCTGAACAATGAGGGATAGTTATCAACGGTGCTACCTAGTATTCGAAAGATTAAAATACCCATAAACATATAAAGCATTTATTTGGCTAACTTATAATAGTATAATATTGATCAAAGATAATCTGCTTAAGAGAGGTTGGACTAATAACAATAAGCATATCATTTGAAGTATGGCTTGGCTCGGCCTAAACCCGACTCGAAGCTAAGCCGATATAAACCCTAATTAAATACACAATAATTGTTGCATTGGTTCAATTTCAGGGTCCCACCTCCTTGAACCAATCAGACCATTGGAAACACAGTAGGCATACAGTAATTCACCTCATTGGAATCATTACCTCCTCTCTTCAGTGGTCTGTGCTCGTCGTCAAAAGCTTAAAAGTGCTCATGCCCCGTATGGCCATAGAGTCATGCCTTGATGATAGCAACTAGATGACCACCTTCATGATCCAATTAATATTCTTGCATTACCTCACTTTGGCACTGTCAGGAAGCACTGAAGAGGGTCCATCACCACCTGCATGCTTGTAAAGCGAGTCATGATGCTGAAGGAGGAAGAGAAGGTATCTCAGCAAGTCATCAGAAAAGCAAAAGATCCCTACATGATAATGCTAGTGATTGGCCTGAGAGATAAGAAAATAAGAGTAATTTATCATAATTTTAAACTTAAATATCGAGGAGTGTTTCATTCTTTCACCTGTCAAAAGAAAAATTGCCAATGGAATGATTTATTAGATGAGGAGCTATTATTTATTTATTTATTTATCATAGTGTATTGTAAAGTGAAGTTTAGCTAAGAAAATATGAGACTAGATATGATTGAATAAATTCCTAACCTAATCAGTAATTTCTATAAAAATATTAAAAACTTTTAAATAAAAGTCGTTGATTCAGTCAGCGACTTCTATTTGAAAGTTCTCTGAAACCAAAAATGACTAATAAAGAAATTTTTCTATAAAGTCAGTTGATTTTATTAACGAAGCAATTTACATTTAAAAGTCGCTGATTAGATCAACAGTTTCCACGTAATCATTGTATTGTCTCCTATCTTTCAATTTTGAAGTGGACAAGATATGTAAACTAAATTTCTGGGAGGGCTAGTTTAGTCAAAACCTCTAGCCTCTTACTCTACTAATCTTTCATCTTTACTAGAACCATTGTACTAACATCTTGTACTACTAATTTTTGGACTCTGCCCAAGTACTTGTAATCATGTATATAAAGGCTTGCAAAGCATCTGGAGAAATTAGCTTCGGAATCGAAGGATTGAAGCGCACGCGGATGTACTTCCCAGTTACCAGAGAGTGACCTTGAGAGTTGTTCTTAGGTTTCTTTCTCTTTGTGTTTTAGAAAGTTGGGTATATATTAGTTTAAATATCATGGGCTCAAATTTTGAGTGGAGATTTGCTCAGGGTTTAGATGGAGAAGATAGAAGAGGAGATAAGAGAAAATTAGAGGAGGAATAGATTTGTTTTTTTGCTTCTCTTTCTACAGCGAGAATAGGAAAACAAAAAATGGAGAGAAAAAAAATAGCATGTAAAGTCGGAGAGAATATTTTTCACTTTCTTTCTTTTTTTTTGTTTAAAAATTTATTATTATCTTTTTCTTTTCTTTTTCTCTCTTGTTTTTTTTTCTCTCTCTTCGTCACTCCATCTAAATAGTGTTTCCGAACCAACCAACTCTAGTAGAGTTGGTAGGTACCTTCCCCATGACCGCAACGGCTTTGAGCAAATCTCGGTAGCATTTAATTTGGAGCAATTGTTCGATGACGCACCTCTGTATTTAAAGAGGGTCGACACTTTGTCTAATCTATATCTAGCTTTCGGATTTATGAACGATAAAAAAAAAGTGTTTTCGAGCTTTTTTTTTTCTTTTTTTTTCTTTTTTTTGAATAAAAAAAAAGTGTCTTCTTTTTTATCCCAAATCTCCAAGGAAACCTACTTAAGATCCAAATTAGCCCTAAGATTATTAATAGTTATCCTTAATTAATTTGTCGTCTACCAATTAGTTATACTGCTGTGCAAGCACATGCATAGTAACTACTCCACATGCTAGCCTACATAAAATAATAGAAACCTTTTCATATGAATACAACTACTCCACATGAGAAAATGGTTAACTTTTTTATATTCACACCAGATGTTAGTCTTTAAGAACTATTCATAGTCATGTAGCTCTCTCTTTCCTTCTATCTTAATTAATGCAAATCTTCACACGGCTTTATATGTAGCACTAGTACTATAAGTCAACAAAGACATTTACCTGGAATATGGGTGTGTTCAAATTTAAACTCATTAATCTGCCAACTTTTCTGGGCCAACTTAGGAATCCACCAACTCTTAGCTGACTCTGTCTGTCATATTATTAGACAGTCTATGCTCTGAGAAGTGCTCTCCAGATTGCTCTCCAAACTCCTCTATTTATACCACCACCATTAGCCTTGTGATAACCTCAAACATATCTAGAATACTTTTCCATAGACTTAAAAGTGTTGGCAAAGATGGCAGCATTGAAAGCATTCATCTGCATTGCATCAGTGTTTGCTCTCGTTCAGGTAACAATGAGCATAGACTATACGGTCGGCGGGCCAACCGGCAGCTGGGACGCGACCACCGACCTGAAGACGTGGGCGACGAACCAGAAGTTTACGGCCGGCGATAGCCTGAGTGAGTGTTTGTAGATCTCATACATTGATCATATAAATGGTTTTGACTCTTGGCCTAAGCTAAGTGGATACTATTTGATACTTTATGTTACTTTTTGGGATTACCTATTGAATATGCCTGCATTTTTCTCTTTCTACATCTGCAATGGTAAAAGTTTCACGCATAATTAAATTGGCATTCTTTCCTTCTTTTTCTTGAATTAGATGAATTTATCCAAAATGAGCCACATTGTCTAAATTAAATTTTTTTTCCTACAGTTTTCAAATACCAAGCATCCCATGACGTGCTTCAGGTATCAAAAGCAAGCTACGATGCATGCACAGCCGTCAGCCCATTAGCTTCATACACAGGAGGAAGCACCACCGTCAAGCTCGCCGCCCCGGGGAAGAGATACTTCATCTGCGGCGTGCCAGGGCACTGCGCCGCCGGGATGAAGCTGGAAGTCGACGTCGTCTCCACGGCCGTCGCAACCCCGCCGCCAGCCTCTCCTTCTCTTCCCCCTTCAAAGCATCATGAGAAGAGCTTGCCTCCTTCACCATCGCCTTCTCCGGCGTCGGATTCGATAGCGGCGACACCAGCATCGGAGTTTCCGGTGGAAGCTGCACCGGCATCACCGCCGAAAGCTTCGGCGGCTGCTGGACTTGGCCGGTGGGGGCAGGTTGCTTGGGGGATATGGGTGATGGTGGTGATGGTCTTGGCTCTGTGAGTTATATGACATGATGGAGATTTGTATACCAGGCTGTGAATTTTAATTTTGCTCTTTATGTACCCGAGGTCCTAGATAATAAGATCATCTCCAATTCTTTGTTCATTGTGATTATATGAGACTGATAATATAACTTCCTATGCAATTTATTTTCAGGAAAGCAAGAAATGGTTACATATACACTTTGAAGGAAAATAAAAGAAAAATGCAAGTAACTTCAATTTAGCGGACAGAAACACCAGCATGCAGATCTTTGCTGTCATGTAAGCGTTTCTAAATTATATAGAGTATAAATTTTACCAACCTAGCAACATAGTAGTTTATGATTTAATTGGATACTTCTCAAACAAGTCAATGTACTAGGTAAAAGGGTTCCAACTTGTGAACCAATTTCTTGGTTCACAATGCGATATAGATGACCTGCAGTGACTGTTTAAATCATGGCCGTGCCGGCCGACAGTCGGCACGGGCCGTGGCACGTGCCGTAAGAAAAGGAGAGAAAAATTTACCACTTTGGCCGTCGCTCCACAACTTTAAGTTTTAAACCCCCTCTCTCTTTTCCTCTCCCTCAGCTAGGGCACCCGACACGAGCTCTGATGAACAGCGTCGGCAACAGTGAGCTCGACAACAACGAGGCCAATGGCAAAACTATTAGAAAGAGTGCCGAGCCACGTGCCGGTATTACTCACCTCTTTTCTCAAACTCCAGTCCTATTAATTCAGCATCATCACATTAACTATGGTGCCTTCCCCTCTTCCAAGACTGAACTGCTTTCCTGTAACACTTGATAATAGAAAAGATTAGAAAGAAAAACTGTTAATGTCTCACGGATCAGCATACCTAGCTGCTATCACTTTTAGAGATTCAAAAGTTCTGCATTATTGGTCGATGATAAGGGTTGAGTTATTTACAATAATGTACAATTAGCCATTAAGTCATCCATCCCGAGAGCTTCAGTTCAAAGTTTGAAACTCACAAACTAATCTTCAGATGAAATTTAGACAATGTTGTCTTACACATTGCAGAAGTAAATGAGTCTAGAGAAATTAGCAATTTACTGCTAATGGACAATGATCTTAAGCAACTGGAGGGTGCGATTCAGCATCCTGAGATGTATCAACATCTGTAGACTGCATAAACTGCCACATAGGGAATCCAGGGTAGCCAATGACAGGCATCATCAGCTTGTGTCCCGCTGTTTGCCCTTGGGCTGCAAAGGCAGCTGGTATTACTGGAGGGTGTGCTACAAGGCTCGCTCGAGCATTTAAGATCTTTACTTGCTGTTCTAGGCTCTCTTTCTCTGCTTTCAACCTCTGCTTCTCGTCACGAAGCTCATTCTTCTCGGCCTGCAAAAAATTTGGACGAAACAAAATATATTTTTCATAAGCATGTGCAGAAGTAGAAACACAATTCAAATTGAGTCACAGTGAAAATTAACAGAGTAGCCAAACAGACACAAGCAATCTACTCAACATGTCAACTTAAGCAAAAACTTTAAAAATAAAAAAATCCAGTTATCATTCTATCTGAAGCATATATCATCACAAAATCCTTTAAAATTATCTCTTGAAGTGAATCACAAGTCAAATAGCCTAAAAGAAGCACTCATGAGAAAATGACATGCAACATCAATCCACAGAAAAGATACCACAATAATTAAGCAGGTTTTTATGTGGATACAATTTTATCAGAATCCCTTAGTATACAAGAGAGCATGTATAACAAGAGAACACAATAAAATGCTTAATATATTACACATCCATATATGGTGAGACAGACTCAGAAAGGAAAGCTACACCATCTTTACCGTAAGAATATTTTTACCCAAACAGATCAATTATAACAGAATGATGACAAAATACAAGATAAGCTCAGGTCTACCTTCAACTCTTTAATCTTCTCTTGGAGACTCTCATTGGAATCCTTCAACTTCTGTGATTCACTTTGTAGATCAGTCACCGTGCGGATAGCATCATTTAAGATAGCAACCTTGTCCATTTTTGGTGTCTTTCCTGGTTCCAAAATGGAGCCCAACTCCAAGAATCTTATGGAAAAGTTAAAAAAAACAGAATCATTATCATCTAGTAAAGAAAAATGTGCAATAAAACATCATGTAACATGTTGTAGCAAATATAGATGTGGGGAATATTACCTCTCGTTCAGTTTATCCCTTCTCAATTTCTCTCTACAAGCTTTTGAGCTTGGTTGACTGGAGGATTCTGACCTAACACTACAACTCATACATGCTAAGTCAAAACAGACAAGAAAAACAGACTAGAGAAAATGTGACTATTATATTTAGAATACATATAAGAAAATCAAACCGTTTATTGGAGCCGGATTCATTGGCACAATCAGAATCTGCAAAGGACCCATTTATTTGAGCACTGAAAAGGAGAAAAATATTTCAAATGCCGAAAACATCCAAAATAACTATCAAGAAATGGTGTTTAATAAACAAGAATATGCAAAGTAAAGTTAAACAAAAGGAAATTACTATGTAATCTGCAAATTAGATGCAATTTTTCAGCTGGTATGATAATGTCATTTGTTTGATGCAAATGAAAGCAGAATCTAATTCTGTACGTCAAAGTATCCAAATTTCAATCTAACTATATATTGTACCAAAATGCAGTGGGACTTGCTAAAAGACAAATTGTACTGCTAAAAGTTAAAAACTCCATCACATCCAAAAGACTCAAGTATCAGAGAATGAAACTCCTTTCCTCACATTAGTTCTCTTAAGTTAATTTGATGAAAATATTTTTAGAATAAAATCAACATTATCATTAAAGCCACGTTCTCTTTGAGATTAAAATTTAGAATAACTATTCTAGCTTCTTATTCATAATATGTCTAATTTAGAATAGGATATTCTAACGTTTACTTCTAATCTAGAATAATAGTGTAATAATTATTTTTTATGTAACATAAAATTAGGGTAAAATACAAATAAAGAGCAAAAATCGACTAAAATACCCTTGATATGATATAAAAATTTAAACTAAAATGTGTTCATTTATTATAAGTATGCAATGCATATTTGTAAGTATGCAATGAGAGAAGATAGGTGAGAAAATTGAATGGAAATTATTTGAAAATGAGATAGGTGGATGGTATGAGGGGAGAATATTTTTAAAATAACTTTAGCTAAATCAAGGGTAAAAATGTAATTGAGTATTTGAGTTTATGTGGAATAATTTGAATAGTATATCTAATCTAGAATAAGCATAATTTGATGTTACCTTTCTAATCTAGAATAGGGATAATTTGATATTTCCTTTCTAATCTAGAATAGTGAAAAAGATAAATTTGAAGTGAAGGGAGTTTAAAAGTACTATTTTTTCAGAACAATATGCAAATGACCACATTATTATTTGCGTAAAATTGCAAAAGCACTTGTCTGTAAATGGCTATCAAAAATAGAAGCATGAATCAGTTATCAACAAATCTATTGCATGCCCTTTAGTCTAAGAACAAACGGAAAGGCTCTCTGAGAGAGATGCTCATAGTTGCATCTGATTCAATGAGAGAAATGCTATAGATTGTCTCTTGCTAAGGTGCATAGTGTAAATGCGTTGAGCCTAGCTTGGAATTCAAACTCGGCTTAGCTCAGCCTGAGCCAGACCGAGCTCGAGTGGAGCTCGAGCCTATTTTTGAGCCCAACTCAAGTCAAGCTAAGTCTGAGCCTAAAACTAGTTTATTTTCAAGCTAGGTTGAACCAAATCTAGTATTCAAGCCCAGTCGGACTAAGCTCAAGCTACCAAGCTTTAAATCAAGCCAAGAACTATTCAAGCTGAGCCAAAAACTATTATATATATATAATATTAATAAATATTATATTTAAGATAAGCCTATCGAGTCGAGCCTAAGTGAGCTGGCCCTAATGCAAAGCAAAGAAATTCATTAATCACAGAGGAAAAAGAAATAGTAGGGTTGATAATCTAAAGAAAACACCATCTTTCTTGTTGACCTGGATTCTTATGTGTTTAGAGAAACCACCGGAAGATTGTTACTTATATGATAACAAGTTGATAACTAATAGGCATACTAATCCAGGAACTTCTCAAGGTTGGGCTATGCTCTAGCCAACCACATACTCCTAGGAAAATGACTGCATAATAATGACTAATGAAACAAATTTGCACGTCACTAGATCTATGACCAAACCTGCTTCAACTGTCATGTATGATCGTATTGCGGTGCATGGCTAAATTCTAATGTTTTAGGAGCCCAAAAGTGTTAAGGATCATTTTTAACATCAATTTAAATTTTATATAAAATCAAATGCTATAATTTGAATTTCATTACTTTCTCAGTTTCTCTTCACATAAACCTACTTAAATGGCAGAACAAAGGATGCTAGAAAGATGTAATTCTAATATTATAAAATTTAAAATTTTGGCAAACTATGCTCTTACCCTCTTCTAGTTCCTCTAATTTTTTCCTTCTCTATCCATACTGGTTTTTTCCCCTCTACAACAATACACTAATTGAATGTAAATAACCAGAAGATTTGGTATCCAAGCTATAAGCTATAAGGATTTTCCATATATATGGCTTCAAAGTAAGTTGGATCATTTAAAACAAGTTAATATATGTCCTCCTCATAGAGTTTTGAACCAAGACTCCATATAATACGCAGCTTTCTCAATTTTCTGTAACCCAGGGAGACCCAATTTCTTTATGTGGAGAAATAATTCTTTATTAAATGATATTGAAGTTCTTCATGTAATCAAATGTCTAGTATCAGGAATCAAAAGTACTCAGCAAATCATGTTAAAAGGTAGAAAAATATCTGAAAGATCATTATGTTGATGGAAGTGTCAAATCATTGAGAAGGTATCTATCCTTCTTCAATTTGTAATATCACCTAGTTCTTCGTTTCTAAACATAAGGTTCAAGGGTATCAAAATGTTAAGATAATATTAAGGAGGAAGATCAATCAAATTGCCATACTTCACTTTCTAAAAATTCAATTTACAAATACATTTTCTAAACACCAGCCTTTTGATTAACTATATGTCAGACCATAAGATGAAATGCTATATGCCCTACTAACAAAAGCATATAAGTGTGATTTCATTTCACGGATTGATTGCTAGCAAACAAATTTCACCCCTCAATAAACAAATCAGAGTCAAGAAAAGCAAGAAAATTAATAGACCTTCAATACACAATATGTACCAAAGAATGTGCATCACCAATCTTCTTAGGTAGCTCACAATCTCCAAAATTGATAAAACCCTTTCCAAAAGCGATCAATCCTATGGCATGGAAAAAGGAAGGAGTAGAGCTTCCAAGAAGAAGCTAAACTGTGGAATTTTCAAATCCAAATACAACCTAATGAGAACATTCAAGTTAAGCATTTTATAATAGCCCTATTCTTGTGAAATAGCGAACTTTGTTAACTTCTTGAAGCCACCTTAAGCATTTCAAATCACTTCTTACCAGCATGGATCCTGAGAAACTGACAAATACACCCAAAAGGAGCCAGAGACACAAATAGGCATACTCTAAAATCATCCCTCGATTGTCCAACAGTCAAAATCTTCTTTCAATTAGGACACCAATGAAGTATACAGCAAAGGCAAGTGCACTTCAAGAAAACCTCTCCAAATCAAGCTTCTTAGCAACATATTTACTACCCACTACTTAACCAAGGAAACAACTTTAACTGGTTCCAAAGTCCCAAATTTAAGCTCCAAAATCTCAATAAAACTTATTTGATTTCAAAATTAAATCTAAAGCACGAGGAATCCCCATTTCACACGAAATCCAACAAATATCGCTCACAAATTCCAGATCCCACCGAAGAACGGGTGAAAGATATCAAAAGACCCTCCTTTACATTGGCCAAACCCTAAAACTAATAAATCCCATAATTCTAAAAGATCCAACCATATATCTTAGAACTGGTCGTACCTGACATCGGAGGGGGGCCCGTTGATTGGCCCAGGGTTCCAATAGAACCCATTCCCCGAGGCGGAGAAATCACCGCCGGTTACGGCCATATCGTCGATCAGGGGGATATCGAAGTCCCAATTGGAGTTCTCAGGAGAAACCATCTCTGGTTCCTTCGCCGGACAGGAAATCGCAGGATATCTCGATACGAAGGCTCTCGTCTTTTCGCTTCAAGGGGGAACCATTCGAGGATTGGGGATTGGGAGATTGCGGGGAGGCGGAGGATCAAATACGTATAAAATAAATACCGAGACTTCTCGGCTCAGTTTGGTCGAGTCTACGAGTTGGAACGTGGCAACTTGGGCCTTATTTTAGGCCCAAGTTTCTTACTCTTACTCTTGTGTTATAATCTAAAGTTAATGCCATTAATTTGAATTTCTTTATTTTTTTTCTTTACTCTAAATTAAATATTATTGACACATTAAGTCTAAACTTGCTAGTCATAAAAAAGTATTAATAATTTTTACTTCTCTAAAAAAAATTAATAATAATAATAACACTCGTAATAATTAATAAGGGTTGGTTAGATCAAAATATCTGGCACTATTTGAAGTGATTCAAACTGACAAATCCCAACATCAGTCATTGACTCATTGTACTAAGCAACTATACATCATTTAAGAAACCCCCCAACCTCGAAATTGTCACCATTTTGATCTTCCCAGATTACACCAACACTATTCCCAAAATGCCCCTAAAACATATCAAAGCCTTAAAATTCTAAATAATCTTCAATACGCCAGGAAAGTAAAAGGAAGGATAAAGAAAATTTACCGCATTGATTAAGAAAAGTTACCGCAATGGCATTTTAGGGAAAAATTTAAAACATTCCAACCAGTAATATTACTAAAAAGGTAGCTGCATCTTATGCAGAAAAGCCCAAAAAGAATGAGAAATTAAGCAACTCCTAAATCTAATCGCAGCGGAATCTAGGAGAGGACCGGGCCCTGCACCACCGGCTGCGACGGCGGGATCGGCATTGGAAAAGGCGGCGGCGAGGTAGAGGAGCCGGAGTTGGTGGTCGGAACCGGATAGGGCAAGATGGGCCTGCAACCTTCTCCTTCGCATCCGTGGGCCTTGGTCTCCGGCCCGCGGCGGAGGACCGAGAAGCCCACGATGAGGCCCGCCACCACCAAGAGCCCCACCACGAAGAAGAAGATCTTGGTCGCCTTCCCCACGTAGCACATCATCGTAATACTATGATTCTTCTTCCTTCTTTCCACCTCCCAGAAGAGACGAATGGAGAGCGCTTGGGAAGAAGGAAGGGGGGAAGGACTGAGGAGTGAGGAGTGATGAGTCCGAGGATTTCTTCCATTTTTATTGAGGGTTATTTTGCGTTCATATCCCTCCAGAGTTGTTTATTTATGTTCATATCCTTTATCCCTTTTTTTTACTACTGTCTTAGTATATTCAAACTTCAAAATAAATGAGGGATCTATTTTAAAAATTACAACCTTAAACTATTCAAAATTATGAAACGGACAGTGTTAATGGAAGTTATTAATTAATAATAATCAAGTTTTAATTAGACTGTTTATTTAAGCAGAAGCAAACAACCCTACGAGTTGGCGGTGGAATTTATATTTAGAATTAGAAAGAAAACAATGAGTCGAAGATGAGAATATTTTCATTTAAGTCACGTAATTTTTGTTGGAAATTTTAACAGGAGGACTTATTTGATATTTTAAAAAGATAATGGGATAAAATTATTTAAATAAATATTTAAAAAGACCGCTTCCCTTCTTGGACTGTGGGCTTTATTTGGGCTGCAGTTGACGCACTTAAAAGCTAAAACAGTTAGGATCACGTGAAGCAGAGAAGGATTTTACCGGAATACCCTTCTGGCGTTTACCTATGGTTAGGTGCGTTTGAGGGGGATTTAGGAAAGAGGAGGAGGTTAATTCTGGTAGTTTGGACAAGGCGTTATAGTTTGTTGTCGTTGTCGAGCCTGACAGTTGTAAATGTCTGCCGTTGAGTTCAAATGAACATTATTTTTAAGTGTTATTATCTCTTTCGTCACCTCCAATTAGATTAAACGTTAATTAAGGCATTTTTAAGATACTAAAAGCAAAATTTAATATCTATCTAATATCATGTCCAAAATATAATTTGTGGTCACACCTTAATCTTAATCTTAATCTTAATCTTTTTGAAAGGAATAACGAGAATGAGAGGAAAAAGTTTATTATATTTAAAAGAAGAAGAAGAAGAAGAAGAAAGAAGAAAAGAGTTTATTGTAATGAATGCTCACATGCAAAATTGGAGATGAGAGGCTATAACGCAAAGCACAGATACGTTTGCATTGCATGGAGCTTTCCCCCACGTTTTGAAAGGGAAGTTCCTTTTTGTTCTCTTCTACCTACACTTGTGGCCTTAATAGCCTCTCCAGAGAGGATCAAACTGAAGGTTTAACATCATTCACTGAAGGAAAAAAAATAAAAGAGAGACCACAAAAGCTTGTAGATTTTTGCAACAAGGAAAGAATAATACCAGCCACCCGTTTGCCTATCTGTTAGTATAAATTGACAAGAAAAGAATGTTGTATGAAAGCATCAACCGACGACTGGCTTCTTCACAATGATAACAATCTCGAAATTGAATATTGGTGGAATAGAGACGAGAGCTTTGTCACCGAGGCTAGAATTCAATCGGGCAACTCATTGCAGAGAGGAGCAAACCGTTTTCGCCCCAAGATTGTGGTGGAAGGCAGAGCGGCGGGACCTTGGCGGAGGTCTGCTGTTGGGATGTCCTCCTTGGAAGGCTGGAATTCCTCAGGCTGTGACTGATGAGGCTCCAACCCTGTCACCGGATTTCAAGGTAGTCTTTAGGTAATTGCAATGCATCAAGTATCAGATATATAAAGTGCAGCCATGACCATATAACATTGCATCAAGTTCCTTCTGTCAAGAATGGAAGATCCAATGTCGTCTCCTAGGCAGTAATAAATGGCCATTGTGCTAAATACACCAATATCATGGAGTACTATTCATAAAACGTTTGCATGTTTTCCTCTAGTAAGCAAAGGCCAAAATAGTACATTCAGGTTAGCACCAACTACCCACCTTGGATAGTGACAGCCTTGTTGACAGTGTCATCCTCCATGGCCCATGGTGAATAATTGAGAACGTCACATGGTTCTATGAAATGATCGGGGACCTTTTCTTTTCCCTAGAAATATGGGGAGTTTGATTTGCTATTTGCTCATGAAATCTCTCTCAAGTGAGTAAAGCAAATAAGGTTTTTTCTCCACACTCAAATCATGCAGGTTCCAACCCCTCCAGTGGAGAAGGAA
Organism: Typha latifolia; assembly: GCF_019914945.1. Taxonomy (NCBI): domain Eukaryota; kingdom Viridiplantae; phylum Streptophyta; class Magnoliopsida; order Poales; family Typhaceae; genus Typha; species Typha latifolia. Next base: position 11,032,809 of record NC_133095.1, read on the forward strand.
AAGATGCTGGCCAACTATATTCCGGTCTATGTGATGCTCCCGGTATGTAAACCTTCATTCTTACAAGTCATAACCAAGTGTTTCAAACTCCAGTTTGATTCCGACCTCTACTGTTTCCCACAGTTGGGTGTGATCAGTTTTGTGAACAAACTTGAGAAGCCAGAAGAACTCAGGAAGCAGCTCAAGCAACTGAGAGCAGCCGAAGTTGATGGCGTAATGGTGGATGTCTGGTGGGGAATCATTGAGGCAAAGGGTCCAAAATTGTATGAATGGGGTGCTTATAGGCAGTTGTTTCAGATGGTGAAGGAAGAAGGACTAAAACTGCAAGCCATCATGTCGTTCCATCAGTGCGGTGGTAACGTAGGCGACATCGTTAACATCCCGATACCCCAGTGGGTTCGAGATATCGGCCGGTCCAATCCAGATATCTTCTACACAAACAGAAAGGGTACAAGAAATGAGGAGTACCTAAGCATTGGGGTAGACAACCAGCCGCTTTTCACCGGTCGAACTGCTGTACAGGTCTGCTCATATAATCAAACTCCTCTGCTTGAACTAAATCTTCAGTTGCTTGGAGTTTAGACTTCTGTCTTGCTTAATCTGTTAACAGTGAGACAAATTTAATACATTAATCAAACCAAATCAAATCAAATCCTTTTAATCCAAAGACTTGTTCAAGAGATCCCCCACACCACACTGTAACACATTAATTTAACTCCTAACAGAGATAAAGTGGAAATTGAAACTCATACCTATACATTTTTACTCCCACTGCATGGCAGCCTGAGGTTTTTCAGGCAACTATTTAGGAAGTTAAATATTCACTTATTTCTGTAAAGCCTCAGGCTTTAGGATTTTAAGTATAATTATTACCCACATTCAAGACTGACTTGCTGAAGTTCAGATGTCTGCAGTAACCATAAGAAGTATGTTACTTGTAGATATTCCTACAATAATGTAGAAAACAAAATACTTTTTGTCACAAGAATAAAACATTTTAATGGATAGGATAGTTAAAATCCTGAAAATATACTGAGAGATTCAGTTGCTAAATTGGCAAGATAAGTGAATAAAGATATATATCAGTATGTGTATGTTGAACATGTCAAGCAAATCAAACATGCCTGAAATGAATACAGAACAGAAAGTTTGAGAAATCACCAAATTATATCATGTTTAAAATTTTGAGCTTTCTATTGCAATAATAAAAGTTTATGTTCTAAAAGATAGTTCACATAAGAATAGGCCTTGTATGCTGATTAGAACCTTCTGCAATTTATCAAGCATGTATTATTGGTGAATGCTACAGTATGTTTCTTTATTATGACAGTTTTACAGTGATTTCATGAAAAGCTTCAGAGAGAATATGGAAGATTTCCTCGATGCTGACTTCATTACAGATATAGAGGTAGGACTTGGCCCTGCTGGAGAGCTGAGGTACCCTTCCTATCCTCAGGACCAAGGATGGAGTTTTCCAGGCATTGGAGAATTTCAAGTAAGACTTGTTTATCCAGTCCATGCAGTCTCGTCAAGCACAAACATAAAATAAATTATTGAATCTTGAATTGAGGGGAGAAATTACATGAAAATTGAAGGTGTTTCACATAAATAGTCTTCTATAAGAACAAATTGAAAGGCAAAACTAAGTAAGTCTAGAACTAATAATAATAAAACAAATATGCTTATTAAAAGTTGTTCTGTTTAATCATGAGAAGCAAAAGTGATATAAGATACAGGACATTCAGTCATGGAGAAAAGACTAAAAAGAACAAGTTCTCAGCTATTATTGAATTAATTTTGCAGTGTTATGACAAGTACCTCAAAGCTGACTTCAAAGAAGCTGCAGCAAAGGCAGGACACCCTGAATGGGATTTACCAGATGATGCAGGAGAGTACAATGATACTCCCAATTCCACAAAATTCTTTGAAACATCTGGGACGTACCTTACAGAAAAAGGGAAGTTTTTCCTAACATGGTATTCAAACAAGTTGATAAAGCATGGGGACCAGATACTTGATGAAGCCAATAAAGCTTTCTTAGGATGCAAAACCAAACTGGCAGCAAAAGTATGTTGTTTGAATACAAAATAGCAGCAGATTTCCAATGTTTCTTTGTGTTATTCACATGATTGGTTCCTACATATTGCAGGTCTCTGGCATACATTGGTGGTACAGAGTTCCCAACCATGCAGCTGAACTTACAGCAGGGTATTACAACTTAAATGATCGAGATGGTTACAAAACTATAGCTCGAGCATTATCAAGGCATGATGCTATCTTAAACTTCACTTGTGTTGAAATGAGAAACACTGAGCAAAGTGAAGAAGCTAAGAGTGCACCCGAAGAACTTGTTCAGCAGGTAAATCCATACCCTTATCATCAACAGAAGAAAAAAGAAAAGAAAAGGCACAAAATAATGCTAATCCGAATGTCTTTAACAAGAAATTGTGATAAAATTCTTGGATGACTTTGAAAATCAGGTGCTAAGTGCTGGTTGGAGAGAGGGAATTGAAGTGGCATGTGAAAATGCACTTAATCGATATGACCGGAAGGCATATAACCAGATATTGAAGAATTCGAGACCAAATGGTGTCAACAAAAACGGCTCTCCAAAGCTAAGGATTTCTGCAATGACCTATCTCCGCCTATCAGACGAGCTATTGAAATGGAAAAATTTCAGAATTTTCAAAACTTTTGTGAGGAAAATGCATGCTGATCAGGTAGTTATTTCTCAAGTAAAACAATAGGCATAGCATTATCAGAGACTTAAAATAAAGAACTTAACTGTTAATCATCTTCTTGTTTCAGGATTACTGTCCCGATCCACAGAAGTACATTAAACCTGTTGGACCTATGGAAAGATCAAAACCAGAAATACCGATTGAGGAGATTCTACAAGCAACAGAGCCAGTGAAGCCATATCCATTTGATCCCGAAACAGACATGAGTGTTGGTGGTTATTTTGCAGACTTTATAGATGGAATATTCGAAAAATTTACATCAATACTAGGTTGATATTCTTCTAGGATAGAAGTTGCCTTGAATTATTCAAGTCATTTGAGATCTCCTGAATGAGTTCTGTTTGAATATTGGTCAACTGCAATGTATCAGATTTCAGTGGTGTCATAGTAAATTTGAGAATTATCTAGAACTATGAGTTGAGAACAATAACATTGTGCTCCTCTCTAATATAGAGGAGCATGTCTTTTTCTGTAATCTGGATCCAATTAAATCAGTACATTTTATCCTTAATCTGAAATTGGACAATTTTGGCTTGTCTTACAGGCTAAGATGACCTTTAGTCCTTTACTGATTGAAGCCTTATTTTTCTAAAAGGCTAAATCTACTCTACAAACAGAAGATGTTTGATGGTGAACATGAATCTTACCAGTAAATAAAAATACTATATATATATATATATGGTGAAGAAAGAAAGAACTGAAATTATATGCCTTGCTGAACTTCATCTCATATTTATCTTCTAAAAGGACAGAAGACCTTTGGAGGTGTAACCGTAACGATTCTAGCATAAGTACTGGCTTCTGATGGTTGGCCAAAGAAAGATAGATATATGTAGGCATGAAAACAGATTGATGTGAATTTATAACGAGTAGTAACAACAAGTTTTACATGAAGGACAGTGTGCGGTGAAGTCAGGTACGAAGTTTGCATTTGCTGGTGACCTTTAGGCAGAAAAAAGGCACCATCTTGATCACAAGGCTACGAAAGAAACAGTAAGATGAGCATATAAAAACAGAAAGAGTGCAATGGAGGTTTGCAGACTAAGTGCAAGAGAGAAGAAATAATGTAGCATTTATAGAAACAGTCTAGGAAGCACTGAAGCAGCACAGAACAAATATCTAGTTGGAAAGAAGAATCCAACAAGCGTTACTTCTAGAAAAGGTAAATGAAATATCATGCCTAGCTTTAGCGGGTCATTTGATCACTTGATATGCAGTCAACTTGAGATGGAAGGTTGGGTACCATGCATTGCAGCCAAGGGAACACATACATGTAGCCATTTATGAGTAACATATGCTGCACTTTAGAATTTATGTCATATATACACTCACCAATAATCACCACAAGAACAATATCCATCACGGAAGTGATGAAACCGATGGGCATCCCTAACAACAATTTCTCTCCCAAAAAACTTGGAGATCATCTTAGTCACTACATGGCAATCCTCACATATTCGGAGGTTCTTTGTGATCCTAATGCTCATTCCAGCTGATGTGTTTAGTAGAGCAAAGGCAATGGCCAGTCTTTCACTGTGATCCCAGAGCATCTTTTCCTTCACATCCTCCTCAACATCATAAAAGACTGAGCTGGTATCTGGAATATATCCAGCATCCTTTAATTGTTGCTTTAATTCACTCAATTTAGCATAAATGAAATTGCATTGCGGGTGTGACTTATCTCCAACCAGAAATCTATGGATTTCCATATCCAACTCTATAAAGCTGCAGCCAGGTGGTTTTCTCAGTCCATTCAGTCTTGCTGATGCTCGCACCCTTTCAACATCACCCCACCTTTTCTTGATAGCATATAGATTTGAGAGGCAAACATATTGGCCAACACCTTTAGGATTAAGTTGGACAGCATTCTGAGCAGCAACTTCTGCCAGCTCAACATTTCGATGAATGCGGCAAGCAGAAAGAAGTGCAGCCCAAACATCAGCACTTGGTTTCACATCCATATTTCTAATGAACTCATAAGCTTCATCTAAATGCCCAGCCCGTCCAAGAAGATCTACCATGCATGCATAATGCTCAGCAGTGGGGCTTACAGAATATTCCTTTGACATTTCATAAAAAATCTGCTTCCCCTCGTTGACTAACCCTGTGTGGCTACAAGCAGATAAAACTGATATATATGTAATCTTATCCGGTCTTATACCTTTCAGCTTCATTTCATTAAAACAAGTGACAGCTTCCCTTCCATGTCCATGAAGTCCATACCCTGAGACCATGGTACTCCAAGAAACCAGATTTTTTGTAGTCATCTGGTCAAAAATTTGACGAGAACACTCCAGACTTCCACATTTAGAATACATATCTATAAGAGAAGTACCCACAGTAACCCCTTTATCATGTCCTTTTTTACAAGCATAAGCATGGAGACTCCGCCCAAATTGCAAGGCTGCCATCTGATCACAGGCTCCAAGAACTACTATAAGGGTAACGGTGTCAGGAAGCATGCCTTCTGAGTTCATCCGATGAAACCAACGTAAGCTTTCTACAGCATCACCACTACGTGCATAACCGCATATAATGGAATTCCATGAGACAACATCTTTCCTACTCATCTTCTCAAACAAATGTCGTGCACCGATTACAAAGCTTGAGTTTACATATACATTGATAAGAGAATTTGTCAGGAAAATATCAAATTCAATAAAGTTGCGGATGATGTGAGCATGAATTTCCTTCCCTTGCTTCAGTGCTTTCAGATCTGCACAAGCTGGCAACACACTAAGAAGAGTTGCTCGATCCATTCTTCCCCCATCCATAGCTAGAGAAGAGAAGACCGATAGAGCCCTTTCAGGTTCACCCCTCTTTTGATAACCCGAAATTAATGTGTTCCAAGTGGTTACATCTCGTTCAGGCGTTATATCAAACAACTTCTGAGCAACCCTCATTTCTCCAAATTTCAAATACATCAGGAGAAGAGAATTACCCACATAAATATCAGACTCATACCCACTGACAATTAGCTCAGAATGAACCCTTCGACCAATTTCAACGAGCAAGAGATCGCCACAAGCCATAAGAACATACGGGTATGTGAAATTATCCGCCTTTTTCCCAAATCCAAACATCTCCCTATACAAGACTAGCGATTCAAAAGAAAACCCATTTGAAGCATAACCCCTGATCATCACATTCCAAAGGAACGAGCTTTTCAACACGATTCGCTCGAAAATCCTTCGAGCAAATGCCATGTAATCGCAGATGGCGTACATGGCGCAAAGCTTGGTGTCGAGGTAGGTGTTGTTGATGAGAACTCCGGAAGAGACCATGTGGGCGTGGAGTTGAAGGCCGTGGTTTAGAGCTCTGGAATTGGTTATGGACTGCAAGAGATGTCCGCATTGTAGAGAGGAGAGGGGGTTTACTAACTTCTTTTCTAAGTAGTGGGAGGTGGAGGAATGGATTTGGAGATGGAAAAGGAATGATGGGTGGAGTGTTCTGGGTTGGAGATTGAGAGTTTTGAGGTGGGAGAAGGGGTTCATATAAGCAACACGTAGAGAGGGAGTGAGAGGTGGCGGCCGGCGGACGACGGCGGATGGGCTTTTGCTTGTTTAAAGTTTAAACACGAAGGTTAATATATATATATATATATATATTTGTTAATTTATTTATTTATATATAAAAACTTTTGAAATATTGTAATATCATAATTGCCACTAAAATTATTATAATTTTTTTCAAATATTATATTAGTTAAATCTAACTAATCGTGAATAAAACATAACTTAGATTAAAAAAACTATTTTAACGTTACATAAATTATTAAAAATATCATATTTGCATGTATATTTTTCAAGACATTCGATTATTTTATGTATACTTACTTCTTATTTTCTGCATGGATATTCCTTAGAATTAGTTAACCATTAAAATTTAAATAATTTAGACATAGAAAATAAGACTATCATTATAAATTTTCTTATTTAAGAATATTGTTGTCTTTTCCAAAATAAAAAATAAGACTAATTAATCTCTAGCTAACAAATTGGAATCTAAATAAAAATATTGCATTAAGGATAGTAAGTGTATATGGTGAAATTTTTTAGAATACCATTGTCTTTCTTTTCTTTTATTTTTATTTTCTCTTTTCCCTTGGCGTTTAAAAGACTCTGGTATAAAGTTTTTCTCGTTACAAAATCCAAATATTTTATAGAGATTTTTTTTCTCAAGGATGCTTTAACAAATTTGGTTAGTAAGTTTAGAAAGTGTTTTGAGAGTAACTTCCGGAGTTACTAAACCTAATGGAGTTGGGCTTCTCTCCTAATTATCCATCAATTAATTGGGATTACAAAATCCCAAGCTCTTCTGATTCATCTGTTTACATGAGCTCCCGGCCAATTAATCCAAAATAAGTTTCTAAGCACTGTGGAGTACAGGTTATGCCAATTATTCTGGCAATATCCTCAATTACAGCCATGAAAAAAGAGACATTAACTTGATGAAGAGACGAGTTACAGATTCAGGTTATATCAGAGCATAGACAAATAATTCAGAATTTAGACATGATACCCATTTGGAATCAAGACATCTTTAGTGTGAATCTTTAGATGATTATACAAAGAATGAACAACGAATTCTCAATGCCGGAGAATTGATTTGAATAAAAAATTTTAAGGTATGATCTCAGTTGGAACCAGATCATGAAATTATTGTGCTGTTTATCCGTAATATATGCCTCCTTTGCGTTGACTATAGTTGTCAAAATCGATACACAATTAAAAGTCAATGGTTGCAAAGCTTGGACGTGGCCTACTTGGTTCTTGATGGTTGTTTTTTCACGAAGGGAAAGCAGAAACCAGCTGCTTAGAAACACCAGGCTATATATTTATCCATCATACCTCTCAGCAGCACTGAATAGAAATCGCAGAGAGCCGCGGGAAATATAAACCACTTCCATGAGTTAGAATTTAAATTTGGCCACATAATTTTCGTGGCTACAACGCCTAGCCTATATAATTTACATTTTTAAATCTCCCAATGGAGGCAGTATCGTATATAATTTACTGCTGCATAAGTTATATATATATGTTCTTGATGTATAGTTGCATAGCAATTGTTTCTTCTCCTAGAGCTTCAGCTAATATCATACCGAGAGGACTGGTATGAATCCTCAAATTCAAGTAGATATGACCGAAGGTCCTCAACGGATCCTCATGGATCCTAATTTGCTCAAAGCAGCAAGAACAGGGGATCAGAGTCTCTTAGAACAAGACCCAGGAGTTAGCATCCTCTATGGAATTACCCCAGGGGGCAACACGGCCCTCCATATCGCAGCTAGCCATGGACACTTGGAGTTGGCAAAGATGATCTGTGAGAGAAAAGGGTCCCTCCTGGTGGCTCGCAATGTGATGCTCGAGACGCCGCTGCACTGCGCTGCGAGGGCTGGGCATGACAAAATAGTCTCTTCAATCGTTTCTTTCAGTAGAAACAACGGAGTCGGAGTGGAGACGGTGCTGAGAGCAAGGAGTCGTGATGGGAGGACTGCACTGCATGAGGCAGCGCAAAATGGCCACGAACAAGTAGCAAAGGCGTTAATTTTAGCTGATCCTGGACTAGCGAATATGGTGGACGACGAAGGTATATCTCCGTCTTATTTGGCCGCCATGGCAGAGTCTATTCCTTTTCTCCGAATTCTACAATCACCACCATTCCCGATATCTTATGCCGGGCCAAATGGACAAACTGCTTTGCATGCTGCTGTCTTCCAACAAAATTTAGGTAATGGACATTTCATTTTTCAATTCAGGGGTCAAACTCAGCAGCATTAATTCCTTAATTATCTATGACATCATTTATGGCTTCACGTTTGCTGCTGTTTATATTGTAAACATGTGCATCGGTTATGTATAAATGGTCTGAGGATCCGAAAAATAAATAATCTGAATTGAATTTAAACTAATCTTATTTAAGCATCTGACATAAGATAAAAATATTCTGTTGATTAGGATTTTTTATTTTTAAAACAACTAAAATGCTCTTCTCTCCTTTCTTTCTCTCTTTCTCTCCTTCATCAGCTTGGGCTTCACCGACTTCACCGGCCTTGGACTTCACCCTCCCTATACTCAAGCCGGCGGCGGATTAGAAATTGGGACAAAACGCACTCTTTTATCCTCCAAAATGTATTGAATTCTCTAATTATCCTAAAAATCCCAAATGGGACCACAAAATTCAGATAAATGCCAACAGAAACAATAACCCAACGCATGAAATAATGAAAAGGCAGAGGAGGAGGAGGATGAGGAGGAGCAAGGAGGGTTCGGCCAAATATGGGGTTTCGATGACGCCATTGCTGGTTGTTACGAGGGATTAGAGTTCGACATCTGGACGGAGGCGGCAACAGCCGCCAACGAAGTGGTGGAGTTGGACGACGGGCTGTTCGATTACTCCGACATGGCCTGCAGGCCGTCCGATTTCGCTGATCTGGCGTGGATGTCGGAGACGCTGCCGACGTTGTGATGGAGAGGATGAGATTATGAGGAGGGAGGAGGGTTAGATGGGGATGATGAGGGAATGAGGATGGAGGAGGGAGCAGGGAGGAGAGAGGAGGGAGGAGAGTTGGGTTTAGGTCAGACCTTGACAGAAGGTTGGGTTGGATTAGGTTTAGTTGGTTAGATTTAGTTGGGTTATGTTTAGTTGGTTAGGTTTAGTTAGATTGGGTTGAGGTAGAATAAGTTAGGTAAGTATAAATTAGCTGAGTATATTTTTGTAATCTTCTTAGTATAATTAATTTAATCAAAATGTTTAATTAAATTTAACTAATAGATTTAATATTCGCATATATTCACTAAATTATATGGTTCGATTTATAAATAGTAAAAATATAGAGTGTAAACTATAATTTTGTATACTTGAAAGCTTAGAGGAAAAGGGAAGCTACTGTATAAAAAGAAAGGAGTAGTTATGAGAAGAGGTTGTATGCAGATCTTGACTAAGTAAAGAATTTATATTTGATGGTCTTCATTCTTTGACAGCATCTGGCTGTATGTAATTTATGTAAACTTTATCTACAGAGATCGCTGAAAAACTTCTGAAGTGGGAACCAATGCTTGCAAAGCATGCTGATATTTCAGGAAGCACTCCTCTACACTATGCAGCGTCAGCTGGAAATGGTAAAATGGTTAAGCTGCTATTAAAACATGACACTTCTCTGGCATACATCGCAGACTCAGGTGGCTTATTTCCTGTGCATGTTGCTGCTATCACGGGTGAAGTTAGTATAGTTGATGAACTCATCAAACACTGTCCTTATTCAGATGAGTTAGTTGATAACAAAGAAAGGAATTTGCTTCATACTGCTGTCGAACACAAAAACAAACCGATAGTCTGGTATGTCTGCAAAAGGCCAGAGCTTGTGAAATTGATGAATGGTAGGGACTATCAAGGGAATACACCTCTACATCTGGCAGTCAAAATTGGAGATCAAGGGATTGTTAGTCTATTGATGCAAAACAAGACAGTAAACTCAAGTATCATAAACAAGGAGGGCTTAACACCTTTAGACATTTCCGTAATCGGGACTGAAGATGGTCTCAACTATAAGCTGGTAAGCATTCTTATTATTCATTCCTTTCAATCTATAATTCATTGCCTAGAGATCACATGTAGAAACACACACATTGAAGTTGGGTGAAACATACTAGAAGTAGAGGTAGCAAAATTTGACACGATTTACTTTAGTCTAATTGGACTTAAGATTATAATCATGTCAACCTATTTAATATGATTATTAAACAAGACGTGTTCGTGTTTATTTAACCCTTTTATGACCCGACATGCCAATATATTTATGACATGATAATCTATTTATGATCCAACTGATTTATTTATAATACAAAAAAATCTTATTTATAATATGAAAATTTTGTTTATAACCCAAAAAAATATATTTATAATCCAAATATTTAGTTATAAATGGGATATTGTGATGGACACCGAATATTGAGTTAGGTTTGCTAATCATATAAGAAATTGCAAAGTCTGACATCATCTAATATTGAGTTAGGTGCCACTAAAATGTTGATTCTGTGACAGAAGATATGTATATGCGGAAGCAAAGTGATCTAAATCAACAATTACGAGATAGAGATCTCGTAATAATTAGAATTATTGTGCATTCTAAATTGGGTGAGGACAACGGAATCTATTCTCAAGCACCCACACAATAATCCAATATAATAGCAATGGATAAAAGCAATGCGAAATAGAGAAAATCACAAATATGATGTTGATGGTAGAGTAATAACAATCAAACAATCTAACCACGGATAATAACTTCTAGCGCAAGCAATCCACACAGATGAAAAAAATAAAGAGAGACAAAATTTACGTGGTTCAGCGATGTACCTATATTCATGAACGATGCAAAAGTTTCAATCCACTAATCCAAATACAAAGGGTTTTCACACTTCAATCTCCCTTAACTAGTTATATCTCTCAGGTTTTTTCTTTGCATAATGACCCTAAAATTCTAATTTATCTATTTATAGGGGTGACTTGATGGAGAATGCCTCGAAACATTAATCTGGAATGTAGAAAGGTGTTTAACGCCTACTGTGCAAATTTTTCTCAGGCCTAAGCATTCGAATGCCCTTAGAACTTGTTCGAACACCTACAGTGTGTAAAATTTTCTCGGGCCTAGGCATTTGAATGCTCTCAGAGCCTGTTTGAATGCCTGTAGTGTGCAAAATTTTGTTAGGCCTAGGCATTCAAATGCCACGGCACATGAAGCCCTAAATGATGATCTACAACAAAGCTGTTTGAACGAATCAAACCCCATTCGAATGGTCTTCTTGATTCTATCCCAACTTCAATAGGAATCGTCATAATGTCAAATTTCCTTAGCATTGCAAGTGTCGCGAGAACCTAATCTATTGTTTTCTTTTCCTTCAAGAATCCATCGAATTGGATTTGTTGGTGCTTGGCACAGACTGGAGCTCTCGCAAGTCCTCGTCGGGTGGATCACTTTCGACGCGACTACAAACAGACGGATTTAGATGAGGAAGCAAAGAAACATTTATACATCAACCGAAGCTCAGCTATTTCCTCAGTACTAATTGCTACTGTGACATTTGCTGCAGCTTTCACCTTGCCTGGGGGTTACAGAGCTGATGGCACACCAACTCTAGCAGGGAAATACACCTTCAAAGCGTTTATTATTGCAGACGCCTTAGCATTTATTTTCTCCATGTTATCCACATTTTGGATCACTTTTGGTGGGTCAGTTTTGGTGCAGCCTCGGCTACGCAGTTACTACGTCGTTTGTTCTAACACTTTGTTGGTGTTAGAAACTAGATGCATGATTGCAGCATTTGCACTAGGTTTATATCTAGTGCTGGCCCCGGTCAGTAATTCCATTGGCATTGTTGTTTGTGTGACCACTTCTGCCTCCATTTTGCTTGACACTCCTGATAAGATCCAGATATGTAGACTTGCAATCACAATTAAGAGCAGAGTAGGATGGATAGGATTGTTCAAATCCCGTTTGATTCCGCATGCCAGGAATTGGTTGAACTGGAAAGTAAATCTCAACATCGCAAGATTTATGTTGGAGAGGACACTACGTGATTCATCGATTTATATCTTCATCTTTCTGTTAGCAATACTTTAGATATTTTATGAAAGCTGTTTCTAATTAAATTACTTTTGGCTAGCCTCATATGATGCGACTCATATTTGGTTAGTAAATAATTTGTGTTCTAATTCTCTTCCGTGTCCTATAGTTTTTATTTTTCTCTTTGAGAAAACTTTTTAATATTCTAACTCTATTTGATGCATGATATTATTAATTACATTTCTTTTTTTAATTTGTATTACTACTACAAGCTATTATCTAGATGAGTTTTTTTAAATGTCTTATTGACCGTAACAATCCTGATTAAGTTTTTTAATGTTAAGGCAAAAGGGAAAAAAAGAGAAGATTAACTAACATATATATATTTTGAGACATTAAAAATAAAATATATAGAATAAATAATAAATATGATTATGATTACCTAAACCTAATGGAGTCGAATTCCGTATCGATTGCTTTCTCTATCCATCCATCCATCGTGTGCTCTCTTAATAATAATGCGGGGGCTTAATTATATCCATCCATCGTGAAGAGGAGACTGCATTACATCTGGCAGTCCAAAATGGCCATGATTGATTTGCTTACGAGTATTTAAATTATATTTTAATATCTTTCCACAGGGCATTTTTAGAGACTAAAGAAGATTTTTTAATTAGGAAAAGATTTTATATTTTAAATCACATATAAATATACTTTAGTAACATGTTAATCCATCAACTAAAAGCTTAGATTTTTAGAGAACAAAAAAGAATCATATTTTATACTTTGACCAAGACATTTACATTGTATTGTTAATCTTGTCCATTCGATATGAAAATCTTTACTTTAGAAAGTAAAAGAGAAAGTAGCCAGAAGGAATTCAAGAAAGGTTTCTTAATTGGGACCAAAGACGAGGAGGGAGGAGGGAGGAGGGAGAAGGAGATAGAAGGAGACGCATAGTACTTGGAGCATCGATTCGCGTGCTGCTTATAAGAGATGGAGCGGAGAAGTGCTCGTTCTAGGACGAACGAACGCCTGTCTTCTCGTACGTCCTGCATACTTCCCCATAATATATAATTATCATATATGGAAAGTCCTCAAACTCAAGCAGATCCAATCGGTCCTAACCGGATCCCCATGGATCCTGAGTTGCTCAAAGCAGCAACGACAGGGGATAAGAATCTCTTCAATAGGCTAGTTGGAGCTCCCGTAGCAACAAATGAAACAGTCATTGCAGTTCCTAACGACGATGCTCTCTCAGCACAAGACACAGGAGCCATCAGCCTCCTTGGAGTAACCATAGGGGGCAACACGGCCCTCCATATCGCAGCTACCAATGGACACTTGGAGCTTGCCTAATTGATCTGCGAGAAAAAAAGGTTCCTCCTGGTGGCTCGCAATGTGATACTCGAGACGCCGCTGCACTGTGCTGCAAGGGCTGGGCATGACAAAATAGTTTCCTTTATTGTCACTTCGTTCACTAGCGAGGGTGAGGACGACGAAGCCGGGTATAGGACGGCGATAAGAGCAAGGAATCGTCATGAGGAGACTGCGTTACATCTGGCAGTCCAAAATGTCCATATAGACATTGCAAAGGAGTTAATGACAGCTGATCCTGGACTGGCGAATATGGTGGACGAACAAGGTATATCTCCGCTTTACTTGGCCGTCATGGTAGGATCGGTTGCTCTTCTCCACGCCATACTTGGATCATCATCTTCTACAACACCAACAAATGTATCTTATGCCGGACCACATGGACAACTGCCATGCATGCAGTTGCCTTCCTTCAAAACTCAGGTAATCAACATTTCGTTTTTTTCTTTAAGTTAATTTGTATTTGACAGCCTATCTTTTACTTAGCCCAGCAACTAATTTTCTCTATATTTTATGGTAGATCTTCATTAATTCTCTGATAGCATATGTAAACTTAATCAACAGAAATCGCCCAAGAACTTCTGAGGCGGAACAAAATACTTGGAAAATGCGCTGATAATTCCGGAAGTACTCCTCTTCTCTATGCAGCGTCAGCTGGAAATGTTAAAATGGTTGCACTACTATTAAAACACGACATTTCTCAGGCGTACATCGCAGACTCATCTGGCTTATTTCCTGTGCATGTTGCTGCTATTAAGCCTATGTGGAGCGCAGTTGATGTTGTGGGTGTGTTCATCAACGAATGTCCTAATTTGGATGAGTTACTCGATGACAAAGGAAGAAATTTGCTCCATACTGCTGTTGAACACGAAAGGATAGCAATAGTCCAGTATGTGTGCAGAAGGTCAGAGCTTGTGAAATTGATGAATGGTAAGAATTATGAAGGGAATACACCTCTACACCTGGCAGTTTTAAAAAGAAATCAAGAGATCGTTAGACTACTGATCCGGAATAAGAGAGTGTGTTTAAATATCATGAACAAGAAATGACTAACACCTCTCGATCTTTCTGCAATTAAGAGTGAAACTGGTTTCGCGTATACTCTGGTAAGCCTCCAGTCATACTACTCATTTTATTCAATCTATAATAGCAACACAAGGTGAAAGATACTACAAGTAGCATTCATTATTTTTCGTTCCTAGGGTATACTGAAAATTTATACGAAATTGATCTTTGATCATTTACAATCAGCTGAATAGATAAACTCTAAAGGTACTGTCCGAGTTTAGCTTTCTTTGTGGAAATTAATCCAAATTGCTTCTTTAGTGCTTACTTTGTGTCATGGAGACAAAATTGCTATAACACAAACTAAATGGTTTGAATTAATTGGTGGGAGGAAGTATAGCGTTAAGGAATATTCATACAAAAATCCAAGTGTACGGAGGGAACAACAATTAACAGGAATGGAATAAAAGAATATTATTTCTGGTTCAAAAGGAAAAAAAATTGTAAAATTCCTCAACACCCTCTTTCGCTGTTGAGATGATTTAACAGTGTTATGCAATTGAATTTAACAGTGTTAAAATATAATATATAAAAATTATTATTCTCTAATAGCTTAAATTTTTAGAACAGTCAGTGAACTAACGAATAGTGCTAGATGACACACTCTTGGAAATAAATAAATGAAAATAATATAGCACATAAACTGTAAGAAATTGATGCATTATTAAATAAAATATCCTAAATTTTGTTATCCTTTTGAATAGCTTCTCTACTTCTTCTTTTTCTTAGAGCCCATTAAGGTGGATTCGTTGGTGCTTGGCACAGAACGGTGCTTTAGGAAGTCCACGTCGATTGGACCACTTTCTAATCAACTACATTGTCCCGGAGAATGATCCAGAGGAGGAATCAAAGAAACACGTAAATGCGACCCAGAGATTCGTTATCACTACAGTACTAATTGCTACCGTGACATTTGCCGCAGCTTTCACCTTGCCTGGGGTTACAGAAACGATGGAACACCAAATCTAGCAAGGAGATACGCCTTCAAGGCGTTCGTCGTTGCAGACACCTTAGCACTTTTCTTCTCCGTACTAGCCACATGTTGGATAACTTTTGGTGGGACACTTCTGATGCATCCTTCCATGCGCGTTAGCTATATTTTTCCCTCTTACATATTCGTGATATTGGCGACCAAATGCATGGTTGCAGCATTCGCGTTGGGTCTATATGTTGAATATTGATACAAAATTAGTTCGGATTAGATGTATTCCAGATCAGCAATTGACGTGATGTAATTGGGTTAGTTATTTACTTTAGATATAACTAGTAGTGGGTAGTTTCTCCTAAATTTAGTTAAGACATGGGTAGTGGGAAGTTATGTTATTTCAGCTTAAGTGGTTCTGTAATTAAAAAAAAATATTGTATCTTAGAGTCATTGTATTAAGAAGTTTTCGTTTCAGCAAAAACTCTGTGTTTTTGTCTATTTCCAGTAAAAATTCCAACATTTTTGGTATCAGAGCAGTAAGATACTTGGGGCGTTTTCAATGGCAGGAAACAACAGCATCATGATGAACGTGACGCAACCAGCAGTTCCGATCTTCAAAGGAGAGAATTATGAGTTTTGGAGCATCAAGATGTCAACCTTGTTCAAATCTCATGGTCTGTGGGACTTGGTTGACAAAGGAGTTCCCAATCCAGATCCCAATCCACAAGAAACCACGAAGAGAGATGCAAGAGCGCTGCTCTTCATCCAACAAGCAGTGCATGATACAATCTTCTCAAAAATTGCTGCAGCAACCAGTGCACAGGAGGCATGGACAACCCTGAAAACAGCATTTCAAGGAAGTTCACGAGTTATGACAATCAAATTGCAAGGCTTACGACGAGATTTCGAGACACTGCAAATGCAAACAGGAGAATCAGTGCAGATTTTTCTGTCTAGAGTAACAACCATTGTCAACCAAATTCGAACATTTGGAGACACCATGGTAGAGAAGACAGTTGTGATGAAAGTGTTGAGGAGCCTAACACCCAAGTTTGATCATGTCGTCGCAGCAATAGAAGAGTCTAAAGATCTAGATACCTACACCTTTGATGAACTCATGGGGTCACTACAGACTCATGAAGCAAGGCTGTCAAAGTCAGAAGATGAAGGCGATGAGAAGGCATTCTACACTCAGGGTGAGACATCAAGAGGCAGTGGCAGAGGTAGAAGAGGCAAAGGCAGAGGCAATTTCGGAAGAGGAAGAGGTAGAGGCAGAAGCAACACAACCGAAAACACCCCTACCTATGATGAATTCAAGAAGGACATTCAGTGCTACTACTGCAACAAATTTGGGCACTATCAGTACGAGTGTTACAAGAAGCAAAGAGATGAAACTCAGGCCTATTATGCAGAAGAGGAGGATGCACAACCAACACTCTTCATGGCTAGCAGTACAAGTGACAAAGTTGATGCAAGCAGTATTTGGTTCCTGGACAGTGGATGTTCAAATCACATGACAGGCTACAAACAGTTGTTCGAAGAACTAGATGAAACATACAAGTTGAAGGTCAGGCTTGGTGATGACAAGATGATTCAAGTTGAAGGGAAGGGCACAGTAGCAGTCCACACAAAAACTGGTATGAGATATTTGCACAACGTTTATTTTATCCCAGATTTGACACAAAATCTGTTGAGTATTGGGCAGTTAATGGATAGTGGTTATTCAATTGTGTTTGAAGGAAAATCTTGTGTAATGAAATCCAAAAATCAGGTCTTGGTAGAGGTGAACATGACAATCAATAAATTGTTTCCTTTGGAGGTTTCAAATATAAAGAAAAGAGCAATGACTGCAACCGTTTTAAATCAATCTGAGTTATGGCATCTTAGATATGGTCATTTAAATATCAATGGTCTGAAACTGTTGAATCAAAAAGAAATGGTGTATGGCTTACCCGAAATCAAGCAAGTAGGTGTTTGTGAAGGGTGTATACTGGGTAAACAAGCCAAGTTTTCATTTCCAAAAGGTCAAGCTATGAGAGCAACACAAGTGCTTGAGTTGGTTCATGCAGATTTGTGTGGTCCAATGCAAACCGAATCACTGGGAGGTAGCAAATATTTTCTCCTTTTCACAGATGATTATAGTAGAATGAGTTGGGTGTATTTCTTGCAAAGCAAAGGAGAAGCATTCAGTAATTTCAAAGTGTTTAAAAGTCTTGTAGAGAAGCAATCTGAAAAGAAGTTGAAGGTGTTAAGAACAGATCGAGGAGGTGAGTTTCTCTCAAAAGAATTTATTAATTTCTGTGAAATTGAAGGGATACATCATGAGTTAACCACTCCATATACACCCGAGCAAAACGGAGTTGCTGAAAGAAAGAATAGAACGGTGGTGGAGATGGGAAGAAGTATGTTAAAATGCAAGATGTTACCAAACAAATTCTGGGCTGAAGCAGTGGCAACTGCTGTGTATATTTTGAATATCTCACCCACAAAAGCTGTTATGAATAAAACCCCATTTGAGGCATGGTTTGAGAGGAAACCTGCAGTAAGTCATTTAAGGGTATTTGGGAGTATAGCCTATGCACTAATCAATCCACAAAAGAGAACGAAGCTTGATAACAAATCTGAAAAATTCCTTTTCATCGGGTATTGTACACAATCCAAAGGGTATCGGCTATACAATCCAGGAAATGGTAAAATTGTTGTGAGTAGAAATGTATTATTCGATGAAGAAGCAAGTTGGCAGTGGGAGAGTGTTGTACAACAAATTCAAGTTGAAGAAACAGTAGAAGAAAATGAAGAGACAGTGGCACAAGATCAAACACACAACCAACATATCAGCAACAGCTCTAGTTGTACGACTGATGATGCAATGCCCGAAATGCGACCAAGGAAGTTTAAAACAGTTCAAGAATTGTATGAAACCACTCAAGTACTCCTTGTTGCAGATCCCACAACGTATGAAGAAGCATCAGAAAAGCAAGAGTGGTGCAATGCAATGCAAGAAGAAATACAATCGATTGAGAAAAACAGAACTTGGCATTTGGTGAAGCTTCCTGAAGGTAAAAATGTTATTGGTTTAAAATGGGTTTTCAAAACTAAATTTGGTGCAGATGGAAGTGTTCAAAAGTTCAAAGCCAGGCTTGTGGCAAAGGGTTATGCACAGAATATGGCATAGATTATGAAGAAACTTTTTCTCCTGTGGCCCGATTTGAGACAGTGAGGTTGTTGTTGGCACTTTCAGCTCAATTGAAGAAACCAGTCTACCAATTTGATGTAAAATCAGCCTTTCTCAATGGAGAACTATTAGAAGAAGTGTATGTCGAGCAGCCTAAAGGATTTGAAATCAAGGGTAAAGAAGATTGGGTGTACAAACTAGCAAAGGCGTTGTATGGATTAAAACAGGCACCACGAGCGTGGTACAACAAAATTGATTCTTATTTTATAAATTCTGGGTTTGAAAGAAGTAAAAGTGAGCCTAATCTATATATTAAGAAGAAAGGAAAAGATGGTCTATTGATTGTATGTTTGTATGTTGATGATATGATTTATATGGGCACTAATGAGGAACTGGTGGAACAATTCAAAAGCAGCATGAAGCAGCAGTTTGAAATGTTAGATTTGGGTTTGTTACATTATTTCCTTGGTTTAGAAGTAGAGCAAGAGAAAGGTAGCATCTTTGTATCACAAAGGAAGTATGCATGTGATTTGTTAAAGAAGTTTGGGGTTACAGAAGATAAAATAGCATCAACACCTATGAATGTGAATGAAAAGTTAGAAAAGGATGATGGCTCAGGTTTAGCTAATGCAACTAGATACAGAAGCCTAATTGGAGGATTGATGTATTTGACTCACACAAGACCCGATATTTCCTATGCAGTTGGAGTGGTCTCAAGGCACATGCAAAACCCTACAAAGCATCACTTTGGCACAGCCAAAAGAATTTTGAATTATATTGCAGGTACAACAGACTATGGTGTATGGTATGGAAGCTCGAAAAATTTCAATCTGATTGGCTACAGTGACAGTGATTGGGCAGGATGTGCAGAGGATCGAAAGAGCACTTCAGGACACTTGTTTACTCTCGGCACAAGTGCAGTTTCATGGAGTTCAAAGAAGCAAGCAACAGTGGCATTGTCAACCTCTGAGGCAGAATATTCAGCAGTCAGTTCAGCAGCAACCCAAGCAGTTTGGTTGAGACGCATACTTGCTAGTTTTGAGCAAGAACAAAGAAAGAGCCTACGGTGATATTTTGTGACAACCAATCAGCAATAGCAATGACGGAGAATCCAGCATTTCATGGAAGAACCAAGCATATCGACATCCGTGTGCATTTCATTCGTGACCTTGTGGCGAATGGTGATGTTGAGATAAGATACATCAATACAGACAAGCAGGCAGCGGACATACTTACAAAGGCATTAGCACGAGGCAAATTTGAACTATTTAGATCGGCACTTGGAGTTAGGAATTTTGCATCAAGGGGGAGTGTTGAATATTGATACAAAATTAGTTCGGATTAGATGTATTCCAGATCAGCAATTGACGTGATGTAATTGGGTTAGTTATTTACTTTAGATATAACTAGTAGTGGGTAGTTTCTCCTAAATTTAGTTAAGACATGGGTAGTGGGAAGTTATGTTATTTCAGCTTAAGTGGTTCTGTAATTAAAAAAAAATATTGTATCTTAGAGTCATTGTATTAAGAAGTTTTCGTTTCAGCAAAAACTCTGTGTTTTTGTCTATTTCCAGTAAAAATTCCAACACTATATCTCGTGCTAGCTCCAGTTAGCAACTCCATAGGCATTGTTGTCTGTGTGACCATAGTCAAAAGTAGAAGAGGATGTATAGGATTGTTCAAATCTGGTGTGCTTCCGCAAGCCACGAGTAGGACGGCTCATCGTGAAATAACTATCCTCGCACTTGTTATCTTTTCTCACATACTATCTGATGTGTTTGTTTATATCCTCATCTTTCTATTAGCGTTAGTTAAGTAGAAAATAATTTTTATGGAACTATACATAGCTATTTCAGAAACATGCAGGGGAACTCTTGAAATAGTTTGTAATATAACTTTATTTTTATTCTACTTCTTAATTTGCATGTACTTGTGATACTACTTTCAATTGAAATCTAAAAGCTTGTTTATAACACGAAAATTTTATTTAGAACTTAAATATTGAGTTATAAATGAGTTATTGTGATGAACACCTATAATATATTGTGTTAAGTATATGCTAATCATGTACTGCATGCTTAACAAATTGCCATGTCTTGGCATCTAATGTTGTTTTGTGACGTGTTGGAAGTGGATATTATTTTTGCCATGGAAATGATTCCCATTTGGTAACGAGATAATTGTTAACTAATTCAAGGATGAACTTGATCAATATGAGTAAGTTATAATTTTTCTAATCCAGCTAGAATATTTCCTACATATTCATGATAAAGATAAAGAGTTATGATGATAAAGTAATCTGTCCCCTCCCTCACTTATATATAGAGAGAGCTCATATCTATCAATGGCCACATAAGTGAGAGGCAGACTTGATCAAACGGCCCAGGCCGCCCGTGCCCGGCCCGACCCACGGCCCAGCCCGAACTACCCATGGGGGCATGAGCTACCCCTTTGCTCGCCTGACCCGGTCGAGAAGCCCGCCCGTTTGGCCCGCAACTAGGCCCGCCCATTCTGCTACAGTATTTACTCGTCGTTATGCTAAGTATTTACCTATTCTGCTATAGTAAAAACTAACTAAAATTTTAGTACTAAACCGTTTTACATTTTTTTAAGCACACATTTAAATTTTTTTAAATTTATTATTATTTTTTAAATGGAGGAACATAAATAGTTTTTTTAAAAATAAGCTAATAGTAAAAAAATTCTAAAAATAGCTAAAATGTGGGTTAGGCCGAATGATTGGTGGGTCGGGCCGGCGGGCGGTAACAGACTACACTATTCTAGCCCGGCCATAATCCAGCCCGGCCTGAGTGATTGGTGGGTTGGGCCGTGAACAAATACTTAAGCCCGGTTGGCCCGAAAAGCCAGGCCTGAACCCGGCCCGGCCCGCCCGATGATCATGTCTAGTGAGAGGGAGGAAGCTAAGTAATTCTTAGTGCAAAGAGATTCAAGACATACAGATGATCCTTTCTATCTAAAGAATTAGTGTGGATCGGCATCTTATCTGCTATATCTGCTATGTCATGTAAATCTCTAATCCTAATAAAAATTTAAATTAACATGACGAGCACTACATATGTGTGGAAGTTGAGCAATCTAAATCAACAATTATGAAATAGAGATCTCAACAAGAATAACTTAAACTGCAACCAAATCACACACAAGCAATCCTAAACCTTGAATAATTTACGTGGTTCTGCTTATATAGTTGACATGCACAGACGGAGATGACGAAAGGATCCACTAATAATATAACAGAATATAGGTAGAGATAATCACTCAAAATTAATCACAAATCAACTATAATCTCACTCTAAAACAAAATATAACATCGGGTTCGCCTGAATCATTTGAACGAAGGCGAAAGACAAATTGCAATGTCCTGTTGTAGATCATACCACACACAGACCAAAGAATAAAATAAATAAATTAGAGGCACCGAGATTTAATATGATTCGATAATATGCCTACGTCCACGGGCAATGATCACTAGCCAATTTCTTTTCTAATCAATCATACTAAGAGTTTGCATTGTTTAAATAGAGATAAACCCAAGCCACGTCCACACCGGGTGGTTGTTATAACTACCCAAGTAAATATAGGAGATAGACTTCAAAACCATGTAACAAACTCCCACTTGAAGACTAGTCTCTTCAATCCATGCAAAGAACACATGTTGATCATCTGCCCTATAGATTACCATTATCAAGTAACCACAAGCCCGAGAGAAATTTTGCACGAAACAAATTTCTCCCTTGTAATAGGCTTAGTCATCACATCTGCAATATTATTGTTGGTACGGATCTTCTGCACTGAAATCTTTTCTTATTCCACAACATCACGTCGTACAAAGTGGTATTGGACATCAATATGTTTCGTACAAGCATGGTATACATGATTCCTTATCAAACATAAGGCACTATGACTATCACAATATATGACGGCTTTCTTCTGATAGACACCAAAGTCTTCAAGCAACCTCTTTAGCCAAATAACCTCTTTAGCTGCATGTGTGGCCGCCATGTACTCAGCTTCGGTAGTTGACAATGCTACTACAAATTGCAACCTTGACATCCAACATACTGCAGCTCCAGCTAAAGTAAATATATAACATGTGGTCGACCTCCTTCTATCTAGATCTTCTGCAAAGTCTGCATATCTTTGCTACCATTACATAGAGCAACATCAGAAGTACCCTTCAAATATCGAAGGATCCACTTCACAGCAGTCCAATGTTCTCTTCCCGGGATCGCCATGTACTTACTTACTGCTCCCATTGCTTGTGCAATGTTTGGTCTGGTGCACACCATGGCAAACATAAGACTTCCTACTGCTGACGAGTAAGGCACTTGAGATGTATCTTCCTTTTTCGCTTCAGAGCTAGGACACTGTCTAGAGGATAATTTATATCCAATAGAAAAATGAGTACTAACTGGTTTAGAATTCTACATATTGAAGCAATAGAGAATTCTGTCAACATAACTCTTTTGAGTCACTCAGAATTTTTTTGTTATTTCTGTCTCTAAGCACTGTCATTCTAAGTATCTAATTCACTGGCCCCAAGTCTTTCATAGCAAATTCCCTAGCCAACTGAGCTTTCAATGTTGCAATGTCTTCTTTGTACCTGCAACTAACATATCATCGACATATAATAGCAAGATTATAAAGCCACCATTAACAAAACTATGAAAATATGCACAATAATCTGCCTCACATCTCATAAATCCCAAGCTCAATATGAAAGAGTCAAACCGCTTATACCAACACATTATCACCTGTTTCAACTCATATAGCGATTTGGTCAGCCTGCAAACTTCTTATTTTCTTCAATAAATCCTTCGGGTTGAGACATATAAATTTCTTCATTTAACTTTCCATGCAAAACTGCTGTCTTAACATCTAGTTGCTCTAACTCTAAGTCAAGCACTGCTGCAATACTTAAAACAACACAAATAGTACTTAAACGAACAACAAGAGAGAATATTTTATTAAAGTCAACACCCGACTGCTGAGCATACCCTTTGGCCACTAGTTTGGCCCTATACCTCTCGATATTGCCAGTAGCATTTTTCTTTAATTTGTAGACCCACCTGTAACCAATGGCATTGAGCCCTTCTAGTAATTTAACTAGTTCCTATATCTTATTCATATGCAAAGCTTCCATTTCTTCTTCCATGGAGATCTGCCAATTTGCTGCACTTGTAGATTCACATGCTTTTTTATAAGAAGTAGGTTCATGCTCTTCTGAGATGCATGCATAAGCTGTCTCATAGTCCTGGAGACATGTGGGAGGTCATCGAATTCTGGCTACTCGGCTTTGACCTTCTTGAGCCTCAAACTCAACATTATGCTCATCATCAGTTATTTCTTCATTATCCACCTCAACATCTAGAATGTTAGGTAGATTCAGTAGATTCTCTAAAGATTCTACTTCAATAATTTATGCTCTTTCCAAGTTAGATTGTACCATTTATTTTTGCATCAAGTTCTCATTAAAAGCATCTCAACTAATTACAATCTTGTGGGCACTAGGATCCCACAACCTGTACCCCTTTGTACCATCTACATAGCTAAGAAAAACACATCTTTTGGACCTTGGGTCCAATTTAGTTATTTGCTCATTAGGAACCCAAACATAAGCATCACAACCAAAAATATGCAGAAATGAATAATTCACTGGTTTACCAGTCCATACCTCATGTGGGATCTTGTATTCACAAGCAGTAGTAGGAGAGCGATTCACCAAATAACATAATGTTTAGACTGCTTCTGCCCAAAATTCTTGCCCAAGTTCAGCTCCACTCAACATACTTCTAGCCCATTCCATGAGAGTGCGATTCATGCGCTCGGCTACCCCATTTTGTTGTGGAGTGCCAGGAACAATATATTGTCTATTTATGTCATGCTCACTACAAAAATTCCTAAACTCGTTTGAGGTAAATTCACCTCTATTATCAACACTTAATCCTCTTTCCAGTCTTATTTTCAACTAAAACTTTAAATTTCTTCAAACATGAAAAAGTATCATATTTCCTTTTCAGCATATACACCCACACTTTTCTGAAAATATCATCAATTAAAGATAGAAAATAGCATGCACCACCCATAGATATGACAGCCTCATATAGTGTTCTAGTTCTCTTCGATGTCTCACAGTTTTTTTTTCTCTTTGAGAAAACTTTTTAATGTAATTTGTTATTCGAACTCTATTTGATGCATGGTATTATTAATTACATTTCTTTTTTAATTTGTATTACTACTACAAGCTATTATATAGATGAGTTTTTTAAATACCGAACTTTTTAATGTCTTATTGACCGTAACAATCCTCATTAAGTTTTTTAATGTTAAAGCAAAAGGGAAAAAAAAAGGAGAAGATTTACCTAAACCTGATGGAGTTGAATTCCGTGTCGATTGCTTTCTCTATCCATCCATCCATCATCTGCTCACTTAATAATAACGTGGGGGCTTAATCAATAAAATAATAAAAAGAGCATATTTTATTTATAACATAATCAAAATATATAAGGTGCTACTTATAATATATTCTCTCTAAAACGTGCTGATATATTCGGGATCCTTTAATTCAACGTAGACGATCTTAGACTATCATATATTTCTCTACTGTGTGTGTCATGTTATTTCTCTCCTTATTATCTACCAACTAATTGGTTTTACAGAATCTCATGCTCTTATGATTGATTTGCTTACGAGTATTTAAATTATATTTTAATATCTTTCCACAGGGCATTTTTAGAGACTAAAGAAGATTTTTTAATTAGGAAAAGATCTATATTTTAAATAACATATAAATCTACTTTAGTACCATGTTAATCCATCAACTAAAAGCTTAGATTTTTAGGGAACAAAAAAGAATTGTATTTTATACTTTGACCAAGACACTTACATTATAGTGTTAATCTTGTCCATTCGATGTGAAATTCTTTACTTTGGAAAGTAAGAGAGAAAGTAGCCAGAAGAAGGATTTCAAGAAAGGTTTCTTAATTGGGACCAAAGACGAGGAGGGAGGAGGGAGAAGGAGATCGAAGGAAACGCATAGTACTTGGAGAATCAATAATATCCCAGTGCGAAGCTAAGTGGATGGTGGCGGCTGAGGAGCATCGATTCGCGTGCTTCTTATAAGAGATGGAGCGGAGAAGTGCTCGTTCTAGGACGAACGAACGCCTGTCTTCTCGTACGTCCTGCATACTTTCCCCATAATATATAATTATCATATATGGAAAATCCTCAAACTCAAGCAGATCCAATCGGTCCTAACCGGATCCCCATGGATCCTGAGTTGTTCATAGCAGCAACGACAGGGGATAAGAATCTCTTCAATAGGCTAGTTGGAGCTCCCGTAGCAACAAATGAAACAGTCATTGCAGTTCCTAACTACGATCCTCTCTCAGCACAAGACACAAGAGCCATCAGCCTCCTTGGAGTAACCATAGGGGGCAACACGGCCCTCCATATCGCCGCTACCCATGGACACTTGGAGCTTGCTCAATTGATCTGCGAGAAAGAAATGTCCCTCCTGGTGGCTCGCAATGTGATGCTCGAGACGCCGTTGCACTGCGCTGTAAGGGCTGGGCATGACAAAATAGTTTCCTTTTTTGTCACTTCTTTCACTAGCGAGGGTAAGGATGCCGGAGTCGGAAATAGGACGGCGATAAGAGCAAGGAATCGTCATGAGGAGACTGCGTTACATCTGGCAGTCCAAAATGGCCATGTAGACATTGCCAAGGAGTTAATGTCATCTGATCCCGAACTGGCGAGTATGGTAGACGAACAAGGTATATCTCCGCTCTATTTGGCCGCCAATGCAGGTTCTCTTGCTGTTCTCCGCGCCATACTTGGATCATCATCTTCTACAACACCAACGACCGTATCTTATGCCGGACCAGATGGACAAACTGCCATGCATGCAGCTGTCTTCCTCAAAAAATCAGGTGTTATTAATTAATTTGCATTTAGCACCCTATCTTACTTTTCCAGTAGCTAATTTTCTCTATATTTAAAGGTGTTATTAATTTCAAAATTTTATTTAAATTTAAAATTAGTAATTAAAAAAATTTAAACAAAAACCTTAAAGTTTGGTAACAGTTATTTTAAAATAATTAATCGGCTGAATTGTCTCAAACACTTATAAATACATTTTTATCTATAAAATATATTAAAAAGTTTTAAATCAAATATAAAAGCTTGGGCTATTTTTTTCTCAATTTTTCTCTTATATATTATTTTTTTTTATTGAATCGGAGGAGCAAAGAATGTTATTCTCTCAAAGAAACATTGAAAATTTGTGCGATTCAAATAAAATTTTGAATTGTACTTTAGAGGAAAGATAAGTGGGTTACCGTGTAGAGAGGGCGCCACTTTTCTTTAGGATAGCAACACTTCGGTGTGTCTCACAGGTTAGAGTTATTTAATATTTTATTATTATTTATATTAAATTATATTTAGTTTTATTCTTTTAAACAAAAATTTGGATTTAATTTGCGCATAAATATTATTATTTTAGTTTTTAGAAAATTAAAATTAATAATCTAAAGAAAAATGATATTCAAGTTTTTATGTTTAATATGACTCTCGTAGCAGTTCTCACTTCTTAAATGCTTATTATTTTGTTAGAAATTCTTGAATGTATTTTAAGAGAATGTATTTTAAGAACATTCAATATGTTCATTCTTAAATATGAGAATTAAGATTTCATGTTGGATATGTCTTATATCAGAATAAATATTATTTTTATATATTAACTAGAATGTGGGGGTGTTAAATATTAAATATTATTTTGCTATGTGATAGTAAAATATTGAGCATGTTTATGCAAAATATTATGTGCTATTCATTTGATTACTATTAATGGTAATTATATATTTCAATATATGTGAAAAGATTATGTATATGAGATGAATAATGTGTATATTATAGAGCATAATTTACATATTGTAGCATGTAAATACTTTTCTTCTATAGTTAATAATAAAATTATTGATATGATATAAAATTTAAATGTAATTATTTCAATCACTATTACATATGCATACTTGATAATTATCATCACGTAATACATGAAATTATTTTTAATAAATGTGGGGTTGTGAACTCTAAATTAAAATTTTAAATTTCGTAGAACTTTTGTAATTGACATGTCATATATAAGTTTATTACTTGTAAAGAAAAGTAGCCTAAAAGGATGAGGTTCTAAGACTAGCATTGTTGCTATATTTTCATTGGGATGGGTCTAAAACCCACATAATAACTCTGGGACTTAAGCAAATCCATAATAACTCTCATAATAATCAAAGCAAGCACATGAATATAAATAGCGCTACCTCGTATGAGAAGAAAGTACTCCTCTTATTATGTCCATGGTTATAGAAGATTGATACATAAGACTTGGTTCAAGTATAGTCGTCCATCATTGATTCTTATTCTGATACAATTATTGCAAGGCGCAAATTCAAATTAAAAAGTACTTAGCATTGATACATAATATTAAAAAATTTGATATGATAATAATATATATATATATATAATAATTTTTAAATGTTTGTAATTTTAAATTCCTTAATTCATAATTTTATTTAAATTTAAAATTAGTAATTAAAGGAATTTAAAACTCAAACATTACAAGAACTTTAAAAGTTCTATGACGATCATAACGATCATTTTAAAATGATTAATGGGCTAAATTCATTTAGGAGTT
Source organism: Typha latifolia (assembly GCF_019914945.1). Classification (NCBI taxonomy): domain Eukaryota; kingdom Viridiplantae; phylum Streptophyta; class Magnoliopsida; order Poales; family Typhaceae; genus Typha; species Typha latifolia. Next base: position 11,061,368 of record NC_133095.1, read on the forward strand.
ATAAGTTTTGGAGAAATATTAAAAGTCTCAAACACCTATAAATACCTTTTATGTCTATGAAAAATTTATTAAAAAATTTTAATTCAAATACAAAAGTTTTGGATATTTTTCTCAATTTTTCTCTTATATATTATTTTTTGATCGAACTAGAAGAGTGTTGTTCTTAAAGAGAAGCGTCAAAGGTCTATGCTATCTGCAAGAATAAGATTTTGGGTTCTTTATAGGAAAAATAGGTGGGTAATCCTGTACAGAGGGTGTCACTTTTTTTAGGCAACTACGCTTTGGAATGCCTCATAGGGCAAAGTTCCTTAACTTTTTATTATTACTTATATTAAATAATATTTAGTTTTATTTTTTGAACACAAATCTAAATTTACTATGTGCATAAATATTGTTATTTTAATTCTTAGAAAATAAAAACTAGCAAGAGGTAGATCTTCATTAATTCTCTAACTGGCTATGTAAATTTAATTTGCAGGAATCGTCATTGAACTTCTGAAGTGGAACCAAATACCTGCAAAAATTGCTGACAAATCAGGGAGCACTCCTCTTCACTATGCATCGTTTATTGGAGATGCTGAAGTGGTTAAACTACTATTAAGACACGACACTCGTCCGGCATATATCTCAGACTTAGATGGCTTATTTCCTGTGCATGTTGCTGCTAGATGTGGCGCAGTTGCTGTTATCGGCGTGTTCCTCGAAAAGTGTCTTGATTTGGATGAGTTACTGAATAACGAAGGAAGAAATTTGCTTCACATTGCTGTCGAACACGAAAAGATAGAGTTGGTCAAGTATGTGTGCAGAAAGCCAGAGCTTGTGAAGTTGATGAATGGTGAGGATTATGAATGGAATACACCTCTGCATCTAGCAGTAAGGAAAGGAGATCAAAAGACCGTTAGTCTACTGGTCGGAAACAAAAGAGTGTGTTTAAATATCATGAACAAGGACGGCCTAACACCTCTAGCTCTTTCTGCAACGAATATTGAAACTAGTTTCACGTATTGGGTGAGGATTATGAACGGAATACACCTCTGCATCTAGCAGTAAGGAAAGGAGATCAAAAGACCGTTAGTCTACTGGTCGGAAACAAAAGAGTGTATTTAAATATCATGAACAAGGACGGCCTAACACCTCTAGCTCTTTCTGCAACGAATATTGAAACTAGTTTCACGTATTGGCAGGTAAGCCTCCAACACTTTGAGAAATAAATAAATGAAAATAATATAGCACATAAACTGTAACAAATTTATAATGCATGATTAAATATCATATCCTAATTTTTGCTATCCTTAAAATAGCTTCCTTTCTCTCTTTTTTATTTTCAAGGCCCCATGTGGCTGGATTTTTACGTGCTTGTTAATGTGCACTGCTACTCCAAATCTTCGTCACATGCAACTCATCCAAAACAAGATCGAGAAGGACAAGTCAAAGGAGGAGTCAGATAAACACGTAAACATGACCCAGAGCGTAGCTATCACCGCCATACTTATTGCTACTGTAACATTTGCTGCAGCTTTCACCTTGCCTTACAGAGACGATGGAACACCAACTCTAGCAAGGAGATACGCCTTCAGGGTGTTTGTTATCGCAGACACCTTAGCATTTATTTTGTCCATAATAGCCACATGCTGGATCACTTTTGGTGGGACACTTGCGCGTTAACTACATTACTTCCTCTAGCAGGTTGGTGACATTAGCGGCCAGATGCATGGTTGCAGCGTTCGCACTGGGTCTATATCTGATGTTGGCTCCCGTTAGCAACTCCATTGGCATTGTTGTCTGTGTGGCCGCGCCTACTTATTTTTTGTTCGACAATCCTACGAAGTGGCACGCATATAGACTTGTGATGACAATCAAGAACAGAAGAGGATGGACAGGACTGTGCAAATCCTTTGTGACGTCGCGCTTACTTGTACTTTCTATCTCTGTGGTTGTACTATTTGAAGTGTTTGTTTTAATCCTCATCTTTCTTTTAGCATTAGTTAAGTAGAAGATAATTTTTATGGAACTATATATAATTTGTTTCAGAAACATACAGGGGAACTCTTGAAATGGCTTGTAATATAACTTTATTTCTATTCTACTTCTTAATTTGCATGTACTTGTGATACTACTTTCAATTGTAATATAAAAATTCGTTCAAAACACGAAAAATTTATTTATAACTTAAATGTTGAATTATAATTGGGTTATTGTGATGAACACCTATAATATATTGAGTTAAGTATATGCTAATCATGTACTGCTTAACAAATTGCCATGTCTGACACCTAACGTTGGTTTTGTGACGTGTTGGAATTGGATATAATTTTCGCCATGGGAATGATTCTCATTTAGTATATGAGATAATTGTTAACTAATTCAGTGATGAACTTGATCAATCTGAGTTAATTATAATTTTTCTAATCTATTGAGAATATATCCTACATATAAAAATATAGAGTTGTAGTGATAAAGTGATCTGTCCGCTCCCTCACTCACTCATATCTAAAGAGAGCTCATAATTCATCAATGGCCAGATTGTTGAGAGGGAGGAAGCTTAGCAATTCTTAGCGCATAGAAATTCAAGACATAGAGACGATCCTTTCTATCTAAAGAGTTAGCATGGATCAATATCTCATATACTATGTCAATACATAAGTCTCTGATCTTAATAAAGTATTTAAATTAATATGACGAGCACTACAAATATGTGGAAGTTGAGCAATTTAAATCGACAATTATGAGAGAATAACCTAACTGGAACCAAATCAAACACAAACAACCCTAAAACTTGAACAATTTACGTGGTTCTGCTTATATAGCTGATATGCACAGGCGAAGATGACGAAAGGATCCACTAATAATATAACATAATATAGATAGAGATAATCACTCAAAATCAATCCCAAATCAACTATAAATCTCACATTAAAATAAAATATAGCATCGGATTCGTCTGAATCATTTGAACAAAGGCGAAAGACAAATTGCAATGTCCTTCCGTGGCCATTCGAACAACACGGTCAATAGTGCAGATCTACACTCACAATTGGAATCATCTTAACGTCAAATTGCTTTAGCATTGCAAGTGTCAAGGGAACCTAATCTATTGTTTCTTTTCCCCTAGAATCCATCAAATTGGATTTGTTGGTGTTTGGCACAGAACGTCACATTTTCATGGAAATGTCTGAAAAAATTTGCAACTTTATGTTACTCTGAGCTTAAGAGATGACACCAACGAGTAAGGGAAGCAAGAAGGGGTTCAAAGGATAGCTGAAAATTGGTTACTGAAGTAATATTATATAGCTTTTAAACTATTTTAAACAGTTTATGCGAAGGAAAAATTGGGATTACCATTATTTAGATTCATCTGAGGGAATGATATATTTTTTTTCTTTTGAAAGAGTTCAAGAATTGACAATTACGATATTTTGAAGAATATAATGAAAATTATAATATTTTGGAAGATTTTCAAAGGCAAATATGAATTGTAGTCAAAATGGATATGCACGTACCCACTTATAATACCCTTATATGTGTTTTGCTATCCTACTTGATATCTCCAACAAGGAAGAGAGGTGGATAGCCATCCTCTAGAATGTGAATAGAAAATAAAGATAGCTGAAAATATTATATCTAGCACCCTACCTTCTAGTTATATATATGACTGAAAAAAAAAAATTGTTACACATTGATATGCCAGAATAGATCTTCTCTAAATCTCTAATATTAAGAGAGTTTTTTGAATGATTAATTTTACTTGCATCAGTGAGGTGATATCCACGAAACAAAGTAGACATAGACATCAATTCTTTCTTCTTCTTTGCAGATGTTATTTGTTCTGATGTACAAAATGCACTATATGCAACTGAGTCTCCTCTAATTTTATACAGAAGCAGACACTTCTTCTGAATTAGATCCACACTGGTTCAATCCTAAGAGAATGTTGATCACGAATAGGAATTGGCTCAATGCTCTTATCCTCCATACAGTATGCTGCTATCGCATGCGGGCCGCTTAAATCGATCAATTTCCTTGTAAAATAGATGCAATTCTGTTGAATCTTTGATTTACCGACAGCCTTAACCGACACTGACCGGACTACGCCGATAAACAGAGCTCGATCACCCAAGCTCTTCACAGGGATCCAAGCATCTTTAACGAGCTTGGACACACGAAAGCTGATATCTTTCTCCAAACCGCTATAGTCTCTTGAGACGACCAAGAGTTCACCATTTGATTCCACTAGGTACCTCTTCACACGTACAACCGTGTCATCTGGCCTAACCAAGGGACATTTCTTTGGATGCAACACTGCAGCAAACGTTGCATGAGGAAATCTAGCAAGATTATATGCTGTTAGCATTCCATTGTAGTCCAAAACATGCAGCTTCCGGTTGTAGAACGCTATGTCTTCAACCACAAAGTTTGCATGGAGAGCAAACCATCGATCACCTCTTGGTTGGCAAAATGCAATCGTTTGCTGTTGGCCCATGACCGCGACGATGCAATCCTCCGACGTCGGTGGCGATGAGAGCACCACCTTGGTGACATAACCTATCGATCCGTCTGCGAACTTCGCACCGTAATGAAACCGCGACAAGAGACTAGAAGGAAGATTGAACTGCTCATTGGAGAAGAGATTTAGCAGCGTTATGCTGAATTCCTTATCAGAGACCATGACCATCCATCCGTCTGAATACCCGCAGCAGCGGCTGCCTCGGAAGGCGCGGGGGAGCTTGATGTCGGCGAAGTTGCGCTGCGAAAGGCTAAAGAAACCGAGGTCTTCCATATTGGTTGGACGTGGACGTAGCAGAAGTAGATGGCCGACCTCTTTGTCTCCATTGCTGCAGGCCTCCATGTCTTCCTCTTTGCTGCTTACAGCGAGAGGAGAAGGGAGAGTAAATAATAGAGAAGTAGTAATTAATCCGATAAAAATCCGAACTTTACTAAAGTTGTGAACTTCACGTACTGGTCGAGCGGTCGTTGAAGTCGTCGACTTCCTATAGGACACCGCATTGGTTGGGAGTCTAGATTTGGAAAAGCCGTCTCCATCACTGGGTCAATAGCGTTGAGAAATATAGTGGCAATAATTAGATTGATGGGCTCCACCAATAACCTATGTCATTGTCATGGTAACTGGAATCCGAGTTAGTTTAGGCATTTCATCAAACAGCTGCAGCTCACTAAGTAGAGATATGGGCTAGAGCCAGCAGACGAACAGGGAGGGAGAGAGAGATATATACCTTTTATATTTCTCATACTTCCTCGTGTTTGGCTTGGACTCTCCTTTCTTGGACGATCGGCGGATTCTCGAAATATATCCCGGATGTAATTGACGACTTGGAATTTTGGGAAGATATTTTTATTTATTTCTAATAGTATCTAAAATCACTATATGGAATACATAGGATTTAAAGAGAAGATACTCTATTTCAAGAATATAGAAGACAGAGATGCGATAAATTTTCATAGACATCCATTTCTTTTAAGGGGCCTTCTAGCGACTAATATGTAGCTAGAAGTCCAAGAAGGTTTAGGGTTACCAATTCTGGTTGCAGAGGTCTCCTATCTGCCTATCTGTAGTCCTACCAAGTGTTCTTCTTCCATGGTGCAAACCATAACGTATGCCAAGTTAGGAAGAGTGAGTATACTTAATAGTTGGGTGTCTAGATCGATCCAAATTTAATGATATAGGACGCCACGCGCACCTTCTGTGTAACGCCTTCTTTTCGCTCGATGAAATGCCTAACTGAAATAAGGAGATGTGAACCTGGGTTGTCGTTTCTTGGGATCTTGATACAAAAGGTCTCTATAAGCTGACGCCGATTTTTGCGTGTTTGGAAGCGAGCTTCTTTATCTGGAACCTGTTTGAGATCTATCACTTTTTATGCAGACGAAGCCATCAAAGATCCATCACAAGTCTTAGAAGAGTCGAGGAGATTGAGGCAACAAAAAAGGTATGCAATTCTATGTGCACGGTGTTACATTAGCCCCAACTGCAAACCATTTAATCTTAAGCTCAAGAGAAACCAATTTAAATGTTTTAGGCATTGCACTATCTAGAAGTGTGTTTATCTGCGAAGAGCATGTTGGCTTCTGATAGTTGAAGGGATTCTTATGAAATTCCTATGTTCATAATTTAGACCTTATTTGTCTGTATTCTTTTGGAAAGAAAAAGAAAATCTCCAGTTACAGATAGCAGTCTCTGTATTTCTTTTTTTCACATCATGAATGCCCTAATCGGCAGCGCCACCGTTTTATGTTCTTGAGTTGCTCTTTATAGGCCTCCTAACTCAAAAATTTGTCACTCTTTAATGTCTCTAAATCTGTTCCAATCTTATTATCCTTATGTACTTCCTATGCATGATCTTATACTATTCATGATAGATAAATTTGGAGATGGAGTCAAATGAGATTGCTTCTAATACCAGTCTTGCAATTCTGCAAAGAAGCCGGGGCAGATGTAAAATCAGAAAATATATTTGTGTCTCAGTGTCAATGTAGATCTAGAAGATTTATCTAGGATACACTTAGTTAGGAAATTTATATTTTCATAAATAAACACTAGTAGAAGATTGTGATGTAATTCTCCATCTATGAAAAAGATGATGGTTTCTTGTTTTCCACAAGTTACTTATTGCCTTTTCTACAATATTTATACTGGCATCCAATATATTTCTGTTAGAATAAAATTGCACTCTAGATGTCAATTATTGCTCCCACTCATACAAATTCTGATTCCCTGGGCTCCGCAGCACTTGTCTGGTGGATGTTGCTATCTGAGATATTCTTCGCAATCTTTATCTCTAGAAAGCTATCATCATCAACATATGCTTCTACCCTTTTCCAATTTGTATTTTCTGGCAGCTCAAGGCGCCTGACATATCCCTGCTCCCACCATCGGCCAGTCCTCCAATCCCTTGCATCAGATTCTTGGCCCCTCCACTGTCCACTGATATCTATCACCTTGCATCTGTCACCACTTACCTCTATGTCACATTTTCTTGTACCTACAGAAATGCCCAACTGAGAAGATAAATTCTCTATTACAAGGTCAATCTCATAGTGGAGGAATTCTTCTTTCTTCTTATTAGCCATTAGTTCATCTGATCTAAACATAACTAGTAAAAAATAAATCATTGATGTTTATCTTGCAGATGCATATGTTTAAGCACCTAGTGGTAGTAGAGAAGTAGCAGCATATATGTAAGAACTTCGGAGAAGGAAGAAAGAAAGTAGATGTGTTCAATTAAAAGGCCTTTTAACTCAATGGACAGATATTACCTGGCAGTTGAGCTCTCAGGACATAGTCAGAATTTGTTTCAAACCATTCAACACTTGTTTTGGAGCCACTGCGAAGCCCGGAGAGCAGAACATCTGATTCAAACTCCCACAGAGGGAAAGCATCAGCTGGATCAAAGAATTTTCCGAACAACATCGGGCTAAAGAGTGAGCCCTCCCCTAAGACCTTTCGAGCAGCATCTCCGCCATGGGCCATTAGCAAGTCGAACGCAGCTTCTGTCAGAGACACACGCCATTTCTGTGAATTCAGATCGCCTAATCGAACCTCGAGCGCCCTTCGGGGCGGCATTGCCGTTCAATGGCGTTGGAGATGGCTGCATGATTCTTCTTTATAGGGGTGAGGTTGCCTTTCAAAAAGTAGAGTACATATTCCATTTGGATTGCTTCAGAGTATATATCTCTCCAAGTGGAGAAATCCATGTTGATGACCTCACATATGCTGGTCCCACAACAATTATAGATCAAGTGAATTGCAGTCATCTGATCTTCGATTCTAGTGGCCCAAATCAAGAAATTGGAGAAGAAAGTTTAACAGCTTCCATATCTTTGACAACCAGCAGTATGAATTTCATATATTCATACTCTAGAAATTTTTGACAGTGTGTGGACTTAAACCCTGACACTTTCAAGAAGTTTCTTCAATCTGGTAATTGTCTATAACTCTATCTATCATGTGCGGCTAACAGTATATGTGATGAGCAATCTAAAGTAGAGGTCTTGACTATCTTGTAGTTGCCTTGTGGTCCTGTACAAATCATTTGATTCGACTCTTTAGCTTATTCTGATAATTATGCTTCATTGTTAGTCAAATTGCTTAAGTCTATGTAGATCCAGCTTCAGACTGCATATCATTGTTTAGAATCCAAATATAATCATTTTTGTAACTAAAACTTTGAAGTGCGTGCTGTAAAATCTCCAAGGTAAATGAATAGAGAAAGGCTTCATCATTTGCCTAAATTCACTAATTTCTCTTGTGTATCTTGAAATCTAGGAACCTAGAGTTGTCCTTTAATCCTTTGATGCATTTTTGTAGATTTGTACGAGAAAATGTACGTAGAGGGATTACTTTGACTTATTCTTGGTCAAAAGCTGTCGAGATTTATTCTTTGAGTAATGATTCGATACTAACCAATTAGTAATTAAAAATATTTTTCATTCCTTAATAAATTAAGAGGTATATAAGTCATTTTACATATGTGACTAGATTAACCGGTATGTAAATTCTAATTTAAGTATTTTCTTATTGCTTATCCTTATAACCGTTTTCTTAATAATAGTAGAACATGTGGAGAAAATTATACATGACTTTTGAGTATTTAAAATTCAACTCAAAATTTTAAAAAATAAATTATTTTAAGTGGAAAATTTAAGTTTAAACATGAGGACCAATATATCCTAATTAAACTCAAAATAGATGGCTAAGAGAGAAAAATAAAATAAGACTACTTAAACCTTCCAATTAAAATGGTGATCGGTACTTCTGGTTAATTTTATCTAATATTATTTAATTTTAACCATCGAATTAGAAGAGAAAAATTAATAGTTCTTATTAAATTATTTTTCTTGTTCTTTTGGGTGGCACCAACTTCCCAGTTTTGAGAAAACTTTTGATGAGATCTTTACCACCTGTAGAGATTGTTGGTCTATAGGAATTTTCTTCTTATAGACCTCTCAGAATTTTCTGAGAATAAGTTTTGAGAAGGATATTGGTGAAACTTAGTTTTCCCAGCTAAATTTCATTACAAGCATGAATATTGTAAGGTTATAGGTCATTGAGTCAGAAGGATCATTATATAATTAGAGAGTAGTAAATTTGTCAGTTATTCCATAGGGAGGAGAAATGATGCATAGATCTTGGTGCGGTGAGTCTGAGTGTATCTTCTATTGAAGATCCTCTTTATTACATTTCCTTCATAATTTCTACTATAACATCCTAGCTCTCTTGAAGATCTTTGTAGTGTTTACAGCATGAGTTTTGTTTATACAACTTAATTTGATTCAAGGAAAACAATATAAGTATAGTGACAAGCATTATTAACTAATAAAATTAGTAATATATATCATAATATGTAAAATAAATGAGAATCGCAATATAAAAATAGCATCTCTAGTAATATAATAACCATCACCTTCATCTAATCTTTAGTTACTGCAACAGAAATTATAACCTCATGGATTACATTCTCCTGAGAATAAAATTGGTGAGTTTTCTCTCAAGATATGTATCCTAAGAATGATTATATTATATTTTATCATCCGAAAAATAAAAGTTTGAGTATCTATAAACACCCAAAAGAAAGTTAAAAGTTTAACTTTGGATATGTAACTTTACTATCTCTTAATATGCCTGAATAATTAGATGATATGATTTGTATAGAGGAAAGTATCTGCAACTCAAATGTCTAGATGTAAATACTTACTATTGCCCAGCAAAATTTACTTAAAACTCTCACTAGTTTAGCCAGCCAAGTAAATCTTTGGATTAAATCTCATCACTTTAATACCCACCTTCTTAGGATCAACTTTTTTTTTATTAATATGATTCGCTTTTTTTTTTAAGATATGCTTGATCTTACCATGCTTTGCCTCCACCTCATGAGAAGGAATCCAAGCAAAAGTAAAAGCAAGTTCAAGGCAAAGCAGAGATCAAAAGCATCTTCACACAGCTAAGCTCTCTAGACCTTTCACCATTGCATTTCAATATTTATTGCTCTTCTTTTCCTTATGTTCACACTAACTAAGTTTTTCTCTCATATCAAAAGCATAAAGTCCTAGAATTACTCATCTTTATCCTCTTCACCACCAAAATCATGGCGAGGGTAGAAGCTGTGATCATCTGCCTCTTAATAGTGATCATGGATGCAGTTGCAGGTATACTTGGAATCGAAGCCGAGGCAGCTCAAAACAAGGTACTAGCTTTGCTGCACAATAGAATTGTTAAAGAACTGGAATGTAACACGACTCCTTGCTGATGTTTTTTATGCTTGAATTCCTATAGGGAAAGCACTTAAGGGTGTTTTTCATTGAGTGCAGAGAGCCAGTTCATCAGGCCTACAGGCTCGGGCTCGCAGCCGCCACCCTCCTCGCATTGGCTCATGCCATCGCCAACATGCTTGGCGGCTGTACATGTGTCTGTTCCAGGGCAGAATTCATCCATTCATCAGCAAACAAGCTAATGGCTGTGGCTACCTTAGCTCTCTCATGGTAAGAACCAAACCTGCAAGTCTTCCACTAAAAGAAGCATCATAGTTTTCAACTATTCCTATAGCTGAACATCATAAAAAGGTTATGTAATATCTACAAATCCTTGGTTTCTGATTACCTTACTCTTTGCTCCAGAAAAATTAAAAAAAGAAGATAGAAAGGTATCTTTCAATTGATTGATTACTGCTTCTAATAGACTAACTTTAGGTGTTTGTCAAATGTGATCAGGATTGTTGTGATAGTGGGATTCACCTTATTGATCATAGGGGCATTGTCGAATTCAAAGTCGAGAGCATCTTGCGGGTTTGAGCATCGCAATTTTCTTAAGATTGGCGGGATCTTGTGCTTTGTTCATGGACTGTTCTGTCTCATGTATTTTGTCTCTGCAACTGCCACAAAGAGGGAAGAAGGAAAGGCTTGAGAGGACATTAGATCTCTTGGTGTGCTTCTCTAATCAACTAGATTTTGAGTAAAATCTCCCTGAAATGGATTGTGTTTGGTTTTCCCTATTGCAAAACAATTTAGTTACCCAAGTTCCTTTTTTTTTTTTCTCTCTCTCTCTCTCTCTCTCTCTCTCTCGAGTATGTTTTCGGGATGGATATTGAAATCCAGAATTAGTAAGCACTTCTATCCAAATATAAATTTCTTGAACATATAAATTTTATATGATCTAGACTAATTGACAAGCATATATCTATGATCACAAGAAATGATCAAGCATAAAACGTTGATCACGTCAGCGTCTTACATGTAAGAAAAAGACGATCGTATTTCAAATGTCAAATAAATCTAATATTTTACTAACTTTTAAAGTGAAATATATGTCTTTTGGTATTAAGTTTGAAGAGTAATATATTTTGGTTAAAAAAGTTTAATAGAGAGCTAGTTTGGAAACTCCTTAATTGGCTTGTATTTAGGTTCGTGCAGAAAGTATAACATCTTCATATTGAATGATTTCACAATATGTTCGTTTATGCACGCATTATGTACTTTTTTATGTACAATAAGTTTATTTTGCAAACAATAACTAATATGATTAATGGAATTAATTTACAAATTATTCTCTTCATAATTCGTATATAAAAATAAGCGATTAATACATTTTTTTTACAAATACCTCCTCCTCCCCTACATAACGAAGATAATTGTAAAATCAATATCACTTTATGATAAGGGGTTATCTGCAAAACAACCAAGGACCTAACTTCGCTCCGGCAGCTAGGGGTGTAAACAAGCCGAGCTTGAGCGAGCCGGCTAAGGCTCGGCTCAAAATTAATTTCGAGTCTTAGAATTGGGCTCAGGTTTGGTTCAGTTCAACTCGAGCCGAGCCGTGCCAGACCGAGCTTAAGCCTGAAATGAGCCTATCATTAAGTCTCATTCAAGCCAAGCCAAATCAAGTCGGACCAAGCCAAATTGAGTCTAAGCCAAGCCAAAGAAGGAGGAGGAGGCTGCTTGCCACTGCCAAACAAGAGGAGGAGGAGGAGGAGGAGGAGGAGGAGGAGGAGGCATACCATGGCGAAAGACGAAGCGGCATCGGTGCACCAAAGCGGAGGATAAGGCGACACCTTTTTATAACGAGCCTAGAGCAACCTCTAGCTCAGGCTCAGCTTGAGATTGAGCTTGACAGCCCTAACCGCCGCTTCATCGCTACTTTCCAATCCAACGTTGATTGCTCCGCTATTACAAGATGAGCAGTAAGGCCGGGCTCCAATTCCCTGTCGGAAGGATCGCGCGATTCCTCAAGGACGGCAAGTACGCCGACCGCATCGGCTCCGGAGCTCCGGTGTACCTCCCTGCCATCCTCGAGTGCCTCGCCTCCGAGGTATTGATCCTCCCTTATGAACATTCTTCTTTCACTCGTGTTTTGATCTTTGTAGTATCTTCCCATTGGAAGTTCTTTGCGTTTTCATATCCGGTAATTGTTGGGCCCGTTCTTGATGCACCCAATTTTGTGAATTGGCCTTCTTCTTGGCTTCAATTCATCTGGATTTCTTGCTTGTGAACTCTTTTTAGTTGTCACTTCACTTTAGCTTCTTCTCTTTGATTTGTTCTTCGTATTTCTCTGTTCTACCTCTGCTGTCTTCGTTATCGATCTTGGTATCAATGTTGGTTTTATTCATCGTTTTCGTCAATTGGGTTACGTTTGTATCGGAATTCTTTAAAAAAAAATTGTTTCTTTTTGTCTCGTTTCTATTGATAAATGAATATAGTGGAGTTGGCATCACCCAGAATTTAGCTAATAATTACTGCTATAAAATTAGTGGATAGAGGAGTTACAGTTCGTTGCATATCATTTGTTTAATCCAATTTGAGTTCTCTTGCTGGTATGCATATTATTTGCACTAGTATTTATATTTGCAAACAAGAGATGAATACAAACTAGGATTATTTTTGGCATGTATATCTCTCTAAAGTCCCTATTTTATGTATATATTCCTCTAAAATTGGTATACATATGAGTTATATATTTTGGCATATTACTTAACCTCTCTTTGCTTCATTTTGTATCAATTTAACTACCTTCTTTGTATGAGTAATATGAAACTAATGACACTATTAAAAAACAATTAAAATTACTAAATACTCATATATTTTTGTTAGACAATAATTCTTCTCCTTCTCCTCTCCTCCTAGGGAGGAGGGGAAATGTTTTTCCCTTTCATGTCAAAGTATTTCGGCTAGGAAGAGGGGAAAGATTTTTCCCCTTCATGGCAAGATATTTCCCAACTCCTCTTTCCCTTTCTTACTCCCTCTCATTCTTCTTTCTCCCTCTCCTTGTTTTGTTTGACCAAGGTTATCGTAGTTGGGGCCACAACCATGGCGGTGGAGGCCATAGTTGTTGCAGACAAAGTCGCTAAAAACATGGCCATTTAGGTCACGATCCCCTTTCTTCCCCCTCCCTTCGTCATCTTCCTCTCTCCTCCTCTCTTTTTCTTTCCCCTTTTCTCCACTTTTGTATCACATTCCTCCTAGTTAGTGACTTCACATTCTCCTAGAAGCTTGCTCTGCCACCGCCTCTCAATCATTCATTTGTTCGTCGTTGTCGCCTCCACTACCACATGTTGCAACCTTCCTCTCTCTCTCCTCACCAGTGAGGGTGACGGCCACGGTTGGGGACCGTCGAGTCACATAGTCCTCTTAGTGGTGGTTATTTTATCTTTTGGCTGATTGTAGCTACATAGCTTCAAGATTTGTTCGAGATTGAAAAGAAGCTTAAACTAGCTTGTCCGCTATATTTGAATGCATTGGGTATGCTTTATTTAGATCTTGTGTGCCCCTAGGGTTCGATGCTTATTTTTTTTTAGTGTCGATTGAGGGGCTCTTCAAAATATTTCTCATTTACTTTGTTTATCAAGCTTTAATAGATAATTGGGTTTAATGAAATTATCTGTCTATGGATCTTCTTAAAAAAAAATACACATTAGAGTCTATTATTACAAAATAAAAATTCAAATACAATTAAATTGTAAAAGCCCCCCTTCTATTTATACTTGATTAACGGTGAGTTGAAACTCATTCTTAGTTTATGATAATAGAGAGATATTTTAGGCTATAAAAGTTAAGAAAGGTTGGGAATACAGATGTTCAATTATTTTTAGTAGTTGAAGGCATTAAAACCGGTAATTCAGATGAAAATTTTAATAATATCACACTATAATAATACAAAATGAAGTAAAGGAGAAAAGTGTGAAAAATATAAACTCTAGAAAATGAGTCTACCAAAAAAATAAAGAAATACACAAATACAGAGTAATAAACTTAAGCAATTATAAATACACGATAATTTACGAAAGAAAACCCTAAAGTTAAATCAACCACTAATATCAAATAGACATTTATAAACCACTCATCGATTCACACAACTCTAATTGTAACAATTTTGCACACTCTAACTTGCGATATGGTGTTTTCCATGATCGATTTCACCATAATATATATATATTCATGATCGATTTCACCCTCGTTAATCTTTGAGATTAATTTTATTATCGGAGTGACATTCGAGACGAAATCCCCAAGATGTGAAGTAAATATATTGTGCAAAGTCTGTTTAGTGCCTCCTAATATATATTCAAAAGCCTCCTAAGGATAATAAATAAGAAACTCTAGAGTCAGGTCAAAAGTCTTATATATATATATATCAGCCATAAAAGTATCAAAACTATCCCCTCACAACACTATCCCCTCACAAGTCACAACAGATATTTTACGTAAAAAAAACCTTAGGCAATTACAAATACAAGATATTTTACGTAAAAAAAACCCCTAAAGTTGAGGTGACCTCATGGTTGCATTTACAATTTAATTATATTTATTTTTTCAATTTATAATAATAAATTTTAATGTGCATTACAAATATAAATTATATGTATTTTAATATAACAAAATGTGAAAATATATGTACTAAACTTTATATACTAAATTGAAAAACGAAATGCAATTAAATTGCAAAAACTCCTGAATGTCACAAATTCAACAACCTTTAAATCGGATTTATACTTGATTTTTTTTTCTATATTATTCAAATTTTGATATGTAATTATCAAAATTAATATTTAAGTATATATATTACAAGATTCGGAAGAGTATTCACATAAATAAAGAGTATGTATATACCTATTAAAAATATGTATATACCCCTCTAATAAAAAATTTAATTTGGGTTAGATTTTGCCTTCAACTCGCTCTTTTTTTTCATGAATAACCCTCAAATATAACTTCAATTTAATAAATAAAATACAAGAATAATTTTATTATTTTTCGCACATGTTCCTATTCAGCTATGGGTATCATCGTCTTTTTACGGATTAAATGGTTCGGAATTCGGATTTTAAGATTAACATGAAAGGGTATTTACGTAAAAGAGCCTGCGTTTTGAGGCTAAACATGCAAATACGAATTTGGTCTTCGGACTTTCTTTCAAAAACACCCCGAAAAATAACTCTCTCCCAGATGGACGTTTAACCGTCGAAACCCCAAAAAAATGAACGGCTTTGATGGCGATCCGCGTACTCTCTTTCTATTGGCTGAACGCAAATCCTCTCAACTGTGCTCCTATAAATTAAAGAGCGACGAACCAAAGCAAACAACGAAACTTAGTTTCTCCTTTTTTTCCCCCTTTCTCGCCTTCTCCTCCACCGCTTCGAAACCCTAACCCTAGAGTCCGAATTCTGCCATGGCCGGAAGAGGAAAAGCTATCGGCTCCGCTGCGTCGAAGAAGGCGACGTCGAGGAGCAGCAAGGCTGGGCTCCAGTTCCCCGTCGGAAGAATTGCGCGGTTCCTCAAGGCCGGGAAGTACGCCGAGCGCGTCGGTGCTGGAGCTCCGGTCTACCTCGCAGCTGTCCTCGAGTATCTCGCCGCCGAAGTATGGATCTAGAACCCTCTTTCTCGACATCTCTTCCTCTTCTTTGTTTGGGGTATTTTTGTTTGAGATGATGAATAAATTGGACAAATTTCGATCTGAGTTTTGTTTATTCTTTAAATTTTCGATTTGTGGTAATGGGTACGATCTACTGTTCTCTGTTTTTCTGACAAACTTTTTTTATGTAAATTTTCGTCTAGGTTTCAAATTCCTATCACGAATTATTCCTGATTTATAAAATATTGTAACTAAATTCGGTTCATTTGAAAGACGATTTTCTTTTCGCATCTCGTTGTTGTGTATAAAGAAAAGTTCATCGTAATTTATTGGAATTTCTTGATGTTTTAGGTCTTGGAGCTGGCTGGGAACGCAGCAAGAGACAACAAGAAGACGAGGATCGTCCCAAGGCACATCCAGCTCGCGGTTCGGAACGACGAGGAGCTATCCAAGCTTTTGGGGCAGGTCACCATCGCCAACGGAGGTGTGATGCCCAACATCCACAACCTCCTCCTCCCCAAGAAAACCGGCGGCTCTTCCAAGTCTGCCGCCGCTGACGACGATAGCTAGATTCCCAATCCCTCAAATCGCAATTAGGCTGCGATGTAACGATTAATTAGGTCTTCAATCTTCGTGTCCTAGTCGAAACCAATCTGTTGATTTTTATGTTACTGCTTTCATCTTATCAATGGCAATACTTTTTGTGTATAATTCTTGGTCTCTCTCTCTCTCTCTCTCTCTCGTTTCCATTGTTAACCTTGTGGTTAATGTGATTGCACACAAAAGCCATTGTATATGAACGAGAGTGTTATAATTTGTGTATGATTATAACCAGGTATGTGAGCTTTAGATAATCTTGCAAATAAAGTAGATGCTTGGTGTCCAATGAAGTCACTTAAAATGCTTGAAAAAAATAGAACATAGTTGTAAAGGCTCAAAATAATTAATAGCTCATGAAAGGCAGATGAGATTTATAAGGCCCAAAGGTTCTGTGTGATATTTTACTTCCCATGCCTAGAAGTAACAAAAGAATGATGAACACTATCAATCTAATATTCTTTGCACAAAGAAGGTCTTTTAAAACACCTTCCAATGTAAGTGAACCTCACCAGAAACATTTGGCACTCTTTCTCAGAGGAAGCTGACGATATGCCGGCCGCCGCTGCCGATGATATTGTTCGTAGGTGACACTTCCACAGCCTTTGAAATGAGTAGTGAGTTCCTGTCCGATTTGTTTCACTGCTTTTGCAACCCTGAAAACATGCAACAAGATATCATGGAACATTCAGAGTAGGAGGTTCTAAGTTCACCTATAATTTCTAATGGATATGGGAGCCCATTACCCGAAAAGGGAGAAATTGGAGTTCAAAATAATTTTGTATGAAATTTTCCTTTCAGTAAATCAAACAAGATTAGATAAAAAGCAATTGTGCAAAAATTCCTATAGAATAATAGTTAAATAGGATGATACAGAAATTAAGGTAGAAAAAGAACAAGTACCTTCATCTAAAGTTAAGTCTCGTCATCAGAGCTTGAATTATCTACCCTTCGATCCCTAATTGCTGGAAATAGATGCTGTCGATGATCTGAAAAGGGTGATGATGCTGATGTTTGTCTATTTCTTGGCTTTCTCACTATCGTCTTTGGTGATTCTCTCACTTCTCTGCATGCCTTATCCAACATTGCAAGAAAGTCCCTTACTATTACAAACAAACGCAGGCCCTCATCTTTTCCTGCAGTTCCATGGAAATAATCAACAGTGCTCCTTACCAAGGATGTTACTCTTTTCTCTTCCTCAATCAAGTAAGCAACATCCGCCTCAGCTTGCTCTACGAAACCCTTAAGCGAGTGATGAAACCCACTGTCCTCCTCCATACTTTTCATGCTTGTATTCAGGAACTCTTTTGTCTTCCTGATCCTATGGCCAAGATTTGTGGTTGTACTTGTTAAGGCATCAGCGTCAAGACCTGCCGCCTTCTTGACATTCTCAAGTTCATCTCCTAGACTTGAAACAACTCTAAGCCCAAGTTTGCGATAATGGTCTTCAGTCTCTTGGGCAGAATCATCTGTGAGATCATCAGAATTCATGCTAGAAATGCTACCACTTTGTTCCTTTGTGTTACGTGCAGCACGAACACCTTCGGAACGGACTATCTCTTGAACAACAAAATGCAATAATGTTGTCTTTCCATCAGTCCCTTTTACGTCCGCCAACTTCAGCAGTGTGTCTAGCTTGAATGCCTGCGCTCCTCCACGAAAGGTACCATCATTCATGCGATTACCGGTTTTAAGAACAGCTTCTAAGAGCTTTAGGAAAAGCCGACTACTTCTGAGCTCCTTGCAAGCCATCTGCAAAAATAGGATAATCATGTACTAGTAGATTCTAGTAAATTCATGAGTACTGATACAATTTAGATGAAACTGTCACTTTTTTTGGGTGTTTAACTTGTTTTTTATTATTTCTCAACCCAAACTAATGGGACCATTAATCATGTATACATGTTTCCCAAGTTTCATAATTTCTGTAAGATGAACAAGAAGAATATGAATAAAATCTTCAGCTTAAAAAAATTAACTCAAAACTAAACCAACATTTGACATGCCATCTTACCTCTAATGTTGAAAATGACTGCTTCACACTTGCAGCTTCCTCAGGCAGAAGAGTCATGAAAAGCAATGCATCTAGCCGTTGATAAATGTATGGAATATCAATCAAGACCTTTAAGAACTGCTCTGCTGGGCCAAGTTGGGAAATATCACCACTGTATAGTCTAAGTTTCAGCTCTTCATCAGTTGTAGGAACCATTTTTAATAATATCTGAAGTAATTCTGGACGAAGCTCATTTCCTACTTGGAGGAAAAAAAGAGGCATCCATAAGTAACATAAGAAAGCTTCATAAGCAGATTAACAAGAATTTATACATAGGCTTACTATGCACCAAGCAAAACTGCCCAATAACGGCATACACCAAGGTCTGAAAATTGAAAAGTGTCCTTAATAAATCCAAATACCAATTTGCCACATATACTCAATCCTGTAAATTATTCCTCTTGCATTCTAAAATAGAAGAATAATAACCAAATCCCACAAACACTGCTAATTAGTCAATGCATGGAAGACCACAAGAGTCTCATTCTGGCATGCTCCAAGAACATGGCTGAGGGAAAAGAAGAAATCAAAACTTAAATCTCATTTATATAAAATGTGTAAAAGGTGTTCCCAAATATAAATACCAAGAAAATCAAAAGAAGAAATTTATCTAATCATTTTTTTCATTCTCTCTTTATTTTAAATGGTTTTGACTTATTTAGATACAATGATATCCATAAGACAAAGATAACAAAACATAGAATCAATATAAGTTGTTCTGGAATAGAAGATATTGAAGATTTAAGCAGTCCCTACAAAGCATGGATGTAGATATTGGATACAGATATGATACGATACAAATGCGATACGACATATCTTAGAAAATAAAAATATGATATGCTTAGATACGTAGATTAGACATGTATATATTATATATTAGTAAACTTTTGTACTTGAATTTTCTTAACTAAGGAATTATATACAATTTTTGCATATGATAGTTTATATAAGAAGACCTCTAATTTAGCCACCAAAAGAACTACCAGTTGTAACAGAGTTCCAATATATTACGTAGTAGTGTTATTAACTAAGATGTAAGATAAACAAGCAAATTATTATCTATTAATCAGAAAAAATTGACTACTGTAATGTGATTTTCAAATATAGTTTATAAAATAGACAAGTGAGCCCAATCTTTTCAGAAAGAGAAACCTTTAGATCTTAATAAGGAATGAACTCCTTCAATTTGACTCATATCAATAAGAATCTCAAGAGTATCCAAGAAGCATCTAAGAAGATTTTGAAAAAAAATCCACAATATTAATTTATTTTAAAACAAATCCAATACTTTATATCTAATACATATCCAGACATTCGACGAATGTCGTTTTTGAAACGGTGCGGCAAGAATTTGGAAGTATCTATGTTTCCTACAATCGTTTCTTAGAGATTTATGATACATTATTTAGACAACAAAAAACTTGGCCTTGTGCATAGTATGAGAATGAGCTTGCACTTGGTCAGATTAATGTGGGAATTACCTTCCATAACTGCATCACAAACATCTTCTACTTTGACATTTAGTGCCTTCAATGAAATTGCCAAATTCTGTGACTTCTTAGGATCAAGTATTTTAATAAGCTCAGGGGAAGGATCCTTGATTGCCGACTCCTTTCCATTTCTCTTATTTTTATCATTTGAGTTGTAACCAAACAGAGTTTCAATCATTTCCTCGCTGAACCTGTAAGTCACTATTTGTTAGCATATCAAGTTTATAAGTTTATATAGTTCAACAATTCTCTAACTCATACCAAGAAATGAGAAGATAATTCATATCAAGAGGCTTACTGGAATGAACCCGACTTGACGTGATCCCAAACCATGGACTGATCAGGGTTAGCAAGAACTTTATCCCAAAAAAAGGGCTTCAGCTTGGTTTTTTGTGCATTGGAGTCAGTACCTTGGCCAGGAACTGAATTCAATCCAGGTGGAGGCCGCAGTTTTGAAGAATTTGGAATTGCTGGTGGTGGACGAGGAGGTGGAAGAGCAGATTTTGGTGGTGGTGGTGGTGGAGGACCAGGCTTTTGACTGAGTGGCGGAGGTGGTGGAGCAGGAGCCTTTGGAACAGGAGGAATCATTGGTGGAGGTAGAGGTGCATTTGGAGCAGGAGAATTGCTTTCCACGGTCGGTAGCTCAATTGAGGAGTTTGAAGTTACTGAATGAATTTCAATTGCTGGAGCTCCTATGGAAGTCATCTTTAAGGATGGAACATAATCATTTTGGCTAGCTTCTGTCTTTAAAGGCAAAGCTCCAAGCTTATTTATGTCAATTGGACTTCCCTGACTATAAGACTTACGAGAAGAACCTGGTATGATAATACTATCAGATTGAAAATCAAACAAATACTAAAAGAACAAAAGTAAGTCATATTCATACCAGAGAAGTCACTCAAATTAAAACTCAGAAGTGGACTATCATCCTTTTGGCTATTCTCTGTCAAGCTTTTGTTTCTGCAACATCTATACCAACAAACAAAAAGCAACGCCACAATAAATGATGTTCCTGTCAAAGTTAGAACAATAGCAATGACAACTGATCGTTTGCTGCCATCTCGCTTCTTTGATGGTAAAGGTGAAACACTCTCCGGACTGGGCTTAACATGTTTTGGTGGAAAATAGCTGCTCGGGGAAGGGGCTAGGGAAAAACCAGTAGAAGCTGGTGAACTTGCTGGTGCCGGGAGAGAGGAAGGTGCTGGACCATAATTAGGGTGTTGAGCTCCAGGGCCAGGGGATGGAACTGATACAAAATCTGGAGATGGTGCCAATGAGGGGACTGCTGATGAAGGTTGATCAGCCAACCGTCTTTTTAAACCAAGAATTGGTACAAGATACTCTGGCCATTCTTTAGCCAGATCATCCTCTCCAGGAACACGAAATGGGAAATTGACCTATAAATAAGCTTGAGGTAAAGATCAACCTTTCTAAGCAACATTTTCTCAAAGTAAATAAGGTCGTGAAAACAAACTTTTGTGACATTAAAAAACCATTGAACAAGAACAAGTAGGCAACACCAATATAGCATTCGAAACATATACTCTACCGTGTGACATCAATTTTGATTAATTGGTCTTATTTTTTAGTTTTAATTTTTTGGAGAGTGAACTTGATTAGATATAAAAAAATAAAAAAAAAAGATCATAAGCCCCAAGTAAATCTGTCTAATATAAGGAAACGAACACAAGAACCAAAGAAAATTTATTATGGTCTAACATTGTACAAATTTTTATTACCACCAAAAACAGTTCTTCCAAATCAATATGGTGAAACTGCAAAAAATATCAGCTGACATTGTAATGCAGAATTTGATACTTGCTAAGAACAAGGCCATGAAATTGAAAGATAATAAACTCATAAATTTAGCAGACAAATCATGTTGATCTGATATAGCTGAGATATCCTGACTCTATAAAGCAGCATTTGGCTCATAACTGGCTTCAGCACTACAGTTGAATGTAACTCAGCTTTCTAGGAAACCTTAACATACAACTATAGGAGCTATCTATAGGTAAGTCTTTTGAACACTACTCATGAGAATATAGTTTGATAGACTTCGTTGCTATGAAGAAATAATTATTGTTCTAAATGTGGATTGTGAAACGTGAATCATCTTGGGAAATCTTTATTTTTATCAGCTTGTTGTGAAGGGATCACTGATGTCCTGAATTGTCTGTAGGTAGTGAAGTGCCTTTTAATGATGCAGTGAAGTGCCTTTTAATTTTGAAAGGTAGATCTTAACAAGAAATTTAAACAATTATCAGTTTTTTTTTTGTCTCTCAAGCATCATTCTGCAAGAAACCATATTGAATCTAAAATAACACCAGAAAAAGGGGTCTCTAATAGTTGTGATTGCCATTCCATCTCAGTTGTGTTCTTGGATTGCGATTTTGAGATGCTCAAAAAGTAAATAAATCAACTAATACAAGTTTAACTAAAAAGAGACCAAGTACACAGAAGGAAACTAGAAGTTGGAACTGAAGAGCATGTGTGAGATTATCTTAGATATGTTTGTGCTTATTTCTCATAGAAGGTAACGTTAATGTATAATTCACCTACTGTCATTGTAGTAAACTACACAGCTTATTTAAAATAAAGGCCTAGGTAAAACTGTAACTTACATTTCAACCAAGTACTTCCAAAATATGAAAGTGAAAAGGATCCAAAAACGCCACATTAAATCAATAAGATGCTACAAAAGTTATTTATTTATCCCAAAACATTGTGAAAAGAGGACTCCACTCACCAAGTCTTCATCTATTTCTGCCGAAGCTCCCACCTTAGAAGAAGAATCTAAAAAATCCACCTGCCTCCTCGCCGAACCACTGTGCACCAGAAGAAGAAGAAACAAAATCCCAAGCACGAAGATGATGGCCATGAACCCACTTCTGTTCCCATCCATCACCATTTCTTAGATCTATCTTACAACCCAACTCGGCACTTCTCATCTCATCGATCGTTGTCTCGGATTAAGCTCCAAAGTCCACAAAGATATCTACTCGCGTAAAGGAAGGATCTTTTTTTTCCTCGCCAAGAATCCAACAATCTATTGAATCCTTGACGCAATTCCCGAATCCCGCTCTCCAATCATCCCCAAGAAGAGACCTTTAGCAGCAGGGAGAAAACCCCAACTAAGAATCCTCCAATCTACGAAAGATTCTGCCTTCCTTTTGACCAAATAAATCCGCAGTAACTACACTACCGAATGCGTTATAACCAAAAACCCAGAAATTGGATCGAAGAACTCGAAACAATTACAATGCCGAATCTCGATTTCTTCGCTAATTTCCTTGGCCGGTGATAATTTTTGAAACGAAACGGGAAAGGAAATGAAAAAAAGAGAGAGAGAGAGAGAGAGAGAAAGGGACGGCGAACACGGGAATTAAAACGCGTGAGCACTAAGGACGCATCCACCTCATCGATTCGCCTGTCAAGAACATCCACAGCTGTTGGATATCACTCCGACCAATTGTACGTGGCATCTTATTTTTGTTTTCACTATACGAGGCTGTAGAAAATTTATGTAGTCAGAGGCTGCAGATGATCCACTACCTCTTTTATAGATAGGATCCTGTTTTAGTCTTTATTTCACATTACTGGATGAAGTAACCAGTCTTTGTCTGGATTCAAATCTTAAAAACTTATAAAGAAAAAGAACAAAATTTTAAAAAAAAATTAAATATTTTTATGATTAATTCGAGTCTCGTAAACTTTTTATTTAAAAAAAAAAGAATTATTAAAAGAAGGGTTCAGAAAATTCCTCAAATTAGAAGGACTAACAGTTGTAATAAAACCAAATCCACCTCATAAGCTTTATTATATTCTTCGTTTGAAAAATATTCTCCATCAATATCATATTTTAGAATCATCACCCTCCTATTATTCATGATTAAAATAAATCAAGATTTTCTCACATTATACACCAAGTCATGCTTCCTGAATTGATATATATATATATATATAGAGAGAGAGAGAGAGAGAGAGAGAGAGAGAGAGAGAGAGAGAGATTAACTGGGTGATACATAATTAATCCCCACAAATACTCCTCCTATTTCTCTTATTTTTATTGTTTCAACTATTAAATTAGCAAAAATATCATGAAATAAATATTGATGACAGAAATGAGATTTAATGCAAACTGATTATATGTGATGTTGGTCAGATTGAGCATCGTTGTTATGTACGATGTATTTCTAGATGAGAAATATCTTTTTAGAGTTGATAGTTCAACCTTTTCTAATAATTATCTTTTTAAATAAATCAATAGCTCGTTAGGTATAAACTAAAACTAAACAGTGGAGTTACTCATAATTGGCCAACTCTATTCACAACAGTACACTTGGTATAATTCATCATTTTCAAGAGATTTCTCTTATATTCATATTAGTATTCGGACCTTAATATTTGAAGGGAAGTAGTTCATAAAGAGTGTCATAGTCATTTTCTATCTATGTTTTAGAATAGAGTTATTCTTATTCATAATTGTGTGGGTGGTTGTTATATACTAAAATAAATAATATAACTATAATATGGTGTAATCCAAATTGGTTCTAGTAGCTTAGCTTTGCTAGGGTTTTAAACAAAAAAAAAATATATACTCCCTTTTCTCTAAGAGGCTTTCTCCATTATTAGTTTTATTTTTCGTCTCCTGGGCCACTTTGGCTAGGATAAGGAAAGAAGTTTTTTCTCGTATTTTTTTAGACTTCTATTATTTTCATGCTCTCTTTCTCATCTTCTATCTCTTTCGAAAATTTTTCCTTTTTTATTCTCTCTATCTATCACTACTATCACTATTGTCATCGCCCGCTATCATGTTCGTTCTCTTTTTCCTTTTGTTTAATTTTTTTTTTCTCTTTTGTAGAATTTATGATAATGTTTTACACCTTTGTGCTTATTGAATCTTCATGTGGTCTCGATAGAGTTATATGATTTCAACTCTCTTGTTTCTATGTTTTGCTAGGAATGACTTTGTTATAAACTTTTCCCATCAAGTCTATTATTGTGCTCTTTCTATGATATGTTTATGATGATCAAGTGAGAGATTTATTCAAAGTTCTTCACTCTACCTTACCTCTTTCGTTCCTGATTATGCATCGTTACATATTAGATTGTTATATGTTTGATATTATATTTTATTACTGTCCGATCTATTTCTAGCTAAGTATACAACTTATGTTTAAGGTTGTCGTTATATTTCTTGTTTCTTTATTTATGTATCGAGTCAATATAGCTTTCCTCTTAAATAAAAAAAAAAAAGTGTAATCCTTTTCATGTTTTAATTTTTTATTTTTGGTTAAATCCTTTTTAAGTATAGTACAAATTGTCCTCCTGCTGATTTGCACGGAAAAAGTAGTGTCCTTCTTGGACCACTTAAATTAAGACAAAATTAAATTACAACACAAGGGGAAAGAAAAAGGAAGGCAAAGTAATTAGTGGGGCTCTTTATAGACCCATCAATCTAAGGCAAGATATTAGGAGTGATATAGGATTTATACTTTTTTTTTCTTGAAAGTTGAAAAAAGCTATTTAACTTTCTTAAGTCTTTATGATCTCGAGGCACAATTAATGAGAAGAAATATGTGACAAGTTTTTCTAAACCCATGAACTATAGAATTTCTTTTTGTTGGAAATGTAGATACCTAACCTTTTAGGCCTCATAAATTCTTTACAATGGAAGAGCAGCATTAACTAGTTAACATTCAAAGTACCCACAACTACCAATCAACTAGTTGTCCATAAGACCTAATCAAGAGGGACCATCACTATCAAAACAACTGAGCATAGTTAGGTGCATCAAAGCATTTTGTGAAGTACATTTTATGACATTATAATAGCATTTAACAATAGGAAGGATGAAGTCCTCCTCCTTTTTATGTTGCATGACTTCCAATTAATTTTTCAAACTTCTGTGGCATTTTGGAAAGTATATAATATGATCCATGTAAGAATTTTATCCATGTGGGGGTTTGGGCAGCTCTAGCAGCTATCTGCAAAGCATTCAATGCTCTATTTAATGTGCTAATGGCATTGTCCCTTTTTATGGGTTTATATCAGATCAAAACCATTAAATGAGGACCCCAAAAGCTAAATTTTCAAGTCAAGGTCTTTTCTCTCCTTCCTGTGACCCTGTTAGATTAATTATGGGCTAAATAAACAACTGATCCTCTTAAAAGTTAAATTATAATTGATTTAAACTAGATACAACACAATCACCACCAGTCTGTCAAGCAAGTATATTTTTTTAGATTAATTTTAAGATTCTCTAGTTAAGTGCTACTCACTTGTCCTTCTCATCCTCTTTTTCCAAGATTTGGAGCTGTTGGTATCATGGTATGTTCTCCTTAGCTTGTTATATTTGAACCATTGCTTGTCTCTTGTGCTCCTTATTATCCATCTCAGGAAGCAATTCAAATGCATTTTGATAAATCTACAACAATGTCTACAGTTTTCTTCTTTTGGGCCCCCTCTTAATCTTCTCTTCTGAGTTGAGTGGTTCCTCCAAGTGTTTGATTAGACTGCACCTCTGCAGAGAGTGGTAGTCATGGAGCATTGAAGCAGATGGTTGATTAGTAGAGGAAGAAGGCAAGAAAGGGAGTGGAGGAGGAGAAGATGCCCACTGTTTGGTTTGCTCTCAAGAAATCCCTCCACTGCAAGTGTGAGCCTTCTGATGTCCATGACCCAAAAGCTGGGAAGCAGCTGAGCTCCATCTCCACAAAGAGAACAGCCAGGTCAGGCTGCTCCAGATCCATAGCCAACCTCAAAGATGTCATCCATGGGAGCAAGAGGCACCTTGAGAAGCCACCAAGCTGCAGCCCAAGGTCCATTGGGAGCAGTGAGTTCCTCAACCCCATCACCCATGAGGTGATCCTTAGCAACTCCAGGTGTGAGCTCAAGATCACTGGCTTTGGGGGTTGCCATGAGGGTGAGCCAGAGATGGATTCCACCTATGTGGGCACTCTTAGGCCTGGTACTCCTGGCCCAGGATGGCACCATGCTCTGCAACACAACCCTCCTCTTAAACCACCACCACCAAGCAATGCCTTCCTAAGGAAATCTCCTAGCTTGTTTGCTGAGAGA
This sequence comes from Typha latifolia, assembly GCF_019914945.1. Lineage (NCBI taxonomy): Eukaryota > Viridiplantae > Streptophyta > Magnoliopsida > Poales > Typhaceae > Typha > Typha latifolia. The sequence goes on from NC_133095.1 coordinate 11,088,441, forward strand.
GAAAGCCGTGGCTTTGGGAGCTCCTCTCTCTCTAATGGTGGTGTTCACCATCATGTCTCCTCAAGACACAGGGCTTCGTATGATGCAACCTCTCATAGATCCTCTGCAACTCTGAGCTGCCACAAGTGTGGAGAACAATTTGGGAAGTGGGAAGCTTTGGAAGCGCATCATCTCTCTAAGCATGCAGGTAATGCTCATAAATCCTCAAAAAAGTTTTAAGCTTTCTTTGTTGTGTTTGTTTGATATCTTCTCTAATTTAGCTATCACCTCTGTAGTTACTGAGCTTGTTGAGGGAGACTCCTCAAGAAAGATAGTTGAAATTATATGTAGAACGAGTTGGTTGAAGTCTGAGAGCAGTTGTGGGAGAATTGAGAGGGTGTTAAAAGTCCATAACACACAAAGAACTCTTACGAGGTTCGAAGAATACCGTGAAATGGTGAAGATTAAAGCTAGTAAACTACCGAAGAAGCATCCTCGCTGTCTAGCAGATGGCAATGAACTATTGAGGTTCCATGGCACCACCGTTGCTTGTTCTCTAGGCATGAATGGTTCTTCAAGCCTATGCACATTGGATAAGTGCAATGTTTGCAGGATTGTAAGATACGGGTTGTCTATAAAGAAGGAAGTGAAGGGAGGAGTAGGTGTTTTTACTACTTCCACCAGTGGAAGAGCATTCGAATCTATCGAAATATACGAAGATGATCCTTCGATAAGGAAAGCATTGCTGGTTTGCAGAGTGATTGCAGGGAGAGTCCACAAGCCACTAGATAACTTCCAAGAATTATCAGGGCAATCGGGTTTCGATTCACTGGCAGGAAAAGTGGGACTATACTCTAACATTGAGGAGCTATACCTGCTCAATCCAAGAGCTCTACTACCATGCTTTGTGGTAATCTGTAAGCCTTGAAGCAAACTACATCACCTCTTTTACTTGTTTGTTAACTTTTGTGTCAACTTTTGTTGAATTTTGTCGATAGTTCCCAATTATCGATTGCAGTCTCAATCTCTATGACCCAAATTGTTGAGTGACTTCATGTGTATCCCACAAGCCTTATCAGCAACTGCTTCTGTCACATATAACTGTATCTCCTTGCCAGCCCCATCCACAATTAATGTCTTGTCTCTTGCTTGGTGCAAGCAATTTAGAAGACAAATGGAGTAAATTCTGCAACTGTTTCATGTCTCTAAGGTGCAATCTCTTACAACATAGGATGTTTACGTTGCCTGATAGTTCAACTTCAATGGCAAATGAACTTGTCTTCAGTTTACAATCCAAACACATCCAGTTGGTGGTGAAGAATTTAGTTACAGGAATGATGCCATGTTGTTTGTGAAGTCCTTATCTTAGACAAGAAAAGCATTGTTCTATCTGAATGAGCCTTGCTGTAATATTGGTGCTATTCTACCATGGCTCTAACTTTGAATACTATTGCTCAGCCAAAGAACCCGTGACCTAAACTATGTTGGACTGAATCAGAAGTGGTCCCCTTCCCCATGAGATCCTCTACTGTCTGTCTGTCTTTATGGATACTCCTGTACATATAACAGGTGGCCCATTTATGCAAAACATAAAAGGTCTTACTACGTCTCTGTAATTCTTAGTTTACCTATTGGATATGTATATGAATAGCCTGTCTATATTTCAGACAAACTTCAAGTAAGAACAACATGGGAGGAATTTTGAGAGTAATGGGTCATTTCTGTTGCGATTTTAATGTGCGAACGGATTGCGGTCCCTATTTTTCAGCACAAATGCAGACAAAGAAAGGGTTAATGGCAATGTGGGTCAGAATCCCCTGCTCCTATTAATTCAGTAATGGGATAGTTTGCAACATATATTTTGATTTTAGTACCAGGATAGTTCTTGAATGTTATCTGAGGAAGAATATCTATTGGTGCAGACTAATTTTCACTATCCCTAACACAAATAAAGAAGATAAGGAATGGTGGACAACATTTGCAAGATCAGTAAGAAAACTGAGTGTAATATGGTTGCAGAAATGTAATGCGAAATTTTTATCAAAGAACAAGGTTTTCATTAGAATTAATCTGGGTGTGGCATTTCAGATTTATTCACCAATAAAACTTACCAAAATGTACTGAAATCTAATATTTTCAAGTGAGTTATGTGAACAAAAACGAATTCACTTGAAACATATAAAGTTTCCATTAAACTTTGAGGAGATAGCAAGTTATTTGTTACTACAGAACTTAGATCTAAGTAGAGCTAATAAAACATTACCAGAACTGACATATCCTATATCTTCATAGAACAAAATCAAGATTGACCTCACAGGAACAGGAACATATTTTGACATCTTATAAGTTTTAACTAAAACTCAATTTAAGTCATCTGCTAAAGCATTCAGTTCTTGCTCTGCAAAATAACAGTATATTCCAGTATCAGGAGATGTAAAGTTTAGGATAGGATATATTTCAGTATCTTTTTGTACACATAGATTTAATAAATGAAGATCCTCTAAAGTCCATAGGTTGTTCTGTTCCAGGTACATCAAATGCTATAAATGTTTGCCAGATAGAAGAAGATCCTGAGCACTAAATGAACTTCCTTGTATATAAATGATGCTACCATTCACAAGGTTCTCACATCATTGAAGATCTTTGTTTCTGAACTTCTGAAGTTGCTCTTAATTGGTAGCTGGATATCTTCAGTCTACAAGTTTTTAATGAGGGATATTAATTCATGATAGTTTTGAGACATGAAAGTAATATACTATACTATACTGTGACAGTTAGGTCACTCTTGTCTCTTTTCAAGTAGATATCTGTCCTTGAGCTTTTAAAACTTCTTTGGATTCTAATACTCTTACCAATCCATGTTTCCACTGTGATTTTGGCTTATATATATTGTGTTAATTAATCAATTACTCTAAAAATTTAATCTATTAGAAAATAATAGTTTTTATATTTTACTTGAGATATTTTAATTAGCTTAGAAAGTGAATTTGACTTTAATGAGTGTAGATTTTATACTTGATATTCTAATATATTATTGACTAATTATTAATAGTTATTTAATACAGTACTAAAGTCAATTTTTCTGTCACTTTGATGGCATCCATTTCAATGGGATTAGCACCAATTGAGGATTAAATAGGACAAAGGAAGAGGATGTTCTTTTTCACAAATACATTGAATTTAATAGAAATTGTGTTCTTGAAAAATTGTTGCTCTAAGTGACTGACCTTCTTTACCTCTGGGAGGAGACCTGGATCTTCTTGATTGCTACTATCTTCTTCTTTTTATTTATTTTAATTCTTGAAGAGAGAGCCCATGGGCAATTGCTACTATCCAAGTTGAGTAGTAGTTATATGATATAAGACAAGTGTTCTAATTACTGCTCTGGACCATGTTGGAAGTACACCAAATGGCAATGGTCCAGTCATTTTGTTGGTATTCTTCCAATAAATTAAATTAGGTGTGACCCAAAATTTGGGACTATGAGCCAATGGTTATAAATATTATCATCTCTCTCTCTCTCTCTCTCACTCTCACTCTCCTTCTCCAATTATTTTAAAATATAGTTTTCAAATAAAACAAATGGCATTTTTTTTTAAATTTGGGAATCTTAAAAACACTCAGTTTATTATTATTTTAATTCTTTAATCATATTCTAGGTTGATTTTATCCTAACATTATTTAATAGAATAGAGAATATTTCGTTACTCCTAAAATTAAAAAAAATTTAAAAATCAAAAACATTCTTTTGTTTGACTTTAAAATATAGTTCAGTATTTAATTTTATCATAACCTTAAAAAAAAATATTTGCATCAGTTTTTATATAACTCGTTGATATGATAATTGATAGTTAACAAACCTAACGCTCTTTCGAGAGGTTTCTCTTGTTTATTCTACCTTATCATTCTAAGTTTTAATCAAGCATTAGTAGCAGATAGAGGACAAAGATCTATTTGTTTAATTTTTCTTGTTCAATAATAAGAAGACATGTTTCATCCAATGAAAATTCTAAATTCTAGGATACTAATGAATACATTTAAGAAAAAGAAGAAAAGAAGTAGTAGTTATAATATCAACTAAAGAATTCATCATATAAAATAGACTCTAGTGGTCAAAATTGTCATACATGGATAGGTGAAGTTGTGGTCAGGAATCAGTATCTTGTCAAACCAATGGAGCAAAGCAAAAGATATAGCATCTCATATCCTCAACCTTTCCAAGTTCTTTGAACAGAAAAGAATGGAGAGAGTTTAATTGGTAATCTACTCTTTAACTATTCTGCAGACATATAAAGATAACCTTTTGATGAGAAGGAACTTGGATCTTTGTTTCAGGTGCAATGCACTGTGAGTTAATGCCATTGAATTGAAGAATGTTTCTATGCTATGCCCTAGAGTTTGACAATTAATAGACCCATAAGTGGAGTTTAGGACTTTTCCATTGTTTTGAACATTAGGTGCTATAAAATTCCTTTTTCTTTAAACTAAGTCAAATAATTGGTTACAACTTGATATACTATCTGAAAAAACTTTAAAACTTAAACGCCGTATGTATTTAAATCCTAGGCAATGATTTCAACTATTTATTTAAATAAATATGTGGAATAAATATCAAAGAGTAAAACAAAGATGAATACCAAGATTTTTATATGGAAAAACTCAAACATAAAAAAAAATTATGGATTAAAACTAATTACTAAACTTGTAGCAATTGCAAGACTAACTTACAAAACAACCCGTCAATCCCCACAGTTTTTTTTTTCACTCAGTCTTGCTCGTTAGAACCCACGATTTACTGCTTCCCGTGATTTATCTCCAATCTCAATAGCTCTCGAGATTGGTCATTCTTTTAGATAATTCTTAAGACGAAAGTCTTGGTGCATTGAAAAAGAGACGAACCTTATTAGTGGAAAAATGTTATAACTCTGAAAACTCCTTTTCAAAAGCAATCACGAACCTTTCAAGAGTTATGGCATCCCAACTCTTATATAAGTTAACAAATAAAGCCAAATCTAAGTCAAAACAGAACTCTTGGAACTTCAAAAATTTGTATGTTACGTGGGCGCGTCCGAATGCGACTCGAGTGCGTTCAATTGGCCAAACATTATCTCTATATGTGTGAACACTTGAATTCGCGTTCAAACCTGGTGTGAACACGGTAATTTATCTTCTCTAAAACTTGAAAACTTTCAGTCCAAATCTTATTATAACTTGTAGATATGCTCTCGAATACGTGTAAAAATACTTAGATTATTTTATACACATTTGTCAACATTAAAAGTCAAACACAATGAAAAAAAGAAATTCGGCTACAACCCTAGGTAGAAAGCTACACTAAATTTTAACAAGGAAAAAGATATCAAGTGCAATACTCAAGCACAACTGAGGACAATAATCCTAAAACAAGCCTCTTACTTGGCCAAGTAAGAGTAGATATTTTAGTAGATAATTATAAAGGTTTCTAAAGTCATAAATTGTTGGAAAAAATCAAATGGGACAAGTACATTCACTAAAGTAGTATAATATGGGCTCTTATCCATCTCTAATTGATTAATTGGGCCATCTAATCAACAACAAGATAAAGACCAAGTTCACCTAATTATATGCACTAGAGAATGGAATAAAGACACTGTGGCTAAAGTCTAAACAAGGTAAGGCTGATGGATGCCATGCCATCTCTTCTAAGCCAAAATTACTTAAAATCTAAAATAAGAAGAGAAGAATTAGTCTTCAAAGAGATATCTATCCACTGCTCAAAATCCTCCTACAAGTTCATCCAGGATAAATTCTTTAAAAGTCCAGACCCTACCACTTAAAAAGATAAGTCTTCTTGGTTACTCATTGTGGGTGATGAGTAGGGGTTCATTAAATTAGAACGAATCTGATCACTATCTTTTGTCATCAAATAAAAGAACAAATTGTACAAATTTTCCTTTTAATATTATAACTTTACCACTTTATAACTTTATGGTTTCACATAATATCTCATTACCTTCTTAAAATATGTCTTGAAAGAAAAGGTTGTTTAGGGTTCAAGTAGAATAATATAATAACTAAATTGTGAAAATATAGGGTTTGGAATGTAACTATCCAAGCTGAGCTAAGGACTGCTTGTAATGCTTCAAAGGACACGCGGAACAGCGGACCGCGTCACAGAGATTATCTGGAAGGCTGGATCTGATCCAACGGCGGATGTTTAATCAAATAGTCAACTCGGTTGGAGCTGGCAGGTAAAGTTGAAATCGTTCTGAGCCGTCCGATCGGGATCGGTCGTCGGACAGTGGCTCCCGTACCCACGTCAGCCAGCCTAATAGGAGCGAAGATGCTACTCGCCACGTGTCCCTCGTGCATGTCGCCTCGTGTGACTCGACGATCCAGCACGCGCGATAGCTCGCCGTGGGAGACGCCGTTAGGTGGGGCGCTCTGGCCGTTGAAATTTCGAACGCGGGATCGTTGACTGCTGGTCACGTGATACTTGACGCCATTAGTCCGTACTGTTGCTTCCCTATAAAGATACGTCCCCGAAAAGTTTCGCTCCACCGTCGAGTAGTGTCCATAAGCAGATAAGAGAGAGAAAGAGAGAGAGAAGGAGAGAGACAAAGGGGAGAGTTTTTGATCGATTTGATGATTCCTTAGAGGTAAAATTTGATTGATTTAGTGCTATTCCTTGTGAAAATTTGGTACTAAATTGCTGTTCTTAATTTTTTTCTCTGAAATTTATTTTGATCTTTGCGCTTAGGAGGTGAGTATGAGGTGGAAATAGTGGGGTTTTAGGAGATTTCTTTTTTGATGTTCTTGCTGCTTGTTTTGCATAGTTAACTCTATTTACTATTACTGTTTGCTTATTCTTCTTTTTTTTCTTCAGAAAATTAGTGCGTGGCTTCTTGAAATAGTTGAGGGATTGATGTGGAATTCATTGTGCATGATTTCATTACAAAGAGTTTTTTTGATGATGATACTAAGACAAAAGAAATAGTCCATATATTCTTTCTTCTGGAGCAGTTTTTTCCCCCTTTTACTAAGTCTATCTAGGAAATGTTCATAGAGAAAAAAATAACTTGGGTTGCAAGATGTGTGTTTGTTATTAGAACTGGGAGTGCTTTTCTCTTCAGAATTTTTGTAAATGGTTTACTTGTGCAAAAAGAAAAAGGAAGAAAAAGAAAAAAAAAGATTGACTTTATAATCGAAATGGAAATGGAATTGACTTTATAATCGAAATATCCCCATTAACATATCCACTTTGTGTCTATTTTGTTGGCAGAAAAATGATGAATCACACCTAGAGAAACCTTTTTTGAGAGGGATATGCTTCTCTTTATTCTTTGTAACCAAGCATGTGGTAGCCATAGTGAAGTAATCTTTAATTTACGATAGGAAGTGCTGAACGAAGCTTTAAGAATATTTTACTCGAAAAGTCCACGAAATCTTGAAGTGAAGCATTTAGTGATATTAATTGGTGGGTCTTTAAATATCAAGTCATTTCTGTTGAAGCAAATGAGTATAAGTCTAACTTATGATGTCTTAAGACTTATTTTCAGCTGTTGGTACCTTCTTTCAGGTGATGTATTCCGTAACTATATATCATTAAGGGTTAATAATTTACTCAACTCTGCTTTCAGTGCATGAAATCTAGTCTACTACTTTTTTTTTAATCATTAAAGAATTAGTCATATAAGGTTTCAGATGGAGCTATTATTTCAGCATGAAATATATCCTCTTGGTTTATTAGGATGTACCAGGTTGCATACTTATACATGGACTTATCCGTCATGATCTTCTGTAAGGCTCAGTCATTTTCTTAAGTATATGAAGCACACATTGTGATGCATAAGTATATGTATACTAATTCAGTTTTAAGCATGGTCTTAAACCTTGAAGTCAGTGAGTTTTTATTCCTTCTCTCAGCAATTATTCCAGGAAATTATGGTGTATTCTTCATGCAGCAATGGGCCTATCTATTGACAGTCTGCTACTAGTTTATTATCTTGTCTGACATCCTGTTTTTCTCGGACATACAGAAACTACACAACTTGATGAATAACTGATGATCATTCATTACCATGAACTTGCACCAGTTCTTCAACTATGGATTGACTGGTCCTCAGGTGTCCTGTGAATTTCTTTCTGCATGCTCTGAATGGTCAGTGAGCTCAGATAAGTTTGTAGGCAACTCCCCTGATCACTCCCTCCATTCCAGACATCTTCAGTGGGATAATTCATCTCCTCTTAGCAACAGTTTGGAACTGCACGGTTCCAGAGAAACCATCTCAGTGGCCTGTCATCCCCGATACTCTCCTCTGGATACCAACAGCTCTCTTCCGGAAAGTATCATGAGGGTGAAGCATACTCTAGAAGAGATTGAGACTGTTCTAATGGCCCCTGACACTGGTGACGAGACACCTAGAAGTAATACTGACTTGAACAAAGCCAGCGATGGTCGGCTTACAAAGCGGGCTTTGAGCTTCGAGACACGCCAGGAGTCACCCACTTCCAGCAAATTTCCGACGACATGCGCTGGAGTTCATCCTGAGAAACGCCGAAGAGGGATGAGGGAGGATCCACAGAACAATGTGAGGCAGCTGCTAATAAAGTGTGCAGAGGCTTTGTCCGAGGACAATATAAATGAGTTTGAAATGCTCGTGGAGGAAGCTCGCAGTGCCGTTTCCATCAGCGGAGATCCCGTCCAGCGTGTCGGCACTTATTTGATAGAAGGATTAGTAGCGAGGCATAGGTCATCTGGTGCCAGAATTTGCCGCGCGCTTGGGTGCCAGGAGCCTGGGAGCAACGAGCTCCTGTCATACAGGAGAATCTTATATGATATCTGCCCATACTTCAAGTTTGGTTACATGGCAGCCAATGGAGCGATTGCTGAAGCTTTGAGAAATGAGGACAGGATCCACATTATAGATTTCCAGATATCTCAAGGGACCCAATGGATCACCCTGATACAAGCATTAGCTGCAAGGCCTAAAGGTCCGCCGCATGTCCGGATCACAGGGATTGATGATCGGACGGCGGAATATGATACTCGTGGAGAAGGCTTGCAATTTGTGGGGAGAATGCTGTCTGATATGTCTGAGAAATTCAACATACCTCTCGAGTTCAACGGCCTGCCGGTGAACGGGCCTCAGGTCACACGAGAAATGCTCGATATTAGGCCCGGGGAAGCAGTCGCGGTGAACTTTGCTCTCCAGCTGCACCACACGCCGGATGAGAGTGTGGACGTGGACAACCCCCGGGATGGATTGCTGCGGATGGTAAAGGGGCTGTGTCCAAAAGTGACTACCTTGGTGGAGCATGAGTCCAACACAAACACAGCCCCATTCTTGCCGAGATTTATGGAGACGATGGATTACTACTCCGGGATGTTCGAATCGATCGACGTGACATTACCGAGGGAGAGCAAGGAGAGGATAAACGTGGAGATGCATTGCCTGGCGAAGGACATGGTGAACATCATCGCCTGCGAAGGGAAGGAGAGGGTGGAGCGGCATGAGCTCCTGGGGAAGTGGAGAGCAAGGCTGAGCATGGCGGGTTTCAAGCCGTACCCGCTTAGCTCGTACGTGAATTCGGTGATAAAGAAGCTGCTTGGATATTACTCTGATAACTACACATTAGTGGAGAAGGATGGGGCAATATTACTAGGTTGGAAGAACAGGAACCTGATCTCAGCTTCTGCATGGTACTGACACTAGTAGGCAAAAACCCCATTAGGATGCAGGCAAAGAACAGCTTGAATATTTTTTTAATTTCTTGTATGACCATGTATGTGAATGCTGCCGAGCTGGAATAGATATCTGAATAGGTTTTATTCACAGAGTGCTTATAGCATGGTGATGATGATTATAATAAAAATGGTTGGATTCTTAATCTCAGCTTGTGGATTGTGAGCTCTTCCATGGCTTGGTGTAGATTTTATCCCATTGTGTTTGCTAGCAAAATGTGGCCTACGAGCTTTAACAGTTTAATGAATATGGGTGAATTTTAACTATGGCAACAAGTATTTTAAAGTAACGGACAAGTTATACCCTTGCTTGATCCTTCGTATATCTCCATCTCCAAAAACTACTTTTCAGGGGTATTTGTGACATTTTGAGCAATTGCTCTGCAGGTATCTCTTTGCTCCGCAGATATCGGCAGGCACCCCACCTGTTACGTTTCTAGAACTGCCTATCGCCAGTGTAGGTGGTGGCGACGCAGTCGACAGAAACCAGCATACCAAGTTGTCAGAGTAAAATATAGAAAAGAAAAAAAAAATCCCAAAAAGCAAATGTGCCTATCTGGTATATTATACATAAACCGTCATAGTAGAAATTTTGTCTTAACTTTGTATTATAAACATTTGATAAGAATAAAATCGTAAGACGTAGAGAGAGGAAAAAAGAAAGAAAGAAGGGGATATTATTTTATCTACTGATTAGTACTTGTGAATCTCGAGGGGCATTCGTATAGTTTGGGAAAGCTAATCCTTCGCTCTATATTAATATTTCTGAATTGATATATATATATATATATTTGATTATAGAGTAAACATAAATTATAGTTTAAATTTAAGTAAATAAATATGATAAAAAAAGTTCAACGTCAATAGAAGAGTATCTATATCGAATAGTAGAAATCACAAGGAGGAAAACATGCACTGAGGTGAAATCACAACTAGTAATCTATTATCTTGGTTAGCCGAAGCATTGCAGCAAAGTCCTCTCGAGAAGAAGGCTACCACAAGACACCCCCAAAAAAGAAGAAAACGAAAGCAATGCTGGAAAAGGAGCGGCATCTCGAAGGGTCTGCAGAAACTTGCCAAAAATAGGACTGGTTTTACGTCCCACCAAAACCCTAAACCCTCACATCTGGCATCGGGAAGAACGTGGAACGGAACGGAAGAACTCACTCACCTCCTTCGTCATCGACAGCGGCGGCGCCGAGGAGAAGCATCGGCGGCGATAGGCTGAGTGCCGCCGCTCGCCGAAGCGCCGTCACTTGCTCCACAGAGAAGACGCAGACCCCGCGCACGTAGAGCTTATCCTGGACCACCGGCGAGTTCACCAGCACCTGAAGCAGCTGCTGCCGGCTCAACCGGTTCAGACCATTGATCGCCGGCTCGGACGTTCCAATGACCGGAGCGAACCAGGCCGAGCAAACCGGCATGGTCTGGAGAGCGGTGACCTGCGCCTCCAAGAAACGGATGTACTTGCTCGCGTCCTCCAGCATTGTTGCCGTGTCCTTCTTCTTCTCCCACGGCATCAACCCCTCGAGGATCCGAGTACGATCGCTAATATTCTTCCGCCTCCGCCGCGAGATCTCGCTCGCCGGTCTGAACCGCTTCTGGGAGGGCTCTATAAGAGAGATCGGATCCCCAGCTACTGGAGGTTGATAAGGCGAGCTATCCATCGGATCCGGGGCTTGTTCGAGGGATCGGAGGGCAGGGAGGTGGTGGAATCCTGGGGATTCGATCATAAGAGGGATCTGGACTCCGTTCTCGCTCGAGAAGGGCTCAATCTTGGGGGATTTGAGCTCGAGGGTTGGATCCATGGGAGCAGGGGCGTTAAGGTTATTCACAGGGTAGCTCGAAGCGAGATAGCCCGGCGGAAGCGAAGGAAGGAGGCCGATCTGGGACGACGGAGAACCACCGCAGTCGGCAAAGTGGAACGGTAAGGGTCCGGAGAGACCTACCGGGTAGGAGAGGGAAGGAGAGACGAGGAAACGAGGCATCGGATTCTCTTTCTCCATTGGAGGCCGAAGAGGAGGAGGAGGAGTAGATCAAGAGTAAGAAGCGAGGCGGCGTATATATATATGCATCTGAAATACACAGGGGACGCGTGTATGGAATTTATTGATTGGAGTTCTCATGCGCGAACGTACGACCTTTTATACCGTTTCGCATGCCGGGACCCACATATTGCACGGGTAAACGATCGTCTGCTTCCCAGGAGCATGAGTTTTTTTTCATATATTTAAGCTGGCAGGTTTGATTAAATGAAAAAAAATTACATCTAATCAGAGCCTTTAATGTAACCTGATTGTAGATAAACCCTGCATGTATTTATGGAGACAATCCTATCCTGGATATCGGGTGACGGCACCGCCAGTGCGGCTACTGGTCGACCCCGTACGTGGACCTTGGCGATTCTGGAAAAATCTGGACCGTTTGATTAGAGCACTAATTGATCGGACGGCTGAAGTTCGAGATAAAGGCTGGCACGTGCTCTTCGCTCGTGTGAGGTGTCAGGGAGCAACCGGTGAAAGTGACGTTTCTGGAGACGTCCACAGGGTCATTCCTGAGGGCCGGGGCGATGAGCATTCTTTTTCCCTATTATTACGACAACGCCATTCACTACAATTCTTAGCCAAAAACTCAAGACGTTGAAGCCTTTTGAAATAGAGATCGTTGTGGCATTCTAGTTATTTCGAGGAAAAGTTTGGTACTTTTTAAACGTCCGTGAGCGCCTAAAAATTGGCGGGTTTTATTGAGCCTAGGATTTGGGCTGAATCCTAGCGGACCGACCTGAACTGGCCCAGTCTCCTTATCATCTCCCACTTCTAGTCTTCTACCACCCCAATCGAAGCTTGGAAGGCTGGAAAGCCATGGCGGTGCTAGGGTTCCATCTACTTCTCCACCTCGGATCCTCTCGCTCGAGCATCTCTTGCTCCTCTGTTCTTCCATCGTCGACGGTATGCGTTCTTCTTCAATTCCCTCATATGTGGATCTATATTTGGTTCAAATTTCGCTAATTCGAAGCTTCTCCAGTGCTCGCAGAACGGAAGGAATGGTGATACCTATCGCTCGAGCCACCGATCGTTGTAAGTAATACTTTGAGTCAAATCGAATGGTTTTCTGAGTCAGACGTCGTTGTAGGTGTTAAGATTTAGTTGAATTGCCGTGATATGTGTTTTAGGATATTGAAGAAATCGAGAAGAAAAGAACACCATTTATGGAAGAAGAGGGAGTCGACCGGGTCTGGGCAGAAAGCCCTCAATCTTGTTAATATAGTAAGATATTATAAATGAATCATCTTTCGTATGTTCTGCTATGATATGCAATAAACTGTTATCTGTTGACTAAGAAGAGTTCCAAGACATTGGCCTATCCTTCTACGATAGTTCTTGAAAGCATTTTCTACTAGGTATCAAGACTTCCAAATGAGAAAGATGTCATCTATGGAACATTGGATAAGTGGACTGCGTGGGAGACTGAATTTCCTGTTATTGCTGCAGCAAAAGCTTTAGAAATTTTGAGAAGACGAGGTCAATGGTTACGAATCATTCAGGTATGGTTTTATAAGTAGTTTACTAGATTTGTGTAATGTGGTTTTTTTTTGTGACAGTCATGAAATGGATTAGGGATATATAGAAAAGTAAATCCAGTCCGTGAGTAATTTAAATACAAGTAATCACATCAATTGGCTACCAGTTCTGGTGGATGAAATGAAGCTACTTTTGGAGCCTCATCTATATACCTCTACTCTGCCACTATATAGAGTAGGCAGTCTATTAATGATAAGATTCCAATCCATATGGACTTTACTCTTATACTGTGGGTGAATTACTTTAATTATGAGCTATGAAGAGTCAAGTATTTGAGTGAAAATCCCAAGTGTTACAATATTTTCTCGTGCCGAAACTTATGTACTTCTATTTTGATCACATGAATGGGCATCAATATCCAAGACATAGTGAAGCTCAAAAACCTTCTCAACTGAAGGGTAAACAAAGTATCAGCATACTCATCCAGAAAAGATAATTGTACTGGAGAAAATCTTTATTACTTGAGAACAGTCATATAGATAAGAAAACACCATTTTTTCCTTGCATCAAATGGATATGAGAGTTTGGGCCCACTAGAGAGAAACTGACATGCGACAAGAGGTGAGTTCATCTTTGAATATTTTGAGATGTAAATAGGCAAAGTATTGGGAAATCAATTAAAATTCCTTTGTATGAAGAACATGCATCAACACCTATGGTTGTTTTGGCACTTGTAGCATTTCTTTCAAATACGGGGTATGGCTCATGTTGTTGTTTTCATGATACAAGAGCTTGCTGAAGCTACTGCAACTTACATGAACCTGCACAATTTTTTTTGGTTTCTTTTTGCATGTTAGTTTCGTACCTCCAACTCTGATAAACCATGAAGTATTGGAGGAAAAGTGGAATTTTCTGTATTTATGATGCATTTTGACCTATGATGGAATGGCACATTTGGAGCACTGATAATTCTGGTGGATCTTTTCTGAATGTTTCCAGGTAACCAAGTGGTTGTTGAGCAAAGGCCAGGTACTCACGATGGGAACATATGATACCTTGCTACTGGCATTTAACATGGATGGAAGACTAGATGAGGCTGAGTCTATTTGGAATATGATTATAGAGACCCACACACGTTCAGTTTCAAAAAGGTTATTTTCTCGGATGATCTCCATCTATGATCATCATCATCTTCCGGATAAGATTTTGGAGGTAATGATCATCAATTGGATGCATTCAAAGAATAATTAACTGTTTATAATTTATGCTCTCTGTACAGCTTACAAATAGTGCTTTTGGAAGTTAACCTTCATACTGTCTTATATAATGGTTTCACTGTGCATCTATTTTTATCTCAAGTTAAATATTCTTCAGTACATGATATTGCTTAGGGTAATTAATAAAATAAACCTCAAATCTTTTTCTAGTGGAATGATGGGGGCTAAAAGGCCAATTGAATCGGATGGCACTAATTTTTTTTCTGATAAATGGTAGGTATTTGCTGACATGGAGGAATTAGGGGTGAATCCTGATGAGGATACTGCTAGAAGGATTGGAAGAGCATTTGCAAAACTAGGGCAGGAGGACAAACAAAAGCTGGTGCTAAAAAAGTACCTTAAAAAGTGGAAGTACATTTACTTCAATGGGGAACGAGTCCGTGTGCGGACAGAAGAACATTGGGTTCAATAGTCATATTAACCGATACATTGGATAATCAATTAATCCATCAATAACTGAAGATCACTAGGTATTGCACTGTTTATGGGATATACTTCTCGATTTCCAATTTGGACTTAGGTTGGAAAACCATAGCAGTTCAAAGAGGGTTTGTGATTTTACCAGTGATGCACAAAAGATTATGACCTACCTGCGAGCTATTTCACGAGATGAATCAACTATGCATCAAGGGAATACAAGTGGCTCATTAGCAATCTTTAGCTGACAGGAACATCGGCCTTCATTGCTCTGAAAATGTTTATGGTCACTGCAATAGGAGCTGCCATGGTGGTTCTAGGTCCGTGCTACTATGGTATGTGCTTTTACGACACCGAGCAGTCGATCTTTGATCTCCTGGAGGTTATCATAATGAGGCTAAGTTTGCTATTGTCGCAGATTTAGACTAGCATTTGGGAATCTATTAGACTTGTAAACTTCTAGGTTGGTGGGAATTTCTTTATAGGGCCATGCTTATATTTGCTATGCTATGCGCTTCCATTATGTATAGTGCATGATGCTGTTAAGCCAGATGTATTTTTGGTTCACTAACCTTCCATTTTCTTTTTCTTGGTCTTGTTGCTATAATTGTAAGTACTTGTCTTATCCTTAGAGATCGAACTCACCAAGTATTTTGGCAGTATCGCGTGGGATAACATTAATTTGAGTCGCTCTATTTGATATATTGAATACCGCGGTGTCTTACAATTACATCATTTTTAAAGGTTTAAATGTGATTCTTCTTATAAAATATATTGTAAACTGCTCTTAGAGAGTGTTAGCTAGGGGTGTAACGAAGCAGAGCTCTTTTCGAGGTTCAGTTGAAATGAATTGCTCGATAAGTAGATTTAAGTTGACAGTCCCTCCCGCATCCTCTTCCCCTCCTCCACCACTTAAAAATTTGCTTTACTATCTCCCGTCGCCGCAATTGCTCTGCTACTGCCTATTACCTACCTATCGGTGGCTGTTGGGTCACAGTTTTTGGTGATGGTTATTTGATCATTTTGCAGCTTGAAGTTTTGTCGCTTCAGATCCATTTAAGATCGAAAAGAAACTTAAGTTTGCTTGTTTGTTTGTTATGATTGAACGAGTTAGATGTACTTTATTCCGATCTTGTGTGCCCGTAGAGTTTGATACTTGTTTTTTCTTATACTCAACTTAAATCAAACTTGAATTGAATTCCTCTATGCTTAATAAAATCAAAATAAACATTTAATTAGATTAAAAAGTAATGAACTTGGCCTTAATTGAGCTTGTTTCAAAATTAATTTCGATGATAAAGCTTGATTGGTCTCAGATATGAGCGAGCTCAAGACGACTTACAGAAGTTTTTGAAGGTCATTTCTTGGTAAGAAAAATTGTTTTTTAAAAAGAGAAGCTATAATTCAGTAACTTCCTTGCTCTAAAAACAAATGTTAAACTTTGTTTACAGCCACTTATCAGATGTATAATAAGAAAAACAAAACAAAATAAAAGCACTTTTGTACAGAAGGATAATTAATTACTGGATTACCAACTAAAATCCTATTAATTTACACCACATGAAGGCCTTAGAACAAGAAAGACATTGGAGTAAATGGTGGCGTCATCCCGGTGACTCCAAAATTCCTGAAGACAAAAAAATAATTAAAAAAAAAACTAAGTATCAAATATATTTCTTTTCTAGATATTAAGATAAGTTTGGTTTAATTCCCACCAAAAAAAGAGTATATATATATAAGAATTGACCTGGAATCCTCGTGATTCGTGCGAGGAAGACCGCCTCCACCCGTCGACCTCCTCCTCGTCTTACCTGGTCCGCCGCCGCTGCTCCCCTTCACCTCCGCCACAGTCGCCGCCAGGGCGGTGTTCTCGGAGATCGCCTCCAGCGACGGCTTCCACGATTCCGCCCCCGTGTGAGACGCCCTCCGCCGCCTCGAGGACGTGTTCCCCGTCCGCGATTCCGGCGCCGCCTCGCGCGACGGCGACGTCGAAGACAGCGGATCCGGCCGGCCGGATCTCCGGCCCCAAGGTATGAATTCGGGAAGCCTCATACCCTCTTCGATCTCCGGCCCCAAGGTATGAATTAGCGAGAGATTACTTCATCTTGGTTCGCTTCTGTGAAGTAGAAAACTCCATCTTGCTTCACGATTTTTATAGTCATCTCCTCGTCGGTCAGATCACTCCTACAATGACCAATTTACCCCTGCTCGCATAATTTTTTTTTAAAAAATCCAACTAATTCATTATATTTTATGGAACAATAAAATATTAATACATATATATAATAAATATACATCAGCATGATAAATTATATTTATAGTCCGTAGAAATAATCGTTATTTAAAAAAAAAATTAATTAAATTATATGTCGAATTTAAAGATGCTTATTAAATCTAAAGTTTAAAAAGTTAAATAAATTTTTTAATGCATCTAAAATAATACCCAACTTGCCAAGTGGACACAAAGAAAATAGTTGGTAGGTGGCCTTAATTTGCTCCATTTTCACATTTGGCATAAGGGAAATTCAATTGATAAAGCTCTTTGGTAGTGCAATGCTGACATCTCTCACAGGGGTAATATTGTAATTTGCTGTGAATTGAACTGTGTATTATTAACCAAATTGGGATTATATATTGCATTAATTTGAAGACATGACCATAAGTTTCTCATGGGTGTGAGGGAGATATAAACTTCCTTTAGTAGCTCTTTGGTTTCTTATTGGTTGATACCTAAGATTTTTCTTTTTTCTTTAAAGCTATTTTGTTTCTATGCAAGCATATATAAAGACCTAAGGAATGGCAATGACTAAGTTTACTTTTTGCCAATAATGGACATCAATGAGTAGAAAATTTTGAATCACTCCAAAAAGATTCACTTTCTTCTAGAAACCTTGTATTCTACTATACTAGTGAAGTTAGAGTTTTTGACCAAACTACCCCTCAAATTTATTGTCAAATAGGATCTAATTTAGACTAGTCTTAATAAAAACGCTAAAATAACCAGTATTTTATCTCTAAATAAAAATGCTAATCAAGTTTAGCGTTTTATATACATAATTTTTTTAACTTAATCTTTCAGCAGTTAAGAAAAAAAAAGAACTCATTTTTATTAGGGATACAGTAAATTAGTTCTTATTTAGTAATAAGTTTGAGAGATAGTCTATTTTAGTAAAACAATAAAAAAGAGGGCTAGTTTGGTCAAAAACTTGCGTAAGTTAGGCGACTCTCATGTCCTAATCTAGTTTGGATGGATTTCCTCCTAACTTAAAGTTCTATCTCGGCTAAAAGCTTAAGCTAATCGAGAACGATGAAAGAGAAATTTGAATCTCTCCCATAAACATTAAGATTGAGGTCATATTAATTAGAAATTACACCATTGGCTGGAAACTTATAATTAGGAATTTCCTTTTAATATATTATAGATAGTTTTATAGTATGTAAGAAAGAGTGATCTTGTCTTTGAAAATAATTTTATTTTCAAGTCATGGGACTAAAAATTAATTTGTATTTATTGCGAGTTTATTGCCTGAATTAAAAAGGAATTAAACTAATAAATGTGAATAATTCAATAAGTTTTGACACTAATAAATGTGAATATGCTTAGCTCTTCAACAATCTCATATTTAAGTATATACTCTTCTCAAACACTTAATTAACGACACTTTTATTTCTAACTAACCGTTAAAACTCCATCAATTTAACTACCAAGGGACATAATTTTCACACTTATTTGTATATATTTGTTTGAGTTATGGGTATTTCATATCATTTTTCATATTATTAAGTTACTGAAAAAATTAATAAATTTTGTGGAATATATACACAAATATGAAATTTAGAAGGATGCACATGTAAATAAGGAATGTTAGAAGGGTAAAAAGGAATTTAAGTCTATTTTATTGGGATATGCCAATAATTATTATATTAGAATATATAACATACAAATTAATCGTTCTCTAGAGTAATTAATAAGTTAATATGATATCAGAGTCAGAGGTTATGTGTTTAAGTCTTATCATCCCCATCTTTACCTAAAACTATAAAATTTTACTCATTTAAATTAAATTCATTTCTTGGGCTTATCAAAATATCTCAGCCGAAAAATAAGAAGGGTATTAGAATATAAGATTTATTATGAAGCCGGTCAAAATAGACACCATTGATATCATATTTTCAGTGAGACAAATAATGCTACCCGTTGGTTAGCACGTTACAGTAAATATAGAGATTTTATTTTTTATTGGGATGGATCAGGGATGCCTAATTTCTAATTCATTTTAACTAGAGATGTACTTGAGATGAGCCAATCCCGGTGCTATTAGATTATATTTTGATCCACTTTTCAGTAAATAAAGGGGGCAGACTAAATTATTAAAGTCCACTTCATACTTTCATTAAAAAAAAAAAAAGTTGGTAAAGAAAATAAAAAGGCCCACTTTTATTAAGTTCTCTATGCATGCAATCATTCATTGATCCCTTTAATATTTTGTTCTCTTTCCCTCGTGTTCATAAGTTTTGAGTCAAAATATTATTTTCTTGATTCACTGGAAGAAGAAAAGGATCAAGTCGCTTTGCAAGTGGAAACATCAACATCTAGATATAGTGGCTGCATATTTGTTCCTCAAAATTGTAAAAATGTTAATTAGATTATACAATTGGATATCATTTCTTAAAAAAAAAAAACTATTTAAAACATGAATAAATTTATTTATAATCTAAATAAATGTATTTATAATTCGTCTAATGTATATAAATTTGTATATCTTGTGTCCGGTTTAATAAACGGGTCATATTCGTGTTTAGAATTTCTGACCCTTTGAATAAACAAATTATGTACATGCCTGTATTAACTTGTCATAATTGCTACGGGGGAAACATTTCATGCACGCCAACACCTTAATCGGATGCAGATATGCCACCTTCCTTTGAACTTCCACTCCTAACTATCATTTCAGTAAAGAATGCTTGTTCAGTTGCATTGCAGATGTAATTCATGGGTTCATATGTTGATACTGATTGTGCTTATTAAATTTTTAGTTATAAACAAGTTGTTCAGGTTATTATCGTGCTATAAATGAGTTAATTTATCATATACACATCGGCAGGTCGGGTGATAATTATCGTGTCATAAATGAGTTATCACATCATGAGATAATAAACACTAATACAATCTATTTATAATTCAGCTAATGTATATAAATTTGTATATCTTGTGTCACTTGATAGCGCATTTAATAAACGGGTCATATTCGTGTTGTATTAACCTGTCCTAATTGCTACGGGGGCAACATTTCATGCACGCCAACACCTTAATCGAATGCATTCGAATTGATCCAGGTATGCCAGTTTCCATTGAATTTCTACTCCTAACTACCACTTCAGTAAAAATACTTGTTCAGTGACATTGTAGATATAGTTGATATTGATTGTGCCTATTAAATTTTCAGTTATAAACAAGCTGTTCAGGTCATAATTAGATTATCGTGTTATAAACGAGTTAATTTATCATATACAGGCAGGTCGAGTAATAATTATCGTGTCATAAATGAGTTATCATATCATGAGATAATAAACACTAATACACTCTATTTAATGATCAGGTTAAGATAAATTGATCAGTTTATAACCAAATTTGATTAGACTAAATCCAAACTCATTTAAAACTTAGTTCATCATCTTATCTAGTTATTGGGTCGGGTCGCCCAAACGCAATTTCGTTTCTTGATTCGAGAATTTTAGAATCAAAAGAGAATTACTCCTAAGAAATTCTTCAAAGCCGTCGTCTCTCTTTCACCGCATCTGCCTCCCCATCGGTTTCTTCTCTCTGCGAGGTAGGCGTCTCCTCTCACCCTGCTGTTCCAATCTTTGCATCTCTTTGGATTCTTCTTTCTTCGCGCTTTCTTCCCGTTTTTTTTTTCTTGATCGGATTTGATGGAGATTTCGCGATCTTATCGAATCTTTGTACTATCTTTCATTTGTCTCCCTGCCTACCTCAAATTTTGATCCTTTGGATCTATTTGTTGCCTAATTAATTGTAAAAGCCTGTGCTTTAATATGAGAAGTTTAATCTGATTCCGCTTCTTGTGCGGATTCAATGTAATTGTTCCTATTACTAGGGTTATCTTTCTACTTGCGTTCTACCGCATATTGCTCTGAAGCTAAAAGTGGAATTTGATTATTTTTTGTGTGTGTGCAGCTAAAGGCCGACCATTTTAGTCACAGAAGAAAAATGTAAGTTTTATATTCTAAATTTATCTTTGAATTATCAGTATGACTTCTGCCCAAAAGAAGTTCTTCAGACTTGAGCTGGAATTGGTCATTTCTCGTGAATAATTTCTTGTTTGCATAATTGTATGGCCATTGCTAATAGTGATGCTTTCTTGTTTCTAGAAGGTTTAGGGGGATAATTTTCCTATATCCCCATCATTTATTCTCTATTTAATCACCCATAACCGTATGAGTTGTCTTAACTTTCTTGTGTGGATTGAAGATTTTTCTTTTAATCAAACACCCCCCCTTAAGATTTTGCTCCTATACTTTTAAAAATGAAAATGATGCTATTTGACTTTGATTTGATGAGTAAGATGTAAAATAGAACAAATTCTCCATTATTTGAACTTGTTCTGCTCCTTTCGTATCAGCAATAGCTCAATATCAATTATCAACTCTCTTGAAGAGAAGTCAGATTGGGAGAAACATGAGGCATATTCACTAATCTATTTTTTTCTTCAACACAGGGCAGACGAAGAGGTCAGTGATCAGAAGAAGTACTTCGAGGATTCCTCCAAACCTAAATGCATTAGGCCTTTACGTGCATATCAGGTAGCATATTTGCAACTACTACATCCTCCAGTACTTGATTTTTTTTTTTTCAATGCAGTTCACATAATGCATAAGCTCTAAAAGACATCTTGGAATGTGATATCACTGTGGTTCTGCATATTACTTTTGTTTCTTGTTAGTTACTGTAATTCTGATTTGCCGCCATCTTCAACTTTTGAGTTCAATTGTTATTTGATCTAAATAATTTTTGCAAGTACTTTGTGGTTATGTGCAGAGTGTACTCTAAGCAATTAAGTCATATGCTAGTTTTATGTTTTGGTAGTACAATCATCCACATCACCATCATTCAGGGCTTCATTCAACAATATAGGATAGTTAGCACAAAATGCATGAGGTAGTTCTAGAAGAATTGACAATTTTTAGGGAAGTTTTCATGCTAATATTGACCCTCCAAGGAGCACCAATCTTGAACAGAGTAGAATCAGATAAGAGATAGATGGGCATGTCATGAAATCTGTGAACTAGCTGACAGGTAGAGTTGTCAATATTTGTCGTTCTAGTGTTGGCTTGTTGGAATGCATATGAGACACCATGCCCCCATTTTATGCCTTGCTGTCTAGGTCTGACCTACAATTTAATCTAGTAAAATTTTGCTATCAAAGTAGCAACTTTTGGTATGTAGACTTGTGTGTTGGAAACTGCATATTAGATCCTGAGAGAAGAGAGATGTTACTAGCTGTTGAAACATTCAAACCATATGCGTTAGTTCACTGGAACCTTGTTTATCTAATGCCTCCTGTTGTCACAATTGAGAAGTATAGTACACCATGGAAGATATGCTGGCAGATAATGTTGTGACACCTAAGTGCAGCAGAAGGATTATCACACAAGTTCCAATCAGTGAATTATGCTTAATTTGTATATTTCCAGTTTCCATGACTACTGTTGCATGTAGCTTATTGACTCTTACTCCCTTGATGGTTGAAGAGATCATATGGCTTTCAAGACATGCTTGTATTCTTCTCTTTAATGATGAATATTTTGATATGTTATAATCTACTTGCATTTAAACATTCTTGACATGTAGAAGAGAAGTCAGAGATTTCTGTAGTGTACTATTCGAGCCAAAAATTGCTATATCCACTTCTTAAATACACCCTTTTCTGGTCGCGTGGTTTATCTAAATCTTAGAAATGATTGGCTATCAGGTGAACTAATGTTAACCTATTGAGTCCACCAAGTTGTTTTAACTTCAAAATTGATGTTTCTGATTCCATACTAATGTCATATACTCGCAATAGCAGTAAATAATTCTTTTGTTGAAATAGGCATGTGCAGAGAGAATCAAAGGAGATGAATCCGGCCACAAGCACTGTACAGGGCAGTACTTTGATTACTGGTCTTGTGTTGACACTTATGTAAGTATTGTTGGGACATCCTCGTTTAATGCATGTATCAATCTTGATTGCTAAATTTTCTTTACTGGTAATGCAGGTTGCCGATAAGCTTTTTGATAAACTGAAATGAGCTTTTTGGAGTAAATAGCTTCCCTCTCATCTATTATCGTTCATAATTCTTCATAATACGAGATTAAACATGCTGTTTTGCTTTTCACATGCATTTTAACTGCTGCTGGTTGGGCTTCTTTTCAGTGCATGTTGTTACAAGTTTTGCTAGCTCAAATAATAAAAGAACTGGAATTTTTATTATGCCACTCTACTGATAGCTGAGTTATTATTATAAATGATTGAAATGATAGTTGATTAAAGTCTTTTTGAATGCAAGATAATAAGTAGAATTTAATAGTAAATACAAAATATTGGAAAGGAGAGAGAAACTTCAAGCAATTATGATATTTTGAAGAATGCAGTGACAACTATGATATTTTAATAAAATTTTCTGGTGGTAATTATATTAAAATCCATCTTTTGATTTACTAAAAAGGGTTTTGATACTTTTGTGGATAAGACCCCGTCAAACCACTTATTTATTATCATGGGTTTATTGACATTCGCTGGAGAATATAGTTTAATTATTGTGAGATGAGTGAAGAGTCATGTCCGACATTAATTCAAAACTATTAGGTTTGCTCTGATTTGATTTCATCTAAAATAGAATTCGGTCGATTTCATTTGAAAATTAATGGATTTAAAATAAAAATCATCTAATTTGTTGTTCCTAAAAAGGTAGAATTTTTATTTATTGAGAATGTAGAAATTCACTATGTTGCATTTTCCTATTTCATCTTAGGAAAGCTATTAAATCAGACCCTAAGGTTCTCTAAAACTTAGATTATATCACTAATATACCAACAAAATGTTTTGGAAGCTTTAAAAAACAAATTTCCAGGAGAACTAGTTCAGAAAGAAAGATGATTACAGGATGAACTGTTTGCATAGACTTATTATGCTAAATAAAAATCCATGTATACCAACAAGAATAAAACTTATGTACCTACCATGTCAAAAAGATTAAAAAATTTAAGAACTCTTGAAACTAAACTGTTCAGAAACAAAATTGTTAGTACTAGCAGAAGCAGCGGCAGCCGCAGCAAAGACAACCTCATTTTAGGCTATGATCATCGTCCACAGATAACAATCAAAATTGTGGCAATTGCAAGTATTACGAACGATCCAAAGATGTCTGCATTGACAGTGTTAGTCTGAGTCTGATTCTGAGTGCTCACTGAGTTACTCCCAGTTAAAGTCCCCGCAAGTCCTTGGAAGATATCTGACAGGTTGTTTACCATATCCAACACCATTAATTTAATGTTTTCAGTAAGATTGATAAAACCTCTGCATCGAAATGAATCCAGTGAAGTATGAGTTCTAGAGGAAGCCGTAAATTCTTCAGTATCTTCATCTCCTGTGTCCCTTTCACTTGCAATGTTACAAGTTCGAGAGTGAGCCATAGTTTCTTCTGTATCTTCATCTCCAGGGATGCTTTCACTTGCAATCTCACCTGACTCAGAATGGAGCACAGCTACTGCAAGAAAAGATAGTAGGAAACTTATTACTAATTATTCGTACGACGATGGAGAAATAATAAAATGGTGCTTACTGGGTTGATGTTTCTTGCAAAATTCCGAAACTTTTTCATTCTCCTTCACAGCATTCCAAACATTTTGATCTGAAGCAAGTGAAGCAACAACATCCTGCATTCCATGCCAGTAGGGTAGATGAAAAAACATTTTGAATGACCTTCTTTTAGCAGTATAAATAGAATAATTAACGACACAAGTTTTCTAAAGGAAAAGAAAATGAAAGAATAATAAAGTTCTGTTCTTTCTCTCTGGAGAAATCTTCTACTTAACTATAATTATCTTAAGGCTTCTCCTGAATATTTATATGATCCCTACTAAATATTTCAAGTGATTATATCTATGTTGATTAGGCAGAGATCTTAACGCTAGTTATCTCTACATTCTCTTTGTTACGTACAGAAATAGTTTTCTTTTGCCAGAATAACAAGACATTTTACCACAAAAAACTGATTAGAATGCTTTCAAGATCTGTCTTCTTTTCTCTGATTCATCTCTGTTAAAAATGTTCCATGAAACATAGAAAAGAAAGATTTCACAAACATAAAATGCTATAATCAGAAAAGATAAACAAAATGAACAAAGGCATAGCCAGACAATTTTATAGTGCACTTTGGGATGATGTATCACTACTCAGTTAACAGTGTTTTCAGCTGGCAAACAGAAGGGAAGAATGAGACTAGAACCTGAGCATCAGGGTTCTCTCTTAGCAATGTAAATGCCTGGATAATGTGATCTGGAGCTGCATAAACAATTTGTTGGCCTTCAGATATGGAAGCTTCGCTATCCGATGTTTCGAAGTGCTCACAATCTTTAATCTCTATAAGGGAAACCTTTGTGACAGGTGGAGCAAAGTATACCCTGAAAAATACCTCATTAAGACTTCATGGAGTAATATCACCACCATCTAACTTTCTTCTAAGATCCAACATACATCACAACACAATACAATGCTGAAATAGAACAGCACATAAGCATAGAATATCCAACTTCAATAGCAAGGATCATAATACACAAGCACAGGATCATAATATATCTGTGTGGGAAATTTTCTCTTTCAAAAAGTTATGAAAATCTTATAAGACGAATGTTCGACATTGTCAAAGTTATAATATTTATATAATCCAAAATTTATGTTCATATTGAAGCAAATCCATATATATGTGTCAACTTTTTCCCCTGGATATGAGTACAATTGAAATTTCTAAATAAATCCTAAAGATTGAAACCATAATTGTTTAATATGGATGCATATAGATAACAGATATCAGATGTATCTACATTAATTCGTAGCAGATTGAGATAATATACAAGAAATAGATTAGAGGCTCACAGAATATTTAAATATAATAATAAATACCGCATTGCTTCGGAACTAAAATAAAAAATTAATTTAAATATGGAACTTGTATAAAATATCATGAACCTAGACCGCGTTAATAGATTCTTCCATTAAGAAAACCAAAGGAATCTCCTCTCCGACTCCAATGCGCGAACGATTAGACTTAAAAAAGAGGAGCGTGATCAAGAACTCACTTCTCTGCGATATCTTTGAGATCCAAAGTCGCCTCCTTTGCCTCCTCAATCGTCGGCACGGACTCAAAAACTAACCTCTGGGGCGAAGCAATCATCTCTTCGAAGAGATCACTCTCCTCCTCCGACCCGCCGGCGAGCTCCCACTCATCGATCACCGGGGCCTCTACCTTCTCGCTCGCCGCCAGGGGAGCAAACCGGGCGGATATGGCGTCGGCCGATCGGTAACCGGCGATCATGGTTCGGATAACTCTTCTCCCTCCCATTACCTCTCTCTCCTTCTCCCTCTCTAAAACCCTAGATTGAAACTACCTCGGAAGGGCGAAGGGCAGAACTCAGAAGGGACGGGGCACCGATGGTCTTATAAAACATCAACCGACACGACTAGGATGAGGACACGTGTTCATAGTCGCCACTTGTGCGGCCCTGGCGGCTCGAAACTATCACCCGTATATGGACTCTGTATCGGATCGGATAAATATCAAAATCAATCACACTTTAGTTAGATAAATTCTCGGATAAGTTTCCATTTGAATCTTTTTATCTGATACGTTATTCCGTTGCGAAAGTTATTCCATAAGAATAGTTCTCACTTCCTCTTAATTGAGAATCTCGTTGGGGTTATCAGAAGGAACCTCAGCAAAAAGTTTTCCATTTATTTATTCGTATTTATTCTTTGATTATATTCTTAACAAGTTTGTTTACATGAAGCAAACGATGACATATATAACCTGGGACAAAAATCTAATTATATAATATTTTACTATGAATAATCTATTATATTAAGGCAAACGTTTTAATACCCCTTTAAAAATTATAATCTTATTCTAACGGCTATAATAGCTGAGTTATATTTGATTACATAAAAAAAAAGGGGTATATTAGTCAAGAAGATTTGATTATATGCGCCTTACTTTCGAATTACATATTATTTTCTTTCATTCCTCTTTTAGAAATAATTATACCTTAATTATAAGAAATATTATTTAATATTAAATAATTTAGATTTGATTCTTTGGAGTCAAAGAGATAAAATTTAATTAAACTTTAATCGAGTTAATTATAAAAAGATATCAATACCCTTATTGTGATATATATACATGTTAAAGATATATGTCTTTTACTTAATAATTTATTAATATAATTGTCAAAAAATAATGTGCAAGGTAATATGTTTAAAAAATAATAATTATCTATTTAACCGGTAATATCTTTTAAAGTTTTTGCATTCTTTTTATACCCTTGAGGATTTTAACAATTAGACTTTTATTAAACTGATAGATAAACAATTAACTCTACAGTATGAAAGAAGTGCTCTTATATTAATTCACTGTTTGCTCTGAAAGTTTGATTAGGTAACGAGAGTTTTTTATTTTATATTCTAACATTAAGTGAGTTAAAGTAGTATCGAGCTAGCCCGGACTATAATTCTTCGACACAATATTTTGTATTTGTTTTTAGAAAAGTGATATATCTGTTACCTAGATTTTAGCTAAGAAATACTCATTCAACATGTCTCTTTAACCATATAAGCATAATCTCATAGATTGGTGAGGGATAGCAAGGTTGCACTATTAGATGCGTAACAATATATCAATTTCAGACATCTGACGATTCTAGTTGCATCCGCTCAAATTTTCGAGCATGATTAAAGATGTTTTATGCATGTGATCAATTTGGCCATCAAGCATTCATCGACACACCTGGATTGACTCGCACAAGCTATCTTCACCAAATCTGAGGTCGAATTCCACTGGCGATGAGATTTAAACCTAGGGAGTTCCTGCCTCCATCCTTTGCCAATTGCCACTAGGCTACCACCTAGGTGGAAAATTTATTATGAAGTAACCCTCTACTTTCTAGAGAGTTGAAAATGTGGATTCTTGTGAGGTTTTAGCAATCATCTTACTATCTGGGCATTTGGTACAACAAAACTGGATTCATATGAAGTAACCCTCTACTTTCCAACTTTTCTCTCATCTTTTCTTCCAACTTTATTCACAAGTTCCTTGTTGCAAGTTACAATTCTCATTCTATTACTTTCTCACCACTAATTGTTCCTCTTTTGCCTGTATATAATACTTGCATTTTCTTATTGATGTACTTGAAGTACAGATCTGAGATGCATCTTAATGTTATCGCTAGTCAATGGAACAGGTTATTCTCTCTTCTCCAATGCTCTTCACTTCATGGATTGTATGGAGTTGAGAACCAATTTTTTCTTGGATCACTAGCTAAACCTGATGTAGTACTTTACATTGTTTTAAAGAATGAATTCATGTTCTAATGTTGGTTTTATATTCTTTCATGGCATTCTCTTTAACTTTCTTATAGGTAACAAGTGACAGAAGACTAGTAGAGTTGTGTTTCAGCAGCATAGCAGGATTAGATCAGTTTATTGTTTTAATAAAGTGTCGTAAATATAAACCTGTAACCTCAGGAATCTATGGCTGCAAGAGCTAGGTATCGATGCTCGTGTAGTACTAAATTTAGAAGATAATATTTGTTCTCTAAGCTTTGTGAGGAATCATGTCTTGAATTCAATAGACATGCGAAGCAAATCTCTGAATTAGTTTGCTGAACTAACATCATATTTCAGATCCACAATTGGAGAAGAAGGACAGCTCAAATTCACTGGCTTTTGCTATTCAGTGATTCAGAAGAAGATTTGAATATGTAAGTTAGATAATTTAAGTTGCACGGGGCGACATATACAATCCCCGCATGTGAAGAAGTTTCCATATAATGAAATTTATCATAATGCCAACCAAGAGTGAAAAAAAAAATAATTTAAATTTGCAGATGTGGAGATGAGTTAAATATTGGTGATGCTGAATATCGCGTATGCTTATGTAGTCATTAGGGGGGACACCATTGAGATGCAATTCAAGATAGACAAATAATTTAACATAGTTTCAGAATTCTCCGGTACGAAGAAATTTCTTTCTTTTTTCCCTGTAGACAGAAAATGTAATGAAATCAGTTGATGCGATGAATTGTCCTCTCTTTTCTGATGCTTTCTTCAACGTCTACATGAAGTGAGATCAAAGTTTTCACAATTGCTAACCCTATTATAGAAAATCAACTTGGTACACTAAACCTTGTTTGCTATACAAAAGTGCATTCTTACTATAAGTTATATGTGTCCCTGAATCAGATCTCAAGAATAAGATTCTATGATCTCATTGATTTGGTTATGCTAAGTGTAGCATAATGCTAACATTTTATATAGTTATTAGCAGTTGTCACCTGATTAGATCAGTGTATCATAAGCAGTGCCAACATATGAATGCTTACAAGTGAGCAACATAAGGAATCTTTGGCTGCAGAACTGCAAGTTGTTGCCTTTTTTTTACCGAAAACATGCTTCCTATGAATAATACTAAAGTTGGCCTTCCAAATTCGCTATGAGATTTGGTGAGGTAGCAATGCATTGATCTGTCCTTTGAGATCCATGCAGAACCAAAGACATTTTCAAATTTAGTATGTTAATGGATACTATCTTTCAGATCAAAACATAGAACATATAACTAATATTTACTGGTTTGTTTACTCACTTTGTTCAGAAGAACAGATAATTTGATCAAATATTTGGATAATTCAATCACACGAGGGGTTGATTGTCATGATGTCCTTGTCGACAAACACCAGACTTCACATGTGAAGAAGCTTCGGATGCATGAAATTAGTCGTTATGCCAACCAAAGATGAACTTATTTTAGATTTGCAGACATAGTGATGAGTTTTATATCAGCCATGCATGTGCTTAGTCATTGAAGGCCTTTGTCTCCTGTCCGAAGGGAGACATCGATGAGATGCTCTCCTGAAAAATAATGGATAAATCACTTGAATATGATACTAGGAAAAGATTTGAGCAAACTGTAGAAGAAATCAAATCATACATCAAGACTTAAGATTCTTCTCAATTAATAGGAGCTACTGACGAGTCTCTGGGAGAAAATTTGTTCAAGATAGAAAGACTGATAAAAAATATAGAAAGGATGTCCTGTTTCTTTTTCTTCTTCTTTTTTCTTTTGGGCTGGGAGGATCGTCTGGCAAATGAAATAAGAAATTATCTAAGGAGTCAGTCATTTGACTAGATCTTTGTGTAAAGTTTCCACTGATTGAGATCTGCAACATGGACAAAGAAGTCAATATCACAAGATCTGTTGCTATATGCCAACTAAGGTAGATTATTTATATGCACAAGTGGCATACATTTTGTAACATTCATCTTGAGCAGCTGAGATAATTGATACCAAAAAACATAATCTGATTTAAGTACTACTTACTCACATGATAAAAAAATTCCAGTAAAATTGGATAGTTAAAATCTTGACATAATCTTCAGCTGTTAGTAATTTTCCAAATTTCCTTGTATCTATTTACAAAAGTTTAACCTTGACAGCATTTGCATTTGGAGTACTTGAATCCATTTTAGCTCTATCTGTGCCAGAGTTTCACATTCCCAGACATTTCCCTTGCTTAAAATGCTCCTCTACTATTGTGATGGACAAGAGGTCCTGCTACTAACTCCAAGAGAAATTAATTGTTAATTCTTGTCATTAAGTTGAGAAACAGGTGTCACTTAATTAATTCCTCTTAATTATCAATAGGAAACAAGAGACAAGTCTGAGCACTACCACAGACCCACATTTGAAACTGTTCCCTCTCTTCAACTAATTAAATCATGGAATCCTTAAAGAACTTATCAAATTTTACAGGAAATCTCAATGAGGCATCTCTATAAAAGGCCACATCTCTCCCTCTCTTTCTTTTCATATCATCAAGTTCCATTTATAGCTCCAAAGCAAACCTTCTACCTCTCTTTGTAGTCTTCTTCTCTCAAAAGTTGGAAGACTTTTATATATATCTATCAAGCCATGGCTCATTTGCTTCTAGTTTGCTTGGTTGCTGCTAATCTTTTCGCAACTCTTGCAATGGCACGGCAATTTCCTGCCATTGTTCGAACCACTGCAATCCAGCTTGATAGACCAACTGTGGCTAATCCACCTTCTTCTTCTGGTTTGCATTCAACTGCTATGGAGTTGAGACTCGCAGGCTCACCGCATAGCTCTCGACATGCAAGGCAGCGACCATTTGACAAGACTCTTGCTGGAGGAAAGATCATACTTGGTGGACTGGCAGCTGCTATATTTGCTGCTGTATTCTGCTACATTCGCATCACTAAGCGCAGAAGTGTGGAGCAAAAATCTTAAACTTATAAAATTTTCTACTATTTTTTTCCTTCTTTTTTATGCAGATATTATGTTAAACAAATCATACACCTCTTTTGGGTGTCAAAGAAATAGTTAATTGTGACTAAATAAAGATTTTTCTTATCAAATTCTGTTGTGTACTCTCTGAAGTTCTCTCATATCTGAAAACAGTTTATCACTCTGAAAAGCATCAATCCACAACTAGTAGCTCTTATCACCATGAGTAGGATTTGTAATTTAACTCAAAAGAAGTATATGCATAGATCATATTTACTGATATCTCAAGACAAATCCAGTCAATTTCAGTATCTTTCATAGCATCTAGCATTTGAATGGACTATAAATTTGTCTTTGTCATCCTATTGGAATCCACCACTACCTAATAGGGCCTTTCTGTACTCTATTAGTGCAAGACACTGAACTTCTGAACTGATAGCAACTTAACTGAGATAACCATGTACTAGTTCTTCATCCTTATATAAAGAATATTAGGTGACATGTTTCTATACCATCCAACCTCATTAGGGTCAATTGCTCTTTTTCATGACTTGCTTCTCTTGGTGGTTGCTGATCTCTTGGTCACTCCTTCATTGGCATGACAAATTTCACAAGTAGAGCAAGCCAATTCAGTTGAGCTTGTCATGGGCAACTCATTTTCATCTAGTCTGGAGCACCGCAATGAAATCGTGATTCTTTCGATGAGTCAATTGCCGCAGGAGCAGTGATTCTAAGAGGGTTTGCTACTGCTGTTATTGCTGCAGTTTTTTGCTACATTCGCGTCACTAAGCAAAAAGTTGAAGAGCAAGCATACAAATCAATATTAAGTGAAATAAAGAAAAATAAAATGTACTTATAGAAAATGAATAGATTATAATCATGTAAAAGAAATAATGTTTGAATGTAGAGTGTAAGATGGTTTCATCATTGATCAATAAATTTGATTGTAGTTCTTTGTTACTGCATCTTTTCCTTACTCTAAACATTTCTTCTTTTCATCTACTTTTTGCACTTCTTCCATCTCAGGAAAAAGAAAGATTACTTCAACTGTGGATGCTGACATGATTCAAAGTTCTTGCTGACTTAGTGACTACTCAAACAATGAAAATGGGCAGTTACACAAATTAGCCATGAAAGTTTCAGGAGTAAATATTTGTTATAGGTTACTGTGATCTTGCAATTAGACAAATTAGCCATCTACCCATCACATACTTTGCTCAGATTGGTACTTTTGTTCTGTCTTAAAGTAGACATACAGGAATCAAGGTGGAAGTAGTATCTCACAAACGAGAGATTAAGAAAAGGATAGATTTCTTTCTCTCATGCCAAGAAGTCAAGCTGGCATTCAAGAGGAAAGCAAAGCAGGAATCATCCAACATTGCAGCATTTGATGATTATGCAATGGCTCCAATGCATCTTGAGGCATGTAACTTTGGAACTAATTTGGAACAACATTTGGTTGAAGTAACGACTGTTAAATATAAAACATAAAAATTACTATTTTCTAACAGTTTAAACTATTAGAGCAGTTGGTGATTTGACATGGTATCAAAACACAAGTCCAAATAAAATATAAAATTTTCACCCATTTAAATTAAGTATATTTTTTTTGTCAAAACGTTACAACCCAGAGAATATAAATATAAAAATTACTATTTCCTTAACAATTAGCTTGAAGAAGTTGGTGAGTTAACACCACCAAGGCAACAACTCAAACTCAGTTCCATGGCATGTCTGGATAACATGTATGCAGCTTGTTCACACTCTTTTATGATGGCATGGTCCTAATTCAAGAAAACTTTGGGTTGGAGGCCAATTGTTTTGACATGAAGAGAAAGCTATCAAGAGAGAAAAATAAGGGATAAGTAGTGTAACATGATAAATTTTAGACCCTATATAGATCATTTTACTTTTATTTAAGAAGAAAGAGAAAAGAAAAGGTGAAGGTAAAATAATTATTTGATATTTTTCATCAACGCACTTACTGAAATTATCCCTATAAAATATAGCAAGAAAACATGGTCCTGATGGATTTGAAGGTTGCAAATATCATAGGCGACTTTATCACGATCTAGTAGTTAAAGACAACCTAAGAATCCCTAAGGGCGTGAGAAGCAACAATCACTGATAAATGTCGTTGAAAGTACGGGTGTAAAGGAGCTAAGCTTGAGCGAGCTGGACCCAGCTCAGCTCAGCTCAACAGCATTTTACCCTGGCTCGGCTTGGCTCGATAGCTCGATTCGAGCTTGAGAAACTCAGCTCAGCTTGACCTAAGCCCAACTCGACGAGCCTTGAGCTCGGCTAGCCAGCTCGTGAGCCGAATGGGCGGGGTATATTTATCATGGGCTTTGTAGTTAAGTATGAGGAAAAAACTAAATTTTAAAAAATTTAAATTGAAGCTTGCAACAAACTTATAATCATAAATAAATAATAAATCAAAAGCACTAATAACTTACCAGCAAGTAACAAGTAAAAAATACTCCTACAAAGATTACAAAGATAAAGTTGCGGTGGTCCAATGGAGAAGATGAGTTACAGTGATCCGATGGAGAATACTTGTCTTTTGGCCGTCACGCCTTCGCGGCGATGATCGCCGTCGATGCCTCGATGGTGAAGAAGGCGAAAAGTCACCTTTGGTGACTAGAGAAGATGGTGGAGAAGAGGTAGTGACCGGAGAAGATGGTGGAAAAGAGGGTTTGGGTGAATGGGTGGTGCGGTAGAATAAAAAATCTAGAGAGAAAGCTAGGGCTTTCTCCCTATTTATACATATCCTATCAACCGTTGGATCTAAGATCCAACAGTTATAAATCATATATATATATATAATCGAGTCTAATCGAGCCGAGCTTGAACAAACAAGTTCGAGCCTGATTTTTAGGCTCAACTCGGCTCATTTAGAGCTCGAGCCGAGTTCGAGCCGGACTCTTATCGAGCTGAGCCTGCAAACCTCACGAGCCCACGGGCTTTTTTGACAGGCCTAGTTGAAAGGCCCTGTAGACTTACAACAAATCTACAACAAAGTAGGAAAAAAAACACTAAAGCCTAAAGACAGAATGGACCACCTCTCACCGGAGAAGCAGGCATGGAGAGGGAGGAGTACATACACGGCCTGAGGTGGGGTCGGCTCCCTCACTCGCCTTCCCCTATCCACACCTCGCTTACAGTGAGATTAGATCACCTGAAATACACACATACCACACTTTCATAATACAAAATTCGAATACCGTCGTACAAAGACTATATGCTGGAGTGAGATGGTATGCTGAGATTCCAATCTTCTCTTGAGATGAATACAATTCTCATGATCGCCCTCTCTTCTTGATCTCTTTGATATCTTCTAGTTGTGGACTTCTTTCACTTTGAGGACACATTAATTCTTCACTGATGATGCATATTGTATGTGATAAAAAAGAACTGGCCATGGTTGCCTAGATTTGGCTAAGTTCTTCATATTGGCCATTTCAATTTGTTCTTCTTTGCCTTTTGGCCAAATTCACTGCATTCGTATTAAGTGAATTAGCTAACCCTACTTGCCAACCAGGTCAAAAGTCTATGCATGAAAAGTTGATTTAATGGGGGGCAAGCTCACATATAGATAGCATCTGTCCTGCAATAAATGCAGAGTTTCAGTACATTTTCTTGCCTTGGATACTCTGCTCTAGGAAACCACAACCCTTGGCAGCAATCTCTATCTTAGACAATCAACAGCATATATTCCCCATCCTAGGTTGTATTATTTGCAAGTCTTATAACAAACAAGAAGTAGGCATGAAACTACTGTAAAGCCTGCACCAGCTTCCAGAGGCCCATAGAAATAGCAAAGTGGTCAGTATACCAAGAGTAGTTATGCCTAATTGCCTATTTTATGATCCCTAGTCCTTTTTAAACAAATTATTACCCATGGTTGTACTTTTATCATAAAATATCACATTGATACTGTATAAAAACAAACAATGCCTTTTTACAACTTAATTACATGTAATTAAATTGCAAAAAGCCCCAAACCCACAAGGTTGTTTTACAAATACAAACTTATAAACACTGACATGTTAGTATTTTATTTCCCAATGGAACATTCTAATGTAGGAGATACCATCTCATCACCGGCCAAGCCATGTTCATGTGAAAGGTGCTGTAGGCTTGTAGTTTCTCCTCTTACAAATGCTAAAGATTGGCACACGATTCAACTCAAAACTGAGATTGGTTTAATTTACTGACAGCAGCATCTTAAACACAACTTTAGGCAATGGACTGGAAAGGCCAAGGGGGGGAGGGGGGGAGGGGGGATAGAAGGCAACCAAACTATGATTCGAATGCACATTTTAATTCCAAATTCCCATTTACAGCATAAAGTTTCAGGCAGAGAAAGGAAGACAGGTGGAAGGAAAACTGGCTCAGAGTAGTTTGGATTCTACTCTGATCTCTGCAACTGTAGACCTTCCTCTCTGCCAAGGAGCCCTGCAAAAGATACCAGAGCACTTGGTCAGCTAGCAGAAATAGGCTTGAAGAACCACTCAATTAATTGTTGAGGCAAACAGAGGAAGAACCCAAAAATAGAGAGATGGATAACTGTGCAACAGAAGAAAGGGTGGCTTGGGGACTAAGAGAAAAAGTTGCAGAAAGATTGCATATAGAGAATGGCATCTATTGTTGGAAAATATGGTGAAGTTATACTAATCTATAGTTGGAAAGTATTAATCATAACATCAAACAAGGCAGTGGATAATCACAGTCATAATACATCAAGAAAGTAATGATGATCTTACCTTCGATTGGAAAAATTCTTCCCCTTACTCACAGATGAAATCATCAGAAACCAAACAAATTGAAAGAAAAACTAGTTGGAGGAGGTGACAAAAGTGTAAAAAAGAAGGCTTCAAGCTCATTAATTGCATGCAAGAAAGGCCAACTAATTGAAAGCCGAAAGCAACAGGAGGGGAAGAGAAACACCATAGAACACACAAATCCTATCCAAAATTAACCAACTTTATCACTTTTGATCAATAGAAAGAGAATAGAAACAGACCAGCATTAAATGCCCTTCTCCAATCGTAAATAACCAAATGAAGTTAAAATCGAAACAGAACAAAAGAACCCTTCTACAGAACACACAAATCCAATCCAAAAGCAACCAAAGGTACCATCTTTAATCTAAAACCCGACAAGAACAAAAGAAGCCCGTCTATCAAGATCGAAACTTTACACGACATCCTCACCTTCTCCCGGGAACAAAACGGCCTTCTCCCCCTCCGGCTGGCAATCCGGCGGCTCCTCGAAAACCGAGCGAGATAGCCTCTTATGCGCGAGCCCAATATCAAACAGGATAACACCAGAGCTGGGATCCGCTACAAGGATCCCCTTAACGGGAAGCCACACGAAGAGTTCCTCCTGCGACAGCCCCTCCACGCCACGCAGCTCGCCAAAGCTAAGGTTTCCGCGCACCACCTGGTCGAAGAGGGCGAGGTCCCCGTCGTACTTGGCGTAGCAGGGGCGATCGAGGCGGACGTCGAGGAGGCCCGTGTCCTGGTCCAGCGCGAAGGACTCGACCGCCTTGGGAAGGAGCCCACCGGGGAGGCCATGCGCTCGGAGGAGGTCATGGATCGAGCCAACGGCGGTGGCGCCGGCGAGGGGGGAGATGAGGCCAAGAAGGGCTACAAGTGAGAAGAGAGGAGGAAGGAAAGGGAAAGGTGAGACCTTTCCCATCGGAAAGAGATGGGATTGGTGGATTTTAGGAGGAATAGAGAGTAAAATAGAGATTCTTAAGCGGGGATCGAGGAGTCTCTACGAGAGGAGAGAGGAGAGAGGAGAGAGGAGATGGAAGAGGGAATAAAAATTTAGGGTTTGCGAAGTTGGTCGATGAGAAGGAAATGGCTAAAATATTCATGTGAGTGGGAGCCACCAAGTTGATGACGGATAGCAAAGGGGGAGAGGAGTTTTGAATTGGGACGGGGAAGGTATTGCCTGAGACCGGTGAAATGACCTAAATACCCTTCTTCACTTTTTTTTTTCATTTTACATCCTACATTATGTTTTTATTTCATTTCACTATTTTCAATTTGATCCTTATAGTTTTTAGAATAGATTTTCCAGAGAACACTTTAGAGAGAGAAACAAAAAGGTAGAATTAAAAACAGGAAAAGTTAGGGTTTTTTTTACAGAAATATTTTTTCAAATCTAACTAGCGCATTAAAACTCCACGACTGTAGGGCGTACATGCAAATAAGAAACTTGGGAGGGGCTTACATTATAAAACCCCCCCCCCCCCTCCCCCAAAAAGTTACGAATATTGAGCGAGGGTATTATGGTCAATTCATGCGTGAAATTTAATTCTGGGCCCCACTTGTGGCTTAACAAATGGCGTTTTTTGTTTATTTATTTTATTTACTTTTATATTTATTCCCTTTTTCTTAGGTTGCCTTCTATTTTGGCAGGTTTGGCGTTTGATTCATGTAGAAGGGGTGGAAGAGGAATCGTGTCAGCTAAAGTCTACAGTGGCAGTGCAGCAGAATGGAAGAAGAAATTACAAAGCTTTATAAGCTTTTGATGCAAATTGCAAAGAAGAAGAGGCATCTCAAACTCTTTGAGTTTAATTTCTTTTTTTTTTAATTCTTAATATCAAAAGAGATCTATTTTATTCTATCTGTCAGTAAAATATTGATAAGATAGAGATACCAACAAATTCAGTATTTATATCTGTAAGTTACCGAAATAAAATTTTATTAGCAATTTATTTATTTTTTAAATTATATGAATTACTAATAGATACGCGAAAGAAAATTTAATATTTATTTGATTTTGATCCTTGTGGAAGACTCTATATTAGATCAGTACGCTGATACCTATAAATAGTGTGTCTCATATATAAAAAGAGAAAAACTGAACTTGTTAGTTTTTTCTCTTCCTAGATAAAACACAGATAAATTTAGTATTTTTACTAACAGCTATAGTAAAATATACCCATTTTAGTATTGAATTTGAGGATCGATTTATTTCGATAAAAAAAAATTTAGAAGAAAATTAGTTTGATAAAAAAACTCTCTCAACTCTCTCAATGGGTGGAACCCTCAATTGAACCCCAGCATCACTCATTTATCATTTCACTTCACAAGACTATTGTCTATTGAGACTTTATTTGTAATTTATGAAAACTACTATGTAATAACAATAATTGCACATCAAACAATATACCCAGATAATTAAGTAGCAAACTTATTTGCTAAGGCTCCATTGAGTTTTTAGACCCCACTAAATTGGGTTCCAGAACTCCTAATTTGGTTCAGTAACTAAACATATTTTTTTTCTTTTTTATATCTAATCAAGTTCATTCTGAAAAAAAAAAAAAATATTAAGAAATGAGACCGACCGGTTAAGTTCGGAGCTTAATCTCAAACCAAACAAGACCTAAATATATAGATTCTAGTCAATATTGAATCTACGAGCAAAGAGATAATATAATGTTTTAGAGCTACAACTAAAAATAAAACTCTTATTAAAGAAAAAAAAATGTTGTTAAGAGCCAAGGAATAAGTAATTGGCAATCTTTGCAAAGTAATTATGTGAAGACAAAGTATGCTCCACTTGTGGTTGGTATATAATAATGGTGGTTACCACCTTGAATGCTCCTTTAAACAAAGGCCTGCCCTAATTATCTTACTGCGAAAGTTGTCCCCAATGCACTTGAGATCTTTAATTGATCCTGTCTGTCTGAAAGATTTACCACCAATTTTACATAAATGGTTCTACAGCATGCTTTATACTTTTCTTCATAATAAACTTTGTTTTACTTTTATCAATACCCATAAATGAGTATTTATCATTCTACATCATAATTTTATTTTATTATTTTAAAAATATTATGTAAGAATAAATTTGTAGTTGAGGGTTAGGGTTGATAATTTTGTAATGTTTATATATTAATTACCAACGATGGCCGTGCCCCAGTCACGGGCCATGTCGCCCACCGATCTAGATCCGCAATTTAAGTTTTAACCGATCTCTCTCTCTCAATTTCTCTCTCACTCTCTCTCGGTCTCTCCTTCTTCCTCGGGCTAGGGCACCCGACGGCAACGGCGATTAGCGACAGCGATGGCGACGACGATCGGCAACGGGTAGCTCGACAACGAGATCGACGGCGAGGGCGCAACTATTAGGAGGGGTGCCCCTCGTTCCATGTGCCGGTACACTGCCGGCACGGCCATCCATGTTAATTACTATCATTTTCATACTACTCTCAAATTATTATTGATAACTAAACATCAAAGTAGTAAACAAAACCCAAGTTGCTATCATATTACTCTAATATAATCTTCTGGATGTAAGAACTGGTTGTTGTTTAGTTAGAAAGCCAAATTACTTTGGAAAAAGAAAACATTTAAGCCTCGAGAAATGTGAGATGCTAACCAACAAAAAAAAAATCTTTATATTTCTTCTTAGGTTCCACATCTTATGTGGCACAAAATAAATAAATAAAAGTATATAAAATCTCATGTGGTAATTAAAAATTATCCTTTTTTTATGCTCCCAATTTCTCTAATGATACGCCTCAAACATCAATCATTGAGTCCTCTAATTTATTTAATGCATTCACGAGCTAAGCATGTCATAGTTATTGTTTTGGGGAGTGAAAGAGAGGCCGGATCTTTTACAACCCCAGGTTGTAGGAAATTTGGTGCCTTGAGTATGTGTCAAAAATATTAACTTATAATTAGGAAGGAAAAACCCTAAATGCTATCTAATTCGTTATGAATTTGATTATCAAAGAAATTGCCTATGATTTATTTTAATTTTCTTCTCTAAAGTTCTTGAAAATTGATATGGTTCAGCCCGATCTAGTCACTCATTGGGGGACATTAGATTCACTAAGTCGAACCTAATAATCATATGAAATTTTTATTGTACTACTCGTAGTCTTAGGCTAATGCATTCAAACGTCTAAAAAGAGTTGTTCAAATGCCTTCCACTTTCTTGTGGAATAAATGGTATGGGGCTGGAGTATTCGAAAGCTAGGAAGAGTCATTTGAAGGGTCTCACATCGCTTGAATCAAGAGTGCAAAATTAAAGTTTGGACAAATTGGTAAAATGCCCCATGGGGTTGTTTGAACGATCGACATCGAGGTCATTTCGTGTTAGGGTTAATTTGAATGTTTTTAAATTTCTGACTAATTTTTAAAAATATGGAAGGCAACTAGTTTGAGATTATTGAAGATTATTATACCTTTCTACCTTCATCCAGCTCTAATCTCCTTCTCTACTCTCTCAATCTTCTTTCTTTCTCATTCTCTCAAGATAGGTTGTCATTCTCTTTAAGGTCATCATCCTCCCTCCCTCCTTGATTGTCGTACTTTCTTAAACCTAGAGAGTCGCCTTCTCCTCTCGCATTTTCCCCTCTCATTTTCAAATCCACAATTTCCACTATCATTTGTGCTATCCTTCCATTCGTTGCCACTATCACCTTCACTATCTATCCACCAATATAACTCATCCTAATCAAGAGACATAATAAGAATTTTAAGTTGTTTTAGACCAAGTATGTTTAAGCATATTTTTCGAGGAAAATTAAGAATATATTAGAAATGTCTTGAAATGTGAGTATCATTTTAATTTTAATGAAATGAAAAAGTGAAAAATATTTATTTTCTTATAAAAATTTAGTGTGTGGCATACAAATAATAGCAAAATAATATTATTTAATTTATAAATATAAATATAAGTTATTTAAAATTATAATTTTGAGAAATTTAAATTTAGACTTTTTTTTTGTCTATCTCCTCTGTCATCTTTAAACCTAGCTAAAAATAATAGTGCTCAGTTATCCAAAGCGGCTAGGAGTGCCTAACCAAGTTTAAAGACTAGCCTTTAAGCTCAAAACCAAATGCCATCTTAGGTACTTAAATTTTCCAATAACTTATGATACTATAAAGTTTTCCTTATGGATGACTAGGAAAATATTAAAAAAGAGAGAAAAAAATTATAATTCATTTATGGTAGTTTGGCTCAATTTTAATTTGGATATTGGAGCTAATGAATTATCATTAGTTCTGGATGAAAAATCTAATAGTTAGCAAATTCATTTAGACCAGATAGATAGATAGTAATTTAGCCAAAGAAAAGAAAAAGGAAGAACTGGTAAGTTAACTATGAAAGTACCACAATCATTTACCATAAAGAACCTAATCAGTACCACCTTTAAATAATGTGGGATCTTTGATCCTGTGGGAGAAGGTTTAAATTGTTAGAAAGTAAAAGCTGGAGGAGCCTCGCACTAGCTGTGGAAAGGGAAAGGAAAGAGGGTAAGTTGCAGTGGACCAATTTATATTTGCTTGGTTGCCAACCAAGATGGTACATCTCGTGCACTTGTCTCCCGATATCCCCTCATTATTTGTACGCATGAATGCGTGCTCTGCTGCACATTTACATTCCACAGAGTTAACGATATATATATATATATATAGAGAGAGAGAGAGAGAGAGAGAGAGAGATTAATTTCCATCCATTTTCAAAACAGGAAACAGAGGAAACAGAGGAAACAGAGCAAGAACAAGTGGGAGACAAGATAGGATGAAGAAGATAGACCCAACAGTGTCGGGCATGCAGCAGGCTTAGCTAAGTCTAGGTTTGGTTTGAGCAATCTTGATCATATTGTAAGAGTATTCAGTCAACCATTGGGTCTGAGATTTGGACAGATAGGCCCAGAATCCACTCCAATTAGGGCTTTGGGCTTTCCCTCTTCGCTCTCATTCTGGGCTACGCCGGGTGTGCCGTTTGTCTTTAGTAGACACATTCATAATAATATTGCTTTAGCTCAGGAATTAGCTTATTTTTTACTGCACTTGAGGTTCAAGGATAATATTATTACGATCAAAGTTGACATCAATTAAATTTGGGCAATGGTTAATATGAGTTTCTAAAACCTTTTGTAGACTAGATTTTTAGTTGCATCTCCTCCCCCTCCTTTGCTATTTTGACCAATGATTATCCTTCTAACTGCTTTCCTCTTATCTATTCTTGCTTCTAAATTTTTTTACCTCCTCCTATGAAGGAAGCTAGTTTGAAAAAATGACATCCAACCTTTTAAATTTAGAGATGAGTGCTAGTTAGTCACTTTATGGATATGGATGACTTATTAATCCATATAAAATATAGTAACACTTGTTGTTATATTCTCCTGCATATTTTCAATATTTATGAGAGGATAACCAATATGAGAATTAATTTATCAAAATTTGAGTTCTTTTATGCCTTTGTGCTCTCCATTATGCGGAGAATAAATCTTTTTTGCATCCTTCGTATGGCTGGAGGTACCTTTTCTTTTAAATACTTAGGAGCTAAAATCTCATCGAGGAGAGTGCTCATTCAAGAATATATAGAATTCCTAGTTAGAGTTGAATCTAACTTAGCAGATTGAAAATGCATCTTATTGTCTAAGTTGCGCGCACGACATTCATTAACTTAGTACTTAACTCTATATTAGTTTATTTTCTTAGAAGCTTCTCACTGTGTGATAGATTGGGTAGCCAAGCTATTTCAAAAATTTCTCTAGGACAAATTTAATAATTCTCCAAAGCTAAATCTTGTTGGTCGAAAGAAAATAACCTAAGTCTAAAAATATGGTCCGGCAATTTATGACTTGCGTAATGTTCAACTATTCCTAGTGGCTAAAAAAGTTCTAAATGTATTGAAAAAAGTTTTCTTTTCATTTGATATAAAGTAAGTTAATGAGTATATATCATTAAGTTTTTTTTTAAAGAAGGTTTGCAAATCGAATTAGTAATTAAGTTAGCATGTGATATAAAATATAATTTTAATAAATAATATTTATAATTTAGAATGAGGTTATTGTGACCGTTCATATATTATTTTGGAATAACGAGTGATATTCTAGAATAAAAAAAAATTATTCTTAAAGTTTTTTCTTTCTAAGTTAGGCTATAATTACACTTTTATCCCTACATAGATAGAAAGTTGGTGTGACCATCCGTTGATAAACATATGCAAGAAATTACCCAAAACGGAAGGCCACGAAGCCGCCAAAACTTCACGCAACCAAGAAGAAGAAATATCTGATATCTCCCCTCACTCCCCTTCTTCCCTCTCTCTCTCTCTCCACTCCCACCACTGGACTACTCCTCACAATCACCATGTTTCTCATCCCCCCTCCTCCTCCTCTTCCATCCTCCTCTCCTCCTTTCCTCTCATCCTCCTCCCATCTCCACCACCATCGCCGTCTCTCTGCTCCGCTCTCCGCCACCACCTCCTCCTCGTCCTCGTCCTCCTCCACTGCCAACGACCTCCTCCTCCCCTCCTCCCTCCGCCGCTACGACTTCGCCCCCCTCCTCTCCTTCCTCTCCTCTCCGTCCGCCGCCGCCGCTCTCTCGCTCACTTCCTCCTCCTCTTCCCCTCCCTCCCGCCTCGACCCCGCCGAGCTCCGCCTCGCCGAGCTCTACCGTGCCGTCCCCGCCCACCATTGGCACGCCCTCCTCACGTGTCTCGCATCCACCCCTTCCTCCCTCACCTCCGCCGCCGCCCTCGTCCCCTGGCTCCACCGCCACCGCCTCTGCTTCTCCCTCGACCTCCTCTTCTCCTCCCTCCTCCACTCCCTTTCCCGCTCCGAACTGCTTCACCACTCCCTATTGTTATCCTCTTGTCCCCCCAATTCCCCCGATAATTCCCCCAATCCTTATTCTTATTCCACTCCTCCTTCCCCGCTCGTCCTCAACTCTCTCCTCTCGGCCGCCGCCTTCGACTCCCGCCCTGCTACCGCCTTCCGCCTCCTCTCCCTCCTCCGCTCCCACGGATACCTCCCCGACATCCCCACCTACTCCCACCTCCTTAATTCCCTCCTCCGCTCCCCCGACCCCCCCGACCCTGCCCTCCTTTCTCGCCTCCTCGCTGACCTCCGCTCCCTCCGCCTCGAGCCCGACGCCCGCCTCTTCTCCGACCTCGTCGCCGCGTTCTCCCGAGCCGGCGACCCCGATACGGCCCTCTCGCTCCTCTCCGACTCCCAGTCCCTCGGCCTCACTCCCCGCTCCTCCGCCGTCGTCGCGCTCCTCTCCGCCCTCGGCGCTGCCTCCCGCGTCCAGGAGGCCGAAGCCGTCTTTCTCGAATTTTACCACGCTGGGGAAATCCGCCCCCGGACCCGCTCCTACAATGCCCTTCTCAAAGGGTACGTCAAGATTGGGTCTTTGAAGGATGCGGAGCATGTGCTCGACGAAATGTCGCTCTGGGGCGTTAACCCGGATGAAGCCACTTATAGCTTGCTGATCGACGCGTACACCAATGCTGGACGGTGGGAGAGTGCGCGCATACTTATAAAGGAGATGGAGGCGAATGACGTCCGTCCTAACTCGTATGTCTTTAGCCGCATCCTCACCAGCTTTCGCGACAAGGG
The DNA here is from genome assembly GCF_019914945.1 of Typha latifolia. NCBI lineage: Eukaryota > Viridiplantae > Streptophyta > Magnoliopsida > Poales > Typhaceae > Typha > Typha latifolia. The sequence continues at coordinate 11,133,318 of NC_133095.1, forward strand.
GGACTGGCAGAAGTCCTTTGCTGTCCTGAAGGAAATGCGAAGCAATGGCGTCCGTCCTGATAGACATTTTTACAATGTGCTGATCGATACCTTTGGGAAGTATAATTGTCTTCATCATGCCATGGATGCTTTCGACCAGATGCGTGCTGACGGTATTGAGCCAGACGTTGTCACATGGAACACGCTTATTGATGTGCACTGTAAGGCTGGGCGGCATGACAGATCGATGGAGCTGTTTGAGGAGATGCAGGCGAACGGTTGCCCTCCGGGGACGACAACATACAATATAATCATTAATTCGCTAGGGGAGCAGGGACGCTGGGAGGAGGTGAAGGGAACACTCGAGGCGATGAAGGCACAGGGATTGCTGCCCAATGTAGTGACGTACACCACGCTTGTGGATGTGTATGGGAAGTCTGGGAGGTTCCAGGATGCTATCGAATGCCTGGACGCTATGAAAGCTGATGGGATGAAGCCATCACGTACCATGTATCATGCCCTAGTCAACGCATATGCACAGAGGGTAAGAGACTATAATTTGGACGTCTTATTATTCTGTCATTGGGTCCCTATTGTTTATGCTCTCTGCCTGGTGTGATTTTTTAATTGCAAGCTGGACGGAAGAATTGAACTATTGATTTAATTGTTCGTTAGAACTGTACTATACTTGCATAACTACCTGATTATTGTTAATTCTGGAGAATTCGTACTGACTTAGATAATATTTGTAAAGATCATGATTGTTCTCTTTAGTACTTCTGACCAAAGCACTTGATGTGACACTTTTTGGTTGACGCATACTTTCTTCAGGGCTTATCAGATCAAGCAATAAATGCTTTTAAGGTTATGAGAGGAGATGGCATAAAACCTAGTGTTTTAGTCCTTAACTCATTAATTAATGCATTTGGCGAGGACCGGAGGGATGCTGAAGCCTTTGCTGTACTGCAATTCATGAAGGAAAATGTAAGTAATGCCCACTTCAAATTGATACTCTGGCATATCAGAGTATCACTGAATCTATGCTTCTATTCAGTCTTACTGAATACTCTAAATTGTAGGATCTGAAGCCAGATGTTGTGACATACACAACCCTTATGAAAGCTTTAATCCGTGTTGAAAAGTTCGAAAAGGTACTGACTTCTATCTTGCTTTTGTTCTTACTGACAACATTTATTAAATGCTAATGCAAACTAAACCTTAGCTGCCTTTTGTGCTTAACACAATGATAGATTGTAATGATTTTTCTTGATATAACTTGGTGGGTGCGTAAATATACTGTGAATTTGTGCAACAAATATAAATGCTTTTGGTCACTCCTGAAATGGAGGAAGAGTGCTAGAGTGAACTGGTCCAGATTTCTTTAAAAAGTTAGTGGTCAATTGGATGCCTCATTGGCTGACCAGTATTTGGACACAACAAATTAAAAAGGGCTTCAATTATTCTCTGAAGTGGATCTTTTTCTTCATTCTTGAGCTAAGAAAGTTGTGTAGATACTCGATAATTGGATAGTATGAGAAGTAAGAATTAGACAGGGATGATCTAATGTTTGGTTTGGTGACACACAAAAAGATATTGAAGCTGTTGAAGAGGAGACATGCCACCACTTTATCTGAGTCATGGTACATAGAACACTTTGAGACTGCCTCATCTTCATACTAATCATTGAGCTAACTCTCAAATAATTAGTTTATTAGTTTACAGTTTCAGTTCCAGTTCCTATTCTATTATGTGTCACTAGGTGAGAAATCATGTCCCATTGAAGTAAAATATCAATTGTGCTGCTCTTGAAAAAACAATTTTTTTTGGGGAAAAAAAATAGGAGACGGTGTTCAATTATATACAATATAATTTTTTTTTTCTATATGATGCTTTGACTTCATCTTTGCAAGTCTCATTTAACAATTCTCTGAGAATACAGGGAGGGCTGAGTATATACTAACTGTGTACAAGTAACAGGTTCCAGCTGTCTATGAAGAAATGATGTCATCTGGATGCACGCCAGACAGAAAAGCTAGAGCAATGCTGCGTTCAGCTCTACGATACATGAAAGAATTACGGGTTTCACCATAGTTAGCACAAGATTTATGTATTGAGTCAGTACACCGAACTTCAGCATTATTCCGAGATTATTAACATGCAGTAGAAGGTTAGTACCTATCAATTCAAATTTTTTCATGCAATTAAATAAGTATCACTTTCACTTATAATGTCAGTCGTATACATTTTATCTATAACATTAATATGACATTAGCTGAATTGCTGAATGATGCTTGTACCTTTTTTTTTTCTTTAGATGGACTAAAGAAAACTACCTTACTGCAGTAGGGTTTTGACATCGTTTCCTGCAGGGATTTGGTATATCTTAATATCTTATGTATATCTATTAGATGCTTGTTGCATATGTAATATGGATAAAATATTCAGTTTTTTTTTAAAAATAATTTTGGGTGTGTTTTTTAGCTAAAAATTAGATTTGTTTTTAGATAATTTTTTTAAGGATTTGGTTGATTTTCAAATTAAAAAGAGGCCTACTCTGGTCATAGACTAATTCTAATTATTTTAGATTGTGATTTAATGTAATATCCATCTCTTTATATAAGATTAAAAGGAAATCCAAAAATAAGATTATCATGGAAAATTGAAAAATATTACTCTTGTGGAGAATTTCATGTGCATCTTCTCCTTCCTCCCTTCTTTCTGCGGTGGACTTTGTGTTTCCTTTTGTCCCGCAAAATCTAGGTGAGTTTTCTTTTCCCTCACAACTAAGATGGATTGGATTTTCTTTCCTCCACAGTTGGGTGGGTCATCTTCTATCTCTCAACAATGCTAATGGAAAACAACATTGATTCTTGATTCTACAAAAAAAAATGTTCTACTATTTTGCAATAGCTCAACTAATTCTTGATCACTACTTTCTATTAGTAATTTTTCTACATTTAGAATCTCCCTCGAACGTTAGCCATGGTATCTAGTCATTCAATTCTTGAGGAAGGATTGTCGTGCCGACATCCTGTCAACATCCCCAAGTATGCCACTAGCACACCATCATGCTAGATACATATTTTTTATTCTAATATATGTATTAAAGCCTATATCAAAGCCTTTTATCCCTAAATTATATTGTAAATGACCTATTTTATTACAGTTATAGTGATAGTCAAGTAGAATATTATTCAACACATAATATTATTGAACACATTCAAATGACAATAATTTAGTAGTTAATTTCGGACATGTTTATGTTCCTATATCAATTTTGACCAATTTGAATAATTTTGACATATTAATTTCATATTTCTAAAAAAAAATTGGGGTTAATTTTTTCTGGGACACAATTTTTCCTTTGATTTCTACCGTTTAAAGAGTTTTTTTCATAGATTTAGCACGAAAATGCGACATCCATGTAGAATGACTCTTAGAAATAATATATCTAATAAAATTAAATTAGATCTTTTTTTTTCGTACATCCCAAATTGTTTTCTAAAGTATAAGTCAAAGAAATACTTAAGAGAATGAAAGGAAATTTTACCTTTTGATGGGATTTGAAGAAAAAAAATCTTGAATCACTCCTAGATCTCATTCCTTTCTCCTCTTCTTCTCTAACTTTCACTCTCTATTTAGAAAAGTAGTTGACACAAAGAGACCCATTTTGGGTTTCTTTAATGGATTTAGGGCAGCACATAATGTGTGCCACCTAATACTGTACCTATATAGCCCATATTAGGCGATATGGGCTTCACTTGGCCTAGCACAGGGCTATGCCATTGGCACACCCCATGCCAGGTGCTGGTAGCCCCTTGACAAGGGGTGTGCCAACTGGCACAATGGTCCTTGCTCTTGAGCATCACTATGATCTGTACATTATATATTTGCTTTCAGCCAGTTGATCTCTGAATATATTTATGGTTGAAATACGGAATCTTCTTAGGTCGTTGTTTTTGTACTTATCTGTTGCTTATTTTTAATTCTACAATATGGACCCAAAGAATATGTTTGGTTCTATATTATTTAAATTAAATGTGTATATTTTATCATTGTCTAGTACCTTGATGTTGGTGGCAATATGCTACTAGTTGCATTTCTGGTTACTGAAGAGAACATTCTTCTATGAGTATGTTGTGCCATGCTGAAGAAATTTTGTTGTACTGAGTAGTGTGCTACTGTTAGTAAGAAATGCTCATAGCTTTAATGATCAAATGTGTAAAAGATCATTGATTTCTGGTAAGCATGTTGATTTGTAATGAGAAATTTTTTTGGGGTCAATTAGAGTGTCTCACACTTCCAGCGTCTATGCAGTTTGTCACAGTGGAGTGCCCATACCATATTAATCCTGTGCAATCTAGTGTAGGAAAGCAGTTTTCTTTCTACATTATTGCTAAGTGGTATTCACCTGCAACAATCGAGCATTGAAAAATCTGGGTGATCTTGTTTAATTTCTTAAATTAATATGCTTATCTGCAGACTGCTTGATAGTTTATAGACAAAAGCGTGATATTATTGGGCATAATGTTTATGTTGTGTCCAGCATTACATTTACAGCAGCTTCTATTTGTATCTGATGTCATGTGATACTCCATCTCTGCTTGCAGGAGAAGCTACCACATTTCCATGTCTGCAGTATATTTCGTTGCTCAGACAGTAGATACACTTCAAAGAAGACAAAAGGAACGAACCATGGCCTTCATTGATGAGCTGACAACCCTTGAAAAGTTAACCCAAAGAGAACCTCATCCAAGTCTGAAAGGTTAGTTTTCCTTCAACTATGGACAACCAAGATGATTGTTGTATGTATCATATATGTATACGTCTCTATCCATCCACCTGTTTAATTTGTCAATAAATCTCACATATCCTAATGTAAGACATACAGTTGAGATTATTCATTCATATATGACTATCAGCTACCATGAATTGAGCATGGTTCATCTCATCCAAATCAGCTGATTGATTCAGAAATATTGTTTCCTAACCTGCATCCAGCGTAATTCCATGCGTCTTAAAGTTTAAATTACCGTAGACTGGGTGTTAGAATAGAAGTATAGAAACTACTATTCTCATGACTCAACTAAAGCTATTAGAGTAGTTAGTAAGTTAATATTGTATCGGAGCAAAATACGATGAACTCAAATTCTGACGTGCCTATCTTTACCTTAAAATATGATACCTCCACTCATTTAAGCTAAGTCTACTTTTTGTGTCTATTAAAATGTCTCGAGAGAAAAAGTGAAGGGGAGTATTAGAATATAAATATAAAAACTACGGTTGTCTAACAATTTGGATTATTAGAATAATTGGTAAGTTAATATTGATGATCCATTATCATACTTCTAGGCCTGTCTCCTTATTCCATGTGAAAGGAAACTCACATATAATTCCTAAATATATGACTCTGACCTTATTGTGACGGTTGAAGAACTAAATGGCAGCAGTAAATATATGTTATTGATTAATCGTAACCTCATCGCAATCACAGTATACAAAAAAGAACATCTTAATTTATCAGTTCTTTTGGCAAATGGTGACAGATCTTTATGCTGTTCGAGAGATGTAAGAGCTTAATAGTATCTCAGTTAAATTAATATTCTCAGGATTTGAAACCTGTGAATACTCATGCAATATAAGCTCTTCTAACCATCTGAACACAATCACTGATATTTGATGTCCTTGATTTGCTTTCCTGTTCAGAAATGGGCATATTACAATTATGTTTACAAAGCACCAAAGTCCATTCCCACTGCAATATAGACTGTGTGCATTCTCTCTCTTAGAGGACTACTACAACCATGGACTAATTATCATGCTAAGTGGGTGATATTAAGTACCAGAGTAGATAGCCTTGGTCGGCACTTAGGACGAAATTTATCTGCTCATATGATTACCATGTTTGTGTCAGCGATGAGCAAATTGGCTGGATGGTTACCTCTCTTTCTCCAACATAGGAGTTTTACCAATTGAGATTTGAGAGGAATGCTACCATCTCACTAGTAATCTTTTTGCTAGCAAAATTTTCCAGGTTCCAAATGTAGTAGAAGCAGTAGCAACAGTTTACAAGAAGGTTGGTTGTCTTCGACTTTGAACCCAGCTAGAAATTTTCTAATTGCATGAGTTCCTTAAAAAAATTATTGGTTTATACATGTCTGTATATTAACATCTGAGAGCATTTAAATAGATGAAATAAAAAAAGATGCCTTTATTTTTATTTTTTTTAAAACTGAACTGTTAATTGAGGAATATAAATATAAGAAACAATTTTCCTTTTGCCTTTTAAACAATCACCCTTTTTTATAGTGACCCTATAAATTAATTTTTTAGTATACAAATACCTTCTCTTCTCTTTTGTTAAGTTTCTAATAATTATTTTCATCAATAAGTTGTCATGTCATGTGATAGTAACGCGATAAAAGTATGATATATTTATCTCTCATATGTATATGCAACTCAACTCAAAGAGAGAATTTTATGTAGATCAAAATAGAGAGATTATTGGGTTATTTTTCTCGGAAAATGGTGTAAAATAAAATTTTAGAGAGAAAATCAAAAGTCGATATGTCCGAGTGGTTAAGGAGACAGACTTGAAATCTGTTGGGCTTCGCCCGCGCAGGTTCGAACCCTGCTGTCGACGTTTCATTTTTGTTAAGCCCTGTTTGCCAGTTTTTTCCCCTGAAATTAGCATCTATTTAAACAAAACAAGTCTAATAATAATTTTTTTTAACGTACGTTCTAAATTCAAAGCAAGACTTGCCTTCAATCAATATCAACCTCTAAAAAATTTTATGTGATACATTAAATAAAGATAAAACAGACTATTTATCAAAAGAAATTTGAAACCGATTGAACAATAAAATTAGAACCGAAACCACCTAAAGAACTCCCTACTGGGCTTTATCAAGGCCATAAAAATGAGTGGATTTAGAGATCAGTTGCTACCCTCTCTTTATCTAGAAATCAACTAGGTGTAGTTCTTTTCACACAACATGCTTAGAGCAAAGTGGTATTCAAACAAAATTGTTCCACAAATTTTACATTTTGAAACACAGATGAGAATGGGATCAACAAGCAATGTCGAATTCCATAGCAAGTTTTAAAGCAGAAGATGCAGCCGAAGATAACACCTGATATCACCAAAAGAGCAAGTTTGACATCTAACAAGAAGGCTGTGAAGGAAATATGATATGGATGTGAAATAATACTGTTGTGAAACTAAAAACATTTATTTAGCACTAGCTTAAGTACTTTAATTTAGACATGGAAAAGAGAAGGGAGCAACCAAAGCAGCTATCATCCCATGTAATCAAGTCTGATGCCAAAAGATGATCAACAGCCTCATCAACATGAATTCGCCATTCAGTTGGACACAGTAAAAAACTTCTCTTGACTGTGCTGCTCATTTAAGATCAAACGACATATAAATTTGCTACTGAAGCCGTCTTTGCTTTCACAATAGACATGGCTAAACAACATCCCAACTCTAGCCCTTTTATCGTTTAACAAGCTGGTAAGACTCCACTGAAATCATTAGTGTGGTAAGTCATGAAAGATCGATTTGCTGACCGCATAACTGTTCTAGTTCTTCTCGTAAAAGTTGCAATAGATTAGCTTTAGTTCGTCGATATACCCAAGCTTTTGTTGTCAAATCCCAATCAAACCTAGAAGGCCCACTGCATGAAGATAACCAATGTCAGGAATTGAGGAAGGGGTCATATAGATAAATGGGCAGGAACAAAAGGGAAAGCAACATAATCTTATCCAACATAGAAAAGAAAATATCAGATTTTTTATTTCAAGAAATAATATAAGATAATGTAGTTTCGGACCCCCAAAAAAGAGAGGCATGATAATACAAACCAATTGCAAACATCAGTGCTAGATCTGGTGTAATAGTAATGAAGTGGAATTTGCTTTGCCAGCTAGATTAATGCGACTCTAATACTTCTCTTCTTCATCTCACTCAAGAACTAAAATGATCAAGCAAAGTTGCTAAGAACGAGGGAAAAACATTAGAAAGAATCTAATTTCATCATTGTTGAGGACTAGTGTATATCAAATACAACTCCTGTACCATTTATCTCCTTCTCTGTTCCCCTCAAATCCATCATTCCGTATATTTATTTCTAATTTATATATATAGCATCATAATGAAAGGATTAAAGAGGTCAGCCCTGGGCATGCACAGAAAAACAACTGCAGACCTTAGTTAAATACCCAATATCACTAGAAAAAGTTACCAAAAGTGTTGCTAACACCAGTAAGAGTGCCGATAAGATCCATAGATCCTTACTCTGGCCACATTCTAACACAAGCAAGAGTATCAAAGTGCAGATCAACATAAGACGACAGAAATCAAACATGAGAGCTTATAGTATAGTGAGGGGTTGCTTGAGCTTCACCACTAGAATTGAAGTTTCTACTTTCATCATCAAAGACTTTACGAATTGAAAGACAAAGACACATGCTAACACCACTGTGCTACTAGTTAGCATAAAGCATGAGTTGGAAGGCAAGCAATGAATTGCCTAAACTAGATCTATTAGACTATAGTGTTAAACTGGGCAGAGTTCCCAGTTCACAGCTAGTATAACACTTTTGAGTTGGTAAGCAATATTTGTGGATCAGTCATAATCTCTTTGAATAAAAACCAAAGTAGAAGTAAAATATACCTTAACACATTTTTAGAGTTAGCCATGTGATGCAAGCAGTTGAGGGCAGAGGGACTGCATGTGCATATTTGGTAGGAAGGTGCATATGCAGGTCCATAGCTACTTCTTTTCTTATGGATACTTCTATGTGTAACTTATTTTGATTAAGAAGGAGACAATATTATTACTGGGAAATATATGGATGTTCATGTTGATAGTCAATTTTTTTTTAAAAAAAATAGTGTAAACCAAGATGTTCTAAATGAAAAGGCTAATGCATGTCAAATCAGAAATAAGCTCCAGGGAGGCCCTATGCAGGATGACTATACATGGCCGTCAAGGGACTGCCAAAGACCTAAGTAGGGTACATAGACCACGCTTGTATTCCTAACAAAATTTTTGATCTAGAAAAATTTGAGGCCGATTCATCTTATGTTGTTCTAAGATTTAAGATCTTTAAAGTTTTAAAGAGTGTAGAATTCTGAGGAGTACCCAATTTATTATCAGGCGATCACCCATTTTACTAAACATATAAATTCACTTATCGCTTAATGAGGTAAAAAAGGCTACTGAATGTGAACTTGATGAGAAACGTTTTCCAATCTATTAAGAACAAACATCAAACTAGAAATAATTTGAGCTTGCAAACAACAAACATTAAGAAGAGAAAGTGACATGTAACATGATTCAAATCAGATTGTTAGTTTGAACACTGAGGCCACAACCAAGAAGATTTAACACATCTTGTTCTTAAATCTTTACACTAAAACAAGCACATGAATTGGTATTCATATCATTTTGAAAACTAGGATATTCACATCGTATATGCTAAAAACATCAAAGAAAATAAGCCCCAAAACCCAAGCACGGTAAACATTTGTACCTCACAGGAGAAGAGACCCATATTTGTCTGTTTGGCGTTTGCTTGTTTATGACATATGTCCCAAAATTCCCTAGCTTTAAGGTCAAAACATGATTCTGAAAGTGCATGATAACCATCAACTTAATCAAACTATATATAAGAATAAGATATCAAAACTGCAAAGAATTTCATATCATCTCACCCCATAGTCTACATCATAACCATCTATTTGGAGGGAGTCGCCGTATTCCTATCAAGAAAGTTTAGAGAATTAAAGATGCAGATTTTAGTTAGCTTAACCAAATATATTTTTTTGGAGTATGCACAGGTAAGCAATATATCCAATGTAACTACATCCCAATGAGAATTACCTCAAATTTTTCTTGCAAGTCATGTATAGTATCATCAGCTAGACTATGGAACTCGTCCTCAGGCATCATCGATCTGTAATAAAAATGAAGGTATGATCAAATAAAGTAAAATTCAAATAAATAAATAAAGGAACAAAAGAAATTCTTCGTGAAAAAATAGCATGCAAAAGAATTAGGAGAGAAAAAAAAAATATATAAAAATCCTGTTTTCGAAAGAGTTAAATCACTAGATTTATGAACAAGAAGAGAAAGCTCAGAATCACTCAGTCAAATTTCTGAAGAAAACCTTCTAACTTTATCTTAGTATCATCAGAACCTGAATTTAGAAAACTGACTCAACTCAACTCATTGATCAAAAAGCTCAAAATTCCCTAAAGAATAAGTAAAACGAGAAAAAAAAAAGCAATATATGGTATCTGCTTAATTCGAAGATAGTGGATCGCCAAATTAAGCAACGGAAGCAAAAACGTGCTGCTTTCATAAAATATATGAGACCAAGCTGGCAAGCTTATTATCATCAAAACTAAATTTCAAACACGTAAACAAGAAGAAGGCAATTCAGCTACTGATCAAATAGAACAAAATTTGAAAAGAACTCTCCACAAATACGGAATTCCACACGGGACAACGAAAGCCAAAATTTTCAGCCAAAAGGAAAGCGCATAGGTTTTTAACGCCGACACCATTGAATCTTGTAACAGACGCTCAAATCTCGCTCCCTTCCATCCAAATTCCTAAGAAATACCCTAGCTTTTGATCACAAAAGCATAAAACCCATGCCTTGGCTGCAGAAAGAATCTACTCACTGGTAATCCATCGCAGTTGGACCCTGCGCCTCCTCGACTTCCGAAGGACGCGAGCAGAAGAAAGCCCTAGAACGAGACGGATCAAGATGCCTCGAAATCCGGGAATTGAGGAAGGTTCCATCGCTGCCGATACTGGGAGATACGGAAGCTTCCAGAACGGGAAGGGGACGGAGAAGAGAAGAGGAGGAAGAAGTGCGAGGAAAAGTTCTCGCTATTAGTAGGCGTCGGAGGAGATGCTTCGAAGCAGAAGAAGAAGAAGCCATCGCCGTCCGTTTGAGAGAGAGAGAGAGAGAGAGAGAGAGGGAGATGGAAGTAGAAGCGGTGGGTAGGGGGAAGAGGAAGGACTTTTATGGCCGTCCGATTGAGCTCATTAGCGGGGTGGATTAAAAATTTTAAATGGGTTAAAAAAAAATCGAATAATAACAGTTCAAAAATATTCTACAAACACTCTTTCGAATGTGCAATGATACTGTCTATTGATTAGTAATAAGATTAGAGAGAAAAACTATTTAAGAGTTAATATAAGTCGACACATTGTGGAGTGTTTGTAAATTGTTTGTGAGCATACTACTACTCTTTCAAATCATATTTGATATCAGCTAATAGTAATTTTCTATTACTATTAGACTTATCCTTTTTTTACCGTGTTAACGGAAATCTTACTCTTAATTTTCTTTTTCTCTTAAAAACATATAAAATAACCATAGAACACCAAAAACTAATCACATCATATTTTTTTAACAAAAGATCAAATAAACAATCCTAGATTCTGGTAGACAATATACCAGATAAAATCACAAAAGGTCTTGCCGACTTAGAAGTGTCAGAGACCAACCAACTCTTGTAAAGTTAATAGATACTTTCCCCATGACCAAGGAGGTCAGAGTTCAACTTCAACTCCAAATAATATTGTGAAGAAATTATTTAATAATTTCATGGCTTGACTCAATTTAGTTAATAGCTTAATAGTGCAGTTAACTTAGAGAAACAGCTCGACAACGCAACAATTTAAAGTAGGTCTCGATGGCGTTTGGTTCGAAGTAATTATTCGACAACACATATAACTTGAAGCCTAAATTAGATAGCTAAAAGCTCGGTGGAGTCTAAGTCGCTCTGTATCTAGGAAGGGTTAAACCCTTTGTTCAAATCAAATCTAGCCTTCAGACTCATGAATAATAAAAAAATAAATAAAAATTAAATAAAAAGACTTACGACCAGTAATCAAAAAGTAGATTTCTTGTAAATTAGAATAGATTTCCCTGCTACTCCAGAGAACATGATTGCCTGAAGAAAATTCTTTGGATCATAAATCTGCTCAGAGAACATAGCTGAATCCAAAGAAGGATCATCTTTGGCCATTCCTGTTAAATTTCACTAAAGCAGTGAAGGTTGTAGAAATGCCAGACAATTATACAAACAGAAACAACAAAACAATTGATAGTAGAGCAATAGGTAGAAGCGGATGCCAAGAAAACTCTAATTTAAGGTCAGAAACAAGTGCCTGGCTAGTTGAAGTTCACATTCAAAATGGACAAGAAGAAAAATACTCAGGGACAACAGATGACCATCCTATGAAAGGGACAATGTTCAACAACATAAATATGTCAAAAAGCAAGCAATAAAACCCTGGATGACCTCCGAGAACCAAAAGTTACACCTCGATCATCCCATTTATTACAGGCAGTTGACGAGTGAGATGGAGGATAGACACAGCAGCACAGTTAGCATAAAACGGCAGAGTACACTCTATAGAGACCTCATCTCAATTCTGCCACCGGAACACTAGCTTTTATTTTCTGTCACAAAATAGAAACATCACAAAATTTTCAAATAAAAAGAAAATAGACATAAGCAATATACTAAAATGAGAAGAATAAACCACTAATTGCTATCAATAGGAAAAACAAGACTGTATGCAATACACCAAAGAGAATTTGACAAGAAATGAAAGAAAGCAACAATGCATACACCAAAGAGAATTTGACAAGAAATGAAAGAAAGCAACAAAATAGCAACCGCAAGGCTAATTTTCCTTGGACTCAAGCTATCACTCATTTCCACATACACAACTTTTTTTTTACACATCCCTCTAAACTATTGAAAACCTCTCAAATACCCTTCTATTAATTTTCTGTCACTTTTTCTATTCAGAAATTGTCACAAGACTCACACATCTCTAAATTTGTAACTTTTATACCTTTATTTTTGGAGGGAAGAAAGAAAGAAATATTAATATACCAAAATACCAATATAAGTAGAGAGGCATTTCTGTACTTTCATCTTTTCCTTTAATGGCATCAAGGGAATCAGAGGTTTCCAATAGTTTAGAGGATCTAACTGTACTAAAAAGAGTTCAAAAGATGTATGTAAAAATTCAGCGGATCTAAATAAAATTATCCCTTTTTTTATACCTCACCTGGATTAGTGGGCCATGCCATAAGGCAATCTGAACAAGTATCTGCCAGTAATTAAAGCTTTTTTGTTTACCCCTAGAAATGAAAAAGAAACTCAATCCTCAACCCCTCCAAACCTTGAAAGGAAATGGACTTGGTAATTGGCTTTTGGACTAGTTGGAAAACAGGCTTCCAGGATCCTTCTCCTCTTATGTGTTCTAGCTTCCTTCCTCGCCAATGACTTCTGTCAAATGCTCTTGCGTGCTTCCGTGAAAGCCCTTATTGGCCTCCTTTCACTAGCTAACTAGCCAAAATATGGCTCCATTTCATTTCGAAACACCCAAAAAATGTATCTACATAATGCAGATACTAACCACAAACATCCAGCAAACAAAACATCCATAGTATCTAACAACAAAGTGAAGTATTCATCATCTCACATCCAAGACAAAACCAGAAAGTCTAAACACAAAGTAACCAAAGTTGGTTACTTAAGATGCACTATTACTATTACAGTGCCAATAACTAAAGTTCACTTAAGTTGAAGAGATATAACAGATGTACTATTACAGTGCTAAGCAAGGTTAAATCTACCAAACTTGGTGTCTGCAGCTCAACAACACCAGCAAACAGTCGAAGAAAGGAAAATATTTCAAGATACCATTTTCAGATAACCAATAGCCTAATCAAAGAATAGTCACCGACTGTTACAGAACAGCTGTATATGCAAGGTTACTTCAACTAAAATGGAATACATAAACTGAATAACATGTGATTGGACAAGATTAACAACTGACTTCATCACTGAAGAAAGATAATCAATTCTCATAGCAGCATTTTGCTGTTTCAACATTCTTAATGAGTATGAAATATCAAACACTCTTAACAATTTCATCTTAGAGATTTTGAAAGCATAGAATGCTTGATATCAATCAACTAGATAAATGGTTCCTTGTAGGCTTCCCTTGACAAAAATGCAGGAGCATTCTATAAAGCACACAAAATCTTTGAGACCATAGATATTTATAGCTTCAGACATCTTCTCAGTACCATTTTCAATAAACATTGCCACATTAACAAAATATTAGATATATGATAAACATTACAGCAGGAGCAGGTCGAACAACAATGACAACGATTGCCTGTTGATCTCCCGTAGTAGACATTGTACACAGCCCTAGGACATAGAAGTTCTAACAAGCAGTATCTGTGATCAGAAATAAAAACAAGCATGCCCACAGGGGAGGTGGAGGTGATAGTAAATGAAAAGCGAGTGTATCAGCCTTAGAGAAATGTGGAGTAGAAGGAAGGAAGCGAGAGAACGTTAGATGTAACTGAACATATCAATTGACATCTAAAGTGAAAATAAGATATGATAGAATGCAACAACTCGAGCATTTCAGACTTCTTGGAATAACTCAACTAGTAAGTGTTATAACTACAATATCCTAGTTCCAAAGTTATGGAATCTCACTCATAATTCCACAAGCACTCTTATTTAACTCATAGATGGAAAGTCAGAAATCATTAATAGCAGCATCATATTATCATCCAAAGGTTTTCATCATGGCAGCATCAAGGAATTGTGTGGAAGTTAAAGAATTATATGGAAATGGAGGTAGAGAACCCAGACCTTTTTGCTCCTCAGCGGCATCATGGTACTCCGCCTCCTCCTCTGGCACCGGCTGCAGCTCGGCCTCCTTACCAACACTCGCATCGGCCGCCGCTACCAGTTCCTCGGGATACCGCACGACGACCACAGGGCATATGCAGTGATGAACGCAGTAATCGCTCACACTCCCGAGCCTCCCTTTACTTCCCCTCCTCGAAGCCCCGAACCCCCTGCTCCCCATGATCACCGCACTGAGCCCGAGCCTCTCAACCTCCAGGCAAAGCCTCTCCTTCATGTCGTGATCTTTCACAATATGGATCTTGAACGGGATCTGCGCTTCGACTAAGGGCTGAGCCAGGTCTTGAGCCTTCGCCGAAGTGAATGCGGCGAAGTCGTCTTCCAGCTTCCGCTGCGACTCCTCGGAGTCATCGTCAACGGAGACGGAGAGGTCAATCGCACCCCAATCGGCGCCATAGAGGACGGACGTGGGGCGGACGTGGAGGAGCATGACGGCGTCACCAGGGCGGAGGTAGTTCTGCACCGCCCATTTCACGGCGTAGGCGCTCTCGTCGCTGAGATCGACAGCGATGGCGATCCGGCGGTGTAAGGCGGCGGATGGGCTCGCTGCTGCCGCAGACGAGAAGAAGAACCGAGGGGAGGATGGGTGGATCACCGCCGCCGGAGAGGGAGACTTCACCGGCGAGGCCGACGGCGAGTGGCGGTCGGATTTCTCTGGGGATTGCATGAGGAATGGAGAGCTACGGCCTCTAGGGTTTTTTTCTACTTTTTCTAGGGAATTTCTTTCCGATTTCTCTCCCTTTTTTTTTCCTTCTACTGTGAGAGAAGTGGGAGGGTTTTGGGAGTTGAGAGAATGAGCGAAGAAGATAGATGGGGCGTGTAGAATGAGAAATTTAGGGTGAGAATAATATGGGTAACGAAGTTGCCGGAATTTGGGGATATATAATATATAATTTTTTTAATATAATTTCTCTTACTAATTTAGTTAATTAAAAATCATTATGTAATTTTTTTTTCTCTATAATTCAAGAGTCAAACATTGCCCTGTGTAAATTAATTATTATAGAGTTATATTAGTTTATGTAAAATATTTATAAAGAAATTAATTTGACCTAAGAATAATGTTAATATAAGAATAATACTGAAGCATAATATGTACCACTTAATAGCATCTCTAACAGCTCCAAAACTCCAAATTGGGAGCTCCATACAAATTTAGAGCTCGGCTCCAATACTATTTAACTTTTAGAAATAACAATTTTGCCTTACGAAAGCTTAATCTGAAAATTTA
Source organism: Typha latifolia (assembly GCF_019914945.1). Lineage (NCBI taxonomy): Eukaryota > Viridiplantae > Streptophyta > Magnoliopsida > Poales > Typhaceae > Typha > Typha latifolia. Next base: position 11,149,307 of record NC_133095.1, read on the forward strand.
AATTCAATCTGTATATTTTATTAAATAATATAATTAATTAAATTAAATATATAATTAGTTTTGCTAATTAATTTTTAACAAAAATAATACCATTAGAATGCTCTCATTGAGATATTTAAAATGAGTATAATATTAAATTATTTAAGTTATTTTAAATATTTTATTTTTATTTTGTGTAATATAATTTTGATATTTTTAATTAAAAAAATAGTAATTTAAAATTATTTCAGAAACTATTGAATATTAGTTTTATTATAAAGATATCGACGAGAGTTTTATAACCATATATTTTTTATTAAAAAATAATAATATTAAAAAGACTTATTAAATAATTTAGAATATATATATATATAATATTATATTAATTAAATAATAAATATAGAGCCCGACATTGGAGCGCACCGGTAGAGCTCCCTCGCCAGATCACACCAATTAGTTTAGCTCGTTATTTTCGAATAATGGTGAAGTTTATTTATTTATTTATTCAACTCGAACACGAGCTAAATGGATTTGTTTTGCCTAGTTTATTTCTCACATTAAATCTTACCCCTGAAAAAAAATTTATTTACGTCTATGCCCTTCTAAATATTATGTTATTCATGCATTCTATTCAGAACATATAATATAATTTTTGCACAGAAATATCCTTGTCACATTTGGATCATTATAAAGTTAAAATCTTAACCATATAATAGGTTAAAAAGAAAAAAAAAATTAATTTTAAAAAAAATAAGGGTTTTCAATAGCATTCGTGCAACTAAAGTGTTTTAAATGATATACATATAAATATTAATTTATATATATATATATATAAACAAATATAAGGATTGTAGAAATAAATACATGTAAGAAAACTCTAAATCTTAATCCAAATATTAGAAGGCCTCTATTGGGCACATAACCACCAAGTTGACTTTTTTTATAAAATAATAAAGTGATGCAAATTTATTTACATCTCCAATGTCTATCCCATTATATATATATATATATATATATATATATATATATATATACACACACTAGCATTGAGGATAAGGTAGAAATATGGGTGCACGTGTACCATAGATTCCCTTTCTAGAGTGAAAGCCCCAAAGTCAGCTGTAGGAAGGGAAACATAGGGCACTATACCCACAAATTAGGGGGGTAATTAGGGATGCTAAAGAAACCCGAGAGTCTAAGACTCGTCTATGTCCAACCCAATAAAATCGGATCATAATCCTTCTCAAGCCAGCTTTGGACTCGACTCGAGTCAAAAACTTGAACGAGCTGCATTGGGTTAGAAAACTTGAACCTGGCTTGAGTTCGAACTCGTTCCAATACTACTTTAGGAATGGACTGGGCCTAGAATTTGTCCAAGCTCAAGCCTATTTTTATTTTGTCTTGGGCTAGGCCCAACTCGATCCACGAGCACCTCTAAGTGTACTCGAGCCAAGTTGAATTAAAATTATTTTAATTCGAACTAATTTTAAGATAATTTTGATTTTGAGCCGAGCTCAAGCCTAAACAACATCTATAAGCAATTTTAAGCATTAATCAATTCAAGTCAAATTTCATGCTTGAATTAAATTAAACTTAATCTAAGCTTGAATCAAGCTTAAAATAAGACCTAATTCAAAAATATAGATTAATAGAAATATTTATGTATATAGAAAAGGTATGATAGGATTAAAATTTAGAACTAAACTCTATAAGATCAAAGTATATGACAATCTATTTAAGTAAATTTTAGAATATAATAAAATTATAATATAGTATAGAAAATATTACTTATGTTATATATATATAATTATTAGTTTGAGCATTATTGAGTCTACTTAATTGAACCGGGTCATTATCGAACCAAAAAAAATTTTGAGCTTATTTTGAAGATCAAGCTCTTGTATAAATAGCAAAATAAAGTTAGGAGGATAACAACCATCCCAAGTACAACTATATCTTAGATGTGGGTGATATGGTAGGAGAAATTTTGTAGGCGGCGAAGAATGTCTAAGATGATTGGCTGAAGATTACTATTTTAGCATCTTAGCGAGGACAAGGGAGTTCATTCTATACTTGTTGAGCTACTAACCTTTTCATTGCCTGTCGCGCAATGGCCATAGTTTTGACCGCTAAAACTAAGCCAAGCCCAAGGTGATAGTTTTGATTCCTACAAAGAGAGAATTGCCTAACTACAAAACTGACTCCATTTATCTCACCAAATTTTTTATCATCGAAGACATTATTTCTACATTTCCAGATGCACCAATGCATGCAGATCAAAGAACATAAAAGTCCACATCAAAGCTGCAATCATAGAAGACACCACCAGAAACATTCAAATGTATACTTTTAGTGCTCTTCAAGAAGACCTATAAATAAAAACATTAGTCATACTTATTATTAGATTAATAGAAAAAAATATTGCCGATATTATTGACCATGACTTTGCCTTTCAGTTGGAAGAATTTTAATAAGCAACCTACCTAAATTGTGTACCAGAACACAAGGGAAAAAAATTAGTCAGAGAGACTTCTCAATAGTCTTAAATTTTGAGAAGATAAGTTGTATAGCTAATATGCATACAAAAGTTTAAAAAAAAGTACACTAATCCCTCTATTACTATCAATATTAAAGAGGATAGCATCAGAGGTAGGTATCCAAGGGAAACATTAACAGGGATATATATGAATGCTCATAAATATAGAGTAGGATTGATAACAACAATACAATTTAATGGCAGTACTTTACCACATGTTTTCCAGCCAAAATGTTTGATATATTAATGAGGAAAAAAAAATCTCTTCCACTCACCAAAATGGACCGGGAAGTTGACATCCTACAAAGGATGACATCACACCGTTGATTATTCGATCCAACGGTCCTGATTGGGTAACTCGTTTTGTGGTCCTCAGCGAGTCCACTGCAGAAGGGAAGGAAGAAAGGCTTCATGCGACTCGGCAGAGGTTTCCAATATCGGAGCTGGCTTTTGTTGACATTAAATGCAGGGCACTTGGAAGTACAAAGGGACTCATTGAATGACCCCATGGAAGTGACCCAGAGAAATGTATGCATGGGTCCCGCATTTGGAAGTCTTGTTTTTCTCGTTCTTAACTGTTGTGTTTCATTGGAGAGTTGCTTATGACGGTCTCATAGAAGGACTCGAGGCAGGATTCTCTGCAATTAAGGAAGAACGGAAATTAGCGCATCCGGAGTTGATTAGGAAGAAAAACAAAGTATATTTCACCCCCTATTTGTTTGTGTATGTATTATTAACACCTTATGTTTTGCATTTCCAGTTTTCCACCACGCAATTTTGAAATACAACAGAATTCATGAAAATATAGGGAGCACAATGAAAATTGTCTCATTATAGCCGTATGTAATAAATTCCTGCAATTTAATATTGTGGCCATCTTCTTCTTTCTCTCCTCCCAGTTTGTTTCCCCAAAGATGGTAGCTTCAAGCAATCCATGGCGCAGTATCTTCTTCTTCTCCATTCTTATTCTTATCTTCCAACCTCCTCTCCTCCTTGCAACTGACACCATCTCTTCCAATCAATCTCTCTCCGGGAGGAACCAGAAGCTCATCTCCCAAGGTGGCAAATTTGCTCTCGGCTTCTTCCAAACAGGTAACTCTTCCCAAAATTCGTACATAGGAATCTGGTATAACACCATCTCACAGATAACAACAGTTTGGGTGGCAAATGGAGAGAACCCAATTGCAGACCCCTCGTCCTCTGAGCTCAGAATCTCTGATGATGGCAACCTTGTCCTCCTTAACCAGTCCAAGTCCATAGTTTGGTCTACAAATGCAAATATAACATCCAATTCCTCTGTCGCTGTGATCCTTGACAGTGGAAATCTTGTTTTGAGAGATGGGTCTAACAGTTCTAACAGTTCTAAGGTTTACTGGCAAAGTATAGACCACCCAACAAACACTTGGCTTCCTGGATCCAAGCTTGGGCTCAACAAGGTGAGTGGAGTTGACCAGAGGCTTAGTTCTTGGAAGAATTCAGAAGACCCAGCTCCTGGGATCTTCTCCCTTGAGCTGGACCCAAATGGGACAAGCCAATACTTCATACAATGGAACAAAACTAAGACCTATTGGACTAGTGGGACTTGGAATGGCCAAATTTTTAGCTTGGTCCCGGAGATGACAGAGAATTATATCTACAGCTTCCATTATGTGAACAATTCAGAGGAGAACTACTTCATATACTCTGTCAAAGATGACTCAATCACCTCCCGATTTATCATGGATACCTCTGGCCAAATCAAGCAGCTGACTTGGATTGAGACTACACAGGAATGGATACAGTTCTGGTCCCAGCCAAGAGGTCAGTGTGAAGTTTATGCTCTATGTGGGTCTTTTGGAAACTGTAATGAGAATGCATTACGCTACTGCAACTGCTTAAAGGGATTCAGGGAAAGGGATGCAAGTAGTTGGGCTTTGAGTGATCAGAGTGGGGGATGTGTAAGGAATTCTCCATTGCAATGTAGCATTAAGAATTCTGGGATGAAGACGGAGAAGGATAAGTTTTATACTATGGATAGTGTGAGATTGCCTGATAATTCTCAGAGTTCAGATGCTAGGACTGCTGAAGACTGTGAATTGGCTTGCCTAAGCAACTGCTCTTGTACTGCCTATTCCTATGCCAGTGGATGCTCTCTATGGTATGGTGACTTAATTAATTTACAAGACCAATATAATGGCACTGGGGGAGGAACTCTTAATCTTCGCCTCGCTGCTTCAGAGTTTTCTAGCTCCAAAAGTAACAGTGGACTTGTAATTGGTTTGGCTGTTGGTGGAACTGCAGCAATTCTTACTTGCCTCGCAGTTATTTTCATCCTAGTTTGGCGACATCGGAGACAAAGGCTTCAAAGAATACCAAAGATAGAGGGAGGTGCTCTCGTGGCATTTCGGTACAGTGATCTGCAGCTTGTGACGAAGAACTTTGCAGAGAAATTGGGGGGAGGTGGCTTTGGTTCTGTTTTCAAGGGATTATTACCTGATTCAACTGTAATAGCTGTGAAGAAGCTTGAAGGCCTTCATCAGGGAGATAAGCAGTTCCGTGCTGAAGTGAGCACGATCGGAACAATTCAGCATCTTAACTTGGTTCGACTTCTTGGGTTTTGCTCTGGAGGAACAAGAAGGCTACTGGTGTATGAGTTCATGCCAAATGGTTCACTCGACATGCTTCTGTTTCAGAACACTCCAACGGTCTTGGACTGGAACACAAGGTACCAAATTGCTCTTGGAATCGCAAGAGGACTAGTCTATCTGCATGAGAAGTGCAGGGACTGCATCATACACTGCGACATTAAGCCAGAGAACATTCTCTTGGATGCATCCTTTGTTCCAAAAGTTGCGGATTTCGGATTGGCGAAGCTTGTAGGCCGAGATTTCAGCCGAGTTTTAACTACACTGAGAGGAACAAGAGGTTATCTCGCACCAGAGTGGATAACCGGCGTTGCTATCACTGCAAAAGCTGATGTTTATAGTTACGGCATGATGCTTTTCGAGATTATATCTGGCAGGAGAAACACAGAGCAAGGGGAGGGAGGGAGAGCATCTTTCTTCCCTACACTTGCTGCAACCAAACTTATGGAAGGGAATCTAGAGGGCTTGTTAGATCCCAGGTTAGATGGTGGTGCCAACTTTGAAGAGCTTGAAAGAGCTTGTAAAGTAGCATGCTGGTGCATTCAAGACGATGAGAGTTCTAGGCCAACAATGGGTCAAATTGTCCAAATTCTTGAGGGATTTTTGGAAGTTAACATGCCACCGATTCCACGATCTCTTCGAGTTCTTGGAGAAACTCCAGATTACATAAATTTCTTTTCAGACATGTCGTCAAATCAAAGTTCTCAGGTGCGGAGTACGACTTCCAATAGCTCTCAAGCTAAAAGCATGTAGGCAATCAGTTTTAATTACCCGAGGATGAGGCCCTATACGCGTCTATATACTATCTAAGTGTATTCATGTAAACTTATAAACTTCAAGCTGCTCATCATTTAATCTTCTTGCATATATTTTAGATAGTAATCACCATAAGAATCATTTGCTCTCATATGGCAGTTGTCCAGTGTGGAGTAGTGTTGCACTTATTCTACTTTTTCTAATGCAATATGATGAAGATCCTCATTCGTACTCATTTGTAAATAATGGTTGTATCATTTTGAGTACATTCACATGTATAGAATTATCTTGATCTCAATAGACGGTACTGTATTTCCTTATGCTGCATGATGTTTGTCATTTGTTAGCTTCCCTTTGTAAAGGTGAAATAACAGCATTTCGTTTAGTAGTTAAGTTGATTTCAGCTTCGTATAGTTTCATTTTATTGTCCAGCATGATAGTGGTGAATGCCTCTGAATTTTTTTCGTTGTTATTATTGACAAATATAATATACTAGCTTATATTCGTCTGACATATTAATTATTTCAGACTGACAGTGTTGTTATGTGTTAAGCTATAAAAGTGAGCCCAATCTGAGTTCTAACATGTAAGTAAAAGAGTACTTAGTTGACAGGGTTATCATTGAAAATTATTAATGAAGCTATATATCGCGAGCTTGCTAATGGAGGCATACTAAACCATTTGAGATATAGTAAACTGCATCATTATTTGTAAGAATGGAGAAAATGAACTTTCAGTTAGGATCTTCAATTTGCCGTGTAGGGAAGGGCAGGCTTTAGTCCCTGAAACTATCATTTTCAAATTATTATTTTCTCTGTCTTTCCATTTTTTTAAGTAAGAACATTATTGGAGTTCTTCAACCCCTTAGCCACATGGTTGATTTAGTCTGTTGATCAAGAATCTAGTAGCTTTTGGCATATTTATAGAATTCTTACCTGGATAAACTGTTGGAAAGTGTTTTGAATCATAGATGATTCTTTTTCCTCAAGTGGCATGTATCTTCTTTGATTTGTATCGAATTCAATTGCCAACTTGTTCTTTGATTTGTTCTCTTATTAGATGAACAGTATACTCTCAGCATTTGTATCTGCTATCTGATGTTTTACAGTACGGCTGAACCCAATATTTATAAAAGAATGGTAGATGGCGATGACTTGAAATGGGTAATTTCAGAACAACAGCAGCCACCAAGATTTCAGGAGTGGCTACACCATATAATCTCCTGCAGTTGAAGGCTCATGCTGCCGTCCTCAATTGCATCCTTCTACTCCAGCATGTTTAATTGAAATCTCTTTTGGTTGGGTTTCTAGGCCAAATCCATCTCTTGTGTGATGGTTCGCACCACCACGCTGCCGATGAGGACCCCGTCGACTTTCTCGGCCTTCTCTTTCTTCCCCAGCTTGCTATCCTTTGTATGATATTTTCCAATCTTGCGGCAAGCATGCCATAGTTTGTGATTGACCGTCGACGATAGTGATCGCCGAGGTAGTTTTCCCTCAAAGGCCCAACCTGGTTGTGAGCGTGTGGACTATGGAGCCTAACTCTATTTCTTTGGGTCGTTGTAGGCATAATTAATCACGTTTTATTTTTTGGGAGGGTATTTTGGTAATTTTACTAAAATATATTATATTGCAGCATATTTTATAATTTATCAGGGAAATTGGCATTCCATTTTCTTTTGAAAAGAAAATCTTTAGATTGATTGATGGTATCATTCATTTCAACCAACCGTTACAACTTAATACATAAGAAGAGAGAGGGAATATGGTAAGAGCCCTAAAAACAAACCCACATTTAGCTATATTATATACCGAATAATAGTAAAAACAAGTATCAAACTAAGCACTCAAGCACAATAATAAGAGAGGAGATAGAGTAGACAATTTAGAAGTAACTCTCTCGCTTGGTTAACTAGTAGCACTACAGATAGATTAGCATGAGCTTTGAAAGACTACGCACTCAACTAAAGAGCAAGCCCTAATAGAAATGTCGTTCGATGATGTGCTTACATTCATAGGCGGTGCAAAATTTTAATACACTAGTAGAGATACAAAAGATAAATATTTCTAAGCCTCGAATCTCCTCGCAACACGACAGAGGTGTGCTCTCTCAAAGCCCTCACCTCTTGTTACAAAATCCTCTATTTAATGCCCTAAAAACTATCATAATGGTATTTATTGGTATGACTTATCAGTATGATGAAATGATAATACGAATCTTCTTGGACTTGGGCGTTTGAAAGCCATGGAGCTCGTTCAAATGCTTGCGGTGAGCAGGCAACTTCAACTATTCTTAGGCTCAGCACAAGCTCATTAAAGCCTTTTCAAATTTGAGCCAAAAACAATAATTACTTGATACATACGATACCATACAAAAAGGATATTGATGCACAAGAGGCACTACATATGTGAGTAGTATGATATATTATTATATGCATAATATTTATTACATTTTTATTCTTAATGTTATGTGCTTATTATATTTTTGATGATATGATCCATGTATCATAAATCATGTGTGCTTTAATAATGATGAATATGGAATGACAATTATGATAAGAACTTATGCATGGGAGGTAGAGGTCATAGATCTAATAATACCCAATGAGTAAAATAAGAGTGTACTTTTGAGTTACGTGCTATTAATTTCACTACAAGCAATGATAATAGAGATATGAAATATCGAGGTGGATATAGGCTACAACTAGAGTCCTTAGTTCAATGGCTACGAACAATCAGTTATATGTAGTCTCTCAGTCATGTACGAGCAATGCTACTGTTAGTTATCTATCTATTATTTTTTACAATTTGTATGTACTCTATGTGATTTATAACATGTAATGTGATTGCTCTATGTGAACTTATGGTACAATGAGTGTTAATTAGTTATGCTCTCTATGAGCCTATAATATGACATATAATTACATAATATGATATAATAAGTCATTAATAAATGATAAATGAGATTTGCCTACTAATTATTTGTATTTTATCTTGCTATTACTACATTTTACATTATATTTTTAGACTATTCTTGATTACACTTATTAAGTGTTACGGTCATCACTTTTTAGTGAAATGTGTCACTGATTTAGAGGAGTTTGTTACTATTTAATTATTAGTTATTCTATATTAGAAAATACCATTCTAAATTAGAATCAAATTATCCTTACTTTAGATTTGAAATACTATCCAAATTATTCTACACATATACAAAATTATAATTTTACTTTCAATTTAATTAAAGTTATTAAAAAAAATCATATATGATCCCCATATATCTCCATCCACGTATCTCATTATAGAAATAACTTAATTGATTTTCCTAATTTTTCTGTTCTATTTTTTTACATGTCTCGTTTCGACTATCACTTGCCTATCTCATTGTATATTTACAAATATGCATTGCATAATTATAAGAGAGCACTTTAATCTAAATTTATAGATCAAATCAATGTCATTTGAGTAAAATTTTCTTTTTTTACTTCTTGACTATTTTATGTTCACCGGCAAAGAAAGTCATCGTCCGCGTCGTCCATAACACGGTAAAATCATAATCAATAATCTCGAAATGTATGACTTCCTATGCGTGTTGGAATTCTTTTTTTTCTTCAGCCAAATGTTTGATTTAACTAGGGAAAAAAATATCGCTTTACCGTTGCTAGAACGAACCAAGAAATTGAAATCCTACGAAGCGTTATATCACACCATTGATTCATTCGATCCAATGGTCCTGATCGGAGACCCGGCTATCTATAGGGGGTCGTCACTCGTCCGTCCTATCCAAGTCCCCCATGTATATGAGAATTTCCGACTCTTCTTTGTGGCCATCAACAAATTCCACAGTCCGCGCTAGGCGGAGGAAGACTTCATGCAAGAAAATAACCACATTTAAATGACCCAAAGCAATGCAAGCGCGGGTCCTGCATGTAGAAAAGTATTGTTATTGGAGCCCTTCCCTTCATAGGAGCTGCCTTCTTTCTCTCGTCCCATTTTGTTGTTTCCCAAAGATGGTAGCTTCAAGCAATCCGTGGCGTACTTTATTATTCTTCTTCTCCGTTCTTATTCTTCTCTTCCAGCCTCCTCTCCTCCTTGCAACAGACACCATCTCTGCCAATCAATCTCTCTCGGGGACGACCCAGAAGCTCATCTCCCAAGGTGGCAAATTTGCTCTCGGCTTCTTCCAAATAGGTAACTCTTCCCAAAATTGGTACATAGGAATATGGTACAATACTATCTCACAGAAAACATCAGTTTGGATTGCCAATCGAGAGAACCCAATTGCAGACCCTTCCTTTTCTGAGCTCAGAATCTCTGATGATGGCAACCTTGTCCTCCTCAACCAGTCCAAGTCCATAGTTTGGTCTACAAATGCAAATATAACATCCAATTCCTCTGTTGCTGTGATCCGTGACAGTGGAAATCTTGTTTTGAGAGATGGGTATGACAGTTCTAAGGTTTTCTGGCAAAGTATAGACCACCAAACAAACACTTGGCTCCCTGGATCCAAGCTTGAGCTCAACAAGGCGAGTGGAATTGACCAGAGGCTTATTTCATGGAAGAATTCAGAAGACCCAGCTCCCGGGATATTCTCCCTTGAGCTGGACCCAAATGGGACTAGCCAATACTTCATTCAATGGAACAAAACTAGGGAATATTGGACTAGTGGGACTTGGAATGGCCAAATCTTTAGCTCGGTCCCAGAGATGACAACGCGTAATTCAGACCCTAACGATAACTACGGCTTCCAGTTTGTGAACAATTCAGAGGAGAGCTACTTCACGTACTCTGTTAAAGATGACTCAATCACCTCCAGACTTATCATGGATATCTCTGGCCAAATCAAGTCTTTCACTTGGATTGAGGCTTCACAGGAATGGATACAGTTCTGGTCCCAGCCAAAAGCTCAGTGTGATGTTTATGCTCTATGTGGGCCTTTTGGAAGCTGTAATGATATTGCATTGCCCAACTGCAACTGCTTAAAGGGATTCAGCGAAAAGGATGCAAGTGGTTGGGCTTTGAGTGATCACAGTGGGGGATGTGTAAGGAATTCTCCATTGCGATGCAGCATTAAACATTCTGGGATGAAGACGGGGAAGGATAAGTTTTATACTATGGATAGTGTGAGATTGCCTGATAATTCTCAGAGTTCAGATGCTAGGACTGCTGAAGACTGTGAATTGGCTTGCCTAAGCAACTGCTCTTGTACTGCCTACTCCTATGCCAGTGGATGCACTCTATGGTATGGTGACTTAGTTAATTTACAAGACCAATATAATGGTACTGGTGGTGGAACTCTTAATCTTCGCCTCGCTGCTTCAGAGTTTCCTACTTCCAAGAGCAACAGGGGTCTTGTAATTGGTTTGGCTGTTGGTGGAACTGCAGCAATTCTTACTTGCCTCGCAGTTATTTTCCTCCTAGTTTGGCGACATCGGAGACAAAGGCTTCAAAGAATACCAAAGACAGCCGGAGGTGCTCTGGTGGCATTTCGGTACAGCGATCTGCAGCTTGTGACAAAGAACTTTGCGGAGAAATTGGGGGGAGGTGGCTTCGGTTCTGTTTTCAAGGGATTATTACCTGATTCAACTGTTATAGCTGTGAAGAAGCTTGATGGGCTTCATCAGGGAGAGAAGCAGTTCCGAGCTGAAGTGAGCACGATCGGAACAATTCAGCATCTTAACTTGGTTCGACTTCTTGGGTTTTGCTCTGGAGGAACAAGAAGGCTACTGGTGTATGAGTACATGCCAAATGGTTCACTAGACAAGCAGCTATTTCAGAACACTCCGACGGTCTTGGACTGGAACGCAAGGTACCAAATTGCTCTTGGAATCGGAAGAGGACTAGTCTATCTGCATGAGAAGTGCAGGGACTGCATCATACACTGCGACATTAAGCCGGAGAACATTCTCTTGGATGCGTCCTTTGTTCCAAAAGTGGCGGATTTCGGATTAGCGAAGCTTGTAGGCCGAGATTTCAGCCGAGTTTTAACTACACTGAGAGGAACAAGAGGTTATCTCGCACCGGAGTGGATAACCGGAGTGGCTATCACTGCAAAAGCTGATGTTTATAGTTACGGCATGATGCTTTTCGAGATTATATCTGGCAGGAGAAACAGAGAGCAAGGGGAGGGAGGAAGAGCATCTTTCTTCCCTACACTTGCTGCAACCAAACTTATGAAAGGGAATCTGGAGGGCTTGTTAGATCCCAGGTTAGATGGTGGTGCCAACTTTGAAGAGCTTGAAAGAGCTTGTAAAGTAGCATGCTGGTGCATTCAAGACGATGAGAGTTCTAGGCCAACAATGGGTCAAATTGTCCAAATCCTAGAGGGATTTCTTGAAGTTAACACGCCACCGATTCCACGATCTCTTCGAGCTCTTGGAGAAAGTCCAGATTACATAAATTTCTTTTCAGACATGTCATCGAATCAAAGTTCTCAGGTGCGGAGTACCGCTTCCAGTAGCCCTCAAGCTAAAAGCATGTAGGCAATCAGTTTTAGTATTCGAGGATGTGGCCCTATATGCGTCTATATACTATCTGAATAAGTGTATTGATATAAAATTATAAACTTCAAGCTGCCCATCATGTAAGCTTCTTCCATATATTTTAGACAGTAATCACCTTAAGAATCAGATGCTCTCATATGGCCGTCGTAGAGTAGTGTAACACTTATTGTACTTTTTCTAATGCATCAATACTCATTTGCAAATAATGGTTGTATGTATCTTTTCCTTATGCTGCATGATGTTTGTCATCTGTTAATTTCTCTTCTCTTTGTAGAAGAGTAATAACAGCATTTTGTTTAGTAGTTAAGTTGACTTCAGTTTCTTATAGTTTCATTTAATTGTCCTGCTTCATAGTGGTGAATACCTCTGATTTTTTTTCATCGTTATTATTGACGAATATAATTGTTTCAGAATGGCTGTTGTTATATGTTAAAGCTATAAAAATGAGTCCAATCTGAGTTCTAACGTGCAAGTAAAAGAGTACTTAGTAGACCGGGTTATCACCGAAAATTATATCGTGAGCTTGCTAATGGATGCATATAAACCATGAGAGATATATAGTAAACAGCAATGGAGAAAAAGAACTTTCAAATTAAAAAACAATCATCAAATAATTTGAAATACTATTCAATTATTCTACGTATGTGTGTAATTATATTTTGACTCTCAATTTGACTAAAGTTATTTTAAAAATCCTTTCAAATCTCTCCCACCATCTATATATCTATATCCATGTAACTCATTCTACAAATTAAAAATCTTCGCTCAGTGGTTTTTCTCAATTTTTTTTTTAAATTTTGTCATATATTTTCTTTCCTACCATCCACTTATTATATATTTACAAGCATGCGTTACATACTATCAACTAAATAATATATTTCTATAAAAAATAAGAGCATTTTAATTTAAATTTATATATCAAACCAATATCATTTGCTTCAGTAACATGCTCAAATCCTAGTCAATAATCTTAATATGTATGACTTTCCATGCATGTTGGTCTTCATTTTTTTCCAGTCAAATATTTAATTTAAAGAGGAAAAAATATCTCTTTATCTTTGCCAGAAGAAATTGAGACGAAGTGTTACATCTCACCGTTGATTCATTCGATCCAACGTCTTGATCGGCAACCCTAATACCATATAGCTGAGAATTTTCGACTCTTCTTTGTGGTCACCAACACATTCCACAGCAAGGGGAAGACTTCATGTAACCACAGGATTTGAAATCCAACGACATTCGGAAAGTAACCCATTTAAATGACCCAAAGAAATGCAAGTGTGGGTCCCGCATTTGGAAGTCTTGTAATTAGAGCCCTTCCTCGGACCTAATCGTTGGGTTTCATTGGAGACTCACTTCTGGGTAGGATTCTCAGCAACCAATAAAAGCACACGGCAAACAGTAAATTAATGGAATCATAGGGAGGCAAATTCTTCAATGCACCTTTAAAATTTATAATCTTAATCCAACGGCTATAATTATCAGTTTTCATACTCGATACCGATTTCTCACTATCAGTTCCAAAACCACGTTACATAAAAAAAAAGTATATATTAGTTAAGAAGATTTAATTACATAGAAGCGCTTTGCAAGTTTTTTTTTTCTTCCGTTAAAATTTCTCTCTTAAATATAATTATGCCTTAATTATAGGAAATATCATTAAATATTAAATAATTTAAATTTGATTATTTGGAGATAAATTTTAATTTAAATATAATTCTCTATTTCTATCTATTAAAATTTAATTTAAATCAATCTTAAACTAACGGGAGATATATGTAAATAATAAAAAATAATTAAAAAGATAAAATGTAATTAAATGTTCATCAAGCTAATTGTAAAAGATATTAATACCCTTATTTTGATATATATACATTATTCTCAGTTAATGATATATATATAATCTTTTACTTGATAAAATACTTTCTTCCCTCGCTTACTATCATTTGTATGATTTTTTCCAATTTTGCGGCAAGCATGCCACAGTTTGTTATTGACCGCCAACAACAGTGATCGCCGAGGTGGTTTTCCCTCAAAGGCCCAACCTGGTTGCGACCGTGTGGATTATGGAGCCTAACTCTATTTTTTTGGGCCATTGTAGGCCTAATTAATCACGTTTTATTTATTTTTGGGTGGAGAGAGGGGGAGAGGGGGAGAGGGGGCATTTTGGTAATTTTACTAAAATATATTATATTGCAGCATATTTTATAATTTTTTGGGGAAATTGGCATTCCATTCTTTTATAAAGAAAGTCCTTAAATTGATTGATCGTATCATTCATTTCAACCAACCGTTCCAACTTAATACATGAGAAGATAGAGGGAATAGGGCAAGAGCCCTAAGTACAAGCCCATATTTGGCTATATTATAGACCTAAAAGCAAGTATCAAACTAAGCACTCAAGCACAGTAATAAAAGAAGAGATAAAGCACACAATTTAGAAGCAAGCTTCTCGCTTGGTTAACCGATAACAATTTAGAAGCAAGCTCTTTCAAAGCCCTCACCTTTTGCTACAAAATCCACTATTTAATGCCCTAAAAACTATCATAATGGTATTTATAAGTATGATTTATGAATATGAAATACGAATCTTCTTGGCTTGAGCATTTGAAAATCTTAGAGCTCGTCCAAATGCTTGCGGTGAGCAAGCAACTTCAACTATTCTTAGGCTCAATCTCAAGCTCATTCAAATGGCTTTTTCAAATTTGAGCCAAAAACAATAATTACTTGGTAGATATAGTACCATACAAAAGGAATATCGAGACACAAGAGGCACAGGATATGTGAGTAGTATGATATATTATGATATGCATAATATTTATTACATTCTTATTCTTAATGTTATGTGCTTACTATATTATTGATGATATGATCTATGTATCATAAATCATGTGTGCTTTAATAATGATGAATATGGAATGACAATTATGATAAGAACATATGCATCAGAGGTAGAGGTCATAGATCTAATGATACCCAATAAGTAGAATAAGGGTGTACTTTTGAGTTACGTGCTTTTGATTTTGTTGCAAGTAAGGATAATAGAGATATGAGATATCGAGGTGGATATGGGTTATGACTAGAATTCTTAGTTCGATGACTACGAACAATCAGCTATATGTAGTGTCTCAGTCATGTACGAGCAATATTACTGTTAGTTATCTATCATTTCTTACAATTTGTATTTACTCTATGTGATTTATAACATGTAATGTGATCGCTCTATATGAACTTATCGTATAATGGGTGTTAATTAGTTATGCTCTCTATGAGCCTATAATATGATATATAATTGCATAATATGATATGATAAGTCAATACTAAATGATAAATGAGATTTGCCTACTAATTATTTGGATTTTATCTTGCTATTACTACATTTTATATTATATTTTTAGACTATTTTTTATTACACTTGTTAAATGTCACGTTCATCACATTTTAGTGAAATGTGTCACAGACTCACAGATCCATAGTAGTTTACTACTATTTAATTATTAGTTATTCTATATTAGAAAACACTATTTTAAATCAGAATCAAATCATCTTTACTTTAGATTTAAAATACTATCCAAATTATTCTACACACACACAAAATTATAATTTTACTTTCAATTTGATTAAAATTATTTTAAAAAATCATATATAATCTCACCCCCACCCATATATCTCCATCCACATATCTTATTCTACAAAGCAAGCTCAATTGTTCTTCCTAATTTTTCTGTTTTATTTTTTCACATATTTTGTATCTCTTATCACTCACCTCTATCTCAGTGTATGTTAACAATTATATGCATTGCATAATTATTAGAGATCACTTTAATATAACTTTATAGATCAAATCAATATTATTTAGGAAATTTTTTCTTTTTTACTTCTTGACTGTTTTGTGTTCACCGGCGAAGAAAGTCATCGTCTGCGTCCATAACACGCTCAAATCATAGTCAATAATGTCGAAATGTATGACTTCCTATGCATGTTTGAATTCAATTTTTTCTTCAGCCAAATGTTTGATTTAACTAATGGGAAAAAAATATATCGCTTTACCGTTGCTAGAACGAACCAAGAAATTGACATCCTACGAAGCATTATATCACACCATTGATTCATTCGATCCAACCATCCTGATCGGAGACCCGGCTATCTATAGGGGGTCGTCACTCGTCCCTCCTATCCAAGTCCCCCGTGTAGATGAGAATTTTCGACTCTGCACAAGACGGAGGAAGACTTCATGCAATAAAATAACCACATTTAAATGACCCAAAGCAATGCAAGCGCGGGTCCAAAGCAATGCATGTAGAAAAGTATTGTTATGGGAGCCCTTCATAGGAGCTGCCTTCTTCTTTCTCTCGTCCCATTTTGTTTCCCAAAGATGGTAGCTTCAAGCAATCCGTGGCGTACTTTATTATTCTTCTTCTCCGTTCTTATTCTTCTCTTCCGGCCTCCTCTCCTCCTTGCAACAGACACCATCTCTGCCAATCAATCTCTCTCGGGGACGACCCAGAAGCTCATCTCCCAAGGTGGCAAATTTGCTCTCGGCTTCTTCCAAATAGGTAACTCTTCCCAAAATTGGTACATAGGAATATGGTATAATACTATCTCAGAGAAAACATCAGTTTGGGTTGCCAATCGAGAGAACCCAATTGCAGACCCTTCCTCCTCTGAGCTCAGGATCTCCGATGATGGCAACCTTGTCCTCCTCAGTCAGTCCAAGTCCATAATTTGGTCTACAAATGCAAATATAACATCCAATTCCTCTGTTGCTGTGATCCTTGACAGTGGAACTCTTGTATTGAGAGATGGGTCTAACAGTTCTAAGGTTTACTGGCAAAGTATAGACCACCCAACAAACACTTGGCTCCCTGGATCCAAGCTTGGGCTCAACAAGGCGAGTGGAATTGACCAGAGGCTTATTTCATGGAAGAATTCAGAAGACCCAGCTCCCGGGATCTTCTCCCTTAAGCTGGACCCAAATGGGACTAGCCAATACTTCATACAATGGAACAAAACTAGGGACTATTGGACTAGTGGGGCTTGGACTCGGCAAGTCTCTGACTCGGTCCAACAGATGACGGGGGATTATAACTACGACTTCCAATTTGTGAACAATTCAGAAGAGAGCTACTTCACGTACTCTGTTGAAGATGACTCAATCACCTCCGGACTTATCATGGATATCTCAGGCCAAATCAAGCAGTTAACTTGGGATGACGCTACACAGGAATGGATACAGGACTGGTCCCAGCCAAACGCTCAGTGTGATGTTTATGATCTATGTGGGCCTTTTGGAAGCTGTAATGAGAATGCATTGCCCAACTGCAACTGCTTAAAGGGATTCAGCGAAAAGGATGCAAGTGGTTGGGCTTTGAGTGATCACAGTGGGGGATGTGTAAGGAATTCTCCATTGCGATGCAGCATTAAACATTCTGGGATGAAGACGGGCAAGGATAAGTTTTATACTATGGATGGTGTGAAATTGCCTGATAATTCTCAGAGTTCAGATGCCCGGACTGCTGAAGACTGTGAATTGGCTTGCCTAAGCAACTGCTCTTGTACTGCGTACTCCTATGCCATTGGATGCTCTCTATGGTATGGTGACTTACTTAATTTACAAGACCAATATAATAGCACTGGGGGAGGAACTCTTAACCTTCGCCTCGCTGCTTCAGAGTTTCCTAGTTCCAAGAGCAACGGTGGACTTGTAATTGGTTCGGCTGTTGGTGGAACTTCAGCAATTCTTACTTGCCTCGCAGTTATTTTCATCCTAGTTTGGCGACATCGGAGACAAAGGCTTCAAAGAATAACAAAGACAACCGGAGGTGCTCTGGTTGCATTTCGGTACAGCGATCTGCAGCTTGTGACAAAGAACTTTGCGGAGAAATTGGGGGGAGGTGGCTTTGGTTCTGTTTTCAAGGGATTATTACCTGATTCAACTGTAATAGCTGTGAAGAAGCTTGATGGGCTTCATCAGGGAGAGAAGCAGTTCCGAGCCGAAGTGAGCACGATTGGAATAATTCAGCATCTTAACTTGGTTCGACTTCTTGGTTTTTGCTCTGGAGGAACAAGAAGGCTACTGGTGTATGAGTACATGCCAAATGGTTCACTAGACAAGCAGCTATTTCAGAACACTCCGACGGTCTTGGACTGGAACACAAGGTACCAAATTGCTCTTGGAATCGGAAGAGGACTAGTCTATCTGCATGAGAAGTGCAGGGACTGCATCATACACTGCGACATTAAGCCGGAGAACATTCTCTTGGATGCATCTTTTATTCCAAAAGTGGCTGATTTCGGATTGGCGAAGCTTGTAGGCCGAGATTTCAGCCGAGTTTTAACTACACTGAGAGGAACAATAGGCTATCTCGCGCCGGAGTGGATAACCGGTGTGGCTATCACTGCGAAAGCTGATGTTTATAGCTATGGCATGATGCTTTTCGAGATTATATCAGGCAGGAGAAACACAGAGCAAGGGGAGGGAGGGAGAGCATCTTTCTTTCCTACACTTGCTGCAACCAAACTTATTGAAGGGAATCTAGAGGGCTTGCTAGATCCCAGGTTAGATGGTGATGCCAACTTTGAAGAACTTGAAAGAGCTTGTAAAGTGGCATGTTGGAGCATTCAAGATGATGAGAGTTCTAGGCCAACAATGGGTCAAATTGTCCAAATCTTAGAGGGATTTCTTGAAGTTAACACGCCACCGATTCCACGATCTCTTCGAGATCTTGGAGAGAGTCCAGATTACATAAATTTCTTTTCAGATATGTCATCGAATCAAAGTTCTCCTATGCGGAGCGACGCTTCCACTAGCTCTTAAGCTAAAAGCCTGTAGAGCGTAGACAATCTGTTTTCGTATTCGAGGACGAGGTCCAATATATATCTATATACTATCTGAATAAGTGTATTGATATTAAATTATAAACTTCAAGCTGCCCATCATGTAAGCTTCTTCCATATTGTTAGCTAGTGGTCACCAGAAGAATATATATCACTTGGAGAGTAGTGTAACACTTGTTGTACTTTCTCTAATGCAATATGATGAAGATCCTCATCAGTACTAATTTGCAAATAATGGTTGTATCATTTTGAGTACATTCACATGTGTAGAATTATCTTGATCTCAGTAGTCGGTGCTGTAGTTCCTTTTGCTGCATGATGTTTGTCATCTGTTAACTTCTCTTTGTAAAAGAGTAATAACAGCATTTTGTTTAGTAGTTAAGTTGACTTCAGTTTCTTATAGTTTCATTTAATTGCCCTGCTTGATAGTGGTGAATACCTCTGATTTTATTCATCGTTCATATTGACAAATATAATACTAGCTTTTATTCTTCGCCGTTTTAATTGTTTATATTATTACTTGTGCTGAATATTATCAGTTATAGATATTATAACTTGTTTATATTATTGGAAATTATTACTTATGCTAGTTTATAGATTAGATAAAGGGTGTAATGGTAAACATATTCTTGTCTCTTCTTTTCTTTCCTTGAACTAAATAGAGTATATTTATATTTCTCTTCTCGTCTATTAGTTACATCCAAACAAAATGAAATAGAGTTATTTTCCATCTTTTCTCGTTCCATTTCTCTCATATTCTCTCTATCTAAATAGAGTGTTAATAAGAAAGCAAAACGAGCCCAAGTACTTAGTTCATGCTTATTTAAGATTATCTTTTTCTCTATTCTAGATTAGAAAACACTATTCTAAATTAAAAAAAATAGTCATCATATTATTCCTGTTTTAGATTTGAAATATGAGAGTTGTTCTAAAAACAGGAGATATATTTGAGGTTGCACTGTTTCTCCATTTTATGTTTGCATTATAAATACCTATTTCACTATTTTTTGATCGATTTGTTTTGTCATACTTTTTAAAAATTTCTCACAATTACACATGAGAAAGAATTGAATAATTATATTATACCTATTTTTAAGGTGTTTTTCTCTAAACATTACAGGCAAATACTTCAATGCACCTTTAAAAATTATAATCTTAATCCAACGGCTATAATAGCCAGTTTTCATACCCGGTACCGATTTTTCGGTACCGGTTCTAAAACCACATTACGTAAGAAAAAGAGTATATTAGTTAAGAAGATTAATTACGTGTGCCTAACTTCCCAATTTTCTTGTTATACCCTTGAAGATCTAATGGTCATCAAAGTGATTGATAAACAATTAATTTTACGGAAGAAGCGCTCTACACGTTTTTTTTTTCTTCCGTTAAGATTTCTCTCTTAAATATAATTATGCCTTAATTATAGGAGATATCATTTAATATTAAATAATTTAAATTTGATTATTTGGAGATAAACTTCAATTTAAATATAATTCTCTATCTCTATCTATTAAAATTTAATTTAAATCAATCTTAAACTAATGGGAGATATATGTAAATAATAAAAAATAATTAAAAAGATAAAATGTAATTAAATTTTCATCAAGTTAATTTTAAAAGACATCAATACCATTATTTTGATATATATATATATATATATTACTCTCGATTAATGATATATATGTCTTTTACTTAATAAAATATTAAGATAATATAATTGTTAAAAAATAATGTGCAAGATTATATATCTAAAAAAAATTACCTGCTAAACCGGTAATATCTTTCATTCCTATTATACCCTTAAAAATCTTAACCGTTAGATCTTCATTAAATTGATTGATAAAGAATTAATTCTATTGCATGGAAGAAACCCTCAACATTACATAGAAAAAAAACCAAAGTTCTAAAAATACATATTCTCTCAGTGTCATACTCCCATTTTAATGCGACAACTTTAATGAGCGAATTATTTGAAGGCATACTTCATTTCAAAAGAGATACGCAATTGATAACATTCATTGCTATTTTAAAAATACTTAACCAATCACATTGAGAAACACATGCATCATGATCCTAATATAATCTTTATTACTCTGCTAGCATTGCAACAGTCCATATCTTTCTCAATAGTATAGTTTAAGTGCACAAGAGCAAGACTAGGAACCCTAGTTGTTGTTGTCTTCCCTTCCCATTGAGCGCTAATCTTTATCCTTAATTTTCCTTCATAAATTTTGTAAGACTCGCACCAAATACGTGCCCCTCACATGAGTAGAACTCACGTGATTACTACATGACTTACTGATCAATATTTCGACACAATATATAAGATAAAAACTCATATTTCTATAAATACTACAGACAGAAGAAGCCCATAACACCAATGCCACAATATACCCAAAATAAATATCCATAAAAATATAAATCAAGCCCATGTAGGAGCTACAAATTATTTAGCTTAATTTACATAAATAGAATAAAATAAAAAATAGAAGATTAAATAAGATTAGTGGTGCTAACGCACATGATCATGCCCAACAAATATGCGTAGAAATCATGACACGCGAAATCTTACCGAATAGCAAAATAAGATTAGCATACACTATGTGCAACAATAACAATAAGAAAAATGTATACACATGCATGATGTAAATGTGATGATATCATAACGTAAGTTATTTCATTCTCTACACTACTCCTAGATTATAAAAGTTTTACTTGCTTGAATCGCTTTCCTAATACTAGTTGTCACTGCTTTACATGATCATCCTCATAGGGTACGAAGTCCGCCTCAATAAAGAAAGTAATAAAAAAGCATAAGCACTAATACCTCCCACTGATTAATTAAATTACTCTACTAACGTTCACTATAGGCTTAGGTAGGTCCATCTACGAATTCTTATATTTATTAATTGGGTTGAGATAGCATAGTCGTACCAAGGCCTAACACGTTTTAAAAAGTAATTAAAATAATTTACCTTGAATTAACATTTCACTAATTATTATTGATTTAAAGTAAATCACATAGGCAACATTTAATTATTTTGCTTCGTTAAATAAGACAATCTACTTAATACAATGTCCCTACAATAATCTATATTAATTCTCCAACACAAGCAATTAATACAAATACACCTAGATCTTTTAACCAAAATGTAATGGACCACAATAAATCCCAATTATGAGTTACTTGTAATGCCACTCTTAGGCCATAGTCGGATTTATTAAAACTAATTTACAATAATGATATGACTAACAAGCAACCCTCTAAGATAATTAAATATATTTATGTTGACATAGATAATTAAATAAAGGATTTGAAAATAGATTAAAATCAATTGATCTATTTAGGTCAGCCCAAAAACCACCCACTAAGTTTTGGACCCGAAGCCCAAATTATCTAATAAATCCACTTGGGCCAGGCAACACCCACAAACTTGGGCCAGGCTGCCACCATAACTTGCCCTCCAAGTAAAGCTAAAAATAGACTAGACCCAACCTAAACGTCTCATGACTCAACCAAGTGTAGAAAATAGCTATGTAGAAATTCAAATGGGGGAGGAGCAGCCGATGATCGACCACAACCTAGCTGACCGCATCGACACTCTCCCCTTGACAAGTAGAAGCTAGCCGAGGGGAAGCCTAGCTGCCAGAGGTGGTCAGCAGCGAGAATCTACCTTGCTTTGGCTGCCCGGTGGCTCTATCCACGAGGGCGCCGAAGGAAGCCACCGAGGGCATCCTCGCGAAGAGGGGAAGCTCACCGAATTGATGCGACAAGGCACGAAGCCACCGGCTGGCCGAATCACAGCGAGAGCGAGAGGAGGAAACATTAGTGGAAAAAACTCAAATTAATTAACTGATTGTAAATCAGACTTATTTAGAAAATGAGGGAGCTTTGATGCATCGATCCACGGGGTCAGCAATTCTGTGGCGCTCTGGCATGATGGAAAGAAGAAAGAGGGAACACCAGCTGCACGCGAGGAGAAGGAAAGATAAAGAAAAAAAACGAAAAGGAAGGAGAGAGAGAAAAAGAAAGAGACAGGGGAAGAGAGAAAAGGGGCGCATATTAGTGCCTTTAAGCTTGGCGCACATGTCGGGCACGTGTGCACCATTTTTTTTTTTTTTTGATGTTACAAATTTTGTGTTCTTGTAAGTATCAAATACTTGTTCAACATTAGTTTTCGTCATCACTAATCATTCATCTCATTTCTAATAAACCCTAAACATATATATATATATATATACATATATATATATATATATATATATATATATATATATATATATATATATATATTGCCCTCAACAATCTTCTTTGTTCATCTCATTTATAGTAAATCATTAACCTTTATTCCTAAAATTCTTAGCAATCTTCTTCGTTCATTTCATTATCAACATAAATTTTGATTTGTCTTATTCTTGTCTTCCATACGTTCTCTAGTTATAGTCACATGATAAACCCTTTTTAAATTCACATAGGGTTGCAATTAAGTCAATCCTTAGGTTTTACGTTAATATTTTATATTTTTATGCACCCACGTAATTTGTTGCGTAACTCATTAGATACGAACGTAAATTGCTAGCAACTTACGTAATTACATGGATATATATATCTAAATAATTCTATAGGTACCTATGTAATTACCTATGTAATTTCATATAGACTAGTGTAACCGGTTAACTATCAACATAATTTGGTAGGCCCCACCTTATTCGCTAAGGTCTTCTAGATACCGGCGTAATAATACATAAATAAACGTAAGACCTTTAATATTCCTTGTTTTAATAGTTAATATATTTTACATATAAAACCAATTATAATTTTATTCTTAATTTGACTAAAATTATTTTAAAATTTCTCACTGCTCTCTCGCTCTCACCACTCACATATCTCATTCTACAAACTAAAAATTCTCGCTAGCTCATTTTTTTTTATTCAATACCATATATCTCTTCTCTCCTATTATCTACCTATCTTATTATATATTTACAAATATGCATTACATTCTTACAAATATACTTTGTATATCAAATCAATGTCATTTGATTTAATTTTTTTTGACCGTTCCTGTAATCATGCGAATAGAAAGTGCCTGTAACACGCTCAAATCATGGTAAACATTCTCATGTTGGTCTTTAATTTTTCCTGTCAAATGTTTGATTTAATGAGGAAAAAAGTTCTCTTTATCTTCGCCAAAAAGGACCAGGAAATTGACGTTCTAAGAAGCGTTACATCAGACCGTTCATTTATTCGATCTAACAGTCGGGAACGGAGAAACACAGCAGAAGGAATGACTTCATGCAACCCAGGAATTTGACAATCCGAAGACAATCAGAAAAGCATGCGTGGGTCCAGCATTTGGAAGTCTTATTATTGGTGGAGCACTTGTTGGGTTTCATTCGAGACTTACCTCTAGATAGGATTCTCTTCAACAAAGGAAGAAGGAATTTGTGGCTTCCAGAGTTGATTAAGAATAGAAATATTATGTTTCACCTTTCACCCCCTGTGTCTTTATGAATTTATGATTCACATCTTATCTTTTGCATTTACATTAGGAAACTCGGGTTTTGAATAACTTTTCGGATTTTTTTTTTTAAATATCTTTTCCTATATCTCTAAAGGGTACTTTAGAAAATCTAAATGGAATATTCTTTTTTCTGATATATAAAAAATATATATAGTCCAATACATCACAGAGTAACTGTAAATTCATGAAAATATAGGGAGTAAAATGAAAAACTTCTCCAGATAGCTATATATTATATTCCTGCATCCTGACAATTTAATATAATGGCCATCTTCTTCCTTCTCTCCTCCCAGTTTGTTTCCCCGAAGATGGTAGCTTCAAGCAATCCATGGCTCACTTTCTTCTTCTTCTTCTCCATTCTTATTCTTCTCTTCCAACCTCCTCTCCTCCTTGCAAGTGACACCATCTCTTCCAAACAATCTCTGTCCGGGACCCAGAAGCTCACCTCCCGAGGTGGTAAATTTGCTCTCAGCTTCTTCCAAATAGGTAACTCTTCCCAAAATTGGTACATAGGAATCTGGTATAATACTATCTCAGAGAAAACATCAGTTTGGGTTGCCAATCGAGAGAACCCAATTGCAGACCCTTCCTCCTCTGAGCTCAGGATCTCCGATGATGGCAACCTTGTCCTCCTCAGTCAGTCCAAGTCCATAATTTGGTCTACAAATGCATATATAACATCCAATTCCTGTGTTGCTGTGATCCTTGACAGTGGAAATCTTGTTTTGAGAGATGGGTCTAATAGTTCTAAGGTTTTCTGGCAAAGTATAGACCACCCAACAAACACGTGGCTCCCTGGAACCAAGCTTGGGCTCAACAAGGTGAGTGGAGTTGACCAGAGGCTTCGTTCTTGGAAGAATTCAGAAGACCCAGCTCCTGGGATCTTCTCTCTTGAGCTGGACCCAAATGGGACAAGCCAATACTTCATACAATGGAACAAAACTAGGGTCTATTGGACTACTGGGATTTGGAATGGCCAAATCTTTAGCTCGGTCCCAGAGATGACAGCGCATTATAACTACGACTTCCAGTTTCTGAACAATTCAGAGGAGAGCTACTTCATGTTTTCTGCTAAGGATGACTCGATCACCTCCAAACTCATCATGGATATCTCTGGCCAAATCAAGTTTTTGACTTGGATTGAGACTTCAAAACAATGGACACTGTACTGGTCCGAACCAAAAGCTCAGTGTGAAGTTTATGCTCTATGTGGGCCTTTTGGAAGCTGCAATGAGAATGCATTACCCAACTGCAACTGCTTCAAGGGATTCAGCGAAAGGGATGCAAGTGGTTGGGCTTTGAGTGATCATAGTGGGGGATGTGTAAGGAATTCTCCATTGCGATGCAACATTAAACATTCTGGGATGAAGACGGGGAAGGATAAGTTTTATACTATGGATAGTGTGAGATTGCCTGATAATTCTCAGAGTTCAGATGCTAGGACTGCTGAAGACTGTGAATTGGCTTGCCTAAGCAACTGCTCTTGTACTGCCTACTCCTATGCCAGTGGATGCTCTCTATGGTATGGTGACTTACTTAATTTACAAGACCAATATAATGGCACTGGGGGAGGAACTCTTAACCTTCGCCTCGCTGCTTCAGAGTTTCCTAGTTCCAAGAGCAACGGTGGACTTGTAATTGGTTCGGCTGTTGGTGGAACTGCAGCAATTCTTACTTGCCTCGCAGTTATTTTCATCCTAGTTTGGCGACATCGGAGACAAAGGCTTCAAAGAATACCAAAGACAGCCGGAGGTGCTCTCGTGGCATTTCGATACAGCGATCTGCAGCTTGTGACAAAGAACTTTGCGGAGAAATTGGGGGGAGGTGGCTTTGGTTCTGTTTTCAAGGGATTATTACCTGATTCAACTGTTATAGCTGTGAAGAAGCTTGATGGGCTTCATCAGGGAGAGAAGCAGTTCCGAGCTGAAGTGAGCACGATCGGAACAATTCAGCATCTTAACTTGGTTCGACTTCTTGGGTTTTGCTCTGGAGGAACAAGAAGGCTACTGGTGTATGAGTACATGCCAAATGGTTCACTAGACAAGCAGCTATTTCAGAACACTCCGACGGTCTTGGACTGGAACGCAAGGTACCAAATTGCTCTTGGAATCGGAAGAGGACTAGTCTATCTGCATGAGAAGTGCAGGGACTGCATCATACACTGCGACATTAAGCCGGAGAACATTCTCTTGGATGCGTCCTTTGTTCCAAAAGTGGCGGATTTCGGATTAGCGAAGCTTGTAGGCCGAGATTTCAGCCGAGTTTTAACTACACTGAGAGGAACAATAGGCTATCTCGCGCCGGAGTGGATAACCGGTGTGGCTATCACTGCGAAAGCTGATGTTTATAGCTATGGCATGATGCTTTTCGAGATTATATCAGGCAGGAGAAACACAGAGCAAGGGGAGGGAGGAGAGCATCTTTCTTTCCTACACTTGCTGCAACCAAACTTATTGAAGGGAATCTAGAGGGCTTGCTAGATCCCAGGTTAGAATGGTGATGCCAACTTTGAAGAACTTGAAAGAGCTTGTAAAGTGGCATGTTGGAGCATTCAAGATGATGAGAGTTCTAGGCCAACAATGGGTCAAATTGTCCAAATCCTAGAGGGATTTCTTGAAGTTAACACGCCACCGATTCCACGATCTCTTCGAGATCTTGGAGAGAGTCCAGATTACATAAATTTCTTTTCAGATATGTCATCGAATCAAAGTTCTCCTATGCGGAGCGACGCTTCCACTAGCTCTTAAGTTAAAAGCCTGTAGAGCGTAGACAATCTGTTTTCGTATTCGAGGACGAGGTCCAATATATATCTATATACTATCTGAATAAGTGTATTGATATTAAATTATAAACTTCAAGCTGCCCATCATGTAAGCTTCTTCCATATTGTTAGCTAGTGGTCACCAGAAGAATATATATCACTTGGAGAGTAGTGTAATACTTGTTGTACTTTCTCTAATGCAATATGATGAAGATCCTCATCAGTACTAATTTGCAAATAATGGTTGTATCATTTTGAGTACATTCACATGTGTAGAATTATCTTGATCTCAGTAGTCGGTGCTGTATTTCCTTATGCTGCATGATGTTTGTCATCTGGTAACTTCTCTTTGTAAAAGAGTAATAACAGCATTTGTTTTGTAGTTAAGTTGACTTCAGTTTCTTATGGTTTCATTTAATTGCCCTGCTTGATACTGGTGAATACCTCTGATTTTATTCATCGTTCATATTGACAAATATAATACTAGCTTTTATTCTTCGCCATTTTAATTGTTTATATTATTACTTGTGCTGAATATTATCAGTTATAGATATTATAACTTGTTTATATTATTGGAAATTATAACTTATTCTAATTTATTGATTAGATAAAGGGTGTAATGGTAAACATATTCTTGTCTCTTCTTTTCTTTCCTTGAACTAAATAGAGTATATTAATATTTCTCTTCTCTTCTATTAGTTACATCCAAACAAAATGAAATATAGTTATTTTCCATCTTTTCTCGTTCACTTCGTTTCTCTCATATTCTATCTATCTAAATAGAGTGTTAATAAGAAAGCAAAACGAGCCCAAGTACTTCGTTCATGCTTATTTAAGATTATCTTTTTCTCTATTCTAGATTAGAAAACACTATTCTAAATTAAAAAATAGTCATCAAATTATTCCTGTTTTAGATTTGAAATATGAGAGTTGTTTTAAAAACTGGAGATATATTTGACGCTGCACTGTTTCCCCATTTTATGGTTTGCATTATAAATACCTATTTCACTATTTTTTGATCAATTTGTTTTATCTTATTTTTTTAAAGTTTCTCATAACCACACCTGTGAAAGAATTGAATAATTATATTATACCTATTTTCAAACTGTTTTTCTCTAAACATTACATAGAAAATGTCATACTCCCATTTTAATATGACAACTTTAATGCGCAGATTATTTGTGTAAAAAAATTAGAATGAGGGAATTGTGTATTTCACTATGATGAATCAAGTACATAATAGGAGGAGATTACAACAATCTCTCCTACAATTAAGCTGGTCTATCCAACAGATTAGGATAGAGTTGCTATATACAAGGAAAGTAAATAACAAATAGATTAACCAAATCAATAATAGTAATAAAATTTGATTTTGACATTTCTTTCCTGATTTCAATATTTCTTTCCAACAAACACCCCTCTCAAGTTGAAACTAAATATGATTTCAATATTTCTTTCCAACACTCCCCCTCAAGTTAGAGAGTGGATATCTTGCACA
Source organism: Typha latifolia (assembly GCF_019914945.1). Classification (NCBI taxonomy): domain Eukaryota; kingdom Viridiplantae; phylum Streptophyta; class Magnoliopsida; order Poales; family Typhaceae; genus Typha; species Typha latifolia. Next base: position 11,178,325 of record NC_133095.1, read on the forward strand.
CCGAACTTGCGTACCATAGGTATAAATATTTCCTTTCCTAAAGGTTTAGTTAACAAATATGACAATTGATTTGCTGAGCCAATATGCTTGGTCATTATTGAACCATCTTAAATCTTGTCTCGAATATAGTGACAGTCCATTTCTATGTGCCTTGTGCGTTCATGAAAGACTGGGTTTGCCGCTATATGCAGAGCAGCCTTATTGTCACAATATAAGGAAGCATGTCCATGGTGAATAAGGCCTAAGTCTCCTAATAGGCACCGAAGCCATGTTAACTCACAGCAAGCTCCTATCATTGCGCGGTATTCCGCGGGTGAAGATAATGATACGGTTTTTACGTCGTTTTGATTTTCATAAAATTAGTGAGGACCCAAGGAACACATAATACCCTGTAGTGGACCGTCTAGTGAGAGGACAACCTCCCCAATCGAATCACGGTAGGCCTGTAATTTCAAATCATTTTTGAAGAAAAGAATAGACCTTGACACAGGGCACCCTTTAGATATCGAACAACGCGTAAGGCTGCTTCCATATGATGTCTTCTGGGTTGATGCATGAATCTACTCAAGACATGAACAAAATAAGTGATATCAGGTCTTGAAACTGTCAAATATATCAGGCGGCCCACCAATCTTCTGTATCTGCCTAGATCTTTAAGCAATTCATCTTTATCTGACAGTTTTAAGCCTCTTTCCATAGGAGTGTCCACTAAAGCAACATTTAATAGACCTGCATCTTTGGTTATTTCTAATGCATATTTTCTCTATGACATAAAAATCCCATTCCCAGATGCAGAGATTTCTATTCTTAGAAAATATTTCAACTCACCAAGGTCTTTAAGATTGAAATTTTTATACAAATGCTTCTTGATGGCAACAATACTGTTTGGATCATTTCCAGTGATCAAAATGTCGTCGACATAAATTAGGAGAATGGTAAAGGACTTGCCTTTCTTTTTGGTGAAGAGGGAGTAGTTGGCTCGTGATTGTCCAAAGCCAGCGAAAGTGATGACAGAAGAAAACTTTAAAAACCAATGGCGGGAGGCTTGCTTTAATCTATAGAGCGATTTGTGTAGGCGACAGATAAGATGTTCCTCCCCCTATCTCCGAAGCCCTAGTGGTGGAGACATGTAAATTTCTTCAGTCAGGTCACCGTGGAGGAATGCATTATGGACATCAAGCTGATGAAGTGGCCAGCCTCTGGCAGCAGCTAAGGCAAGAAGACAACGAACATAAATAATTTTTTTCTTTGTGGGAGAGAAAGTCTCGTGGTAGTTGATGCCCTCCATTTGGGTGAATCCTTGAGCAACCGGGCGCGCCTTATGTCGCTCTATTGTGCCATCGGAGCGACGTTTGATCTTGTAAACCCACCGACATCCTATGAGTTTCTTGTCGGCGGAAGAGAGGTTAGACTCCATGTGTCGTTGGCGGCAAGGGCATCTAACTCAAGCTTTATTGCATCACGCCGTTGAGGGTTGGTGATAGCTTCATTGTAAGAGGTCGGCTCTCGCTCTTGACTAATAGAAGCAATAAACGATTTGTGTGCGGATGTATAACGATGATAAGAAAGGTAATTGGTCAATGGGTACCTTGTCCCTTTGTGCGAATCTAGAGAGGAGGAGGTGACTAGATCGAGAGGGAGGATGCGTGACGGCGGAGCGAGGTAATCGTTGAACCTCACAGGTGGATTAGATTGTCGAGTGGAGCGGCGGAGAGGAATATTGGTTGGTGGTGGTGGATCGGGTGTTCCGGTAGAGGGAATGGTGGTAGTATGGCATGGTGGTGGTGGCGGGGAGGAAGTAGAGGGGAGAAGGTTCATGGGTGAACAAATTTCGGCGGTTTGTATCGTGGTAGTGGTGGAGTTGCGGTGGAGGGTGGTGTCCCGTTGGATCTCAAATATGCGGGCTAGATTGCCCCCGAGAGAATCGGGTATCGAGGTCCTCCCAAACTTCTCTAGCGAGTGGAATAAAAATTCACACTTTGTCGGCAATTTTTGGATCACGGTGTTGACTATCGAAGAATAGATAATATCATTACATCTTGACCAAGTGGCATGACCTTCGGGATTATTTGCTTTTGAAGGAGCTAACATAGACCCATTGATGAATCCGAGCTTATTTCTTGTATTCAAGGCTCGAATCATGGATCTTTTCCAACTGGAGTAGTTATCTCCATTGAGGGGCTTGGAAACGAGAACCAATCCGGAATGATCGGAAGGATGGATGAAGTAAGGATTGGAGAGGTCAGCAGGGGATTTTTCTTTCCCTACCTTTGATGGATTTGGTAGAACAATACCTTGAGAAGAAGAATGATTATCTTCAGCCATTGAGGGTAATGATGGTTTCGATGGATGCTAGAGTTCTAGCTCTAATACCATGTAAAAAGATTAGAATGAGGGAATTGTGTATTTCACTATGATGAATCAAGTACATAAATAGGAGGAGATTACAACAATCTCTCCTACAATTAAGCTAGTCTATCCAACAGATTAGGATAGAGTTGCTATATACAAGGAAAGTAAATAACAAACAGATTAACCAAATCAATAATAATAGTAATACAATTTGATTTTGATATTTCTTTCCTGATTTTGATATTTCTTTCCAATACTTCCCCTCAAGTTGGAACCAAATCTAATTTCAATATTTCTTTCCAACAAACACCCCTCTCAAGTTGGAACTAAATATGATTTCAATATTTCTTTCCAACAATTTGAAGGCACACTTCATTTCAAATGAGATATGCAAGAGATAAAATTCATTGCTATTTTAAAAATACTCAACCAATCACATTGAGAAACGCATGCATCATGATCCTAATATAATCTTTACTCCTCACTAGTATTGCAACCATCCATATCTTTCTCAATAGTATAGTTTAAGTGCACAAGGGCAAGTCTAGGAACTCTAATTGCTGTTGTCTTCCCTTCCCATTGAGCGCTAATTTTTGTCCTTAATTTTCCTTCATAAATTTTGTAAGTCCCGCACCAAACACGTGCCTCTCACATGGGTAGAACTCACGTGATTACTATATGACCTACTGGTCAATATTTCGACACAATATATAAGAGAAAAACCCATATTTCCATATATACTACATACAAAAGAAGCCCATAACACCAAGGCCACAACAAACCCAAAATATATATCCATAAAAATATAAATCAATGTCAATGTAGGAGATACAAACTATTTATCTTAATTTATATGAATAGAATAAGATAAGAAATAAAAGATTAAACACTAGTCTTTGCTAGATCCTCCACGGGCTCGTGGTTATCTATTAATTTGAAAATAATTCCACAAAACAATAGTAAACATAAAACCCAACAAGTATCCTTTGCTATAGTTTAAAAGTAGTGCAATAAATAATGAAATAATAAGTAAATATGAATATGCACATCATGATCAAATTAATGCATTACTATCTCCTACTCAACATGCTCATCTAAAGTGCACATGTATTAGCAATCGATATCCTACCATACATCAATTCGGACTATCAAGTCTTTAAACTCGAGCTCACACCAAGCTTCACACATAGGTCACGTCAATATTATACCACATGATATGCATCATCTCGGGCTACTAAGTCGAAACGTAGGCTCATATAGAGATATGCCCGTAAGCCACATCAATACTACTTTTTGACCATATACATATTCCTAAGGGAGAGTAGACCTAGCGATAGAATTGCCGGCCCATCACTCGGCGAACAACATGACCAATTATCCACCACCATAGACTAAGAACCCTAGTCATAAGGTTATCACATAGGGCGTGTGCAGATTGACACTACCATCCGAGCCCTTAGCTCCACATCATCACACCACCGTGCAAAAATCATGAGTCGTCACGCACAGACACTACTCACCATATGTCATCCGATATCGTTAGGCCTATATCATTCTATCATTCTCTCTATCTTAAGTACCCTAAAGGGTGTGGCTCTTATTGATCAATAGTAAATCGTCCATCGGCCAGCAAAACGGTTGTTTGATTATTTGTGATCAAAAGACTAAGACCTCAGGTGCCTAAATATATATAAGTATAATAATATCCCCTGCCCCTAACCCTAGCTGGGGAGGTGTCGGGTTTGTCAAACGCAGCAATTACTCTCTTTATGGTCGTGCATGAGTGCAAATAACATGATATTATATAACACAACAAGCATAATGAACACACATCAGTATCATTTAATACGGTACTAACGCACATGATCATGCCTAATAAATATGTGTAAAAATCTTGACACCCAAAATCTTACCGAATAACAAAATAAGATTAGCATGCACTACGTGCAATAATAACAGTAAGAAAAATGTATACACATGCATGATGTGAGATGATATCATAACGTAAGTTATTTTATTCTCTATACTACTCCTAGATTATAAAAGTTTTACTTGCTTGAACCGCTTTCCTAATACTAGCTGCCATTGTGTCACATGATCATCCTTATAGAGTACGAAGTCCACCTCAATAAGGAAAGTAATAAAAAATCATAAGCATTAATACCTCCTACTAATTAATTAAATAACTCTACTAACCTTCACTATAGGGTTAGGTAGGTCCATCTATGGATTCTTATATTTATTAATTGGGTTGAGCTAGCATAGTCATACCAAGGCCTGACACGTTATAAAAAGTAATTAAAATAATTTACCTTGAACTGACATTCCACTAATTATTATTGATTTAAAGTAAATCACATAGGCAACATTTAATTATTTTGTTTCGTTAAATAAGACAACCTACTTAATACGGTGTCCATACAGTAATATGTATTAATTCTCTAACTTAAGCAATTAATGCAAATACACTTAGATCTTTTAACCAAAATGTAATCGACCACACTAAATCCCAATTATGAGTTACTTGTAATTGCACTCTCGGCCATAGTCGATTTATTAAAACTGATTTACAATAATGATATGACTAGCAAGCGACCTGTAAAAAAATTAAATATATTTATGTTGACATAGATATTAAACAAAGGATTTGAAAATAGATTAAAATTAATTAATCTATTTAGGTTAGCCCAAAGCTCAAAGAAATGGGTTGGGCTGCAACCAACCCAAAAACTACCCTCTAAGTTTTGGACCCGAAGCCCAAATTATCTAATAAAGCCACTTGAGCTAGGCAATACCCACAAACTTGGGCTAGGCTACCTACAGCCCAACCACACCACAAGATGCTTTGGGGCTATGAAAGGAAATTTGGAAAGAGAGAGAGATAGAGGGGCAAATATTCTTTTATGCCTTTACTTGGGTACTCACCACACCTTATATAGTGGCTACCCATAATAAATAACTTGCCCTCTAAGTAAAGCTGAAAATAGACTAGACCCAATCTAAACGTCTCATGACTCAACCCAACCAAGTGTAGATAGTAGCTATGTAGGAATTCAAATATGGGGAGGAGCTGCCGATGAACCCGACCACAACCTAGCTGACCCCATCGACACGCTCCCCTCAATAAGCAGAAGTCAGCCGAGGGGAAGCCTAGTTGCTAGAGGTGGCCGACAATGAGAATCCACCTTGCCTCGATCGCATGGCGGCTCTATCCACGAGGACGCCGAAAGAAGCCACCAAGGGCATCCTCGCGAAGAGAGGAAGCTCGTCGAACTGATGTGGCAAGGCACAAAGTCGCTGGCTGGCCGAATCACGGCGAGAGCGAGAAGAGGAAACACTGGTGGAAAAAACTCAAATTAATTAACTAATTGTAAATCAGACTTATTTGGAGAATGAAGGAGCTCTGATGCTTCGATCCACGGGGTCAGCGATTCCGCGGCACTCCGGCGTGATAGGAAGAAGAAAGAGGGAACACCAACTTCGGGTGAGAAGAAGGAAAGAAAAAAGAAAAAAAAACGAAAAGGAAAAGAGAGAGAAGAAGAAGAAAAGATAGGGGAAGAGAGAAAAGGGGCGCACATGTGCGCTTTTAAACTCAGTGCACATGTCGGGCACATGTACACTATTTTCTTTTTTTGGATGTTACAAATTTTGTGTTCTTGTAAGTATCAAATACTTGTTCAACATTAGTTTTCGTCATCGCTAATCATTCATCTCATTTCTAATAAATCCTAAATATATATATATATATATATATATATATATATATATTTTATCCTCAACAATCTTCTTTGTTCATCTCATTTATTGTAAATCATTACCTTTTATTCCTAAAATTCTTAGCAATCTTCTTCATTCATTTCATTATCAACATAAATTTTGATTTGTCTTTTTCTTATCTTCCGTACGTTCTCTAGTTATAGTCGCATGATAAACTATTTTTAAATTCAGAGAGGGTTGCAATTAAGTCAATCCTTAGGTTTTACGTTAATATTTTATATTTTTGTGCACCCACGTAATTTGTTGCGTAACTCGTTGGATACTAACGTAAATCACTAGCAACTTACATAATTCCATGGATATATATACCTAAATAATTCTATAGGTACCTATGTAATCACCTATGTAATTCCATATAGACTAGTGTAACTCGTTAACTGTCAACATAATTTGCTAGGCCCTACCTTATTCGCTAATGACCAACGTAACCCATTTACGTACCAACGCAAGGTCTTCTAAATACCTGGGTAATAATACATGGACAAACGTAAGACCTCCAATATTCCTTATTTTAATAGTTAATATATATTTATCGTGCAGATAATTGGATGAAGAGATGGATGCTTATGCTGTTTCAAAAAGTAAAAAATTCTTTATTTTAATCATTATCTCGTGCCTTCGACGATGACATTTGTAATGAAGATAGAGAGATAAATGAATACTTTAAATTTTTTTTTTAAATGATAGGGAGGAGGATAGAGACAAGGACTGAAGAACTCAAAAAACATTCTCACATGAGAAGGAAGAGTTTTTTCTGTAAAATACTCTACCTGTTATGTATAAATGACAAACATGGTATGGTGACTTAATTAATTTACAAGACCAATATAATGGCACTGGGGGTGGAACCCTTAATCTTCGCCTCGCTGCTTCAGAGTTTTCTAGCTCCAAAAGCAACAGTGGACTTGTAATTGGTTTGGCTGTTGGCGGAACTGCAGCAATTCTTACTTGCCTCGCAGTTATTTTCATCCTAGTTTGGCGACATCGGAGACAAAGGCTTCAAAGAATACCAAAGATAGCGGGAGGTGCTCTCGTGGCATTTCGGTACAGTGATCTGCAGCTTGTGACGAAGAACTTTGCAGAGAAATTGGGGGGAGGTGGCTTTGGTTCTGTTTTCAAGGGATTATTACCTGATTCAACTGTAATAGCTGTGAAGAAGCTTGAAGGCCTTCATCAGGGAGATAAGCAGTTCCGAGCTGAAGTGAGCACGATCGGAACAATTCAGCATCTTAACTTGGTTCGACTTCTTGGGTTTTGCTCTGGAGGAACAAGAAGGCTACTGGTGTATGAGTTCATGCCAAATGGTTCACTCGACATGCTTCTGTTTCAGAACACTCCAACGGTCTTGGACTGGAACACAAGGTACCAAATTGCTCTTGGAATCGCAAGAGGACTAGTCTATCTGCATGAGAAGTGCAGGGACTGCATCATACACTGCGACATTAAGCCAGAGAACATTCTCTTGGATGCATCCTTTGTTCCAAAAGTTGCGGATTTCGGATTGGCGAAGCTTGTAGGCCGAGATTTCAGCCGAGTTTTAACTACACTGAGAGGAACAAGAGGTTATCTCGCACCAGAGTGGATAACCGGCGTTGCTATCACTGCAAAAGCTGATGTTTATAGCTACGGCATGATGCTTTTCGAGATTATATCTGGCAGGAGAAACAGAGAGCAAGGGGAGGGAGGAAGAGCATCTTTCTTCCCTACACTTGCTGCAACCAAACTTATGGAAGGGAATCTGGAGGGCTTGTTAGATCCCAGGTTAGATGGTGGTGCCAACTTTGAAGAGCTTGAAAGAGCTTGTAAAGTAGCATGCTGGTGCATTCAAGACGATGAGAGTTCTAGGCCAACAATGGGTCAAATTGTCCAAATTCTTGAGGGATTTTTGGAAGTTAACATGCCACCGATTCCACGATCTCTTCGAGTTCTTGGAGAAACTCCAGATTGCATAAATTTCTTTTCAGACATGTCATCGAATCAAAGTTCTCTGGTGCGGAGTACCACTTCCAATAGCTCTCAAACTAAAAGCATGTAGGCAATCAGTTTTAATTACCCGAGGATGAGGCCCTATACGCGTCTATATACTATCTAAGTGTATTCATGTAAACTTATAAACTTCAAGCTGCTCATCATTTAATCTTCTTGCATATATTTTAGATAGTAATCACCATAAGAATCATTTGCTCTCATATGGCAGTTGTCCAGTGTGGAGTAGTGTTGCACTTATTCTACTTTTTCTAATGCAATATGATGAAGATCCTCATTCCTACTCATTTGTAAATAATGGTTGTATCATTTTGAGTACATTCACATGTATAGAATTATCTTGATCTCAATAGACGGTACTGTATTTCCTTATGCTGCATGATGTTTGTCATTTGTTAGCTTCCCTTTGTAAAGGTGAAATAACAGCATTTCGTTTAGTAGTTAAGTTGATTTCAGCTTCGTATAGTTTCATTTTATTGTCCAGCATGATAGTGGTGAATGCCTCTGAATTTTTTTCGTTGTTATTATTGACAAATATAATATACTAGCTTATATTCGTCTGACATATTAATTATTTCAGACTGACAGTGTTGTTATGTGTTAAGCTATAAAAGTGAGCCCAATCTGAGTTCTAACATGTAAGTAAAAGAGTACTTAGTTGACAGGGTTATCATCGAAAATTATTAATGAAGCTATATATCGCGAGCTTGCTAATGGAGGCATACTAAACCATTTGAGATATAGTAAACTGCATCATTATTTGTAAGAATGGAGAAAATGAACTTTCAGTTAGGATCTTCAATTTGCCGTGTAGGGAAGGGCAGGCTTTAGTCCCTGAAACTATCATTTTCAAATTATTATTTTCTCTGTCTTTCCATTTTTTAAGTAAGAACATTATTGGAGTTCTTCAACCCCTTAGCCACAAGGTTGATTTAGTCTGTTGATCAAGAATCTAGTAGCTTTTGGCATATTTATAGAATTCTTACCTAGATAAACTGTTGGAAAGTGTTTTGAATCATAGACAGAGTAGCAGATATGTTTGTTTTTGCTTCCAGTTGAGGTTGTACATAGATGATTCTTTTTCCTCAAGTGGCATGTATCTTCTTTGATTTGTATCGAATTCAATTGCCAACTTGTTCTTTGATTTGTTCTCTTATTAGATGAACAGTATACTCTCATCACTTTTTAGTGAAATGTGTCACTGATTTAGAGGAGTTTGCTACTATTTAATTATTAGTTATTCTATATTAGAAAATACTATTCTAAATTAGAATCAAATTATCCTTACTTTAGATTTGAAATACTATCCAAATTATTCTACACATATATAAAATTATAATTTTATTTTCAATTTAATTAAAGTTATTTAAAAAAATCAAATATGAACCTCATATATCTCCATCCACGTATCTCATTATACTAATAACTTAATTATTTTTCTTAATTTTTCTGTTATATTTTTTCACATATCTCTTTTCGACTACCACTTGCCTATCTCATTGTATATTAATAAATATGCATTACATAATTATAAGAGAGCACTTTCATCTAAATTTATAGATCAAATCAATGTCATTTGAGTAAATTTTTCTATACTTCTTGACTGTTTTGTGGTCACCGGCGAAGAAAGTCATCGTCCGCGTCCATAACACGCTCAAATCATAATCAATAGTCTCGAAATGTATGACTTTCTAGGCACGTTGGAATTCAATTTTTTTTTCAGCCATATGTTTGATTTAACTAGGGAAAAAAATATAGCTTTACCGTTGCTAGAACGAACAAAGAAATTGACATCCTACAAAGCATTATATCACACCATTGATTCATTCGATCCGACGGCCCTGATCGGAGACCCGGCTATCTATAGGGGTCGTCACTCGTCCGTCCTATCCAAGTCCCCCATGTATATGAGAATTTCCGACTCTTCTTTGTGGCCATCAACAAATTCCACAGTCCGCGCTAGGCGGAGGAAGACTTCATGCAAGAAAATAACCACATTTAAATGACCCAAAGCAATGCAAGCGCGGGTCCTGCATGTAGAAAAGTATTGTTATTGGAGCCCTTCCCTTCATAGGAGCTGCCTTCTTTCTCTCGTCCCATTTTGTTGTTTCCCAAAGATGGTAGCTTCAAGCAATCCGTGGCGTACTTTATTATTCTTCTTCTCCGTTCTTATTCTTCTCTTCCAGCCTCCTCTCCTCCTTGCAACAGACACCATCTCTGCCAATCAATCTCTCTCGGGGACGACCCAGAAGCTCATCTCCCAAGGTGGCAAATTTGCTCTCGGCTTCTTCCAAATAGGTAACTCTTCCCAAAATTGGTACATAGGAATATGGTACAATACTATCTCACAGAAAACATCAGTTTGGATTGCCAATCGAGAGAACCCAATTGCAGACCCTTCCTTTTCTGAGCTCAGAATCTCTGATGATGGCAACCTTGTCCTCCTCAACCAGTCCAAGTCCATAGTTTGGTCTACAAATGCAAATATAACATCCAATTCCTCTGTTGCTGTGATCCTTCACAGTGGAAATCTTGTTTTGAGAGATGGGTATGACAGTTCTAAGGTTTTCTGGCAAAGTATAGACCACCCAACAAATACTTGGCTCCCTGGATCCAAGCTTGGGCTCAACAAGGCGAGTGGAGTTGATCAGAGGCTTATTTCTTGGAAGAATTCAGAAGACCCAGCTCCCGGGATCTTCTCCCTTGAGCTGGACCCAAATGGGACTAGCCAATACTTCATACAATGGAACAAAACTAGGGACTATTGGACTAGTGGGACTTGGAATGGCCAAATCTTTAGCTCGGTCCCAGAGATGACAGCGGGTTATAACTACGACTTCCAGTTTGTGAACAATTCAGAAGAGAGCTACTTCACGTACTCTGTTAAAGATGACTCAATCACCTCCAGATTTGTCATGGATATCTCTGGCCAAATCAAGCAGTTAACTTGGATTGAGACTTCACAGGAATGGATACAGTTCTGGTCCCAGCCTAAAGCTCAGTGTGATGTTTATGCTTTATGTGGGCCTTTTGGAAGCTGTAATGAGATTGCATTACCCAACTGCAACTGCTTAAAGGGATTCAGCGAAAGGGATGCAAGTGGTTGGGCTTTGAGTGATCACAGTGGGGGATGTGTAAGGAATTCTCCATTGCGATGCAGCATTAAACATTCTGGGATGAAGACGGGGAAGGATAAGTTTTATACTATGGATAGTGTGAGATTGCCTGATAATTCTCAGAGTTCAGATGCTAGGACTGCTGAAGACTGTGAATTGGCTTGCCTAAGCAACTGCTCTTGTACTGCCTACTCCTATGCCAGTGGATGCTCTCTATGGTATGGTGACTTACTTAATTTACAAGACCAATATAATGGCACTGGGGGAGGAACTCTTAACCTTCGCCTCGCTGCTTCAGAGTTTCCTAGTTCCAAGAGCAACGGTGGACTTGTAATTGGTTCGGCTGTTGGTGGAACTTCAGCAATTCTTACTTGCCTCGCAGTTATTTTCATCCTAGTTTGGCGACATCGGAGACAAAGGCTTCAAAGAATAACAAAGACAACCGGAGGTGCTCTGGTTGCATTTCGGTACAGCGATCTGCAGCTTGTGACAAAGAACTTTGCGGAGAAATTGGGGGGAGGTGGCTTTGGTTCTGTTTTCAAGGGATTATTACCTGATTCAACTGTAATAGCTGTGAAGAAGCTTGATGGGCTTCATCAGGGAGAGAAGCAGTTCCGAGCCGAAGTGAGCACGATTGGAATAATTCAGCATCTTAACTTGGTTCGACTTCTTGGTTTTTGCTCTGGAGGAACAAGAAGGCTACTGGTGTATGAGTACATGCCAAATGGTTCACTAGACAAGCAGCTATTTCAGAACACTCCGACGGTCTTGGACTGGAACACAAGGTACCAAATTGCTCTTGGAATCGGAAGAGGACTAGTCTATCTGCATGAGAAGTGCAGGGACTGCATCATACACTGCGACATTAAGCCGGAGAACATTCTCTTGGATGCATCTTTTATTCCAAAAGTGGCTGATTTCGGATTGGCGAAGCTTGTAGGCCGAGATTTCAGCCGAGTTTTAACTACACTGAGAGGAACAATAGGCTATCTCGCGCCGGAGTGGATAACCGGTGTGGCTATCACTGCGAAAGCTGATGTTTATAGCTATGGCATGATGCTTTTCGAGATTATATCAGGCAGGAGAAACACAGAGCAAGGGGAGGGAGGGAGAGCATCTTTCTTTCCTACACTTGCTGCAACCAAACTTATTGAAGGGAATCTAGAGGGCTTGCTAGATCCCAGGTTAGATGGTGATGCCAACTTTGAAGAACTTGAAAGAGCTTGTAAAGTGGCATGTTGGAGCATTCAAGATGATGAGAGTTCTAGGCCAACAATGGGTCAAATTGTCCAAATCTTAGAGGGATTTCTTGAAGTTAACACGCCACCGATTCCACGATCTCTTCGAGATCTTGGAGAGAGTCCAGATTACATAAATTTCTTTTCAGATATGTCATCGAATCAAAGTTCTCCTATGCGGAGCGACGCTTCCACTAGCTCTTAAGCTAAAAGCCTGTAGAGCGTAGACAATCTGTTTTCGTATTCGAGGACGAGGTCCAATATATATCTATATACTATCTGAATAAGTGTATTGATATTAAATTATAAACTTCAAGCTGCCCATCATGTAAGCTTCTTCCATATTGTTAGCTAGTGGTCACCAGAAGAATATATATCACTTGGAGAGTAGTGTAACACTTGTTGTACTTTCTCTAATGCAATATGATGAAGATCCTCATCAGTACTAATTTGCAAATAATGGTTGTATCATTTTGAGTACATTCACATGTGTAGAATTATCTTGATCTCAGTAGTCGGTGCTGTAGTTCCTTTTGCTGCATGATGTTTGTCATCTGTTAACTTCTCTTTGTAAAAGAGTAATAACAGCATTTTGTTTAGTAGTTAAGTTGACTTCAGTTTCTTATAGTTTCATTTAATTGCCCTGCTTGATAGTGGTGAATACCTCTGATTTTATTCATCGTTCATATTGACAAATATAATACTAGCTTTTATTCTTCGCCGTTTTAATTGTTTATATTATTACTTGTGCTGAATATTATCAGTTATAGATATTATAACTTGTTTATATTATTGGAAATTATTACTTATGCTAGTTTATAGATTAGATAAAGGGTGTAATGGTAAACATATTCTTGTCTCTTCTTTTCTTTCCTTGAACTAAATAGAGTATATTTATATTTCTCTTCTCGTCTATTAGTTACATCCAAACAAAATGAAATAGAGTTATTTTCCATCTTTTCTCGTTCCATTTCTCTCATATTCTCTCTATCTAAATAGAGTGTTAATAAGAAAGCAAAACGAGCCCAAGTACTTAGTTCATGCTTATTTAAGATTATCTTTTTCTCTATTCTAGATTAGAAAACACTATTCTAAATTAAAAAAAATAGTCATCATATTATTCCTGTTTTAGATTTGAAATATGAGAGTTGTTCTAAAAACAGGAGATATATTTGAGGTTGCACTGTTTCTCCATTTTATGTTTGCATTATAAATACCTATTTCACTATTTTTTGATCGATTTGTTTTGTCATACTTTTTAAAAATTTCTCACAATTACACATGAGAAAGAATTGAATAATTATATTATACCTATTTTTAAGGTGTTTTTCTCTAAACATTACAGGCAAATACTTCAATGCACCTTTAAAAATTATAATCTTAATCCAACGGCTATAATAGCCAGTTTTCATACCCGGTACCGATTTTTTTTCGGTACCGGTTCTAAAACCACATTACGTAAGAAAAAGAGTATATTAGTTAAGAAGATTAATTACGTGTGCCTAACTTCCCAATTTTCTTGTTATACCCTTGAAGATCTAATGGTCATCAAAGTGATTGATAAACAATTAATTTTACGGAAGAAGCGCTCTACACGTTTTTTTTTTTTTCTTCCGTTAAGATTTCTCTCTTAAATATAATTATGCCTTAATTATAGGAGATATCATTTAATATTAAATAATTTAAATTTGATTATTTGGAGATAAACTTCAATTTAAATATAATTCTCTATCTCTATCTATTAAAATTTAATTTAAATCAATCTTAAACTAATGGGAGATATATGTAAATAATAAAAAATAATTAAAAAGATAAAATGTAATTAAATTTTCATCAAGTTAATTTTAAAAGACATCAATACCATTATTTTGATATATATATATATATATATTACTCTCAGTTAATGATATATATGTCTTTTACTTAATAAAATATTAAGATAATATAATTGTTAAAAAATAATGTGCAAGATTATATATCTAAAAAAAATTACCTGCTAAACCGGTAATATCTTTCATTCCTATTATACCCTTAAAAATCTTAACCGTTAGATCTTCATTAAATTGATTGATAAAGAATTAATTCTATTGCATGGAAGAAACCCTCAACATTACATAGAAAAAAAACCAAAGTTCTAAAAATACATATTCTCTCAGTGTCATACTCCCATTTTAATGCGACAACTTTAATGAGCGAATTATTTGAAGGCATACTTCATTTCAAAAGAGATACGCAATTGATAACATTCATTGCTATTTTAAAAATACTTAACCAATCACATTGAGAAACACATGCATCATGATCCTAATATAATCTTTATTACTCTGCTAGCATTGCAACAGTCCATATCTTTCTCAATAGTATAGTTTAAGTGCACAAGAGCAAGACTAGGAACCCTAGTTGTTGTTGTCTTCCCTTCCCATTGAGCGCTAATCTTTATCCTTAATTTTCCTTCATAAATTTTGTAAGACTCGCACCAAATACGTGCCCCTCACATGAGTAGAACTCACGTGATTACTACATGACTTACTGATCAATATTTCGACACAATATATAAGATAAAAACTCATATTTCTATAAATACTACAGATTTAAGAAGCCCATAACACCAATGCCACAATATACCCAAAATAAATATCCATAAAAATATAAATCAAGCCCATGTAGGAGCTACAAATTATTTAGCTTAATTTACATAAATAGAATAAAATAAAAAATAGAAGATTAAATAAGATTAGTGGTGCTAACGCACATGATCATGCCCAACAAATATGCGTAGAAATCATGACACGCGAAATCTTACCGAATAGCAAAATAAGATTAGCATACACTATGTGCAACAATAACAATAAGAAAAATGTATACACATGCATGATGTAAATGTGATGATATCATAACGTAAGTTATTTCATTCTCTACACTACTCCTAGATTATAAAAGTTTTACTTGCTTGAATCGCTTTCCTAATACTAGTTGTCACTGCTTTACATGATCATCCTCATAGGGTACGAAGTCCGCCTCAATAAAGAAAGTAATAAAAAAGCATAAGCACTAATACCTCCCACCGATTAATTAAATTACTCTACTAACGTTCACTATAGGCTTAGGTAGGTCCATCTACGAATTCTTATATTTATTAATTGGGTTGAGATAGCATAGTCGTACCAAGGCCTAACACGTTTTAAAAAGTAATTAAAATAATTTACCTTGAATTAACATTTCACTAATTATTATTGATTTAAAGTAAATCACATAGGCAACATTTAATTATTTTGCTTCGTTAAATAAGACAATCTACTTAATACAATGTCCCTACAATAATCTATATTAATTCTCCAACACAAGCAATTAATACAAATACACCTAGATCTTTTAACCAAAATGTAATGGACCACAATAAATCCCAATTATGAGTTACTTGTAATGCCACTCTTAGGCCATAGTCGGATTTATTAAAACTAATTTACAATAATGATATGACTAACAAGCAACCCTCTAAGATAATTAAATATATTTATGTTGACATAGATAATTAAATAAAGGATTTGAAAATAGATTAAAATCAATTGATCTATTTAGGTCAGCCCAAAAACCACCCACTAAGTTTTGGACCCGAAGCCCAAATTATCTAATAAATCCACTTGGGCCAGGCAACACCCACAAACTTGGGCCAGGCTGCCACCATAACTTGCCCTCCAAGTAAAGCTAAAAATAGACTAGACCCAACCTAAACGTCTCATGACTCAACCAAGTGTAGAAAATAGCTATGTAGAAATTCAAATGGGGGAGGAGCAGCCGATGATCGACCACAACCTAGCTGACCGCATCGACACTCTCCCCTTGACAAGTAGAAGCTAGCCGAGGGGAAGCCTAGCTGCCAGAGGTGGTCAGCAGCGAGAATCTACCTTGCTTTGGCTGCCCGGTGGCTCTATCCACGAGGGCGCCGAAGGAAGCCACCGAGGGCATCCTCGCGAAGAGGGGAAGCTCACCGAATTGATGCGACAAGGCACGAAGCCACCGGCTGGCCGAATCACAGCGAGAGCGAGAGGAGGAAACATTAGTGGAAAAAACTCAAATTAATTAACTGATTGTAAATCAGACTTATTTAGAAAATGAGGGAGCTTTGATGCATCGATCCACGGGGTCAGCAATTCTGTGGCGCTCTGGCATGATGGAAAGAAGAAAGAGGGAACACCAGCTGCACGCGAGGAGAAGGAAAGATAAAGAAAAAAAACGAAAAGGAAGGAGAGAGAGAAAAAGAAAGAGACAGGGGAAGAGAGAAAAGGGGCGCATATTAGTGCCTTTAAGCTCGGCGCACATGTCGGGCACGTGTGCACCATTTTTTTTTTTTTTTGATGTTACAAATTTTGTGTTCTTGTAAGTATCAAATACTTGTTCAACATTAGTTTTCGTCATCACTAATCATTCATCTCATTTCTAATAAACCCTAAACATATATATATATATATATATATATATATATATATATATATATATATATATATATATATATATATATATATATTGCCCTCAACAATCTTCTTTGTTCATCTCATTTATAGTAAATCATTAACCTTTATTCCTAAAATTCTTAGCAATCTTCTTCGTTCATTTCATTATCAACATAAATTTTGATTTGTCTTATTCTTGTCTTCCATACGTTCTCTAGTTATAGTCACATGATAAACCCTTTTAAATTCACATAGGGTTGCAATTAAGTCAATCCTTAGGTTTTACGTTAATATTTTATATTTTTATGCACCCACGTAATTTGTTGCGTAACTCATTAGATACGAACGTAAATTGCTAGCAACTTACGTAATTACATGGATATATATATCTAAATAATTCTATAGGTACCTATGTAATTACCTATGTAATTTCATATAGACTAGTGTAACCGGTTAACTATCAACATAATTTGGTAGGCCCCACCTTATTCGCTAAGGTCTTCTAGATACCGGCGTAATAATACATAAATAAACGTAAGACCTTTAATATTCCTTGTTTTAATAGTTAATATATTTTACATATAAAACCAATTATAATTTTATTCTTAATTTGACTAAAATTATTTTAAAATTTCTCACTGCTCTCTCGCTCTCACCACTCACATATCTCATTCTACAAACTAAAAATTCTCGCTAGCTCATTTTTTTTTTATTCAATACCATATATCTCTTCTCTCCTATTATCTACCTATCTTATTATATATTTACAAATATGCATTACATTCTTACAAATATACTTTGTATATCAAATCAATGTCATTTGATTTAATTTTTTTTGACCGTTCCTGTAATCATGCGAATAGAAAGTGCCTGTAACACGCTCAAATCATGGTAAACATTCTCATGTTGGTCTTTAATTTTTCCTGTCAAATGTTTGATTTAATGAGGAAAAAAGTTCTCTTTATCTTCGCCAAAAAGGACCAGGAAATTGACGTTCTAAGAAGCGTTACATCAGACCGTTCATTTATTCGATCTAACAGTCGGGAACGGAGAAACACAGCAGAAGGAATGACTTCATGCAACCCAGGAATTTGACAATCCGAAGACAATCAGAAAAGCATGCGTGGGTCCAGCATTTGGAAGTCTTATTATTGGTGGAGCACTTGTTGGGTTTCATTCGAGACTTACCTCTAGATAGGATTCTCTTCAACAAAGGAAGAAGGAATTTGTGGCTTCCAGAGTTGATTAAGAATAGAAATATTATGTTTCACCTTTCACCCCCTGTGTCTTTATGAATTTATGATTCACATCTTATCTTTTGCATTTACATTAGGAAACTCGGGTTTTGAATAACTTTTCGATTTTTTTTTTTTTTTTTAAATATCTTTTCCTATATCTCTAAAGGGTACTTTAGAAAATCTAAATGGAATATTCTTTTTTCTGATATATAAAAAATATATATAGTCCAATACATCACAGAGTAACTGTAAATTCATGAAAATATAGGGAGTAAAATGAAAAACTTCTCCAGATAGCTATATATTATATTCCTGCATCCTGACAATTTAATATAATGGCCATCTTCTTCCTTCTCTCCTCCCAGTTTGTTTCCCCGAAGATGGTAGCTTCAAGCAATCCATGGCTCACTTTCTTCTTCTTCTTCTCCATTCTTATTCTTCTCTTCCAACCTCCTCTCCTCCTTGCAAGTGACACCATCTCTTCCAAACAATCTCTGTCCGGGACCCAGAAGCTCACCTCCCGAGGTGGTAAATTTGCTCTCAGCTTCTTCCAAATAGGTAACTCTTCCCAAAATTGGTACATAGGAATCTGGTATAATACTATCTCAGAGAAAACATCAGTTTGGGTTGCCAATCGAGAGAACCCAATTGCAGACCCTTCCTCCTCTGAGCTCAGGATCTCCGATGATGGCAACCTTGTCCTCCTCAGTCAGTCCAAGTCCATAATTTGGTCTACAAATGCATATATAACATCCAATTCCTGTGTTGCTGTGATCCTTGACAGTGGAAATCTTGTTTTGAGAGATGGGTCTAATAGTTCTAAGGTTTTCTGGCAAAGTATAGACCACCCAACAAACACGTGGCTCCCTGGAACCAAGCTTGGGCTCAACAAGGTGAGTGGAGTTGACCAGAGGCTTCGTTCTTGGAAGAATTCAGAAGACCCAGCTCCTGGGATCTTCTCTCTTGAGCTGGACCCAAATGGGACAAGCCAATACTTCATACAATGGAACAAAACTAGGGTCTATTGGACTACTGGGATTTGGAATGGCCAAATCTTTAGCTCGGTCCCAGAGATGACAGCGCATTATAACTACGACTTCCAGTTTCTGAACAATTCAGAGGAGAGCTACTTCATGTTTTCTGCTAAGGATGACTCGATCACCTCCAAACTCATCATGGATATCTCTGGCCAAATCAAGTTTTTGACTTGGATTGAGACTTCAAAACAATGGACACTGTACTGGTCCGAACCAAAAGCTCAGTGTGAAGTTTATGCTCTATGTGGGCCTTTTGGAAGCTGCAATGAGAATGCATTACCCAACTGCAACTGCTTCAAGGGATTCAGCGAAAGGGATGCAAGTGGTTGGGCTTTGAGTGATCATAGTGGGGGATGTGTAAGGAATTCTCCATTGCGATGCAACATTAAACATTCTGGGATGAAGACGGGGAAGGATAAGTTTTATACTATGGATAGTGTGAGATTGCCTGATAATTCTCAGAGTTCAGATGCTAGGACTGCTGAAGACTGTGAATTGGCTTGCCTAAGCAACTGCTCTTGTACTGCCTACTCCTATGCCAGTGGATGCTCTCTATGGTATGGTGACTTACTTAATTTACAAGACCAATATAATGGCACTGGGGGAGGAACTCTTAACCTTCGCCTCGCTGCTTCAGAGTTTCCTAGTTCCAAGAGCAACGGTGGACTTGTAATTGGTTCGGCTGTTGGTGGAACTGCAGCAATTCTTACTTGCCTCGCAGTTATTTTCATCCTAGTTTGGCGACATCGGAGACAAAGGCTTCAAAGAATACCAAAGACAGCCGGAGGTGCTCTCGTGGCATTTCGATACAGCGATCTGCAGCTTGTGACAAAGAACTTTGCGGAGAAATTGGGGGGAGGTGGCTTTGGTTCTGTTTTCAAGGGATTATTACCTGATTCAACTGTTATAGCTGTGAAGAAGCTTGATGGGCTTCATCAGGGAGAGAAGCAGTTCCGAGCTGAAGTGAGCACGATCGGAACAATTCAGCATCTTAACTTGGTTCGACTTCTTGGGTTTTGCTCTGGAGGAACAAGAAGGCTACTGGTGTATGACATGCCAAATGGTTCACTAGACAAGCAGCTATTTCAGAACACTCCGACGGTCTTGGACTGGAACGCAAGGTACCAAATTGCTCTTGGAATCGGAAGAGGACTAGTCTATCTGCATGAGAAGTGCAGGGACTGCATCATACACTGCGACATTAAGCCGGAGAACATTCTCTTGGATGCGTCCTTTGTTCCAAAAGTGGCGGATTTCGGATTAGCGAAGCTTGTAGGCCGAGATTTCAGCCGAGTTTTAACTACACTGAGAGGAACAATAGGCTATCTCGCGCCGGAGTGGATAACCGGTGTGGCTATCACTGCGAAAGCTGATGTTTATAGCTATGGCATGATGCTTTTCGAGATTATATCAGGCAGGAGAAACACAGAGCAAGGGGAGGGAGGGAGAGCATCTTTCTTTCCTACACTTGCTGCAACCAAACTTATTGAAGGGAATCTAGAGGGCTTGCTAGATCCCAGGTTAGATGGTGATGCCAACTTTGAAGAACTTGAAAGAGCTTGTAAAGTGGCATGTTGGAGCATTCAAGATGATGAGAGTTCTAGGCCAACAATGGGTCAAATTGTCCAAATCCTAGAGGGATTTCTTGAAGTTAACACGCCACCGATTCCACGATCTCTTCGAGATCTTGGAGAGAGTCCAGATTACATAAATTTCTTTTCAGATATGTCATCGAATCAAAGTTCTCCTATGCGGAGCGACGCTTCCACTAGCTCTTAAGTTAAAAGCCTGTAGAGCGTAGACAATCTGTTTTCGTATTCGAGGACGAGGTCCAATATATATCTATATACTATCTGAATAAGTGTATTGATATTAAATTATAAACTTCAAGCTGCCCATCATGTAAGCTTCTTCCATATTGTTAGCTAGTGGTCACCAGAAGAATATATATCACTTGGAGAGTAGTGTAATACTTGTTGTACTTTCTCTAATGCAATATGATGAAGATCCTCATCAGTACTAATTTGCAAATAATGGTTGTATCATTTTGAGTACATTCACATGTGTAGAATTATCTTGATCTCAGTAGTCGGTGCTGTATTTCCTTATGCTGCATGATGTTTGTCATCTGGTAACTTCTCTTTGTAAAAGAGTAATAACAGCATTTGTTTTGTAGTTAAGTTGACTTCAGTTTCTTATGGTTTCATTTAATTGCCCTGCTTGATACTGGTGAATACCTCTGATTTTATTCATCGTTCATATTGACAAATATAATACTAGCTTTTATTCTTCGCCATTTTAATTGTTTATATTATTACTTGTGCTGAATATTATCAGTTATAGATATTATAACTTGTTTATATTATTGGAAATTATAACTTATTCTAATTTATTGATTAGATAAAGGGTGTAATGGTAAACATATTCTTGTCTCTTCTTTTCTTTCCTTGAACTAAATAGAGTATATTAATATTTCTCTTCTCTTCTATTAGTTACATCCAAACAAAATGAAATATAGTTATTTTCCATCTTTTCTCGTTCACTTCGTTTCTCTCATATTCTATCTATCTAAATAGAGTGTTAATAAGAAAGCAAAACGAGCCCAAGTACTTCGTTCATGCTTATTTAAGATTATCTTTTTCTCTATTCTAGATTAGAAAACACTATTCTAAATTAAAAAATAGTCATCAAATTATTCCTGTTTTAGATTTGAAATATGAGAGTTGTTTTAAAAACTGGAGATATATTTGACGCTGCACTGTTTCCCCATTTTATGGTTTGCATTATAAATACCTATTTCACTATTTTTTGATCAATTTGTTTTATCTTATTTTTTAAAGTTTCTCATAACCACACCTGTGAAAGAATTGAATAATTATATTATACCTATTTTCAAACTGTTTTTCTCTAAACATTACATAGAAAATGTCATACTCCCATTTTAATATGACAACTTTAATGCGCAGATTATTTGTGTAAAAAAATTAGAATGAGGGAATTGTGTATTTCACTATGATGAATCAAGTACATAATAGGAGGAGATTACAACAATCTCTCCTACAATTAAGCTGGTCTATCCAACAGATTAGGATAGAGTTGCTATATACAAGGAAAGTAAATAACAAATAGATTAACCAAATCAATAATAGTAATAAAATTTGATTTTGACATTTCTTTCCTGATTTCAATATTTCTTTCCAACAAACACCCCTCTCAAGTTGAAACTAAATATGATTTCAATATTTCTTTCCAACACTCCCCTCAAGTTAGAGAGTGGATATCTTGCACACCGAACTTGCGTACCATAGGTATAAATATTTCCTTTCCTAAAGGTTTAGTTAACAAATATGACAATTGATTTGCTGAGCCAATATGCTTGGTCATTATTGAACCATCTTAAATCTTGTCTCGAATATAGTGACAGTCCATTTCTATGTGCCTTGTGCGTTCATGAAAGACTGGGTTTGCCGCTATATGCAGAGCAGCCTTATTGTCACAATATAAGGAAGCATGTCCATGGTGAATAAGGCCTAAGTCTCCTAATAGGCACCGAAGCCATGTTAACTCACAGCAAGCTCCTATCATTGCGCGGTATTCCGCTTCGGCTGAAGATAATGATACAGTTTTCTGTCGTTTTGATTTTCATAAAATTAGTGAGGACCCAAGGAACACATAATACCCTGTAGTGGACCGTCTAGTGAGAGGACAACCTCCCCAATCTGAATCACAGTAGGCCTGTAATTTCAAATCATTTTTTGAAGAAAAGAATAGACCTTGACCTGGGGCACCCTTTAGATATCGAACAACGCGTAAGGCTGCTTCCATATGATGTCTTCTGGGTTGATGCATGAATCTACTCAAGACATGAACAAAATAAGTGATATCAGGTCTTGAAACTGTCAAATATATCAGGCGGCCCACCAATCTTCTGTATCTGCCTAGATCTTTAAGCAATTCATCTTTATCTGACAGTTTTAAGCCTCTTTCCATAGGAGTGTCCACTAAAGCAACATTTAATAGACCTGCATCTTTGGTTATTTCTAATGCATATTTTCTCTATGACATAAAAATCCCATTCCCAGATGCAGAGATTTCTATTCTTAGAAAATATTTCAACTCACCAAGGTCTTTAAGATTGAAATTTTTATACAAATGCTTCTTGATGGCAACAATACTGTTTGGATCATTTCCAGTGATCAAAATGTCGTCGACATAAATTAGGAGAATGGTAAAGGACTTGCCTTTCTTTTTGGTGAAGAGGGAGTAGTTGGCTCGTGATTGTCCAAAGCCGAAAGTGATGACGTAAGAAAACTTTAAAAACCAATGGCGGGAGGCTTGCTTTAATCTATAGAGCGATTTGTGTAGGCGACAGATAAGATGTTCCTCCCCCTATCTCCGAAGCCCTAGTGGTGGAGACATGTAAATTTCTTCAGTCAGGTCACCGTGGAGGAATGCATTATGGACATCAAGCTGATGAAGTGGCCAGCCTCTGGCAGCAGCTAAGGCAAGAAGACAACGAACATAAATAATTTTTTGCTGTGGGAGAGAAAGTCTCGTGGTAGTTGATGCCCTCCATTTGGGTGAATCCTTGAGCAACCAGGCGCGCCTTATGTCGCTCTATTGTGCCATCAGAGCGACGTTTGATCTTGTAAACCCACCGACATCCTATGAGTTTCTTGTCAGCCGGAAGAGAGGTTAGACTCCATGTGTCGTTGGCAGCAAGGGCATCTAACTCAAGCTTTATTGCATCACGCCGTTGAGGGTTGGTGATAGCTTCATTGTAAGAGGTCGGCTCTCGCTCTTGACTAATAGAAGCAATAAACGATTTGTGTGCAGATGTATAACGATGATAAGAAAGGTAATTGGTCAATGGGTACCTTGTCCCTTTGTGCGAATCTAGAGAGGAGGAGGTGACTAGATCAGAGGGAGGATGCGTGACGGCGGAGCAGAGGTAATCGTTGAACCTCACAGGTGGATTAGATTGTCGAGTGGAGCGGCGGAGAGGAATATTGGTTGGTGGTGGTGGATCGGGTGTTCCGGTAGAGGGAATGGTGGTAGTATGGCATGGTGGTGGTGGCGGGGAGGAAGTAGAGGGGAGAAGGTTCATGGGTGAACAAATTTCAGGCGGTTGTATCTGTGGTAGTGGTGGAGTTGCGGTGGAGGGTGGTGTCCCGTTGGATCTCAAATATGCGGGCTAGATTGCCCTGAGAGAATCGGGTATCGAGGTCCTCCCAAACTTCTCTAGCAGTGGAATAAAAATTCACACTGTCAGCAATTTTTGGATCACAGGTGTTGACTATCGAAGAATAGATAATATCATTACATCTTGACCAAGTGGCATGACCTTCAGGATTATTTGCTTTTGAAGGAGCTAACATAGACCCATTGATGAATCCGAGCTTATTTCTTGTATTCAAGGCTCGAATCATGGATCTTTTCCAACTGGAGTAGTTATCTCCATTGAGGGGCTTGGAAACGAGAACCAATCCGGAATGATCGGAAGGATGGATGAAGTAAGGATTGGAGAGGTCAGCAGGGGATTTTTCTTTCCCTACCTTTGATGGATTTGGTAGAACAATACCTTGAGAAGAAGAATGATTATCTTCAGCCATTGAGGGTAATGATGGTTTCGATGGATGCTAGAGTTCTAGCTCTAATACCATGTAAAAAGATTAGAATGAGGGAATTGTGTATTTCACTATGATGAATCAAGTACATAAATAGGAGGAGATTACAACAATCTCTCCTACAATTAAGCTAGTCTATCCAACAGATTAGGATAGAGTTGCTATATACAAGGAAAGTAAATAACAAACAGATTAACCAAATCAATAATAATAGTAATACAATTTGATTTTGATATTTCTTTCCTGATTTTGATATTTCTTTCCAATACTTCCCCTCAAGTTGGAACCAAATCTAATTTCAATATTTCTTTCCAACAAACACCTCTCAAGTTGGAACTAAATATGATTTCAATATTTCTTTCCAACAATTTGAAGGCACACTTCATTTCAAATGAGATATGCAAGAGATAAAATTCATTGCTATTTTAAAAATACTCAACCAATCACATTGAGAAACGCATGCATCATGATCCTAATATAATCTTTACTCCTCACTAGTATTGCAACCATCCATATCTTTCTCAATAGTATAGTTTAAGTGCACAAGGGCAAGTCTAGGAACTCTAATTGCTGTTGTCTTCCCTTCCCATTGAGCGCTAATTTTTGTCCTTAATTTTCCTTCATAAATTTTGTAAGTCCCGCACCAAACACGTGCCTCTCACATGGGTAGAACTCACGTGATTACTATATGACCTACTGGTCAATATTTCGACACAATATATAAGAGAAAAACCCATATTTCCATATATACTACATACAAAAGAAGCCCATAACACCAAGGCCACAACAAACCCAAAATATATATCCATAAAAATATAAATCAATGTCAATGTAGGAGATACAAACTATTTATCTTAATTTATATGAATAGAATAAGATAAGAAATAAAAGATTAAACACTAGTCTTTGCTAGATCCTCCACGGGCTCGTGGTTATCTATTAATTTGAAAATAATTCCACAAAACAATAGTAAACATAAAACCCAACAAGTATCCACTGCTATAGTTTAAAAGTAGTGCAATAAATAATGAAATAATAAGTAAATATGAATATGCACATCATGATCAAATTAATGCATTACTATCTCCTACTCAACATGCTCATCTAAAGTGCACATGTATTAGCAATCGATATCCTACCATACATCAATTCGGACTATCAAGTCTTTAAACTCGAGCTCACACCAAGCTTCACACATAGGTCACGTCAATATTATACCACATGATATGCATCATCTCAGGCTACTAAGTCTGAAACGTAGGCTCATATAGAGATATGCCCGTAAGCCACATCAATACTCGCACCTGACCATATACATATTCCTAAGGGAGAGTAGACCCTAGCGATAGAATTGCCAGCCCATCACTCGGCGAACAACATGACCAATTATCCACCACCATAGACTAAGAACCCTAGTCATAAGGTTATCACATAGGGCAGTATTACAGATTGACACTACCATCCGAGCCCTTAGCTCCACATCATCACACCACCGTGCAAAAATCATGAGTCGTCACGCACAGACACTACTCACCATATGTCATCCGATATCGTTAGGCCTATATCATTCTATCATTCTCTCTATCTTAAGTACCCTAAAGGGTGTGGCTCTTATTGATCAATAGTAAATCGTCCATCGGCCAGCAAAACGGTTGTTTGATTATTTGTGATCAAAAGACTAAGACCTCAGGTGCCTAAATATATATAAGTATAATAATATCCCCCGCCCTAACCCTAGCCGGGAGGTGTCGGGTTTGTCAAACGCAGCAATTACTCTCTTTATGGTCGTGCATGAGTGCAAATAACATGATATTATATAACACAACAAGCATAATGAACACACATCAGTATCATTTAATACGGTACTAACGCACATGATCATGCCTAATAAATATGTGTAAAAATCTTGACACCCAAAATCTTACCGAATAACAAAATAAGATTAGCATGCACTACGTGCAATAATAACAGTAAGAAAAATGTATACACATGCATGATGTGAGATGATATCATAACGTAAGTTATTTTATTCTCTATACTACTCCTAGATTATAAAAGTTTTACTTGCTTGAACCGCTTTCCTAATACTAGCTGCCATTGTGTCACATGATCATCCTTATAGAGTACGAAGTCCACCTCAATAAGGAAAGTAATAAAAAATCATAAGCATTAATACCTCCTACTAATTAATTAAATAACTCTACTAACCTTCACTATAGGGTTAGGTAGGTCCATCTATGGATTCTTATATTTATTAATTGGGTTGAGCTAGCATAGTCATACCAAGGCCTGACACGTTATAAAAAGTAATTAAAATAATTTACCTTGAACTGACATTCCACTAATTATTATTGATTTAAAGTAAATCACATAGGCAACATTTAATTATTTTGTTTCGTTAAATAAGACAACCTACTTAATACAGTGTCCATACAGTAATATGTATTAATTCTCTAACTTAAGCAATTAATGCAAATACACTTAGATCTTTTAACCAAAATGTAATCGACCACACTAAATCCCAATTATGAGTTACTTGTAATTGCACTCTCAGGCCATAGTCTGATTTATTAAAACTGATTTACAATAATGATATGACTAGCAAGCGACCCTGTAAAAAAATTAAATATATTTATGTTGACATAGATATTAAACAAAGGATTTGAAAATAGATTAAAATTAATTAATCTATTTAGGTTAGCCCAAAGCTCAAAGAAATGGGTTGGGCTGCAACCAACCCAAAAACTACCCTCTAAGTTTTGGACCCGAAGCCCAAATTATCTAATAAAGCCACTTGAGCTAGGCAATACCCACAAACTTGGGCTAGGCTACCTACAGCCCAACCACACCACAAGATGCTTTGGGGCTATGAAAGGAAATTTGGAAAGAGAGAGAGATAGAGGGGCAAATATTCTTTTATGCCTTTACTTGGGTACTCACCACACCTTATATAGTGGCTACCCATAATAAATAACTTGCCCTCTAAGTAAAGCTGAAAATAGACTAGACCCAATCTAAACGTCTCATGACTCAACCCAACCAAGTGTAGATAGTAGCTATGTAGGAATTCAAATATGGGGAGGAGCTACCGATGAACCCGACCACAACCTAGCTGACCCCATCGACACGCTCCCCTCAATAAGCAGAAGTCAGCCGAGGGGAAGCCTAGTTGCTAGAGGTGGCCGACAATGAGAATCCACCTTGCCTCGATCGCATGGCGGCTCTATCCACGAGGACGCCGAAAGAAGCCACCAAGGGCATCCTCGCGAAGAGAGGAAGCTCGTCGAACTGATGTGGCAAGGCACAAAGTCGCTGGCTGGCCGAATCACGGTGAGAGCGAGAAGAGGAAACACTGGTGGAAAAAACTCAAATTAATTAACTAATTGTAAATCAGACTTATTTGGAGAATGAAGGAGCTCTGATGCTTCGATCCACGGGGTCAGCGATTCCGCGGCACTCCGGCGTGATAGGAAGAAGAAAGAGGGAACACCAACTTCGGGTGAGAAGAAGGAAAGAAAAAGAAAAAAAAACGAAAAGGAAAGAGAGAGAGAAGAAGAAAAAGATAGGGGAAGAGAGAAAAGGGGCGCACATGTGCGCTTTTAAACTCAGTGCACATGTCGGGCACATGTACACTATTTTCTTTTTTTGGATGTTACAAATTTTGTGTTCTTGTAAGTATCAAATACTTGTTCAACATTAGTTTTCGTCATCGCTAATCATTCATCTCATTTCTAATAAATCCTAAATATATATATATATATATATATATATTTTATCCTCAACAATCTTCTTTGTTCATCTCATTTATTGTAAATCATTACCTTTTATTCCTAAAATTCTTAGCAATCTTCTTCATTCATTTCATTATCAACATAAATTTTGATTTGTCTTTTTCTTATCTTCCGTACGTTCTCTAGTTATAGTCGCATGATAAACTATTTTTAAATTCAGAGAGGGTTGCAATTAAGTCAATCCTTAGGTTTTACGTTAATATTTTATATTTTTGTGCACCCACGTAATTTGTTGCGTAACTCGTTGGATACTAACGTAAATCACTAGCAACTTACATAATTCCATGGATATATATACCTAAATAATTCTATAGGTACCTATGTAATCACCTATGTAATTCCATATAGACTAGTGTAACTCGTTAACTGTCAACATAATTTGCTAGGCCCTACCTTATTCGCTAATGACCAACGTAACCCATTTACGTACCAACGCAAGGTCTTCTAAATACCTGGGTAATAATACATGGACAAACGTAAGACCTCCAATATTCCTTATTTTAATAGTTAATATATATTTATCGTGCAGATAATTGGATGAAGAGATGGATGCTTATGCTGTTTCAAAAGTAAAAAATTCTTTATTTTAATCATTATCTCGTGCCTTCGACGATGACATTTGTAATGAAGATAGAGAGATAAATGAATACTTTAAATTTTTTTTTTTTTTAAATGATAGGGAGGAGGATAGAGACAAGGACTGAAGAACTCAAAAACATTCTCACATGAGAAGGAAGAGTTTTTTCTGTAAAATACTCTACCTGTTATGTATAAATGACAAACATGGTATGGTGACTTAATTAATTTACAAGACCAATATAATGGCACTGGGGGTGGAACCCTTAATCTTCGCCTCGCTGCTTCAGAGTTTTCTAGCTCCAAAAGCAACAGTGGACTTGTAATTGGTTTGGCTGTTGGCGGAACTGCAGCAATTCTTACTTGCCTCGCAGTTATTTTCATCCTAGTTTGGCGACATCGGAGACAAAGGCTTCAAAGAATACCAAAGATAGCGGGAGGTGCTCTCGTGGCATTTCGGTACAGTGATCTGCAGCTTGTGACGAAGAACTTTGCAGAGAAATTGGGGGGAGGTGGCTTTGGTTCTGTTTTCAAGGGATTATTACCTGATTCAACTGTAATAGCTGTGAAGAAGCTTGAAGGCCTTCATCAGGGAGATAAGCAGTTCCGAGCTGAAGTGAGCACGATCGGAACAATTCAGCATCTTAACTTGGTTCGACTTCTTGGGTTTTGCTCTGGAGGAACAAGAAGGCTACTGGTGTATGAGTTCATGCCAAATGGTTCACTCGACATGCTTCTGTTTCAGAACACTCCAACGGTCTTGGACTGGAACACAAGGTACCAAATTGCTCTTGGAATCGCAAGAGGACTAGTCTATCTGCATGAGAAGTGCAGGGACTGCATCATACACTGCGACATTAAGCCAGAGAACATTCTCTTGGATGCATCCTTTGTTCCAAAAGTTGCGGATTTCGGATTGGCGAAGCTTGTAGGCCGAGATTTCAGCCGAGTTTTAACTACACTGAGAGGAACAAGAGGTTATCTCGCACCAGAGTGGATAACCGGCGTTGCTATCACTGCAAAAGCTGATGTTTATAGCTACGGCATGATGCTTTTCGAGATTATATCTGGCAGGAGAAACAGAGAGCAAGGGGAGGGAGGAAGAGCATCTTTCTTCCCTACACTTGCTGCAACCAAACTTATGGAAGGGAATCTGGAGGGCTTGTTAGATCCCAGGTTAGATGGTGGTGCCAACTTTGAAGAGCTTGAAAGAGCTTGTAAAGTAGCATGCTGGTGCATTCAAGACGATGAGAGTTCTAGGCCAACAATGGGTCAAATTGTCCAAATTCTTGAGGGATTTTTGGAAGTTAACATGCCACCGATTCCACGATCTCTTCGAGTTCTTGGAGAAACTCCAGATTGCATAAATTTCTTTTCAGACATGTCATCGAATCAAAGTTCTCTGGTGCGGAGTACCACTTCCAATAGCTCTCAAACTAAAAGCATGTAGGCAATCAGTTTTAATTACCCGAGGATGAGGCCCTATACGCGTCTATATACTATCTAAGTGTATTCATGTAAACTTATAAACTTCAAGCTGCTCATCATTTAATCTTCTTGCATATATTTTAGATAGTAATCACCATAAGAATCATTTGCTCTCATATGGCAGTTGTCCAGTGTGGAGTAGTGTTGCACTTATTCTACTTTTTCTAATGCAATATGATGAAGATCCTCATTCCTACTCATTTGTAAATAATGGTTGTATCATTTTGAGTACATTCACATGTATAGAATTATCTTGATCTCAATAGACGGTACTGTATTTCCTTATGCTGCATGATGTTTGTCATTTGTTAGCTTCCCTTTGTAAAGGTGAAATAACAGCATTTCGTTTAGTAGTTAAGTTGATTTCAGCTTCGTATAGTTTCATTTTATTGTCCAGCATGATAGTGGTGAATGCCTCTGAATTTTTTCGTTGTTATTATTGACAAATATAATATACTAGCTTATATTCGTCTGACATATTAATTATTTCAGACTGACAGTGTTGTTATGTGTTAAGCTATAAAAGTGAGCCCAATCTGAGTTCTAACATGTAAGTAAAAGAGTACTTAGTTGACAGGGTTATCATCGAAAATTATTAATGAAGCTATATATCGCGAGCTTGCTAATGGAGGCATACTAAACCATTTGAGATATAGTAAACTGCATCATTATTTGTAAGAATGGAGAAAATGAACTTTCAGTTAGGATCTTCAATTTGCCGTGTAGGGAAGGGCAGGCTTTAGTCCCTGAAACTATCATTTTCAAATTATTATTTTCTCTGTCTTTCCATTTTTTTAAGTAAGAACATTATTGGAGTTCTTCAACCCCTTAGCCACAAGGTTGATTTAGTCTGTTGATCAAGAATCTAGTAGCTTTTGGCATATTTATAGAATTCTTACCTAGATAAACTGTTGGAAAGTGTTTTGAATCATAGACAGAGTAGCAGATATGTTTGTTTTTGCTTCCAGTTGAGGTTGTACATAGATGATTCTTTTTCCTCAAGTGGCATGTATCTTCTTTGATTTGTATCGAATTCAATTGCCAACTTGTTCTTTGATTTGTTCTCTTATTAGATGAACAGTATACTCTCATCACTTTTTAGTGAAATGTGTCACTGATTTAGAGGAGTTTGCTACTATTTAATTATTAGTTATTCTATATTAGAAAATACTATTCTAAATTAGAATCAAATTATCCTTACTTTAGATTTGAAATACTATCCAAATTATTCTACACATATATAAAATTATAATTTTATTTTCAATTTAATTAAAGTTATTTAAAAAAATCAAATATGAACCTCATATATCTCCATCCACGTATCTCATTATACTAATAACTTAATTATTTTTCTTAATTTTTCTGTTATATTTTTTCACATATCTCTTTTCGACTACCACTTGCCTATCTCATTGTATATTAATAAATATGCATTACATAATTATAAGAGAGCACTTTCATCTAAATTTATAGATCAAATCAATGTCATTTGAGTAAATTTTTCTATACTTCTTGACTGTTTTGTGGTCACCGGCGAAGAAAGTCATCGTCCGCGTCCATAACACGCTCAAATCATAATCAATAGTCTCGAAATGTATGACTTTCTAGGCACGTTGGAATTCAATTTTTTTTTCAGCCATATGTTTGATTTAACTAGGGAAAAAAATATAGCTTTACC
Organism: Typha latifolia; assembly: GCF_019914945.1. NCBI lineage: Eukaryota > Viridiplantae > Streptophyta > Magnoliopsida > Poales > Typhaceae > Typha > Typha latifolia. The sequence continues at coordinate 11,210,680 of NC_133095.1, forward strand.
GTTGCTAGAACGAACAAAGAAATTGACATCCTACAAAGCATTATATCACACCATTGATTCATTCGATCCGACGGCCCTGATCGGAGACCCGGCTATCTATAGGGGGTCGTCACTCGTCCGTCCTATCCAAGTCCCCCATGTATATGAGAATTTCCGACTCTTCTTTGTGGCCATCAACAAATTCCACAGTCCGCGCTAGGCGGAGGAAGACTTCATGCAAGAAAATAACCACATTTAAATGACCCAAAGCAATGCAAGCGCGGGTCCTGCATGTAGAAAAGTATTGTTATTGGAGCCCTTCCCTTCATAGGAGCTGCCTTCTTTCTCTCGTCCCATTTTGTTGTTTCCCAAAGATGGTAGCTTCAAGCAATCCGTGGCGTACTTTATTATTCTTCTTCTCCGTTCTTATTCTTCTCTTCCAGCCTCCTCTCCTCCTTGCAACAGACACCATCTCTGCCAATCAATCTCTCTCGGGGACGACCCAGAAGCTCATCTCCCAAGGTGGCAAATTTGCTCTCGGCTTCTTCCAAATAGGTAACTCTTCCCAAAATTGGTACATAGGAATATGGTACAATACTATCTCACAGAAAACATCAGTTTGGATTGCCAATCGAGAGAACCCAATTGCAGACCCTTCCTTTTCTGAGCTCAGAATCTCTGATGATGGCAACCTTGTCCTCCTCAACCAGTCCAAGTCCATAGTTTGGTCTACAAATGCAAATATAACATCCAATTCCTCTGTTGCTGTGATCCTTCACAGTGGAAATCTTGTTTTGAGAGATGGGTATGACAGTTCTAAGGTTTTCTGGCAAAGTATAGACCACCCAACAAATACTTGGCTCCCTGGATCCAAGCTTGGGCTCAACAAGGCGAGTGGAGTTGATCAGAGGCTTATTTCTTGGAAGAATTCAGAAGACCCAGCTCCCGGGATCTTCTCCCTTGAGCTGGACCCAAATGGGACTAGCCAATACTTCATACAATGGAACAAAACTAGGGACTATTGGACTAGTGGGACTTGGAATGGCCAAATCTTTAGCTCGGTCCCAGAGATGACAGCGGGTTATAACTACGACTTCCAGTTTGTGAACAATTCAGAAGAGAGCTACTTCACGTACTCTGTTAAAGATGACTCAATCACCTCCAGATTTGTCATGGATATCTCTGGCCAAATCAAGCAGTTAACTTGGATTGAGACTTCACAGGAATGGATACTGTTCTGGTCCCAGCCTAAAGCTCAGTGTGATGTTTATGCTTTATGTGGGCCTTTTGGAAGCTGTAATGAGATTGCATTACCCAACTGCAACTGCTTAAAGGGATTCAGCGAAAGGGATGCAAGTGGTTGGGCTTTGAGTGATCACAGTGGGGGATGTGTAAGGAATTCTCCATTGCGATGCAGCATTAAACATTCTGGGATGAAGACGGGGAAGGATAAGTTTTATACTATGGATAGTGTGAGATTGCCTGATAATTCTCAGAGTTCAGATGCTAGGACTGCTGAAGACTGTGAATTGGCTTGCCTAAGCAACTGCTCTTGTACTGCCTACTCCTATGCCAGTGGATGCACTCTATGGTATGGTGACTTAGTTAATTTACAAGACCAATATAATGGTACTGGTGGTGGAACTCTTAATCTTCGCCTCGCTGCTTCAGAGTTTCCTAGTTCCAAGAGCAACGGTGGACTTGTAATTGGTTTGGCTGTTGGTGGAACTGCAGCAATTCTTACTTGCCTCGCAGTTATTTTCCTCCTAGTTTGGCGACATCGGAGACAAATGCTTCAAAGAATACCAAAGACAGCCGGAGGTGCTCTGGTGGCATTTCGGTACAGCGATCTGCAGCTTGTGACAAAGAACTTTGCGGAGAAATAGGGGGGAGGTGGATTCGGTTCTGTTTTCAAGGGATTATTACCTGATTCAACTGTTATAGCTGTGAAGAAGCTTGATGGGCTTCATCAGGGAGAGAAGCAGTTCCGAGCTGAAGTGAGCACGATCGGAACAATTCAGCATCTTAACTTGGTTCGACTTCTTGGGTTTTGCTCTGGAGGAACAAGAAGGCTACTGGTGTATGAGTACATGCCAAATGGTTCACTAGACAAGCAGCTATTTCAGAACACTCCGACGGTCTTGGACTGGAACGCAAGGTACCAAATTGCTCTTGGAATCGGAAGAGGACTAGTCTATCTGCATGAGAAGTGCAGGGACTGCATCATACACTGCGACATTAAGCCGGAGAACATTCTCTTGGATGCGTCCTTTGTTCCAAAAGTGGCGGATTTCGGATTAGCGAAGCTTGTAGGCCGAGATTTCAGCCGAGTTTTAACTACACTGAGAGGAACAAGAGGTTATCTCGCACCGGAGTGGATAACCGGAGTGGCTATCACTGCAAAAGCTGATGTTTATAGTTACGGCATGATGCTTTTCGAGATTATATCTGGCAGGAGAAACAGAGAGCAAGGGGAGGGAGGAAGAGCATCTTTCTTCCCTACACTTGCTGCAACCAAACTTATGAAAGGGAATCTGGAGGGCTTGTTAGATCCCAGGTTAGATGGTGGTGCCAACTTTGAAGAGCTTGAAAGAGCTTGTAAAGTAGCATGCTGGTGCATTCAAGACGATGAGAGTTCTAGGCCAACAATGGGTCAAATTGTCCAAATCCTAGAGGGATTTCTTGAAGTTAACACACCACCAATTCCACGATCTCTTCGAGCTCTTGGAGAAAGTCCAGATTACATAAATTTCTTTTCAGACATGTCATCGAATCAAAGTTCTCAGGTGCGGAGTACCGCTTCCAGTAGCCCTCAAGCTAAAAGCATGTAGGCAATCAGTTTTAGTATTCGAGGATGTGGCCCTATATGCGTCTATATACTATCTGAATAAGTGTATTGATATAAAATTATAAACTTCAAGCTGGCCATCATGTAAGCTTCTTCCATATATTTTAGACAGTAATCACCTTAAGAATCAGATGCTCTCATATGGCCGTCGTAGAGTAGTGTAACACTTATTGTACTTTTTCTAATGCATCAATACTCATTTGCAAATAATGGTTGTATGTATCTTTTCCTTATGCTGCATGATGTTTGTCATCTGTTAACTTCTCTTTTCTCTTTGTAGAAGAGTAATAACAGCATTTTGTTTAGTAGTTAAGTTGACTTCAGTTTCTTATAGTTTCATTTAATTGTCCTGCTTCATAGTGGTGAATACCTCTGATTTTTTTCATCGTTATTATTGACGAATATAATTGTTTCAGAATGACTGTTGTTATATGTTAAGCTATAAATATGAGCCCAATCTGAGTTCTAACATGTAAGTAAAAGAGTACTTAGTAGACCGTGTTTTCACCGAAAATTATATCGTGAACTTGCTAATGGATGCATATAAACTATGAGAAGCTGAAATCCAAGTAAACTGCATGATTATTTGCAACAATGGAGAAAAAGAACTTTCAAATTAAAAAACAATCATCAAATAATTTGAAATACTATTCAAATTATTCTACATTTGTGTGTAATTATATTTTGACTTTCAATTTGACTAAAGTTATTTTAAAAATCCTTTCAAATCTCTCCCACCATCTATATATCTATATCCATGTAACTCATTCTACAAATTAAAAATCTTGGCTCAGGGTTTTTCTCATATTTTTTTTCAATTTTTTCATATATTTTCTTTCTTACTATCCACTTAACTTATTTTATATTTATAAGTATGCGTTACATACTTTTAACCAAATAATAAATTTTTAAAAAAACAAGAGCTCTTTAATTTAAATTTATATATTAAATTAATGTTATTTGAGTTAATATTTTGCTTCTCATTCTCATTGTTGTGGTCATGGGCATAGAAAGTCATCGTTTGCGTCAATAACAAGCTCAAATCATGGTCAATAACATGTTGGTCTTCATTTTTTTCCAGTCAAATGTTTGATTTAAAGAGGAAAAAAATATCTCTTTACCTTTGCCAGAAGAAATTGAGACGAAGTGTTACATCTCACCGTTGATTCATTCGATCGAACGGTCCATATAGCTGAGAATTTCTGACTCTTCTTTGTGGTCATCAACAAATTCTACAGCAAGAGGAAGACTTTAAAATCCTAACGCCACTCGGAAAGTAACCCATTTAAATGACTCAAGAGAAATGCAAGCGTAGGTCCCGCATTTGGAAGTCTTGTAATTGGAGCCCTTCCTCGGACCTAACCGAGGGGTTTCATTGGAGACTTACTTCTGGGTTAGGATTCTCAGCAACCAATAAAAGCACACGGCGAACAGTACATTCATGGAATTATAGGGAGAAATGAAAAATTCTCCAGATATTAATATAGTAACTACCTTCTTCTTTCTCTCGCCCCATTTTGTTTCCCCAAAGATGGCAGCTTCAAGCAATCCATGGCGTACTTTATTATTCTACTTCTCCGTTCTTATTCTTCTCTTCCAACCTGCTCTCCTCCAAGAAACTGACACCATCTCTTCCAACCAATCTCTCTCCGGGACCCAGGAGCTCATCTCCCAAGGTTACCAATTTACTCTCGGCTTCTTCCAAACAGACAACTCTTCCCAAAATTGGTACATGGGAATCTGGTACAATACTGTCTCACAGTTAACATCAGTTTGGATTGCCAATCGAGAGAACCCAATTGCAGACCCTTCCTTTTCTGAGCTCAGAATCTCTGACGATGGCAACCTTGTCCTCCTCAACCAGTCCAAGTCCGTAGTTTGGTCTACAAAAGCAAATATAACATCCAATTCCTCTGTTGCTGTGATCCTTGACAGTGGAAATCTTGTTTTGAGAGATGGCTACGACAGTTCTAAGGTTTTCTGGCAAAGTATAAACCACCCAACAAATACTTGGCTCCCTGGAGCCAAGCTTGGGTTCAACAAGATGAGCGGAGTTGATCAGAGGCTTAGTTCTTGGAAGAATTTAGAAGACCCAGCTCCTGGGATCTTCTCTCTTGAGCTGGACCCAAATTGGACTAGCCAATACGTCATACAATGGAACAAAACACGGGACTATTGGACTAGTGGGGCTTGGAATGGGAAAATCTTTGGCTTGGTCCCAGAGATGATAGCGGGGGCTTGGAATGGGCAAGTCTCTAACTCGGTCCAACAGATGACGGGGGCTTATAACTACGACTTTCAATTTGTGAACAATTCAGAAGAGAGCTACTTCACGTACTCTGTTAAAGATGACTCAATCACCTCCAGACTTATCATGGATATCTCTGGCCAAATCAAGCAGTTTACTTGGATTGAGGCTTCACAGGAATGGATACTGTTCTGGTCCCAGCCAAAAGCTCAGTGTGATGTTTATGCTCTATGTGGGCCTTTTGGAAGCTGTAATGAGAACGCATTGCCCAACTGCAACTGCTTAAAGGGATTCAGCGAAAGGGATGCAAGTGGTTGGGCTTTGAGTGATCATAGTGGGGGATGTGTAAGGAATTCTCCATTGCGATGCAACATTAAACATTCTGGGATGAAGACGGGGAAGGATAAGTTTTATACTATGGATAGTGTGAGATTGCCTGATAATTCTCAGAGTTCAGATGCTAGGACTGCTGAAGACTGTGAATTGGCTTGCCTAAGCAACTGCTCTTGTACTGCCTACTCCTATGCCAGTGGATGCTCTCTATGGTATGGTGACTTACTTAATTTACAAGACCAATATAATGGCACTGGGGGAGGAACTCTTAACCTTCGCCTCGCTGCTTCAGAGTTTCCTAGTTCCAAGAGCAACGGTGGACTTGTAATTGGTTCGGCTGTTGGTGGAACTGCAGCAATTCTTACTTGCCTCGCAGTTATTTTCATCCTAGTTTGGCGACGTCGGAGACAAAGGCTTCAAAGAATAACAAAGACAGCCGGAGGTGCTCTGGTGGCATTTCGGTACAGCGATCTGAAGCTTGTGACAAAGAACTTTGCGGAGAAATTGGGGGGAGGTGGCTTTGGTTCTGTTTTCAAGGGATTATTACCTGATTCAACTGTAATAGCTGTGAAGAAGCTTGATGGGCTTCATCAGGGAGAGAAGCAGTTCCGAGCCGAAGTGAGCACGATTGGAATAATTCAGCATCTTAACTTGGTTCGACTTCTTGGTTTTTGCTCTGGAGGAACAAATAGGCTACTGGTGTATGAGTACATGCCAAATGGTTCACTAGACAAGCAGCTATTTCAGAACACTCCGACGGTCTTGGACTGGAACACAAGGTACCAAATTTCTCTTGGAATCGCAAGAGGACTAGTCTATCTGCATGAGAAGTGCAGGGACTGCATCATACACTGCGACATTAAGCCGGAGAACATTCTCTTGGATGCATCCTTTATTCCAAAAGTGGCGGATTTCGGATTGGCGAAGCTTGTAGGCCGAGATTTCAGCCGAGTTTTAACTACACTGAGAGGAACAATAGGCTATCTCGCGCCGGAGTGGATAACTGGTGTGGCTATCACTGCGAAAGCTGATGTTTATAGTTATGGCATGATGCTTTTCGAGATTATATCAGGCAGGAGAAACACAGAGCAAGGGGAGGGAGGGAGAGCATCTTTCTTTCCTACACTTGCTGCAACCAAACTTATGGAAGGGAATCTAGAGGGCTTGTTAGATCCCAGGTTAGATGGTGATGCCAACTTTGAAGAACTTGAAAGATCTTGTAAAGTGGCATGTTGGAGCATTCAAGATGATGAGAGTTCTAGGCCAACAATGGGTCAGATTGTCCAAATCCTAGAGGGATTTCTTGAAGTTAACACGCCACCGATTCCACGATCTCTTCGAGCTCTTGGAGAAAGTCCAGATTACATAAATTTCTTTTCAGATATGTCATCGAATCAAAGTTCTCCTATGCGGAGCGACGCTTCCACTAGCTCTCAAGCTAAAAGCCTGTAGAGCGTAGACAATCGGTTTGCATTATAAATACTTCCTATTTCACTATGTTTTTAATCAATTTGTTTTAAAAGTTTCTCACAACTACACATGCAAAAGAATTGAATAATTATGTTATACCTATTTTCAAGGTGTTTTTCTCTAAACATTACATAGAAAAGAAATCTAAGTTCTAAAAATGCATGTTCTCTCAGTGTCATACTCCCGTTTTAATGCGACAACTTTAATGAGTGGATTATTTGAAGGCATACTTCATTTCAAAAGAGATACACAAGAGATAACATTCATTGCTATTTTAAAGATATTCAACCAATCACATCGAGAAACGCATGCATCATGATCCTAATATAATCTTTATTCCTCGCTAGTATTGCAATCGTTCATACCTTTCTCAATAGTATAGTTTAAGTGCACAAGGGCAAGACTAGAAACCTAGTTGCTGTTGTCTTCCCTTCCCATTGAGCGCTAATTTTTATCCTTAATTTTCTTTCATAAATTTTGTATGACCCGCACCAAACATGTGCCCCTCACATGGGTAGAACTCACGTGATTATTACATAACTTACTGGTCAATGTTTCGACTCAATATATAAAAGAAAAACCCCACATTTCCATAAATACTACAGACAGAAGATGCCCAAAACACCAAGGTCATAACAAACCCAAAATACATATCTATAAAAATATAAATCAATGCTCATGTAGGAGCTATAAACTATTTAGCTTAATTTACATGAATAGAATAAGATAAGAAATAGAAGATTAATCACTAGTGTTCGCTAGATCCTCCACGGCCTCGTGGTTATCTACTAATTTGAAAATAATTTCACCAAATGATGGTAAGCATAAAGCTCAGTAAGTATCCACTGTTATAGTTTAAAAGTAGTGCAATGAATAATATAACAATAAGTAAATATAATATGCGCATCATGATCAAATCAATGTATAACTATCCCCTACTCAATATACTCATCGAAAGTGCACATGTATTAGCAATCGATATCCTACCATACATCAATTCGGACTATCAAGTTCTTAAACTCAAGCTCACACCGAGCTTCACCTATAGACCACGTCAACACTATATCACATGATGCATTATCTTAGGCTATTAAGTCTGTAACATAATCTCATGTAAAACTATGCCCATAGGCCATATTAATACTCGCACCCGACAACGCACATATTCCTAAGAGAAGGTAGATCCTAGCGATAGAATCACCAGCCCATCACTCGACGAACAACATGACCAATTGTTCACCACTACAAACTAAGAACCCCAATCATATGCTTATCACATAGGTAAGTATTACAAATCGATACTACCATCCAAGCCTTTGACTCCACATCATCGTACCATCGTGTAAAAATTATAAGTCGTCACTCACCATACGTCATCGGGTATCGCTAGGTCTACATCATTCTCCCTTTCTCTCTATATTAAGTATCCTAAAGGGTGTGGCTCTCGTCGATCGATAGTAAATCATCCATCGGCCAGCGAAACGGTTGCTTGATTATTTGTGATCAACAGATTAAGACCTCAGGCGTGGGCCCAAATATATATAAGTATAATAATATCCCCTGCCCCTAACCTTGGCTGGGGAGGTGTCGGGTTTGTCGAGATGTAGTAGCAACTCTCTTTATGGTCGTGCACGAGTGAAAGTAACGTGATATTATATAACACAACAAGCATAATGAACACATATCATTATCATTTAATACGGTGCTAACGCACATGATCATGCCCAATAAATATGCGTAGAAATCATGACACGCAAAATCTTACTTAATAGCAAAATAAGATTAGCATGCACTACGTGCAACAATAATACTAAGAAAAATGTATACACATGATGATGTGAATGTGATGATATCATAACGTAAGTTATTTTATTTTCTACACTACTCCTAGATTATAAAAGTTTTACTTGCTTGAACTGCTTTTCTGATACTAGTTGCCACTACGTCACATGATCATTCTCATAGAGTACGAAGTCCAACTCAATAAGGAAAGTAATAAAAAAGCATAAGTGATTAATTAAATAACTCTACTAACCTTCTTTATAGGCTTAGGTAGGTCAATCTACGGATTCTTATATTTATTAATTGGGTTGAGCTAGCATAGTCGTACCAAGGCCTGACACGTTATAAAAAGTAATTAAAATAATTTACCTTGAACTAACATTCCACTAATTATTATTGATTAAAGTAAATCACATAGGCAATATTTAATTATTTTACTTCGTTAAATAAGACAACCTACTTAATACAATGTCCCTACAATAATCTGTATTAATTCTCCAACACAAGCAATTAATACAAATACACCTAGATATTTTAACCAAAATGTAATCGACCATGCTAAATCTCAATTATGAGTTACTTGTAATGGCACTCTTAGGCCATAGTCTGATTTATTAAAACTAATTTACAATAATGATATGACTAGCAAGCGACCCTCTAAAATAATTAAATATATTTATGTTGACATAGATAATTAAACAAAGGATTTGAAAATAGATTAAAATCAATTGATCTATTTAGGTTAGCCCAAAGCTCAAAGAAATAGGCTGGGTGCAACCAACCCAAAAACCACCCACTAAGTTTTGGACCCGAAGCCCAAATTATCTAATAAAGCCACTTGGGCCAAGCAACACCCACAAACTTGGGCTAGGCTGTCTACAGCCCAACCACACCACAAGATGCTTTGTGAAACACCCAAACCTCCAAATACACATGTAAACCGTGTGGGTAATTCTCCCCATACAGTGCATCACATGACCTATCAGTACAAGAATTTCACAAGGCACACAATAACATAATTTTACTATAATTAAACTCAACCATAAGAGTCCGGATACAAGTTCCACAGGCCACAACAAGCCTTTCAAATATACATCCAAAATACAATGCTAAAGTCCAAAATATATCATCAATCATAACGCCCTCGTAGGGGCTTAATACAGCTAAAAGACATACTGAAAAAGAAAGGCAGCTACTCCTCGCTACCCGCACCTGCGTCCCCTAGCTCTAAAATAATGCCACCAAGAGGTGGTGAGCTTACAGCCCAACGAGTAGGATCTATACCATCTAAAATAATGACATCACATGTGTATATATATTGTATGCTTATATTTGCTAGCAATAATAATATACTTGTTAAGATGACTTAACATGAGTTACTACATCAATACAAATCGATAAAGATTATCAGTCACTATCCTGGAACATGCTAGTTCCTAATGTATCAAGATAAGTCCACACAGATATAAAGCTTGATACAATCTCTTATTCATACACATCTCAATCATAGTGTTAACATGTTATGTATAGCAATAAAAGAACAATTTAGTCATCTTAAGCCTGCCAAAGCATTAATTATACTTATCATCGCTCACCGAGCTATTCACCACACAGGGTAAATACTCTCAAGAAATAATCATCCATCACATAATCATCCATCATCTCATACATCAAGGGAGAATATATACACATCTAGCGGTAATGCCACCTACACGTGTATAGCGACACTACATGTGACCGGTTGTCTGTGGCCATCAGACTAAAGACCCCGGTCGTAAGCTCATATCTCACTCTCTCTAAATCATCACCACCCTCAGCGGGAGAATCGAGAGACCTCGGCTCATCAACAGACGCCCTAACCCTACGTCGTCGGGTACCGCTAGAGTTATATCCCCGCCTCACAATCATGTTCTTCTATCATCATAATCTAGTCATGACTATGTAGTATAACTACCTGAATGCCACACAGGCTCCCGACCTCAGGTGTAGACCGCTAACAGTATAGTCATATAAAATACACTCTACCCTTAACCCTGGGCTGAGTGAGTAAGGGTACTGCCTAGTCAGAAGTCGACTACTAATGATAGGTGAAAGTGGTGCAGTGTCTATGAGTGTATAAAGCATGTCATAGTCATCATGATCGTTACATTCTATATTCACAACAGATATATATATATATATACAACGGTATATCATACAGGATATCTGTAGAGCATCATCACACTAATGCTTATGCTACATTAACAACCTCACAATATCATGATAAGCAAATTATCAATAACTGCATATGTAAAAACATAACATGGTATATTAAATATATGTATTAATACCGACACTTCCTATAATGTCATGGCAGGTATAATGACTATAACTACATTATTCTATATTTGTATAACTCTACTCGCCTAGGGGGTCTCCATAGTATGCTAAATCTCGTCAGCTAGCCGGCTCCTCCGGAATCACAAAATCCTTCTCACGCGGCGTCAATCCTATTAATTCACGCATGTAACGCCATACATAAGATTAGCGAACTAATAGAATTAATTATCTTATTAGAGGATTTATGTTTAGGCATATACATGAGTCGAGGGTCTCCAAGGGTGAGTCCCATGTTATCCTAAAATTCACATGATAATAAATTATCATTATTGGGGTTAGACTAATTAAATCGGGTAGAAATAGTTAAACAGGGTTATAGGGTCTAATTGGCCCCAATTGGGCTAGGCTTGGGGTATTGGGTTAGGCTCAAACCTAACCCAATAGGCAAGAGGGCCTTGGTGGGCTGGGGACCTAACCACAGCCCACCAAGGTTGGATTAGTGGGCTGCAGTCTGCAGCCCACCCAACATTTGGGTTAGTGGGCTGCAGCCTGCATCCCACCCAAGTCCAATTCAATGGGCTGCAACCCACCCGAGCCCAACTCAGTGGGCTGCAACCTGCAGCCCACACACACCTATCTCCCCCCATCTCCTTCGAAGGAGAGAGACAGAGGGGACGAGATGCGAAGGCTCGATGCTGCCGGTGGCCCACGTCGCCAGCAGCTCGCCCTCAAATTGGCGGCTCGCGACCTACGCCGAGGAAGGAAGGGAAGGAAACAACGGGGAGGAAAAGAGGAGGGTGCGACTTGGCTCGACAGGCGTTACCCATGCTGCGGAGGAGCCACCGCCCGTCCTCCCTACCTACGGGGGAGCGAGAGAAGCTCGCCCTGCGGCCGGAGTGGTCGACGGGGCAGCGAGGCGAGCTCCAAGGCTGGCGGCCATGGAGGTCCCCTCCTCCCAACCGAAGGGCCCGAAGCCCGTCCAAAGAGCCCCTTCCCGGAGCTCTTGGACCAGCGGCCGAACGCGGCGTCGTCGGCCGTCGAGGATGATGGCGAGATCGAGGGAACTAACTACTGAATTTAACAAGGTTAAGGCTTACCGCGATCCGCGCACTCGGCTTCGTCTGTTCTAGAGCTCCGTCGGCTCCGGCGTCAGCAACCCACGAGAAAGGGAGAGAGGTAGTGAGGTGGAGGAGAAAATGGGAGGAGAATCGGGATGGCTGCGGTGATGGGAAGGAGATAAAGGAGATGGGGAAGGTGGCGTGCACGGCAAGGGAGGGGAGGAAGAAGGAGAAGAGAGGACGTGGGGGTGGCAGGCGCTTGTGGCGCGTGCGTCATGGGATTTTTTTTTTTAAATTGGGGTGTTACACTTTGGGGCTTGCAATGGTGTGAGGAAGATGCAGATGAGATGCTAATAGGGCTCGGTGAGCTAAAGTGAGGGAGTTTGGGGCTAGAGTCAATCTAAATGTCCGATGACTCAACCCAACCAAGTGTAGAAAATAGCTATGTAGGAATTTCAAATGGGGGAGGAGCTGCCGATGAACCCGACCACAACCTAGCTGACCATATCGACACACTCCCCTCGACAAGTAGAAGCCAGTCGAGGGAAAGCCTAGCTGCCAAAGGTGGTCGACAGCGAGAATCCACCTTGCCTCAGCTGCCCGGCAGCTCAATCCACGAGGGCGCCGAAGGAAGTCACCGAGGGCATCCTCGCAAAAAGGGGAAGCTCACCGAACTAACGTGACAAGGCACGAAGCCGCCGGTTGGCCGAATCACGGCGAAAGCGATAGGAGGAAACACTGGTGGAAAAAACTCAAATTAATTAACTAATTATAAATCAGACTTATCTAAAGAATGAGGGAGCTCCGATGCTTTGATCCACGGGGTCAGCGATTTTGCGGCACTCCGGCGCGATGGGAAGAAGAAAGAGGGAACACCAACTACGGGTGAGGAGAAGAAAAAATAAGAAGAAAAAAATGAAAAGGAAGGAGAGAGAAGAAGAAAGAGATAAGGGAAGAGAGAAAAGAGGCACACATGTGTGCCATTAAGCTCAGCGCACGTGTCGTCATGTGTGCACCATTTTTTTTTGGATGTTACAATTTTTGTGTTCTTGTAAGTATCAAATACTTGTTCATCATTCATCTCATTTCTAATAAACCCTAAACATATATATATATATATAGTACTCTCAACAATCTTCTTTGTTCATCTCATTTATAGTAAATCATTAACCTCTATTCCTAAAATTCTTAGCAATCTTCTTCATTCATTTCATTATCAACATAAATTTTGATTTGTCTTGTTCTTGTCTTCCATACGTTCTCTAATCGTATGATAAACCCTTTTTAAATTCACATAGGGTTGCAATTAAGTCAATCCTTAGGTTTTACGGTAATATTTTGTATTTTTGTGCACCCACGTAATTTGTTGCGAACTCGTTGGATATGAACGTAAATCAATCGCTAGCAAATTACGTAATTCCATGGATATATATATATATATATATATATATATCTAAATAATTCTATAGGTACCTATGTAATTTCATATAGACTAATGTAACTCGTTAACTATCAACATAATTTGCTAGGCCCCACCTTATTCGCTATTCACCAACGTAACCCATTTACGTTGGTGACATGTGTAAGACACTTAGTACCAACGCAAGGTCATCTAGATACTCGCGTAATAATACATGGCCAAACGTAAGCCTTCCAATATTCCTTGTTTTAATAGTTAATATATTTTTGTCGTGCGAAGAGATGGATGCTTATGCTATTTCAAAAAGTAGAAAATTCTTTATTTTAATCATTATCTCGTGCCTTCGACGATGACATTTGTAATGAAGATAGAGAGATAAATGAAGACTTTAATTTTTTTTTAAATGATAGGGAGGAGGATGGAGACAAAGGAGGAAGAACTCAAAAAAATTCTCACAACTCTACTCTCATATAATCTCATATAATAAGGAATAGTTTTTCCTCTAAAATACTTTACATTTTATGTATAAATGACAAACATGTCAAATTATTTCTCCATACTTTATTAAATGAAAAGTAGAATTGTCATAAACTTTTAAATAGTAAGACGAGGGCAAATTAAAAAATAATAAAATAGGAAGAATTTGTAATGGAAATAAACATATCTTAAATTGCAAAACTCTCTTAAAATGTTGTTTAAATTATTTTACATATAAGACCAATTATAATTTTATTCTTAGTTTGACTAAAATAATTTTAAAATTTCTCTCACTCTCTCTCTCTCTCCACACACATATCTCATTCTACAAACTAAAATTTCTCCCTAACACAAAATTTTCATTCAATACCATTTATCTCTTCTCTCCTATCATCTACCTACCTTATTATATATTTACAAATATGCATCACATTCTTACAATTACACTTTATATATCAAATCAATGTCATCTAAGTTAATTTTTTTTTTTTTACTTCTGACCTTTCCTATATGAAAAACACCTAGACACATATATATCTAAACCCTAGGCAATGATATCACTCCTTTGCTTAAGTAAAAAGCGGAAGAAATATTAAAAAACAAAAGCAAAGATGAATACCAAGATTTTAACGTGGAAAAACCTAAATGGGAAAAAGCCACGGATCCAAACTCGGATCAAAACCAATCACTAGAATAATGACAGTTATAAGACTAACTCACAAAATAACCCGTCAATCCCCACGACTTTGTTCCTCTCAGTTTTGTTCGCTAGAACCTACGATTCACCGTTTCTCGTAATTGATATCCAACCTTAGTAGCCCTCAAGATTGATTTTTTTGTCTAAATAGCCCTTAAAACGAAAGTTTAATGCCTTATAGAAGAGTCGAACCTTGTTGGTTGAAGAAACGATGTAGCCTCAAAAATTCTCCTTTAATTGCCTTCACCCAACCCTCCTAGAGTTAGGGCATCACAATGCTTATATATGTAGCCAAGATAGAGCCAAATGCAAGTCATATCCGAAATCACGAAAGTCCAAAATTTGCATATTACGCAGGTGCGTTAGAGCGCAACCCGAGTGCGTTCGAATGCGGTGGCTTGATTTTCACAGGTTGCGTTTGAATGCGCAAAAGCATTCTTCTGTATGTGTGAACGTATGCAGGGTGCGTTCGGACGGCCCTTGACTGCGTTCGAACGGCAGAAACAACATTCTCTGTATGTGTGAACTCCTATACACGCATTCGAACGGCCCGAACGCGTTCTCTGTATGTGTGAACGCCTGTGTTCGCGTTCGAACTAAGCACTCAAGCACAATAATAAGAGAGAAGATAAAGCAGACAATTTAGAAGGAAGCTTTCCACTTGGTTAACGGGTAACACTATAGATAGAATAGCACGAGCTTTAAAAGACTAGGCACTCAACCAAAGAATAAGCTCGAATAGAAATATAGTTCGACCATATGCCTACATCCACTGGCAGTGCAAAATTTTAATACACTAGTAGAGATACAAAATACAAGTATTTCTAAGCGTGGAATCTCCTCCCAACATAATAGAGGTGTGCTATTTCAAAGCCCTCACCTTTTGCTACAAAATCCACTATTTAATGCCCTAAAAACTATCATAATGGTATTTATAGGTCTAACTTATGAATATGAAATACGAATCTTCTCGCCTCGAGCATTTGAAAACCCCGGAGCTCGTTCAAATGCTTGCGGTGAGCAAGCAACTTCAACTATTCTTAGGCTCAATCTCAAGCTCATTCAAATGACTTTTTCAAATTTGAGCCAAAAACAATAATTACTTGGTAGATACGGTACCCTACAAAAACAATATCGAGGCACAAGAGGCACCGGATATGTGAGTAGTATGATATATTATGATATGCATAATATTTATTACTTTCTTATTCTTAATGTTATGTGCTTACTATATTATTGATGATATGATTTATGTATCATAAATCATGTGTGCTTTAATAATGATGAATATGGAATGATAATTATGATAAGAACTTATGCATCAAAGGTAGAGGTCATAGATCTAATGATACCCAATGAGTAGAATAAGGGTGTATTTTTGAGCTACGTGCTATTGATTTTGCTGCAAGTAATGATAATAGAGATATGAGATATCGAGTTGGATATGGGTTACGATTAGAGTCCTTAGTTTGATGGCTACGGACAACCAGTTATATGCAGTGTCTCAGTCATGTACGAGCAATGTTATTGTTAGTTATCTATCATTTCTTACAATTTGTATTTACTCTATGTGATTTATAACATGTAATGTGATCGCTCTGTGTGAATTTATGGTGAATTTATGGTATAATGGGTGTTAATTAGTTATGCTCTCTATGAGCCAATAATATGATATATAATTGCATGATATGATATGATAAGTTATTAATAAATGATAAATGAGATTTGCCTACTAATTATTTGGATTTTATCTTGCTATTACTACATTTTACATTATATTTTTAGACTATTTTTTATTACACTTGTTAAGTGTCACGTTCATCACCTTTTAGTGAAATGTGTCACAGACTCACAGATCCATAGTAGTTTACTACTATTGAATTATTAGTTATTATATATTAGAAAACACTATTTTAAATTAGAATCAAATCATCTTTACTTTAGATTTAAAATACTATCCAAATTATTCTACACACACACAAAATTATAATTTTACTTTCAATTTGATTAAAATTATTTTAAAAAATCATATATAATCTCACCCCCACCCATATATCTCTATCCACATATCTTATTTTACAAAGCAAGCTCAATTGTTCTTCCTAATTTTTCTGTTTTATTTTTTCACATATCTTGTATCTCTTATCACTCACCTCTATCTCAGTGTATGTTAACAATTATATGCATTGCATAATTATTAGAGATCACTTTAATCTAACTTTATAGATCAAATCAATGTTATTTAGGAAAAAAATTTCTTTTTTACTTCTCGACTGTTTTGTGTTCACCGGCAAAGAAAGTCATAACACGCTAAAATCATAGTCAATAATCTCGAAATGTATGACTTTCTATGCATGTTTGAATTCAATTTTTCCTTCAGCCAAATGTTTGATTTAACTAATGGGAAAAAAATATATCGCTTTACCGTTGCTAGAACGAACCAAGAAATTGACATCCTACGAAGCATTGATTCATTCGATCCAACCGTCCTGATCGGAGACCCGACTATCTATAGGGGGTCGTCACTGTCCCTCCTAATCCAAGTCCCCCATGCAGATGAGAATTTCCGACTCTTCTTTGTGGCCATCAACGCATTCCACAGTCTGCACAAGACGGAGGAAGACTTCATGCAATAAAATAACCACATTTAAATGACCCAAAGCAATGCAAGCGCGGGTCCAAAGCAATGCATGTAGAAAAGTATTGTTATGGGAGCCCTTCATACGAGCTGCCTTCTTCTTTCTCTCGTCCCATTTTCTTTCCCAAAGATGGTAGCTTCAAGCAATCCGTGGCGTACTTTATTATTCTTCTTCTCCGTTCTTATTCTTCTCTTCCGGCCTCCTCTCCTCCTTGCAACAGACACCATCTCTGCCAATCAATCTCTCTCGGGGACGACCCAGAAGCTCATCTCCCAAGATGGCAAATTTGCTCTCGGCTTCTTCCAAATAGGTAACTCTTCCCAAAACTGGTACATAGGAATATGGTACAATACTATCTCACAGAAAACATCAGTTTGGATTGCCAATCGAGAGAAGCCAATCGCAGACCCTTCCTCCTCTGAGCTCAGAATCTCCGACGATGGCAATCTTATCCTCTTCAACCAGTCCAAGTCCATAATTTGGTCTACAAAAGCAAATATAACATCCAATTCCTCTGTTGCTGTGATCCTTGACAGTGGAAATCTTGTTTTGAGAGATGGGTCTAACAGTTCTAAGGTTTACTGGCAAAGTATAGACCACCCAACAAACACTTGGCTCCCTGGATCCAAGCTTGGGCTCAACAAGGTGAGTGGAGTTGATCAGAGGCTTATTTCTTGGAAGAATTCAGAAGACCCAGCTCCCGGGATCTTCTCCTTTGAGCTGGACCCAAATGGGACTAGCCAATACGTCATACAATGGAACAAAACTAGGGACTATTGGACTAGTGGGGCTTGGAATGGCCAAATCTTTAGCTCGATCCCAGAGATGACAGCGGGTTATAAATACGACCTCCAGTTTGTCAACAATTCAGAAGAGAGCTACTTCACGTACTCTGTTAAAGATGACTCAATCACCTCCAGACTTATCATGGATATCTCTGGCCAAATCAAGCAGTTAATTTGGAGTGAGACTTCACAGGAATGGATACTGTTCTGGTCACAGCCAAGAACTCAGTGTGAAGTTTATGCTCTATGTGGGCCTTTTGGAAGCCGTAATGAGATTGCATTGACCAACTGCAACTGCTTAAAGGGATTCAGCGAAACGGATGCAAGTGGTTGGGCTTTGAGTGATCACAGTCGGGGATGTTTAAGGAATTCTCCATTGCAATGTAGCATTAAGAATTCTGCGATGAAGACGGAGAAGGATAAGTTTTATACTGTGCATAGCGTGAGATTGCCTGTTAATTCTCATAGTTCAGATGCTAGGACTGCTGAAGACTGTGAATTGGCTTGCCTAAGCAACTGCTCTTGTACTGCCTACTCCTATTCCAGTGGATGCTCTCTATGGTATGGCGACTTAGTTAATTTACAAGACCAATATAATGGCACTGGTGGAGGAACTCTTAATCTTCGCCTCGCTGCTTCAGAGTTTCCTAGTTCCAAGAGCAACAGTGGACTTGTAATTGGTTTGGCTGTTGGTGGAACTGCAGCAATTCTTACTTGCCTCACAGTTATTTTCATCCTAGTTTGGCGACATCGGAGACAAAGGCTTCAAAGAATACCAAAGATAGCGGGAGGTGTTCTCGTGGCATTTCGGTACAGTGATCTACAGCTCGTGACGAAGAACTTTGCAGAGAAATTGGGGGAAGGTAGCTTTGGTTCTGTTTTCAAGGGATTATTACCTGATTCAACTGTAATAGCTGTGAAGAAGCTTGAAGGCTTTCATCAGGGAGATAAGCAGTTCCGTGCTGAAGTGAGCACGATCGGAACAATTCGGCATCTTAACTTGGTTCGACTTCTTGGGTTTTGCTCTGGAGGAACAAGAAGGCTACTGGTGTATGAGTTCATGCCAAATGGTTCACTCGACATGCATCTGTTTCAGAACACTCCGACGGTCTTGGACTGGAACACAAGGTACCAAATTGCTCTTGGAATCGCAAGAGGACTAGTCTATCTGCATGAGAAGTGCAGGGACTGCATCATACACTGCGACATTAAGCCAGAGAACATTCTCTTGGATGCATCATTTGTTCCAAAAGTTGCGGATTTCGGATTGGCGAAACTTGTAAGCCGAAATTTCAGCCGAGTTTTAACTACACTGAGAGGAACAAGAGGTTATCTCGCACCAGAGTGGATAACCGGCGTTGCTATCACTGCAAAAGCTGATGTTTATAGTTACGGCATGATGCTTTTCGAGATTATATCTGGGAGGAGAAACACAGAGCAAGGGGAGGGAGGGAGAGCATCTTTCTTTCCTACACTTGCTGCAACCAAACTTAAGGAAGGGAATCTAGAGGGCTTGTTAGATCCCAGGTTAGATGGTGATGCCAACTTTGAAGAACTTGGAAGAGCTTGTAAAGTAGCATGTTGGAGCATTCAAGATGATGAGTTTTCTAGGCCAACAATGGGTCAAATTGTCCAAATCCTAGAGGGATTTCTTGAAGTTAACACGCCACCGATTCCACGATCTCTTCAAGCTCTCGTCCAATGTCCAGATCACATAAATTTCTTTTCAGATATGTTATCGAATCTAAGTTCTCCTATGTGGTGCAACGCTTCCACTAGCTCTCAAGCTAAAAGCCTGTAGACAATCTGTTCAAGTATTTGAGGTTGAGGTCCAATATGCATCTCTATACTATCTGAATAAGTGTATTGATAATAAATTAGAAACTTCAAGCTGCCCATCATGTAAGCTTCTTCCATATTGTTAGATAGTAGTCACCTTAAGAATCATATGCTCTCATATGGCAGTTGTAGAGTGTAGAGTTGTGTAGCAGTTATTGTACTTTTTCTAATTGAATATGATGAAGATCCTCGTCAGTACTCATTTGAAACTATCATTTTGAGTACATTCACATGTATAGAATTATCTTGATATTGGTAGTCAGTACTGTATTCCTTCATCTCTTAACTTACCCCTGTAAAGGAGTAGTAACAGCATTTTGTTTAGTTGTTATGTTGACTTCAGCTTCTTACAGTTTCCTTTAATTGTCTAGCTTGATAGTAGTGAATACTTATGATTTTTTTTTCATCATTATCATTGACGAATATAACACTAGCTTATTTTCGTCGACTTAATTTTTTCAGAATGACAGAGTTCTTATGTTTTATACTATAGGAGTTCATGATCTTTTACATCAGTCAAGCTAAAACTGATCTCCAATAACAAGCTTGCTAGTTGAAGCATATTAAACCATATTTATATATAGTAAACTGCGTCGTTATCTGCAACAATGGAGAATCTTAAATCTAGTAGCTCTCTGCACATTTATTAGAATTCTTACCTTCCAATAAGTTCATTTCTGCTTCCTGTTGCGGTTGTATGTTGATGATTTTCCTCTAGTGACATGAATCTTCTTTGATTTGTATAGAATGCAATTGCACTATCTTCTTTAATTTGTTCTCTTATAGGTATACAGTATACTTTCCTGTAGAGTAGTTAATTCTTTTTTTTTTCTTTCAGTAACTCTGAACTGCTGAAAGTCATACACCAAATCAGAATAGTCCCAACTGACTTCCTAAGACAAGTAGTACTTTTTCCATCTCAAATCACAACCATAGATAGAATTTTCTTTTTCTCTTTTCATTTTGGAGATGTAGGAATTTATTAGTGTCCATAATTAGATCGCTAGAGTTTGAATCCAAAAATACTTAAACAACACGAGTTCCTTTAACCATCTCATAGGAACATTGATCTTTTTTAACCTCAAACTTATATATAAGATCACCTTCCTTCGGTGAGTCCATGAGAGTAGTTTCCTTCTCCTCTAGTAAGTTGGTCGTCACTCTTCTGTGGAGAGGTTGCTAATAGTGCATTCCAGGGGGATGCTCTTGCCCTCCTCCATGCCCTCAAAGAGATAAAAGCCAACAATGGGGACAGACGAATACGGATCTTCTCAGACTATCAACAGTTGGTGAAGGAAGTCACTGGAGAAACTGTTGATCTCTCCTGGGAGGTCTCAAATCTTCTCACTGACTACAAGCATTAGTTAGCACTATTACCAAAAATTAGATTAAGATATACTAGCTAGGAAAACAACCTTCAAAGAAGTGGAGTGTAATGAAACATTTGAATCAATGAAGTTGGTCTGCGGACTATTAGTCAAAAAAAAAGAAATTCACATGTGTGTTTCATACATCACCACATACAATTTGACACTATTACATGAAAGATCCTCCTCTCTGATAATTTTGCCATTCAACTCCTCACTTTTAGGTGGATTTGTGAAGAACCCACCTGTCATTTTTCACAAGGAATAATCTCACTTTATTCTCTCCATTTTTTTCTTTTTTGCTTGTTGACTGAAGTGTTTATCCTCCCTTATCCTCTTTCCACCCAGAAAACAACATTCAGAATATTCTTTCCATGGATGAATGAGATGCGGTCGTATAAATAGATCATAAAATATCATACGAATTCATATCAGTCAGTTCACACTGGATCAGCTCCATCTAAAAATGAACAAACAAGCTTTGGAAGCCAATTTGCACTAAAAACCAAATTATTTTTCTTTAATTTTATAAGATTTTTAATTTTCTTATCACTTTATTCCACGTATAGTAAATAAACAATTTATACATCTCGATCAAAATAATAAACTAATTATAAATCAGACAAAAAGCTAACTCTCCCTACTATATATATAATAGTCAGACCAATCTTTTTTAAGACCCAATAAATACTTTAGTAAAAAAATTTACTACATATCAATTCTTAATGTTGGTGTAATCGTGCCAATAATCTCTATCATTTAATTGGTAGGACCCGATTATTATGCTGTAGGGGTGGCCTAAATAATCTAAAAATTGGAGAAAAAGAAGTGCACTATCAAGATAAATACTCCACTTCCATCTCCCTCAAGCTTTGCTTTCTCTTGGCTAATAACAAAAAAGAGCAGCCATCTCCATCCATTAGGCTTCTTTAATGAAAATAATAGCAGGACCCGGAAAAGAAACATACAAGTGCTGCCACCAAACGGGACCCTAATCTTAGACCCAACTCCCGAGACCCTACCAGCTCCAACCAACGAGGTGGGACCACGTGTTCCGCTGCGGCCCTCCTATTCGTGGAGTTCTTTTTTGTGGTCGGAAAAGTAGGAGCATGTCTGCTTGGTCTCAGGGGCAAGGGTTCAAAGCTTTAGCAAACCACAGCTGCCCACACTCCCAAACAAGTGCGTAGAGGTTTGATGATGGAGATATTTTTTTTTAGATAGACAATAACTTTCCTATCTTATAATTGTTAAGGAACCACTAAGTACAGGGAATAATTTTTTGTGTTTCACTAAAAGAATCACAACTTTAGCAAAGGGAATTAGTAATTTATGCAGTATAAGAGTGAATTATGTAAGTCGTGCGATCTAGTGCATTCGATGTCTCTGATTATGTATCATTTTAAGTACGATCAGAAGTGTAAATATATATGCTATTGAAGCATTGGAGCGCGTCTGGCGGCATGTTTTAACCTACTCAAACAATCGATTTGTAGGCATCAGAGAATATTTGCATTTTTTATTTGAAAAATTAAAACTTTTAAGTAATATTTAATTTTGTTACTTATCACTTAAGAAATTAAGTCCAATTCCAATGATACTGTGACACAAGAAGAATCTAAATTATGCAACCAGATGTTATTTTAATATCTGTTAACTTTTAAAATAACTAAAAAGAAACAAGTAGATATAAAAGTAACTAATACAAATATCATCGACTTGTTAGCTTAACCCTAATAGCCTTTTAGAGGTGAATGCATGCATATAGTATCTACTCCCTCACTTCTTGCTATGATTTAATAGAGATAAGATTTTATAGGCCAAAGAGCATTCATTCACTACTCTCACATAGTGGGGATAGAGAAGGCTGGTCACCTTCCACTATCATTAATTAACCAAACATGAGAATAGTTTTGGTTATAAAACAAGATCTTGGCCCATGGAAACATCCTATTCTGGAAAAATGACAACAACCAAACCATTGTCAAAAGAGATTAAGCATTGTCATAGCTAGTTTAGAATGTACACAGGATTTCAATGATAATTGCAGAAATACTCAGTGATAATTATATATATATATAAAAGGCCTAAAATCTTTTACAAGTAAGGCAAGATAATATTTAACTCTTTTATCACCTTACTTTATAAGAATGCCCTCCATCAAATGCATTGATGGTTATTAAAGAAAAGGCTTATAGGTCTCCATCATAATGGTATAGTCATCTTTTTGGAAATTAATAGCCATCAAACCAGCAAGTAGCTCTCTAGTTGAACAACAACACTGCCTCAAAAAGCCATGTGGAAGGTACTAAAAAGAAATCAATATGTAGCTTTGTTGTAAAGCTAAGGAGATACTACTACTACTACCTGCCAAGTTGCATGCCATTGCCTAATCCTATGGGCATTAAAGTGTACATCACCATGCAGCAGCAGGACACATAATATGTAAACTTTCTCTCTCTCTCTCTCTCCCACCACATATGACCCAACGTTATTTTAATATATAAGATTTTGACATAATTGATAGTAAAATTGTTTAAAACAGACGAAGTATTAAAGAATCATCATTTTATTTCTCCTCTTTTCCAAACTATGCACAGCTTATAGGCTGACCCAATACACGTAGGAGGAGGCATTAATGAATGAATCAAAGTGATCGATTTGCTTATTTTACTTCAATTATGATTCAACATTAAAGTTTGCATTGATTTCTAGAAATCAAATTAAAGTCTGTGTCTACTCTTTTACTCTCAGGACGGCAAAACGAAAAGAAGATGAGAGAAAGTACAGAGAAGGGGGCAAAAAATTCCACAAGACAACTTGATCAGAAGTTTTTCAGCAGAAGCAGAACATGACATGACAAACAACAATCCGCTCCCGCACGCCAAAATTAACTGCGACAAACACTCGCATTCGTTTTCTTTTTCTTTTTTCTTTTTTTCTAATTTTTTTTTTCTAGTTTTCAAATAAACGCAAATTTTACTTTGTATATTTTTGAAATTTAAATATTTCCTTCTTCTTTTTCAGATCCTTCGTTTCCTCTCCAACAGACCCTCCAATACTACCCTTCTCTTCTCCTCCTCCTCGTCCTCCTCCTCCCCCTTCCATACCCTCCGCCGCCGGAACGACGGCGACCTCACCCGATCGATGACTTTCCCCAGCGACGGTGCTGCCCGGATCCGGCGAGGGGCGAGGCAGAGAGACGATGAAGTCAGAAGGATCGCGCAGAGACGGCCGCAGAAGACCATCACGCAAAGGCTCACGACGAGGAGGAAGACCCCCGTGGCGGCGCCGCGCCTCGCCGTCTCCGCCGCAGCAGGAGGCGTCACCGGCCTCCGCCGTGGCCTTGACTTCGTCTCCGTCGGGTCGGGGTAAGAGGCCGACGACGAGGACGAGCAAAAAGAGGAAGACGACGCGATCGAAGACGACGATCCCAAAGACGGCGAGGAATCCGACGAGAAGATCGACTCCGGCGCCAACTTCTCCGATCGGTTTGTCTCCTCCTTCCCTCCCTTACTCCTCTTCTTTAGTTAACAAATCATACCAAGAATACGAAAAGAAAACCGTAAGGAAACCGCATAAATCGAATTCGAGTTCCAAAGAAGCTTCAAGAACTCAAAACCCTTACCGGAGATGTAACGAACGAAGTCGATCGTTTCATCTTGTCAAAAATCTGGCGGTAAATCTTTCGGCTACGCCACCGTCGCCGGATCCCCACCACCTCCTCCTCGGGATCGCCGCCGCCGAAGCAGACGAAGAGGCTGCTTCGCTTCCTTCTCGCGCTCATGGAGATCTAACTCGATTCCGACTTCGAATTCGAATAGGTTTAGAGTTCGAGAACGAAGATGTAGAGAGAGAGAGAAGGAGAAGTTGGTAGCGTTTCGCCTTTGCCGGCCAAAAGTGGTCTTTGTGTCGGATTCAGATAATTATCGGGTTCTCCTCTCGTCTCTCTCCCCTTATATATAGGGGTTTATCGGCAGAACTCTCCGAACTGCCCGTGCTGCCCGTAAGTTCGTAACGGGAAATAGGGGTTCGGGGGGAGGAAACGGGGGTAGTTATTCTTAGTTAAATGCTCTCTCCGCTCCGTTATCTGATGGTCGTTGGATGTTTGACTCCTTTTATCCCTTCCCAAATTGGGTTTGACTCCGTTTACTCCTCCCCACGGGGCATCATCGTCCTTTCACATAGGAACCCGTTACTTTATGTGGACCATGTGCGTCGCACGTGCTGTTGGTTTTGGTAATTCTATTCTTCCCTCTGGATAAGTATACGGGAAATATCGAACTGCTAACGTGGCTTTCGCATCTTAGGATGACGTGGCCAAGCGTGACGCATTAGCACACATTTTTGAGTCATTTTACCGGTGCAATTACCGGCGATTGGTGCTTCTTGGAACTATGACGCAGTAGTCAAAAGAAACGTATATTCAAGTATTTCAAAATAGAGCTCTTCTTCCCTAACACTTCATATTTATGGAGATCTAACGTGAACACTGAAAATTTAAAGTGATATAATCAGTTTAACAAGTGATTAATTATTTTTAAATTATATTTTCATTTTAAAATATAGTATTTTTTGAATGTGTATTCTTTTAAATTCTAATATATTTTATTTATATTTATACTCTTCTAAAGTTACTATTTGCATGTATGCCCTTCGAAAATATATTATTTGCATATATATCCTTCTAAAGTTGACTATTTTAATATATATATATATATTAAAATAAGAACATTTATGTCTTTCTACAGTTAACTTGATAAAAGTTTAATCAAATTTCATCTCTTGGATAGCTTTATAATTACTTATATATATCTCTCATTAAATTAAGATTAATTTAAACTAAAATTTGATAACAAATATAAATAGACAATCAATTTAAATTGAACTATATCTTCTATAAAGATAAAGAATCATATGTAATAGAAACTCTATCTCCTAGTATTAGGTAATATCCCCTACAATAAAAGCCTAATTATATCTATCACATTTAAAACCTAAGGGAGAAATTTAGAAGGGAGAAAAGAACATGTAAAGCAAGAGTGAGACACACTTAAATCTTCTAGTTGAAGGACAAATATGCTCTTTTTTCAAGTAATGCGGTATTAGAGCTGACACTGGGACACCGCTACTAAGTATAAAAATTGACTATTATAGTCATTATACTAGGATTATAAAGTTAGAGGGATGTTAAAATATTTGCCTTTTAAAAGCTTTTAAAATAACAATTATATTAGCCTACTATTTGGTTTTGCATTTGAGATTATCTTATAAAATTGTCTTCGTCTTCTTTCTCATATTTACACCATACTACTCTCTCACTCATCATCTTTGTTAATCCTCTTATCTCTTCTCTTCATCCCAAAATGTTCGTATCATAATATCAACCTCTACCATGATATTTCTTATAAACTAACCAACTAGGATAAAGGACGCTACTAATGGTCTAAAGTAGTGTTGTCCATTAATAATTATTAGAGATTTAGAGTGTACTAAAAAGAGTGTCAGGACGTGCGATTGACATGAGAATATTGATTAGCTTTAATTAGTACGAATGAAAAGAGTATCCACTTACTTGAGAATTAGATGCAAAAGAATGTTGATTAGCTTCAAGGAACTACCGTTGACATGAGAAACTCGTGAGCCAATTCATTCAACACTCCAATTATTTGTTTGCGGTAGGCACCTTTTTTTCTCAATTTTTCTTCACCAACATGGGATTATGGAAATGTGCCTCTTTGTGTTTGTTTTCCTTTTAAGCCTTAGTGCACTTAAGCATCTAATACAGGAGCCAAAGTGCACTTAAAATTTAGTATGAGGAATGTTGCACATCAAATCATCAACTCTAGTATATAAATTGAGAGAGGAATATTACGCTTCCACGTGTCAATCTAAGAACAAATTTTGAAAATTATTAGGTCAAATCAGGTTGATTGGCAAATTTTACCAACTTAATATTCATATTAGATCACGCCAACCCATCACATCATAAGTTTGTTTATTTACACTTTTAAACCTTTGGATTATTTGTGCAATTGGTTCTTGTGTCTGGTAAAAAGTTGCCACTCTTAGCACCGATAGAATCATTTGATCATACAACTAACAAAGATTCGATTAGATCATATTAATCTATAAATGCAGGACCAACAAATTTTACTAATCTAATATTCATACTAGATGACCCATCATATCATAGGTCTATTTATGTACACATTTAAAACATTTGGATTATTTGTGCCATTGGTTCTTGTGACTTGGTCAAAAATTGCCTCTTAGCGACCGATAGAATCATTTGATCGTACAAACTAACAAAGATTCGGTTAGATCATATTAATGTATAAATGAGAGAGGAATATTACACTTCCATTTGTCGATCTAAGAACAGACTACTAAAGTTATGCAGGTCAAATCGGGTTGACCAACAAATTTACTAATCTAATTTTCATACTAGATGATCCATCATGTCATAGGTCTATTTATTTACACATTTAAAACATTTGGGTTATTTGTGTGATTGGTTCTTATGACTGGTCAAACTCTTAGTGACCGATAGAATCATTTGATCATACAGATTAACGAAGATTCAGTTAGATCATATTAATTTGTAAATGAGAGAGGAATATTACACTTTCATTTGTCAATCTAAGAACATACTACTAAAGTTATGCAGATCAAATCGAGTTGATCGATGAATTTTACTAATCTAATATTCATACTAGATGACCCATCATGTCATAGGTCCATTTATTTAGATGTAGGGGTGTAACCAAACCTAGCTTTGATCGAGCTTGAATTGAAATTAATTTCGAACCTATATTTGTGATCAAGCTTGAATTGAAATTATTTCAATTCAAGCCAATTTCAAGCTAATTTCGAGTTAGAGCCGAGCTCGAGCCTAAACGAGCTAATCAAAAAACAATTTCAAACCTTAATCAATTCAAGCTAAATTTTGAGCTTGATCAAGTTTAATTTAGGTTTGAATCAAGTTTAAATAAGGCCTAATTCAAAAACATAAACTAATAGAGATATTCATGTATTTAGAATAAATATGATAAGGCCAAAATTTATAATTAAACTCTATAAGATCAGAGTACGTAACAATCCACTTATGTAAATCTTAAAATATAACATAATTCTAGTATAGTATAGAAAGTAATACTCATGTTATATATATATATATATATAATAATAATAATAATAATAATAATAATAATAATAATTTCTAGCTTTATCAAGCCTTGTTGAGCCTATTTTATCGAGCAGGCTTATGATCAAGCTTGGTTTGAAGTTATTTTTGAGCCTATTTTGATGATCAAGCTTGGCTTGAAATTATTTTTGAGCGGAGCTTGATTGAGCCTTATCGAGCTGATCTCGAGCCGGCTTGATTATTTTGACAGCTCTATTTACACGTTTAAAACATTTGGATTATTTGTGCAATTAGTTCTCGTGACTAGTCAAAATTGCCGGTTAGCGATCGATAAAATCATTTGATCGTACAAACTAATAGATTCGGTTAGATCATATTAATATACATATTGAGAGAGGAATATTACACTTGCATTTGTTGATCGAAGAATAGATTATTACAGTTATGTAGGTCGAATCAGGATGATCGTCAATTTTACCATTGTAATATTCATACTAGATGACCTATCATGTCATAGGTTTGTTTATTTACATGTTTAAAACATTTGAATTATTTGTGCAATTGGTTACTATGTCAAAAATTGCCACTCTTAGCAATCGATAGAATCATTTGATTGTACAAACTAACAATGATTCGGTTAGATCATATTACCATATATATATATTGAGAGAGGAATATTACACTTCCATTTGTCCAAGAATAGACTACTAAAGTTATGCTAGTCAAATCAGGTTGATTGGCAAATTTTACCAATCTAATATTTGTACTAGATGACCCATCATGTCGTAGGTCCATTTATTTACACGTTTAAAACATTTGGATTATTTGTGCGATTGGTTAGCGTGTCTAGTCAAAAATTGCCCCTCTTAGCAATCGATAGAATCATTTAATCATACAAACTAACAAAATTTGGCTAGATCATATTACTGTAGGTGATAAATTTCAAGTTTTTGTTAAACAGAAAGTGATGGTATTGAGTTTTTAGTATGTATCAGTGAGTAAACCATATCTTATATGACAGAATTACAAAATATTTTTTTCATTATAGGCCATCTTTCTTCTTCCAAAAAATACAATTTGGGAAATGGACGTGAACTAATAGCTGTTATGAGCAATAAAAAAATGACTACAACAATAGAAATCAACACTTTTTAAGTCCCAAATGTTTGAGGTCGACAATGTCTGTTCTCAGAAGCATTATATAAAAATTCTATTACCTGCCATCTTGTTTGCTTATCTACGGCAGCATAGAAAAGTATTGATCTTGTAATAGATAAAGGTGCTTGCCTACAAACTCAGCTGAGTACTTAAGTACTACAATAGGACATGCTTGTTCCACCTTTCTTATTGATTCTACTTCCCTGAACTTTTGGTACTACCTGTTTTCTTACGCATCATAAAGCCTTACCTATAAATAGGCAAATATTGTGCTTTACAAGAAATTCTCTGACAGACAAGTTCTTACAGAGTATTTCTGAATATTGGCACTTGTCACAAAGAGCTGTTT
The DNA here is from genome assembly GCF_019914945.1 of Typha latifolia. Taxonomy (NCBI): domain Eukaryota; kingdom Viridiplantae; phylum Streptophyta; class Magnoliopsida; order Poales; family Typhaceae; genus Typha; species Typha latifolia. Next base: position 11,240,592 of record NC_133095.1, read on the forward strand.
ATCTGATGCCAAAGACTGGTCACTATTCATATACTCAACCTGCCAACCATTAAGATTTCTAACTTAAGAGCTTTTTAACCTTCTCAATTTGTATCAAAACTTGAAAGCCTTGACTAAGGATGCTTAGTGTTGGTCATTACTCCTTAGGACAGAAGTGTGGATAGTGACAATTTAATTTGCTTTGTTAGTTCAACCAATTGAGTGAATTTTGGAGAGACCAGGGAACTTTGCGATATAGAGACCATTATCTAGGTCAGATATTCTATGACTAAAATTTTGAGAAATGTAGTATCCAATGTTCTACCAATTTTCTTCCTGTTGCAGTGTTCTGTTCGCTAATCCCTGGATGCGTCAATCACTGCAAATAATGTGATCTGTTTGAAAAGAGCCTTGTGCTTGTTGAATGCAATCATAATAGGCAATGGACTAGGTGTGTTGTCTTGGATTAATGGAAGATTAGTGAATCTGTTCAAGGTAAGAATAGTCTTACCTCTAATGGTCCTTTTGAGTGATCATAATTTGAACTACATTGCTTATATCTTGCTCAGGACGCACTTTGTGAGGCCAAAATTTAGTACTATAGAGGACTTTCCTCAATGATGTCACTCTAAATGAACAGCTTCAATTAATGTCATTTACTTATCCTACATTGATAACCTTACCATGCCTCTGTTTGTTCTTTTCTTTAATTTCAACGGTATCCTTATAAATTGCTTTTTCTGCTAGTGTAGTGCAACTGTTGGTGCTGATTTCATTTTGTCTGACATATAAGTCATGGTGTGTTGCGTAATCAGTAATTTTATTTAATAACCCTCATTACCTATGTCTCATTATTCTCTCCACATTGCTTCTACTGTGCTGGTGAAATTGGCATGAAATGGTACGGATAAATGTTATTTATCATGGATGATTCATGAATTATGAGACATTCTTGTAAGTGCACTTGATGGTTGGATTGCCTATTTGCCTCAAATGACCTTTACAAATATCAATCACTATATGATTTTTTAAGAAATCTACTAGTAGAATTAATCTAGATGTTCAAAACTGAACCTATTAACACTCATGTGCTGTCTATGGCTATACTTGAAAACAGTTGGTGCCTTTTACTCGATCTACTTTCATTTTAACCTTCAATTTATTTTGCTACATAAGTTTTGGTAGATTATATTTATGAAACTAAAACCTACAATGTCATATTTGATAACAATAAATATTTGTTTCTATTCTGCTTACAAATTTAGAGTTATAAAAGTGAGATATGTTGAATTCTTTTGTATAACTTGACTGCTAAGCTGATTCAAAACCAATGACTGCTGTGTCAATCTTTTGAGTTTCCCATATGTTGTTAATCTGTTTCTGCTTGCATAAGAAATTTACAAAGACCTGAAATGAGAATTCAAGGCCATATACTGATTTTGCTACTCCATTTGTAACTTACAGTCAAGATTATTTGTTTAGCTTCTCAATAACTTATTGTAATTTTTTTTTCTTTCCTTCTTTCAAGATTATAAATAGGCATTGGCAAAATCCGAAGTAAGGATCTCTTATTTTGATACGATAAGCAACAAAGAAGCAGGTGATGGGCTGGGTCTAAAGTGCATGATATAAAGAAATATGGGGCTTAGCAGTCTTTTCTCTTTAGCCTTTATGGTGCCTCCTCCTTGGCCAGGACAAGCAGTGAATTCTCAATCAACTTAGGCAATATGGAGACTTAGAACATTTGTCGTCTTAGTGGCTTCTTATAAAATTTGATAATGATCAGAACAACTTCACTGATTGAACTTTGCACCCATTCTGGGGTTGTTCAATAGGAAATATCTTTCATTCGAAATAAGGAACTTTTTGTGGAAAATACAGAGAAAATAGCATTAGGACATATATGTCTCAAGATTTGCTCTCTATAATCTGTGGATAAATGCTAGTCATAGAACTTTACAAGCATTTCTATTCTAGAGTTTCATCGAATCAACCGTGCACATTTGACCTTAATAGCAAAGCACTGATGGAAATTAACTGTTCATTACATTCTAGTGTTAAATAAGAGTTGATATGCAAGTTGCATAGTTGATTAAGGGGGAAAGAAAAATAACCGTGGTACGACTTAGTAATTTTAATGATTTCTTAGATAGTGTCTCAACTGTATAGAGGTTCGCAAGTACTAAACAGTTGCACTCTGTGCCAACTATGTAAGGACATGACACTTTTGTCACGAAATAGCTCCTAGAAGACAAAAGGAATCCATAGAGAAGCTAAGCATCATCTGATTCATCTTTACACTCACATTGCAACCTAAGGAAGAATACAATAGTCTCACATTGCTGACAAACAGAACATCTCTTAACTTAAGAGGGATGAACTGTACTTGGTTTTTACCCCTTAAGTTTTGAGTAGGTTTGATCCATCCAAGACTCATATGTACTTATCAAGGTTGGCCTCACATGATACTTTTTTCTTGTGGAAGATTTTTCTATTGGGAGGTAAAGCAGGAGACAGCTCACAAGATCTTCTACTGTGCTGACTAAATCCTATGCAGGTTGGAGTTGCCCAAAAAGCCTAGTTTCTCTCAATTGGATGTAAGAAGCCATTGCCAATTACTCTTGTCCTTTCTCTCACCAGAAGCCCCAACTGCACTCCCTTGCAGCCTTGCTCAAGAACAAACACTAGGTAATGTGGTGCCACATTTATAATAAAGTTTGTTCATTGGGGAGTAACAATTTAAAAGGATTGAAATGTGAATAGTGAATTGATGCTTGCTTATTTGCACTGGTTCACTGAACACTTTGCAACTTGCTGGATTCTTGGTGTATATATATATATAGATACGTACATGTAACTACTAGTCTCAAGAATATAGCTTTTGATACCATGCATTTATGAATGGGTAGTAATTATAGCAAGAGAAAATGATGAGGGGGCATCAGAGACAGTAAATGACAAAATGTCTTTGTCTTATCCTTTTCTTTTGCCAAGTCTAGTCCATATGGCCAATGCTACTTTGTAAAGTATTTTCATCTTTTACATAAACTTGTCTGTGTTAACAAATAATGCCATGAAAATGTCAAAAATATTGTTGTCCTACTTGCAATATTGCACTCGTAAAGTTGGATCTTCTCCCAAAAAAGAAGTAGGTCTCTTGGATCAGAGAATTTCATTTAATGTGCAATACTTTCTAGAGTATTATTATTCTTTTTAAAAACAAGTCCATTTTTTGACTCAAGGACTACTTCTTCCCAGACATGAATGACATATTTAGCACCATGCGTTTACTAATTTGCACAAGATCCCTAATCTCAATGGTTCTACCTCTAGATGTTTATTATAGTTGTTAGTTTTGTATTTAGGTTAGACTCCTAGTTTATTTGCTTAGGACTATTCTCTGTTTGAGTAGAGGCAGTCCATGATACAGAGAGATCACACTATTTTAATAGTTTTTGTATGACTTCTTCTCTCCTCTCTTGATCACAACTTTTCCTCTTTGTCTGGCTAGATTTACAACATTGGATCAAAGAAAGAATGTGAGAGAAACCTACACAAGGGCATAGAGAAGGGGCACACATAGCAACAATTGCATGCAGTAAATTCACAACATGAGAGCCTTGTAGCAGTGCCTAATAGCCTCCTAATTACATCTCAATTAGCTATAGAATGGCATATATATAGAAGCCAAATAAAAAGGACAGGGTTAGCTGGTGCAGTAGAAAGTAAAGTTGGGGTTATTACTCATGTTATGATAGATGGGGTAAATTAAAGGAGGGTCAAAGATCCTGCTCTCAAACTGAGGGCTCTCTAAATACAAACAAGAGGTAAAGATTGAATGGTTTGGTGAGGTGTTTGAGTTCCCAAAGTCATTGGAAGGTGCCCAAAAGTCTCAGAGTCTATAGAGTATTTTAAAGTCAGGGAAGAGGAGAAGAATAGAGGAGTTAGAAAAAGAGAGAAAAGACAATGGAAGGAGGAGAAGGGAATCAATTCTCCCCTACTTTTGACTAATAAAATTAGCATCTTACTCTTTTCTTCTTCTTCTTAAACTTCTTTGTGGAAGAAAACTATTTATTAATTTAATATAAATAAAAAGTTTGCAAAAATGTCTTAGGTATCTCAACAGATAAACATCTTTCAGTTTAACAATTTTACACTTCACACCCTATTATTTCTCTATTTAGATATTAGGAATTGCGTCTAGGTAAGATCTAACCCAATAGGGTCCGAAAAAGAATGCATCCAAAACGAAAATATCTAATCGATTTCTTCTTTCACTAGCCAATGAAAATTATAATTTTTAGACATATTGTAATGAAATTATGTATTTCTCTCGAAAAAATCATTACTGGGGAAAAGATAATATGTGGGGCCACAATGATAGGAAGAGGTTAAAAAAAAAAAACTCAAAATTAACTAATAAATGTGAGGGGGGTAGTTGTGTGGGCACTGTGTACCATCAAATATGATGTGATCCAGGAAAATGTCAGGTCTTAAAAAGTTGGCATGTATGCTGCATATTGTCATCTCCCTTTTTAATGTACAACCCTTGCCTCCACAATTTTATGATGCTCTTCTTCTATGGCATAATTTAGACCTGATCTTACCTATTAGATTTTACCAATTAAGTCCAGTGTTTACCTACCTGGTAATACAGTTCTTTGTGTGCTTAATACTTCTGTCCCCATAGTTCCTCTTGCTAAGCCCCCTTCTTCGTAGTCCTAGGAGTCTCTCTCCAACGACCCTAGCTCACAGGGTGAGGCTTTGGAGACTCCCAAGATAAAATCTTGGGCATCTGTGGTGTATAGTAGAGAGAACTCCCATGTTGCTAGGAAGATTTACAAGGGAACCTAAAAAAATCTCAAAAGAACGAACTGAGGATTGTGTGATGATATTGGACTCGATGTTGCTGATAGATGTCGTACTAGATGAAAATTCTCTGTGTTTAAAATGTTCGTGGGTAAAGTCATGGATCTAGAAAGATTAAAGGCCAATATTGTGAAGTTATATAGTGGTACTAAAAAGGTCCATGGTTTCAAACAAGAACGAGAGGTTTTAGCAAAGGAGAGGATCTTGTCTTTGCCCTTACCGGTGGTCCTTGGACTATTAATGATAGAATGTTAAATCTTATGGTCTCCTCTGTGCAGGTGCAAAAACCTTATGGTTTTCGCCTTCATTTCTGAAGCTTCGCAATCTACTATGGATTGCTTGCGGCCAAGAGGTTTTCTTTGCACATCTGTTTGAGAGTGAGTGACTCGTTTCCTTTGGTGGTGCTTAACAAGAAAGAATCTATTCGGAGGATTCATAACATTACTAGGAAATTTTTTGACTTGCTCATCGATTTTGAGCAAATTCTCTTCTCACATATCTTCCGCCAATAAAATGGTGTAGCATATTGTCTCCTTTTTTTAATATATCTAACGCTTGTCAACTAAGAAATGTAACAAGCTAATTCTCAACTCTCTTTTATCAAATATTTAGCCCTTGTTTACTTTGAGTTCAGGGAGTCCCTGACCAAACATCTTTTTCATTTTTTTTAATCTCTAACCAAGTTCATCCCCAATAAATAAAATAAAAATAAATATAAATTCTAATATATTTTAAATTGATGTTGAATATATCCTTTGCATGATTTAAATCTATCAGAGTCAAATTATATTTTGGTCTACTAATTTTATTTAATATTTATTTTCTTCTAAAACTAATATATTTTTTACTTTTTTACATCACATCGAAAGTAATAATTATATTTTAGCAGAGTTTATAACTAAACACTATATTTTCTTAGCCTAATTTAAGATACCTAACTCAAGAGTAAGAAAATTACTCATGTATTTTTCCTACAATTATTACCTCTTTCTCTCCACATAGGAGGGAGATAGAGAATCATAATTCTAACATTTAGCCTCTAAATTAGGTGCTCATCAATTATTCAATTATCAAGAAAAAAGGCATCCAAGTGCATAAAACTTTCACCAAATGTTACAGGTGACCGTGCATATGTTTTCCAACGAATCTAAGATCACGGGATTCGGACGGTTAGAGCTCAAGATATCGACTAAACAGTGGTCGAAGGTACTTGATAGCCCTCCAATGGCTAGATGGATGCTAGGTTTAGTTCTTGGTGTGAATGGGGAGAAGTTGTTATGGAAGAGGATAGTTAGAGGTTGGAAAAGGCTGACGAAAGACTTGGGCGGTGAGGACGCCAATGGCTAAAGTCAAGTAGAGAAGGAGATAAGGCTAAAGTCAATTCTAATAATATCATCATCATATTCCAATTAGGGTTTTCTCTACATATATATAGAGGCTCACTCTAGGACTCATCAACTAAATTAAACAACTCTAACAAATCTTAACAAATCAACAATTAAGTTAAAACCCTAACAAACCAACTAAACTAGTCTTTCTTATCTTCTTGGATTAACCATTTGTTTGTTCGCAGATAAATTCTGAATCTGGAGAAGTCATGAATATCAAAGTCGTAGATCTGGAGGTTTATGAACTTATCGAACTAGTTTGATATTATTTGGATATATGTAGAATATTCTGCAAATATTTTCCCAAAATTGCGCATAGTTGGATTTAGTTAATTAAATAAAATCTTAACTTGCTAAAACTCTAACTAAACCAAATAATTAAATAAGATAATTAGACTCAATCCATTGAGCCCAATCTCCCTTTGATGCGATTCGATCTAACTCAGTTCGCATCAGCATAAACCCTAAACTCAAAAATTGTGGGTTCGATTCTTGAGCTTATAGCCGATCTATGGAAACAAAACCACATGACCATCGTGTGCATAGTTTTGACTTTTTGTAAAATTTTCTTTTCTTTTCTTTTCTTTTCTTTTTTTTCTTTTCTTTTTAGAGAGAGAGAGAGGATGTCATTGTGAATAGAGAATATCGACGAGGCTATACTCTTAATTGGAGTGTACCTGAACCGAGATTGATTGAGCCAAGCTCTGGTTAAGCTATGTCTTGAATTAAATAAAATTGATTAGAAGAGTAAGTGGGAAACTTTAGATAGATAATTCTTAACTTTATGTTTGTACTTTTGAGCCTTATCAATCCGAGCTTGAGCAAGCACAACCTACTATCAAGCTTTGAAAATAATTTCGAGTCTAAACCAACAAATCGATTACGATTGCTTATCGAGCCAAGTTTGAACCACACCCTTATATTATTTAAATAATATATATATTGTTAGTTAAGGTAACTGTCTGAGTAAATTAGAATTTACTACAGTGTATTTGGTATAGGTTTTAATAAGAAGCTTGTTGGTGTTTAGAATGTTCTGACACCTTGGTAGCAATTAATAAGCCAAGTGGAGTAAAGAAAGCTCTACAAGGAATTAAAAGCCCTGCGGGCTTTTCATAATCTACGACCACATCTTTAAGAGCATTAACGTTCTCTCAACAGCCTTTAATTTGCGTGTGGTGGCCTACAACATTAATTTCTTAACTACTTTGCTCGATTCCGGGCTGATTACATTTCACACACCGTAGATTAAATTAATTATGTCACACATTAACACTTCTCGCAACCAAAAATAAATAAATGAGAAAGCCGTCACTACTATTCATACTTCTACTATTCATACTTCTAATAATGTTTCACATATCTATCTATATATATATATAGAGAGAGAGAGAGAGAGAGAGAGAGAGAGAGAGAGAGAGAGAGAGAGAGAGAGAGAGAGAGGACCTGGTACTACGAAGTTTGAATTGGACTCCGGATGTTCAAATGACTCGTAACGTATGGAATATATATATATATAGATATAAACAATAATGGTAGCATACTTTAATATACGTATATAACTTGTGCATGAATGCTATGGAAACTAATTAAGAAAACCATAGCAGTATTCTATCCAAAATGGGGAGTGGAGTATGGCAGACGCATCAATTATTGCCCATGTATGGCTGGCTATATATCTAAAAATTCTCTCTTTTCCAATGATCAATAATTTCTCTTGCTTTATAGATATATAGACTGAGTGTGTTTGTGGAAATCCACAAAATCCAGCTCGGTAATTATGTTTTCAAGTCATATAGATGTGTATGAGATATCTTCATACTTCCCACACGCAAAGAAGCAGAATCCCCATGCAGCAATGCATGCCAATACTCGTTGATATATATATATGTATACGTACTTCCCGACCAAGCACATTAAACCATTAGTACACGCGTCGCCGAAGGACAGGTCCACTGAGCCAACACGTCCGACCATCGGAGGATTTGTACGCCTCTGTCGACTTCTCCCCAGTTCGACACGTATCGGTCCCCGTACCATTTCGTTGACCCCATGCGTCCTTTTTCTCACTAATAAGTAACGAACTCGAGAAATTTTCGCTTAGGACCTTATATTAAGATAATTTATAACTAAAATCATACTAACTCAAAAAACAAATACTGTAGGTCGTATACGATGTATTAGAAACAAAAGTAATTTTCTTTTTCGCTCCTTTTTAAATTTATTTATTATCATATAACTCATATATTGCATGACAATAAAGAGAAAATAGCCACCATAACTACTTTTGGCCCCTTTTAGCTCTTGGCCTCCATATGACCATATCCCGCGATAGGAAATTAAAAAGAAAAGGAAAAGAAAAGAAAAGAACAAAAAGAGGAACCAACCATTTTTCCACCGTCGGATCTCATTTCGTTTTTTGTTTCAATCGGTGGATCCGACGGTCCTCTCGCTCTCGGAACTCGTGGAGTGGAGGCCGAATACAGTTACCGGGGTGTCGGTGCTGGAGACCATCTCGGCCGTCGGATCGAAGCAGCAGCCCATCGCCATCTCCCCGATCGCATTGCAGCACTGGAAGAACCTCTCCTTCGCAATGACCAAAACAACCCCCCCAAAAACGCACCAAAATTAGTAATTTAAAATTTCAAACAACGGATGAGGAAGAAGCGAAAATAGAAATGTTTACTTTATTTACAAATTCACAGGAGGAGATTTTGGAGCGGAAGGCGGGGAATTGGATCGGAAAGAGCTCGTAGGCGGCGGAGAGGAGAGCCGACGCGGCGATCAACGAAGGCTCGAATTCGAGCATCTTTATCTCTGTTCCAATTTTCAAACAGATTATTCGACAAGAGTTGCTGAAAAAATCGCCAAAAATTCGAGGAAACGATATAGTGTTGTAGGGGTTTTGGTACCGCTTTGGGCCTTGAACACGATCTCCGAGGCGCGAGACTTGAGGGCGTGGAGGAGATGGGGTTGGGGAGGGGAGAAGAAGCCGAGGAAGAAGCGGAGGAAGGAGAAAGGAGTGATGGATCGCATCCTCCAGTCGAGAGCGCCGAGCACGAGAAGCTCCATGCGATGGATCGTCTGGGAGTCGAAGATTAAACCCTCGTCTCCCTGGAAACGGATCAAAAATTAGAAAAATAGTAAAAATAAATAAAAATGGGATAGAGATCAAGGGATCGAAGTAGCGACCTGGAAATCGGCGAGGCAGAAGCCGGCGCGCTTCATCTTGGAGGCGAGGGAGAGACAGGAGACGGCGAGGAGGCGAACCACCCATGGCTTTCCCCTCTGTTACAGTGCAACGGAAGATCGAATTGTTATGCCCGATTTGGATGGTGAAAACTCGATTAGATCGTAACATTTTTTTTTCTTTTGCCATTGTGAGCAAAATTTACCGGGATTTCTTGCTTGCAGAGGAACCGATCGACGTAGTTGATGGCAAGGTAGGTCACGAAGGGATCCAGACCGCAGCTAAACTGAGCCTGTGCAGATCCAATGGAACAGGGCGAGAAATAAATCAAATCGATTTGATTGTTACATAATGGTGTTCGGATTTCTTCCCTTCGATTACCTGGAGGATCAAGGCTACGGCATCGCGGCGAATGGGGAGATCGGCGCCATCGCCGACGACGAGGCAGTGGTCGGACTCCGCCGCGAAGAGCGCCGTGATCGAGTCATCGGAGCTGGTGAAAGGGTTCTCGAGATCGAAGTCCATTGATATCACTCTTTCTCTATCTACGCTTCCAGAAATGACAAGGGTTAAGAAAGATGGAGCTCAGGTAGAGGAGAAGGAGATGAGAGGGAAAGCCATTGTTGTGGAGAGAGAGAGAGAGAGAGAAAGAGAGAGAGAGAGGAGAAAGGAGATGGGGATTGGATTGCTTTATAAAGATCTGAGAGAAGAGACTTCTACTTCACTCCACAGTCCTTAGAGCAGAGCATCCTTTTGCCTTTAGGGGTCTCCCAATGCGAGTTTAAATGGTATAAAACTTTGGTCTTTCGAGATCTTTTTTAAGATTATATTAGAAGAGCAAGAAGAAACAGCAGCAGAGCGTTGTGTGATTTGAGAGAGAGGGAGAGAGAGAGAGAGGAGGCATTGAGATGTCGCAGGTGTCAGAGGTGGCAGTGGCGTCATACGGAGCGGATCTTGGGCCGTAAGTCAAGATCCGAATCCGAGTGTCTGTACTTGAGTCAGGCGGTAGAGAAGAGGAGAAGAGAAGATGGCGGTTATCGTTGTTATCCGACGCGCGTGAAATTGGATTCCGTTTTCGAAACGCTTTCCGTTTTGACTCCCTGGACCGCCAACGGTAAGTACCTCGCGAACTGCACTTTTACTGGAATACCCTTGTTTCTACAACTGCTATGCATCCTTAATCCTTATCCTTTCCTTCCCTTTGTAAAATATTTTTGTCAAAGAGAGAGCTTGACTTATTCTGCAAATTGGGTTAGTTTACAATGTTATTTAATTGGGTCAAGTATAGTTTACATATATCTTAAGTTATAAGTGTTAATCAATTGTTAATAAAGAGATATAAAAAAAACTTATTATTCCTCGATAGTCTGATTTGATGATGATAGTGGTATTTTGGCTATTTAACAATTTGCGTATGATGAAAATATTAGTGCTAATGATGGTACACAAAATTTTGTCATTTTAATCTTTAGTTTTTATAGAAAATGTTGTCATTTGAATGTTAGTTTTGAATAAAAAATCTAATGGTTGTAATTTAATCTGAACTACACAAGGGCTAAGTGCTTAAGTGTAAATTATATAATTATAAGTTGAAATTGATCAAAATCATGAGGGAGTAAACTATAGTCCGTCATCTTTAATAAATAGGTGAGGCGAAAAAATTTTAGAGAAGAGAAATAAGTAAAATTTTATTTAGATTAAAGTGATTTGTCATCAAAGTTAAGTGATTCTTGGATATTTTTTCAGTGTTGTTATGTATTGTTTTTAAGTTGTTAGCTATGCATATAAAATTGCTGCTTTTGAGAATTAATTGTTTCCAAAGTGGCTTAATATATTACTTTAGATCCATTTGGAATGAGTATAGTACTTGAATGTGATTAGCTAGACTTATTTTTTAAAAATATCTTAAATTAATTAAAGAAAATTGGATGTCTGATTGTGAACTAGGGTAAGAGTATAATTATTACTTCTAAAATACTAATTTTAGAGAGAAATTAAGGATATAAAAGAACTAAAATACCTGTTGGCTTTTTTAAAAATGTTAGTATCAAAAATATTCTTATTAAAATTAACCTTCAATAACTATAAATTATCTCAAAAAAGTGCCTTTTATGAGTTTTATTTTTTCTTGTGTATTTTTATGCTAGTTTAAAGGTTTATATTTAAGATGATCTACGAGCTTACGAGCCTGCAGCTGCTCTTATAAGTCAGCAAGCAATTGTGTTTTAAACTTATTTATAGTTTGCATGTTTTTAAACGAGTTTAAAAACTTGTATTTAAGCTGATTTGTAGGCTTACAGGCTTATAAGCTTGCAATCAATCTTGTAAGCCGGCAAGTAATAATTCAAACCTAAGCCATATAACTTCACCACTAATTTGAACACTACATTAATTTCACCCAAAAAATTGAACCCACTACATGAGTAATGCAAATTCACCATCAGTAACAAGTTTGGTATAGAAGAAGGTGCTCGTTGGATGCGACAAGGGTTCAAAACTATTTACTTAGTCATGGACATGGTGTGGCTGAGGAGTGGCAGCGCAATGAGAGTGGAAAGGAGAGCAAGGAAAGACCGGGCAGTCATTGAGTTTCTTCATGGGTCTCTCAGGTATAGTAAAAAGAGGAACCACTAGAGAGGAGAGAGAGAGAAGAGAAGAGATAGGTATATTGACAAGAGATTAAAAAAAAAGACAGTGTAAATCATTTCAGAAAGATTTACAGAGGATAGCTCTACAACCAGAGTCATGAGCTTTGTGAACTAACATATATGCAAAGTTGTTAGCTTTTTCTCTAATTTATACAATAAAGTAGATATTAATTTTGTGATTTTCTTTTAATTTCCAGCACAGAGATGCATACGGATTAAGCAGTGAGGTAAGCCATGGAAGTACTCTACAGTCTCTACTGGCATTTGGAGATCCTTTCACATGGGAGCACCTCGTAAGTTTTTAACTAAAATTTCTAGTCGTGAAAATTTATGTGCCAATTTTTGAGCTCCGTAAACTAACCATGGAAAACTTAGCAATTGCATTTTCCCAAGCCTATTTCCTAGAGAGCGTTTCCACACTAGGAAGCAGCCTACTAGTTTAAGTTTACCAAGCCTTAGTCTCCTAACACTTGCCTAAGTCCGTGTGTAATTATATATCTAGGTAACTTTTGGAGTACGTACTGTTTCTTGTTAATTGTTATAGTGTTGTTCTCCCTGTCTTGATCCAAACCACTGTGCTTGTTGCGTACGGCTTGAATTTACTGTTGATTCACAATAACCTCACATTAAATGTGCTACTTGGGGGAGTTGAGTTTTATAATGCCTTATGAGTTGAAGTTGCGATTTGTAGTGCTAGCATATAACTCTTATGCAACTCTAGTCACTCTTCAGCTTTTTCTTTTTATTAATCTCAAGAAAGAGAGGAAAAAAAAAAAAAGAACAAAGGAATGCTTTTCATCTCCTTTACTTCTTTTTTCTTTAATGAATAACTTAGGCGGATAAGTTTATCGATTTCAATCATGTTTTTATAAGTTTGATACACAAAAGAAAAGAGAAAATATTTTAAAGAACCCCTCTATCATTGATATAAGAAAAATAAGCATCAAGTCTTTAGGCAGACATATAAGATATGAAAGAGAAAGCACCCATGACACGCTTTATTGGCTAGATATTTTTAGCTTCCTCTCAATATGAATTGTATCTTGAAGCAGTTTAGTCATAATCTATAGAAAACTAACATTATAGTTGTGTATTTTTCTAATAGTAGATCTAGCATAAAAACTCTAATATTACTTTCAAATCCTAGCCACTATCTTCCTCCACGAGCTACATACTCATACGACTAACCTCCACAACTCCCACGGTCATCTGCCACCCTCCAATGATCGTTGCAACATTAGAATTCTCGTTTAGTTTGGACCTTCCTTCACTATTTTATTAATATTTTTTCACTCCGACATCGAAATTATCTCATTCCAAAGCCGTTAGATCCGTGACTTACAAGAGTATCATTTATAAAAGTTTTAGAATTTTCTTATAAACAAATCATTCCAAATCTAGTTCATAACACATTATAAGGGAGAGAGGACAAGAAGAAATGGGAAAGAAAAAAAAGGAAGGCCACTTTCCTCTCCTAGCCACTCAGACTAGGAGAAGGGAGGGGAAATGCTCGCAGGCAATGGTGAGGAGAAATCTCTAGCGGAGGGTTAGAAGAGTCTATGCCAAAACATAGCAGAGCTAGGGCCCAAGCATGAGAGTTTAGAATAGAATGTTTTTTCTCCCCTTTTCCTTATTATTGTGAATATTGTGCTACAACTTCCTTGTGTAAAACTTAGACCAACATTGATAGGATTAAATGACTTCGTACTCAATATGATCAGTAGAAATATGCCATGCATCTGATGTAGAAGTTTCCTACGATTAGGATTTATCTAATTTGAGGCTCTCAAATATTTTCAAACCCTTCTCAGGCTTAAGAGTGATTGCTTGAGTAGTTGCTGATCAATCTACAAATCGATCAGCTAACCATGGTCGTCTAATCTATGTTATCTCTTGCCCATCTATGTTATAGTGCAAAAGAATAAAACTTTCATCAGGTCTACCGTCTACCTGTTATTTAAAATATAAAATCTCTATCCATTTAATTCTAATTTATTTGTTAGATCAGACTTTTAAAATATTTGAACTAGAAGTGAGGCATATTTGTTAGAATATTAAAAAGAAAATTATCATTCAATATGGGCTTAAGCTTTTAGAATAGATGAATCAATTAACAACTTGAGCTTGCACATGTCATGAGTTTCTTTTGTTCAAATCCGAAGCAAGAAAGAGAATTTGCCTACGGAAGCTGTTTTTCTTCTTGAATTTCTTGACTGGACTTACAGTGTTTGGTTATGCATTGCCAGCTTATTGAAGAAAACAAGAAACAGTGTGGTTTACGAGTGGAACATGGGAATGCATCCATCTATTGTATTGTCACAGGCCATTGGGCATCTCTTTTGTCATGTTCCATTGATCCAGGACACAAGGACAAGTGGATCTGTTCTAATTGCCCAGCCCCTTTGGCTTCTGGTGCAGATCTCACCTGCAAAATCCTATGCCACATCCCTGCAAAATCTTTTCTCCTCAGCTGTGGAAAGCTATCCATGGAGGGGGCTGGGTGGGGAAAGGGGACTGCAAACATGGCTTCTAATCACACGCATCCAATTCGGATCTACAAGAGTGAGCAAAAGGGATGTCACCCAAATCATCAGAGATTTTCCTTGCAAAAAGAGCTTGGTTTGAGACATTCTCCCTCTTCTATAGCAAGGCTGGTTACTAGGAGCCATCCCATGTGAGGGAGGTTGCTTTGGAAGGATGCCTAAAAGAGGCAGCCAGGGGTCATTGTGGCGAATAAAGGAGTGCCACATGTTGCTTTGTTCTCAGGACTTTTGATTTAAGTCTTTAGGTTTGCCACCAAAGGAACAACCTATTGAAAGATGAGTACTTTGACATCTGCCCATCTCAACCCTTAGATAATTGTCTAGATTCATATGCTAGCTTCATGCATTTGCATTAGTAGTAATTAACCTTGTGTTTTGCTTATGGTTACTGTTAAACCATGACATGTACCGTTTCGAATGGTATCAAAATGCAGTTCATAACGTGCTGGGCTATGAGAAAAGCATGTGCCAAATGAGCTAGCTTAACCTGACATACATGTCATGTCAAACGAGTATCAAATTCAATTATAGGGGGTCAATTATCTAAATTTTGAAAAAGTCAAGTACAAATTGTCACCTTGAACAAAAGTTTAGAATTTTAGATTGATTATTTGATGGGTACATGCTAATTTTTTTCTACCTTTTGTTAGTTTCTCTCATTGAAACAGATAGAGATGTTTGCAAATACATCTATCTGGACTTCTGGAGTGAAAGCAATAGCAATCTCTAGTTTCAGAAATTGAACTTTGGAGTTTGGACCCATCCAGTGGGGGTAAGTTCATATGAAAGACTTCAAAAACTGCAGGGCTTTGTCTAATTAATGATAGACTATGATTATACCCGTGAGAATGTTTTACAGGATACTAATTACGTGTTGGTGTAGAAGCATTCCATGGGGTGACCCATCTGTGATTTCCATCAAGTACTGTTGTGCCAAGGGTAGACACAGGAGACCCCAGAGAACATTCCAAAAGCTTCCTTAGCTTAATCACATTCACGGCTGTCTAATCTTTTCCAAAAAAAAATTTGCCAAGGTAAAGGTTCGCAATCATTTGTTTGTTTGATTGTTTGTTTATCACTTGATAACATAATCAATTATGTGCACTAAGTATGTCACTTTGATGGAACTACATAGCAATATTTTTGTTCTTGTTGTCTACTTCTTTATTTCTGAATTTTATTCCATCTATTTTTTCTCAATCGATAAGTATAATCTTCTTACACTAGAGCTTGTTCCTCTTAGCATTGCCATGGTTTTGTCCAACTCCACTTATTTTATTGCATCTATTAATACTATTAGAAGATGGAATGGGGTTAAAAAACAAAAGAAAAAGAAAGAAGGCACCTCAACCAATTCCTCCTTTGCATCTCACTTCTTTTATGGATTCTCTACTGCATGGATGCAAGAGAAAGACTAAAGCTAATTGTGGCCTAGGGGCCAAAGGGCAAGGAAGAGGAACTCTCCATCTCCACTCATTGGGATGGGAAGGGAGGGAGGGAGGGGGTCTTTAACTTTTCCTCCTCCTTTAAGTCTTTATGTCCCTTGTGTAATTCTTTTCTCCTTCTTTTGTGTGTGGGTTTTATTAACATCATCCTCCTGATCACCTCTGAGGGATGGATGGGCTTAGGGGTTTGGCAGATGAATTGGTGGCAGGGCAAGATCTGGCAGTCAAATAAAAAGGCAAAGGGGGTATGCACGCTGGGAATGATACAAATGGTGGTGGTGGTGTTATTATTAGTGTAGGAGTTGAAGGCAAGGTGATCATGGCTAAGTCTATTAGAGGTTGGCATATGAGTGCATGGGGGGTGCAAGCTCTCACGCCTTTCTCCCCATGCAGATAGCATAATTATTGTCCTACACCTTTTGTCTACACCATCAATTGGTCCCCATATGGCTGCCATACTAATGAATGAGGCTGAGAGAGAGAGAGAGAGGAAGAGAGAGAGAAAGGGGATCTTGGAGAGGCCCAAAAGATCTGTAGGGCTGAAACAGGCCCATGAAATAGTTCCTTTTTTTTTTTTTTTGCCAAATAGTTTATCAAAATTCAAAACTTGAAAACTAGAGTGGCATGAGAACAAGACATACTCTAATATAGAGGTGGCATCGCTTTAGGTCATTAGTATAAAAAACAAGTTCATTAGTTCTTTAGTGTTTTACGGCTTTCGACTTTTAAATATGTTTGAGGTTAGTTCAATCGGATTCGGATTATAAATGGGTTTATCTAACCCAATCAAGTCGCATTCATTTGCGACCTAACCCATCAGCATATTTATGACATGATAATCCTATTATGATTAATATAACTTGTTTATGATCCAAACCACCAATACATTTATGACATAGTCTTGAATAATTTATTTATCACCCAAATAACGTATTTATCATTTGAATAACTTATTTATCACCCAAGTAATATATTTATCACCTAAATCACTCGTTTATAAAATTAAGAAAAAAATATGTCACGATAAATGAATCATATTCGTATTTAGAAATTTTAACTCATCTAATAAATAAATTATGTTCATATTTATATTATTATAATCCGATCTAAATTTGACCCAATCCAAACTCAGGGTAATCCAATAACAGGTTGTGATGCATCAAGATTCATTCGTACCATTATTTTATGATTAAATTGTTGTTAAATTTTGAATCCATGGCATTTGGGATAAGTTTATCGTCACACCAAATTATACTCTCAAAAGGGTACCCAGGATCTCGCCTAAGTTTTAAGAAGGAAAGATGACGCACTCGTACTCTCACTTTCTGAAGAGATTAGTTCTTCGATTTGAATCTCTGCCTACCTGAATACAAGGGTATATATATATATATAAAGGTAATGAGCCTAAGGGTAAGACAATGACAAATATAAACGAAGTAAAACCCTAAGTATGGACTTGTGTTAAAAGATCATCGCCATATTTTCCTACTCATGTTATTTATCAAGCCACCATAACACAACTCTAAATGAAAAACCAACATTGAGCAAAAAAAAAATATGAATCCTTCCTCTCTTTTTCTTTCTCACCAAAAGTTCAGGAATCATGGTGCGCTGATGTGGAGACGAGCCTGACTTATTACTTGAAAAGCTATATTATATTATTATGACATCTATAAAGTAAAATTTTGTGTTCAAGTGCATAGATGAAGTTTCTTTAAATTACACGAAAAAAAAAACACATTAAAAATAACATTATTTCGTTCATTTGAGATAACCAAAGCTACCCTTAAAATCAGAAATTATTTGGTTAATAAATAGTGCTGGTTAAAGGGGGCTCATATAAATATTATATAAGATTCCAACAATATCTATTTAACTAGAACATCATTAAATTCTAATTAAAAATTAAAAATTAAAAACATTCACGGATTCAATTCCTTGGACAATCTATTTGGATCCCATGGCTTATATTATATACTGATCCGTTTGGGCTCGAACTTGGGTTTGGTGGGCCAAAGCAAAGCCTATATGAGATCGTTCAGGCCCGGTTCACCTAGTAATATAAATTCATGAAAAAGTTTTTTTTTTTTTGTGCATGTATAACCTTAAATAATCCCTTATTTGCATATATGCTGCCTCATTTGTATATGTTATGCAAAAAAAAAAGACCTTATGAACTTTAGAATATGTTATGCATATATTTGAGGGACCTACATGCTAATATCAACTTTAGACTGGTATATAAGTAAATAAGAAATTATAAATGTTAGGTGTTTAATAAAAATAGCATTGATAATTTCCAATAGATGGAAGTGAAAAATACGTTACAAGTAATTGAAACATTTTCTTAGTAAGATAATAATAAGAAAAATATTTATAAATCACTTTGAATTTTCGGATAAATAATCATGTTGGATAATTTTTCATAAATCAATATATGAATTTGAAAGTTGAAATACTTCGATCCCAAACGAGAAGATGAAAGATGGTGCGAATTCTAAAGCACCTCTCCCTCCCAACCAGAACCAACTACTTCCCGAACTACCCCCATATCTTCCATAGTCTACCTTCAATTCTTCAGCACTTCATCGACTCCAATTCCCCCTCCAGAGGCCAAACCCTCCATGCTCAAATCCTCAAGTCCGGTTTCGAGCCTAATACCAACGTATCAATCAAGCTCCTCATCCTCCACCTTAAATGCGGCTCCTTGCTCAATGCGCGCAATGTGTTCGATAGAATGCCGACCCCAACTCTTTCCGCTTATAACTACATACTTGCTGGCTATGTCAAAGCAGGACTCGCTGAAGAATCGCTGGAATTTGTCCGACAACTCACATTTTCTAATGGAAGACCAGATGGTTTCACCTTGTCGATGGTCCTGAAGTTGTCTGCAGTGCTGGTTTCCCTAAATCTAGCGAGACAGGTTCACGCCCACATTGTCAAATTGGTGTTTGAGCCAGATGATGTGCTCTTCGCTGTGTTGATCGACTCGTATGTGAAGAATGTCAAGGTGGGCTATGCCAGGAGTGTCTTTTCTATGATGCCAGAGAAGAGTCTCGTGTGTTCGACTGCCTTGATCGTTGGGTATATGAATGAAGGGTTATTTAGAGATGCTGAAGAAATTTTTGATAAGATGGTAGACAAGGATACAGTTGTTTTTAATGCTATGATTGAAGGGTACAGCAGAACGTTGGACACTGCTGGAAATTCACTTGAAGTCTATAAGATGATGCAGAGGCTAAGTTTTCGACCTACAATTTCAACTACTGTTAGTGTGCTTGGAGCTTGCTCTCTCTTGTCATCACTGGAGATTGGAGAGCAGGTGCACTGCCAAACCGTCAAGACCAATCTCTCTTCTCACATAAAATCTGAGACTGCACTCATCGACATGTATTCCAAGTGTGGAAGAGTTGAGGATGGAAGAAAGATCTTTGACCGCATGGCGGAGAGGAATGTCATTTCTTGGACGTCAATGATTGATGGGTATGGGAAAAATGGATTTCCACACGATGCTATCAAACTTTTTAACGAGATGAAGAGTTTTCAGAATGTTAAGCCCAATCATGCAACATTCTTGAGTGCTTTATCAGCTTGTGGGCATGCTGGATTAGTGTCAAAAGGCCAGGAGATTTTCCAAAGCATGGAGATGGATTACGCGCTTAAGCTGCGAATGGAACACTATGCTTGCATGGTAGACCTCTTGGGGCGAATGGGAAATCTAGAAGAGGCTTACAACTTCATCAAAAGGATGCCTGAGAAGGCGAACATCGATGTATGGGCAGCACTCCTTGGAGCATCAAGGCTTCATGGCAATGTGGAGATGGCAAACACTGCAGCTAAAGAGGTGTTTGAGTTGAGCAGAGATGGAAGACCAGGGGCTTACATGGCTTTCTCTAACACTCTTGCAGCAGCTGGGAAATGGGAAGGTGTCCATGAAGTGAGGGAGTTGATGAAGGAGAGAGGAGTCTCCAAAAATACTGGTCATAGCTGGGTTGGAACAGAAATTGGCAATTCAATTTGAGGTAAAACTGCTGGGAAAGGATAGATAAATATTTTCTGCATGAAAGTAGTACGCTTGAAGCAAATGAGCTCAAGATCATTGATGTAGGTAATGCAGAATAAACCCAATGAATCAGTTACAATATGATAGAAGATTGGTGTGGACTAATGGGATCACCAAATTTTTGCTTCAGGAGTAGGGAAGATCAACAAGAGGTCCTCTGTAATTTATCAAAGTTGGTTGCCAAGATGTCCACAGGTAATTGTTTAGATTCCACTCATTAATCAATTTGCCATTCTAAAACAACTCTTAGATTTGTTTTGCTTGGATTTAATAGTTGTCACATCCAAAATGGTTATTGTATCTATTTTGAAAATATTGGAAAATGTTCTCTTTCTGTTTTTGTGGTAATCCATTCCCTTTTCTTATCTATAAAAATTTTTGTCTAGAAGGACTGCAAAATACAATAGCCCACAGGTTAAATTGGGTCGAGTCATTGGGTTTGAATCCAACTGGGTCGAGAGTCATTGCCAAACGCAAATTGGTAACCCCAACTCCCTGGTGGTGACGTGGCAAATAGCTTCCACAATCTCAAACGTGTGGCTGTCTGAGCCCAATCACTTCCCGTCAAGCGAAATCCTCCATCCAACCCAATTATCCCATCCCTCCACCTCACAGTTTAAAAGAAACTCATCTCTAAGCTTGTGGAAGAGGTAAGCAGCTCCATTTCACCACCATGGCTTCCGCAGCTCTCTCCACCGCTGCCAACCCTTCTCAGGTAAGTGTGAAAGATCCCATCTTTTCTTCTTCAATCTTCTTCTACTCCCCTTCTTCTAGTATTAGTAGCTCTATTCTTCTGCAAGTTGACAGTTTTAAGCATTCTCTAGCTTTAAAATGGGGAGAAATACATGAAAGATATTATTTTGGAAGGGAATTCGATGCTTAATCTGTCGAATTCTTATTGTGATTGTTCTATGTTTGGCAGCTTTGTGCTGGTAAAAATGGCTTATTTTCACCTTCCCGAGCTCTTATGGGGAAGACAATCAAAGGTCTGGGACTTGGAAAGGAAAAGAGAGGGAGGATTACTTGCCAGGCAACTAGTATTCCAGCGGACCGGGTGCCCGATATGGGAAAGAGGGAGCTTATGAATCTTCTGCTGCTGGGAGCTCTGTCTCTGCCCACTGCAGGGATGTTGGTCCCCTATGCCTCCTTCTTTGTTCCTCCAGGGTTAGAACAATGAACTTTTCTTGTCTTTTTGCTTGTAGATTTGGGTACTTGTGTGTTATGCTAGTTGATTTGTTTATGCTCTTCACTCCTAGCATTATATAATATAGAATTTTCACAAATTAAAGAATTAGATTCCTGCTAACACTTGATCTTTGATCTGTTTAAACTTGTGGGATCTTATATGAGGCTCAATATGTTTCAAAATTTTCCTGTAGATTGGTTACAATTTTTATCAGATCTGCCATTGATTCATGTAGAAATCTAACTTAATTCCCCATTTGGAAGAATATCCCCCATGTCGAAAGTGAAAATGCGCTGTTAATTGCTATTACTGATAGATTAAGTTTTTTTGTTAATTATGTAAATTAGGTCTTATTTGCATATTATTTGCACTTTTGTTTTCATTCTATTTTAGAGACAGTAGTGGTGGTGAATGATCTCTCGCTCTCCCCTCCTTTTATATATATCTATGCTTCCATGCATGTGTGCGCGTGCACGCGGATATGTGTGTGTCCATTCATGATGAATCATGTACAGACTTCCTCATACACAGCGAATATAATTAAACTTGGAAATATTATTATGTAATCATGTAGTACCCTGATCTTGGTTACATCCACTGCTTATAATCTCATAATTTCAGTCCCGATACTTATGCTTAGTGTGTGATAATATTCTCTACAGTACGGGAGGAGCTGGTAGTGGAACTTATGCAAAAGATGCACTAGGAAATGACGTTGTTGCAGCCGAATGGCTTAAGGCTCATGGACCTAATGATAGAACACTTACTCAAGGATTGAAGGTAGACTATCTATACAGTTACATTTTTTTTTTCCCATTTTGCTATGGTTTATTGGATACCAGTGCTAATATATGATTGTCGGGTCAATAACGGGAAGAACATGAGCATCTCAAGTAATAGTATAAAATCCGAAAAATGAGCTCCAAAATATCCCTGTAGCCTACAATCTCATGAAATCCACTATCTTGTCTTTTATGCTACTACAAGCTCGTTTAACTAAAACATGAGATTGTACAACTACAATGCTATGTGCATCTTTCTGCATTTTTAACCATCATTGCAAAATCTAGTTGTGGATACCATTGAAAGTTTTAGTCAATCAAAACCACTGATGTTGCTATTAAGCTCAAGTACAGAATTCTAATCATCTTTCGAGTTTTGTCGTTATTTTCTCAAGGGAACTTAAGATTTACTCTTCTTGATAGATGGAATTTCTTAACTCCTGCAGGGAGATCCTACCTATCTAGTTGTGGAGAGCGACAGAACTCTCGCAACATTTGGAATCAATGCTGTCTGCACACATCTTGGTTGTGTCGTACCATGGAATGCTGCTGAGAACAAATTTATCTGCCCTTGTCATGGATCACAATACAACAATCAAGGAAGGGTTGTGAGGGGACCTGCACCTCTGGTAAGGCCTTCAGTTTATTTTGCCTTCTTTTGTTTAGCTTGTTAAGTCACCATTATCTTGTAATCTTTTGCCCTTTTTGTAATGCGCTAATTGACCCCTTTACTATCTAAACAGTCCTTGGCTTTAGCTCATGCTGACATTGACGATGGCAAGGTGCTATTTGTACCCTGGGTTGAAACTGATTTCAGAACAGGTGATGCACCATGGTGGTCTTAAAACTCCCATTACAAGTTCAACATCCATGTCCAGTTCACAGCTTTGTTCCTCTCGTCCTGGAAGAGCCTGGTTTCATGTTATTACTACACTGGAAGTTGTATAACTTTGTATGAAAGAAACAGTTGCTACTTTCTCATTACATATGCTATGAGGAATCAAATTGAGTTTCCTGGTATATACTATCAGTATATGAGTTATTCTAGTGGTTTATGTATGAACTAGTAAATCTTCACTCATCTTCTTATTCTTCATTCAATTCCTTTTATCATAAAGGTGTTCTTTTTGCAAATATTTATAAACAACAAGCTCTGGTTAGTTGATAAGTATTATCCTGAGCATATTATAATTTTGGCAAAAATATCTGCTTCTTTTTCCTCCTTTGCAAATAAATCTCTACAAAAACATTTTTGACCATATACATCTAAGGAGATGAGTTTTGCAAATATATCCATAGGAATCGATGTACAAATATTTAAAAGTGAATGCCAGAAAATTCCTATTAATTTCAGACAAAACCAAGATCATATTATAAATCACAATTCACGATTACTCTCCAGGACATCTTTTGCATTAATAACAAAATCCCAATCACTTAGCCTCGTTCCCAAACCGGTCATTGCCGGTGACTCCCTCCCCCGCCCAAACGTACTCCCCGCCGCCACCCGCCGGGTATACGTACGCAGAGCCCGGATCCCTCATTGCACCTCCACCTACCGGTGGCTCGTAGACGGGGCCGCCAAGTCCGACCGGCACGTGGCTTCCTCCATAGGGCTGCAAGTATTGGACCGGAGCCGGTACGTAGTAAACCGGGACCGGCTGGGCCACGTAGTAAACCGGGTTCGGATCATCCGCAACATAACCCGGTCCGATTCGCTCGACGGGGAGATCGAGCCGGTTCAGGTCCATGCGGTCCGCGCTATCGTGCGCCGGCTGCGAGGTGCGGTCGTCGGAGACGGCGTCAAGGCCGAAGAGGTAGTCGGGGACCTCGGAGGAGACGACGGAGGAGGCCTCGGATCGGCCGCGATCGATGGATCCGGTGCCATTAAGGGCATCGAGGAACCACTGGTCGCCGTCGCGGGCGAAGGGAGCGGCGGCGGGGGAGAAGAGGAAGAGGCGGAGGCGGGGGGATCTGGTGATGGTGGTGGAGGAGGAGGAGGATGAAAGGCGATCGAGCTCCTCCATCATGATCTCGACGTCGTCATCGGAGGTGAGGGAGATGAGGGCGTCGAGGTCCTCGTGGGGGAGCTGGTACTTGAGCGCTGGGGGAGCGTTGGGGGAGTTGAATAGTGTCGGGGAGAGCCGCGCAAGAAGAGAGAGGAGGGAGGAGAAGGAGACGTCTCGGGGGACGGAGACGATGCGGGTCTCCCCGCCGACGTAGCGAAGCTGGCGGTCGTGAGGACGCGGCACGATGCGGCCGCCAAAGCTGCACATGAGGCGCACGTGCGCGGCGGAGGCAGTGGTCATCGCACCGAGGCGGAGGAGGGGATTCCAGAGGATACCCCCTGTGGCCTGTGGGCTCTGTGGAATGATGAGAGAGAGAGAGAGAGAGAGAGAGAGAGAGAGAGATATTACGAACATGCGGATGTTAAGGGGGGTGGGGTTGGTAAGAGAAATTTTCGACTCAGACCCTGAATTTTCTCTATTTACAAATAGAACCTTCCTCTTTTCATAAATTGAGAAAAAATAAAATAGTGTGTTAATTGCAAATCTCCCTAAAGATAATAGATATCCTTCTTCGGACAATACTCACGCGCGAACGAAGATTTGCGAATATTATAAGAATGACGTAGGGGTATATCAGTAAATAACTTAAAAGATAATGAATGGTAGTAACATAGCGTGGCATACATGCCATGTATGATGATTGGACGATGATATGATCAAGTTGGTGAGAAATAGCTTATCATCTAAAACAAATAGGAATTATTAATCTATTTGATAATGATTGAAGGATACAAAAGCTGCTTCTGTCATGCGTGGGACATTGTGACATGGAGATAAGATTATAATTTTTGTAATAATGAGCTTAAACTATATGAACATAGTATTATAATATAAAAAAAAATTATTAAATACTAATCCCAATATCTATAGATAATTTAATAGGATGCAGTAATGGCTTAAATTAAGTTAAAGTACAAATTAATTCAATTTTGAGTTCCACATTCTGACTTCCTGGAATAGAGTTTATTTCCCTGCTAGGAATGTAAAACTTATCAAATAGAAGGACCTATTTGATAATTTTAAATAGTTAAAAGGGGACCCTTCTATTTGACAACAAGGTCGCAAGTGGGTAGGAAGAGGTCCAGCTGTCGCGAGAGATGGACGGCAATCTGTGTGCGTGGTTGTGGGGCCTACCTCGCCTGTGAAATTATCGTGCGTTCTGACGTGCCTGTAGCTTGTTTGAGAAAACTACAACAAAATAATGCGATAGTTAATTTTTTATATGAGATTATAGTTATTATTTGTTAGTTATTTCATGTCGCATATTTCTCCACAAAAAAGAAAAAAGTAGGTTCATGTAGCATAATTTAACTTGGAGAAATTTAATAAAAAATACTATGTCTTTTGGTTTTATTATCGTATATATTCTACAGTCAGATCCTGCAATTAAATTTACTACTCCAACAGCAGTTAAGTTAACCGAATAGAAAATATTTCTATTATTTTTAAAAATAATAAATAAGTAAAACCTAAAATTACCTCCCTTGTTTGACTAAAATCTAATTCTCCATTTATTTTTTTAACTTATTCAATAGTATTACATTCATTTCAGATATATAGTTATCTTAATATATCTAACAATAAAGTGTTTTGGAGGTAGTTTACGCAAAACACAGCGGTCAAAGGATAATATATATATATATATATATAGCAGGGAGGAAATAATAATAAAAATAAAATATAGGGTACTTTTTATAGCTTTTTCTTTATTTTATTCAATGGTTAATTACACTCACACTCCTGAATGATACCCGATTTTTATGAAAACCCCCTAAATATTTTTAGATTATAATGTTCATCTCTAAATATTAGAAAACTTTTAACGTCTTTAAGTAAAGAGAGAGAAAGAAAAAAGAGCACGGAGAGAGAAGATGATAAAATATTTAATATTTTAATTCATTTTTAAAAATTAATAATATTGTGATATATTACTTATAGATATAGTTGATCATTATGTATTTTTTCGTCCCTGGCTTTACCTGTTTTACTTAACCCCAAAATTTATGGGTAACATTGTAACCTAAAAAAGTTTGGAAGGTCTCCGTAAAAAAACAGGTATAATTCGGGCCTTTTATTCTATTACAGTGGTTACACCACTAATTAAAAAAATGATGCTAATAAGTAACTTCAGACATCCATTGTTATGCAGATTTGAGAAGAAAAAGAAAAGAAAAGTTTCATGAGAGAGATGAAATACTAATTCATTGACATAAATATTTTGTTGAAACTTGAATTTGCTCAACTTCAATTATTCAGACTTGAACTATTGACAACACTTCACAAGGTTACAGCTCTGTTATTCCAGCAAATAATGCTGCTGTTCAGCGAGCGTAGATTTGATACTTTCTATCAAATTGTATCAGAAGAAGAGTTAAGGATCAAGAAGAACTAGGCAACACAATAACATAAGCACAATTTACCTGCGAAGAGAAAATCTAAACAAAATTCGCAAATGGTCTCGAAGAATGGCTACTCATTCAGCATCACCAGCCTTTGCCGATCAGCCACAGCCAATCAAGCGTGACGCCTGAGAATATACCTGCTAAAAGGCACATCACAAGCAAATTTCCTAGAGCATTTTGCTCAGGTCCCTGAAACAAGCAAACACAATTCATTGTTCAGATTTCAGACTGTAAAGGTGGCCTGTGAAATTTAAATGATCAAGATAGTCACTTACCTTGTATCCTTTTGGTGCTGCAGTAAGAATGCAGACAGTAAGATAACCATTGCTCAATCCTAGGATTGATGTCAACATAATCATCCATCCCTGGTCTCCGTATTTAGCGGTGAAATAGAATGCTGGAATGAGCAAGAAACGTGAAAGGGTCACAACCATGAGGCCCTTTCGAGATGTCAACTTGAGCCGTTCTATGAGAGGTATATATCTCCCAATGAGATCCCACACATTATACATCGCAATCAAGACAAGCGCGTACCTGAATGGCACACAAAATCCAGAACATAGAACATCAATAGTTTTGAAATAGTATAGCTCCTTCTACCATATTATTCATGTAAGATTAATTAAGCGAAAGACAGTGCAGAATTATAGTAATGCTATATTATACACCCAGAAGCTTCAATGCAATTATGAGTTACTAATGAATTCAACAATAACGATCATCTGTGCAGTGAGATACAACAAGATCATTTATCAATCTGCACACCAAGACATCAGCAAGATCTATCATTATGTTTAAACAATACATTCCCTATCGATTATCAGAAACTAAATCATGTTGATAAAATGAGGAATGCAAGAAATGAGAGCTAACCATGAGCCCAAGCTGTGGGACCCCGTATCTTCAGACAAAAATCCAGGGAAAATAGATAGTGTTAAAATATATATCAGAAACACATCAATCGCATAGTCTATGTTCTCTAAAAACAATTGTTTGTTGGTTAAACGTTCTGGAAGTTTTGGATCCTCCTCAGCCTGTACTATTTAGAAAAAAAAATTAGGAACCAATTCTAAAAAAAAAACACTGTTTATAAAAACTGCACAACCATCAGGGAGAAACTGACTCCATCTTGACTTCTTTGGATGCCGCCTGCAGCAAGGTCAGCAGCAACTGTCATAGATCCTTCAGAAGCGGCTTTTGAGCGGTAGTATTTGACAATTGGTAGCTTGGGGAAGATGAGTGCATATAGAAGAACGCATAGCAGCTCAAAAAATGATGATATTGAAAAGAACATCACTGCAGGAAGTAATGCAAAGTGACTTACTACAGAGTTCAAAATGATTCTAAAAAATTTGCTAAATCTTATTACCATAACAGAAAGTTAGATGAAGATATGAACACATTTGAATATTGTAATCCAATCAACATACATTTCGTGACATAGTAATAGTCGATATGACACCACAGAAGATTTTATTTCATTTCTTAAGTATCAAGCATATAGTAAGGTAATCAACAAATATATAACCTATGTGTATATTAGCATAATATGTTTCACATACTGGCTCCCTTGCGCAGACCATCTTGGGAATTCTCAAAAGCTGCTTTTGTAATCAACCTCAAAGCAGAGGTGAGTGCACCTGATGCAGCTAAGCCAGCCAAGAAGGACTGCAGATAGACAAGAAAAAACGGAGGACAAAAGCAAAATTACTACTAAAGGTACTGCCAGGCTAAACCAAAAAGGGTTAGCTTACAGATGCAGAAAACTAATAAAATAAAAAGTAAAAGATTAGTAGACCACCAAAAAAGTACCTGAATAAACTCTGGACACATTAAGGAGAGATCACCAACCATGCCCCCTTGAACATGAGCATCAGCTATTCCAAATGCCCCGCTGACGATGCATACACCAACAAAGACTCCAATTCCTCCTCTTCCAGAAGTAGCGACATCCAACTGCAATATAGCCACAGCACGGACTTGATTGATTTAATTAAATTTGTTAAGGTATTTAAAGAGATTAGGAAAATTCAGAACAAGTCATAAGGAGGAAAATTACACTTACAATTATTAATGCCAATGAGGCTAAGAAGAAGAGAGTGTAGCCAGTTAGGTTGCGGACTCTAGTGTTAATCTTTGCTTCACGATATGCTAATATAGCAATAGTTCCAAGGGCAAAAGGTTGATATACAAGAGTAAGTACTCTAGTTGGGTGGTACTTCTGCAGTAAGAAGAAACATCACCAATTTATTCATTAAAGGTTGCATAAGATAATTAATGGTAGCTATACTCTATTTCATAAAAACAATTTCTGCTTTGAATAGAAGTAATTTCACTTAAACACATTTATATCCGAGGGAAAAAGGTTGACAAACAAAAGTAAATACTTTAGTTGGGCAGTCCTGCATTAAGAACATCGGCTATTTGTTTATCAATGGCTGTATAAGAAAATTAACAGTAGCTCTACTTCATAAGGACAATTTTTAAATGATGTGATTTCAGTCGGACATATTCATATGCTAGCTGAGATAGGTGACAACCTCTATGTCTGATTATTGATTAAAGAGTTGGTCACCTAGATAGCAACCTGTATTGTCAATTAGAGTTCCCAGTATTTGTACATAACAAACTCAAAATAGCAATTAATCCTAGAGGATGACCGCTGAGAGGACTGAGAAACATATAAACTAAAATGCATTTGAATCAGAAACTAAATATAGATTGCAGTAACAGATAACTAATTGTTATGAATTAACAAGTTTCAAAATCATATGATTTAATCCACAAGACATGATTCTTCATATTTCTTTGCAATTCAAGGCACTACTAACTTTGTACATAGACAAATGTATATTCCAGAAAATATAGGCAAAAAGGAAATCTCTCTAGAATATTTTATCGTTATCTTATTATTAGCTCCATGAACCTAGGTAAGTTAAGATGAAAAACTTCCAATATTGACAATTATCAAGGAAGCAGACTTAGTAATGCACTATTTGACTATCATCCAAAATGCTTTAGTTAGCAAACTTAGAAATTTCTACATGTGACTATGTAATGTCATTTGAAGAGGACCAAAAGTAGCCCCAAGCACAGTAGATTAACTAAATGCCAAATAGGTAGATTGCAGCTTTGAGGGTTTAATGTGGAAGAAGTGATAGGCAAACCCAATACTAAATGTGATTTCACAACAACAGGAAATGGATATAAAATATTTAAAAACTACTCGATGCATCAAATCCACAGTAATATAATCATCTAAAGTTTAAAAAAAAAAAAGGATAGTATCCCAGTTTCCAAAAAGCACCTAACAAAATATGGAAGTTATCAGCCGTGGCATCTAGCATTCAGATATTCTTGAGTCTTAACATAATACCTATGGGGATAGAGCATTCAGGTTGTCATTAGTCAAAGTGAAAACAGTTTCAGAAATGAATATGTCAAAGTCCAATTAGAGGAGACAATATTTTGTCAAAACATTTCTTGGACATATATACAGTTCTTTATCCCTGAAAATAACTTTTTCCCAATGGGAGGAAGCCTGATACTAGTTGGAAAAGAAAAACCTACAACAGTCCATGACAGAATAAAAAAGCCTCATCAGCGGAAAACTCATTGTCTCAATGTTTTAGGGGAAGATAAAAATGAAAACTTTCTGCTGCAGCTAGCACATATCAGAAGAACTTGTATGGAGAAAAGCGATTAAAATATAGTCAAATAATGATAATTCTGCAAAGTGAGTAAAAAGATGGTAACCAAGCACATACAGGGAACAGGTAGACATAATAATCTTCAATGGTTAACATGCTATTCCATGAGAAAAGGCATCCATTTCCTAGAAGCCAGCAGACGATCATCGCAAAGAACTTCCCCTGTTTAATTGCATAAAACAGATGGTAATTTCTAAGAGGAACTGCATAAAATAATGAATTAACTACATATGTTGGCGAACAGATAGATTAAAACCTCATGTCGAACTACTTCCCCAGTGTCTAACTGGTAACTCATCACTAGTTCGCCTTAACAAACCTGAAGTAATCAGAACATTTTGTCAAAAAACAAACCTGAAGTAGAATAAAATAACAATGCATAGTTTGTGAGTATAATTAAAATGGAATAATAGACACCATCAGCCAACCAACTTCTGAGTTGTGACATTGGATAGATCAACAATTTCATCCACGACTCACCCTCCAAAACAGACTTTGTTATCTCAAAGATAACATACTGCAATTCTAACGAGCTCGGTAACATCTGATAGTATATAACTTATAGAGAAAAAGGAAAGGAAACATTTTAATCACGGAACTCTGAAACAAATCCTATATGGTCAGATGAATAAAATCTGAAGCATAAAAAATCTGGACACCTATTCATTTCAAGTGCCCGACCCTTCTCTGTCTGGTTAGTCTTCCCTTTCTCAACGATTGAGAAAGCAAGAGCCAGGTTCGGCAATCAAAGGTTGTTTATCATGAAAGAAAGAATAGTGAAGATTTCGCAGATCACAAAATGGAAAAATAACCTAGGACCCATCTAAATCTTCTTTAAGTAGCCTAAGACCAGGACTTAAAATGGGTATAATGACTTCTACTCTCGCTGAAACTGGAATTGAAAACCCATGAAGATAATCGATGGACCAGAGAGGGAACCACAGCAAGTAAAAAAGCAAAAGCAAATTTGTTTTGATCTTCCCTTACGTCGCCAATCAATATCACGAACAACCTGATAGCCTTCTGACAATGATTCAAAATACAGAACCAAAGAAAAAGAAAAAAAAAAAAAAGAGAGAGCATTTTTATCTTTTCAAACGCATCACTACGTCTAATGATGTCTTACTTCACAAGAAGCATGAATTCACCAAAACAGCGACAAAAAAGAAACAATCTTTACCCACAGAACAGAGTCTACCAAGAACAGAGGGGATACTCACAGAGAAGAGCCAATATATCTCAACCTCGACCACCGCGAGATAGCACGAAGAACACTAAGAACCCAACCCGTTCCAAAAGGACAAAATCGAAAGACCCAAGTGGGAAAAGCCAAAGCTTTCGCTAGTGGAAAAGGAGGAGCATACTTTTGGATCGTATGGAAAGGAGGGGAGGTGAAGATTCCGTGGGGGTTGCAATGAATGATGTGGGATTCAGGAATCTTTCTTTAATCCTTAATTCTCTTTTTCTTTTCTCTGACCGATGATGAGATTAAAAAGGCGATGCCTTTTGAATTAGGATTTGGGGATGAGAAAACGGAGGCATTTAAATAGAAAGTATTGGGTGGCGAAGGTTGCAGGTCAAAGAACCAATAAAGAGTAGAGCACTGGAAAGACGAAAGAGGCGATCTTTTGATAGCGGCGCCCGATCCGATTCACGAGAGAAACGCCAAATTTATTAGCCCAACTTGGTTGGAGGATTGCTTATCCCATTAATGGGCCAGTAATTATTGGGGAATCTCCTCTCTTTTTCCTTCTTTTTTTTACGTGCTAATTCTTGAATTATTCTATTTTGTCTCTCAAACTTAATGCACTTCTTTGTTTTTCAAGGACTGAAATCTATAGATTAATAATCACCAAAGCAGTCTTGTCTCTCGACCCAAACATTCTCCAAAGTGATAGTTTTTAAACCATTAGACCTTCCTGCTATTAAAACAGACATCATTCCTTCTTTCCATAGTTGTCAATGGAGGCACAGACTAGAAAAGCTTTCTGAGGATAACGGCATTGTTTTAGTCCACAAGAAAGCACTAATGCAACTCTAGCCACTTTGTGCCGAAAAAATATATACAAATTAACTATAATATGTATATAATCTATTAGGAATATAAAAACACTTTCACTAAAAATAATTTTTTTTAAATGATATTATAATGTATAGATGAGACATATGATAAAGTGGTGAACATTGGATAGAACGAGGAGATATGGGTGATCTCAATCAATTATGACATATATAATAAGTTGTTTATAGTGGGTAAGTAGCTAAAGCTAGTTAACGATGCTCTATTTTTTTGTTTGGTATTATAATTAATTTATTTACTTGATTGATGTCGCACAGTATATTTTAATATTTCTTTGAGAGATGGTTTTGACCCTAGTACCAAATGAGGATAAAATTAGTCAAACTCCACCTTCTTTGTATTATTATTATTATTATTATTATTATTATTATTATTATTATTATTATATTAAAAAGAATATATTTGACCAGGTTCCTATTTTTGTTTTTTTAATGCAAAAGGCTCAAAGTAAGGCCCAAACTTGCTCAAAATGAATGGGTAAGCAAGCCCGATTTAGTAACAAGTGATACGGGCATCCCTTTGGCTACCTAGCTTGACCCGAAAGCTCAACCATTATGCTCACCCGCAACCCGACCTATAAAATGTTTTAGAAGAAAGAGCGTATCCTAATCAGACTATTGGGAAAATTTAGCAAAAACATAATATTGTTTAGCTTCTTGTATCTAGAAATACATGTGTATTAAGATATGCATGCTTCTCTAGATATATCTAGTTAAATAAGTTGGTTGTATTTCATAATGCCTTATTTGTTAAACACATATTTTATTAGTTATATTTTATAGAGAATTTTATAAATCACACATTATGTTCTACCTATTTCGTGATTCGCACCTTGTCTTTAAAGATTTTATAATCTGACTCTTATTTTTTTATATAATTTTTATTTAACACCCTAGGTTAACTTGAACGACACTGGCAAAGAAATATTTTATTATAATATACTAAATAATTTATAAAAAAATTTAATTACCCATGTCTCCTTCGCCTTTTCCTTCCCATTTTTCTCCATCATTCTCATCACATTATCACGCCCAAGCTGAAGTTTCTGATTCTCAAATTGGAGGCATTTGAGATGCTCAGCTCGTTTTATCTTTTTTGATGAACCACTAGTCGGAGTAAGGATAGGTAGAAGAGGAGGACGAGTAGGAAGAGGAAGAAGACAAGGAGGAGGAGGAGGAAGAAGAGGAAGGGGGAGACAAGGGAAGGTGATGGCAATGATGATGACAAGAGGTGGTTAGAGAAGATAAAAGAAGATGGTGGAAGGATAAAAATGATGGGAGAGGGCGGTCAGGGTATTTAGTAATTTATTTAATATAGTTACTCAAAATAATACCATAGTGTTAAATAAAAATTATAGAAAAGAAATGAGAAGAAAAACGAGTTAAATTGGGATGGATAGATATAGTCTTTTTGTATCCATTTGATCCAAGTAGATACCAAAAGACTACATCTGAGTCTAATTAACTTTTCAAAATATTAATTTTCAAATTTAATGCACCATAAAAAATAATAATTTTAGATTAGATATTGCATCTATACTCTCAACCAAACAGTCCAACTATGTTTTATAAACACACTATGTATTATTATTATTATTATTTATACTTTACCATATGGATATTTATATTTACTTTAATGCCTCGAAAATACTTTAAAGTTAGCATTCCTAATTACAGTATAGATGAATTAAACTATATTTTGGATTCTTTTAATCTTTTAGTTTCGGAAGTAGAAATTCTCTATTTATTTTATTGGGTCTTGTTTAGTTAAAAGTAACTCATGGTGGGTACTGTTAATAAAATTTCCAAACTTTAAAAACATTTTAAATAGGTTAGATATTAAAGGGACACACTTGTCGATATTTTTGCAGCCAATCTTGAAAACAATGCACTCCTCAAGAAATCTTATGATAAGAGTAATAACACCATATATTTTTTTTATGATAAGATCTCTTAGCAACCTAAAAATCACAAGATAGTGAATGTAAATAAAAAAAACATAAATTATAGGGAAATTTGCATATAACACCGTATTTTTTTTTTTAAATTATGGTTTACACCTTATATTTTCACTATTTATAAATAGAGTGCCATGATTTAGCAAATATATATAGAAAATATCCTACCGTTAGATCACTTAGTTAAACTTAACTAAACCTCTGAGTTAAGTTAACTATACTAAGAAACTTAAGAAAATATCCTCAACTAAGTCATACTAAGGGCATTTTAGTTATTTTAAAAATAAGGAAATTTAGTCATCTTAGAAATAAAATATCTACACTTAAAGGAATATTCTCACGCTGTTAGTCCAAATCTAACTCAGGGTGTTTTTTTACGCATAATTACTAAATCATAGGGCTCGATTTATAAATAATAAAAATATAAGGGTGTAAACTGCAATTACGTTAAAAGGAATGATGTTATATGCAAATATTCCTAAATCATAAGATGAGCAAAATAAATACATAATATAACTATACCTAATGTATACACTCTTTGTAGGTATAGGTAAAACATGGATTAACAGCGGATATCAGTTATGGGTAGAAAAACTCGAATATTGATACAAAAATTGATCAGATATAATTTTTCAGATATAGATACAGATATCGGATATCAGTTTATCCGCATATTTTAAAATAATTTATAATTTACTTATTTAAATAGTAAATATTGATATTATTGCTAATGATGTGTTCTATATTATTTATAGAGATTAATTTTACTAAATTTATATGTATTTAACACATATAATATTTATTTTTTTTCACTCTAAATATTTTTTATTAATTATCTCCAAAAGAATTTCATAATTTGTTTAAAGTATCTATTTAAAAACTAATTATCTAACTGAAAATTATTCGTCTCCTTTCCTAGAAGAGCAGGTTATAAGCTTTATTATTTTAAAAATAACTGATTAAATTAATATTTTAATTTGTGATTCATCTAGATTTTTATTTGCTGACGTGGCAAGATAAAAACTGATGATACATGAGACATACGATGATGTGGCAATAGTGGATAGGACGAGGAAACATAGGTGATCTCTACTACTCATTACTTATTAGTGCGTGCTAATTAAGCTACTAAACAAAGCTCTACGTTTTCTATTGCAGTATGATTAATTTATTTACTTATCTGATACCACATAGCATAATGTAGTATTACTTTTGCATTTTTCTTTGATGAAAATTTAATATTGCTTTTAAATATGCTCTTATGACCCCTACGAAATGAGACAAAGGTGGTCAAATTTTATATTTACATGTATGCTCTTTAAAAAGTTTTTATATCTATATTTTTTTGAAACTCTTTTATCTTTTGCATAGATATTATTAAAATTGAAATAATTTAAATAAAAATGAGAATTTATCTTTATTGTAGTTTTTATAAAATATTCTTAATTAAAGACATCTATATTATTTTATTATATTATTGAAATTTAATTTGAAAAGTGTTTGGCTTGGGCTTGAACAGTTAGCCTCTCTATGCGTCTAAACATATTTATTGTATTTTATTATTATTCACAATTTATCATAAGAATATATATATATATATTCTTTTTTTTACTTTAATGCCTTAAAAATGCCCTGATATTAAGTTTTTAATATACAGTTACTACATAGATGGATTCAATTAATTATAAATATAAAATGACCTTAAAAGAAGAATTGGGTCCCACCTGTATGGTTATAGCGGGTTAGTGGATCTGGATATCCACCGCAATTAAATTGCGAAACTGGAATATGGATGTTAATGCCAATGGACCCCATTACCAGGGATGGTTTTGTTTTTTATTTTTATTTTTTTAATAGGGATAGTTAAGGAAAATATCACCACCCTCACCAAACTACTATCCCTCTCTCTCTCTCTCTCTACCAAAATATTTGGGAATACCTTTATTTCGTCTCTTCCCACTTTCACACAATCACACCCTCCCCTCTCCTCCCCTCCCCTTTCCTTCCCCCCCCTCTCTCTCTCTCTCTCTCTCTCTCTCTCTCTCTCTCTCTCTAGACTAGAGTGGTTCGGGAGAAAGTAATGCCGCGACGGCGGCTCTCCGGCGAGTGCGCGCCCGACGAGGTCCGGTGCCGGAGGACCGACGGCCGGCGATGGCGGTGTTCCGACCGCGCCATGCCAGGGTTCACCTTCTGCCAACACCACTTACACCTCCTCCAGCGGAACCAAGCAAAGATCAAATCTCCTCCGCCGACACCGCCTCCACCTCCCCCACCGCAGCCGCCGGCGAAGCGGCGAAGGAGGGAGAAGACTCAGAAGGAGGAAGAACTGATGACGCCGGCGAAGATCCGGCGGGTGAAGAAGTCACCGGTTCCGGACCACCTCCGGTGCCGGAGGGCTGACGGCCGGAAATGGCGGTGCTCGGAGCGATCCATGCCTGGGGTTAGCTTCTGTGAGTACCACTACGAGAGGGCTCGCCTCAACCAGGTCAAGGTCAAATCGTCGGTCGATCCAACGGTGAGGAAGCGGCGGAGAAAGGAGGAGACAGCAGCGGAAAAGAGAGGGGAAAAAGAGAGGAAGATGACATCAGCGGCGGCCGGGATGACGCGAGAGCTTCCGAACGGGATGATGACCATCTCCTCGCCGGCTAAGGCGAGAAGCGATCCGATTCAAGAAGCCGGTTCTGTTTCGCCTCTGGACCGGAAGCTAGGGTTTGAGCCGGTCTTAAGAAGGTGCATTCGATCCAAGAATGTAGAGCCATTACCAGTTGGAACAATCACGGTTTCAAACTTTTCTCTCCCTGTTACTTCGTGTATTAGTAAATCTGTGAGTTCCTTTGGTAAATGTTTGCTAAATTTGTTCCCTTTTCCGTTGGAATAGAAGTTTCCTCGTGGTAGAGGAGCGGGGAAGAGGACTTGCCATAGGTGTGGGGAGAGTAAGACAGGGCGCATTGTTCTATGTTCGAGTTGCCGGAAGGAGAGCTTCTGCTCCAAGTGCATCAAGAAATGGTAGGTTTTCCTTTAAACGACCCGTTTCATTTGCACTTTTTTGAATGCGAATACTCACAGTGCTAGATGTTGGATTTTTCTTGCTTGAGGGTTATAGCAATATTTATCAAGATGGGATTTTTGGAATGATTTTCACTTGCTTAGGAAGTTCAAATACGCTGTCTTATGATTTCTCCCTTTGGCTCTACATTTCATATCCTTGAGAAAAAGATCAGCATTGGTAGATTTTGGATAGTATATGTTATCTGGACCTGCAGGGTAAAACAGCACAATGGTTAAAGATACAAGAGACTCCAGCAAGTTCCATAGGGGTAAAACTCATGAATCCTTTTGTTTTCCCTTTTTTCTCTTCTACCCATAATGAGGGTGTGAGACACTTTGAGTCTGTTCTAGTATGCTCTTACATAGAATGATAGAAGTGGGCTAATTTCCCTACAATGATTTGTATCTTCTTCTCTTCTGGTCTCAACTCTTTAAAATGTGAAGAGAAATTCAAAGCTGCCCCTGGATTGCATGGGCTTAAATTATTATCTCTCGTGTCAGTTTCACATCTTAAGAACTTCAATCTGCTGGAGTTTGCGCAAGTTGGTGGGAAATGGCTTAAGTGATGATGGTAATGGTTGCTTGCATTTTTAGATCCTTAAAAGCACTCTTGGACTTCTGAATTCTGATCTCGTGTCTCAATTCCTTCATCCAATCTGTGCTTGTTGTTTCTTGTTTTTAACTAGTCTGTAAGTTCAATACTCTAGACACATTTACCTCCTTGAATATATTCTGAAGTAATGTGCCAAGGTCACAACACTTATCATAACTTTAAATCATGCTTCGCCAGAATGGTTCGATCTTCACTATTCGTTCCCATATTAAGTTTCTTGGAGTCAATTAGGACTGTTACAAACCAGAGTGTATCTTAAGAGTTATAACATCAAATTTGATATTGCTTAGAACTTTCGGATCCAGAATCTCTATTTTTTTATCAATCTTTTTTGTATTTATTTATTTTAATTAGTCTAAGTGAAGCTCCCTACAAGTACTTGTACTACCTAAATATACTTAAGTAATCCTACTAAGAATTGTCTACTCTTATCACAACTTTAAGTCATCTTCTCTATTTACTTATTATAACCCATTTTTTCAGTATAATTGGCATCCCAGTGCACAGGATGCCCTCCTACATGTGGTCTAGGATGGAAAAATATATGTTGTCTGAGATGGAAAATGTTTCCAACCTCACTCATTTTTTGAGGCCGTTTCTAGACTTAAATCCATGACCTAAGATGCAAGAGGAAAGCCTTTCTGTTACACCAAGTGATGCCTCGTCCTTTAGTATATTGCAACTTCATATATTAATTATCCTCTTTTAATTGAGTTCGTGAGATTTAGATTTATATCCATGCTTAACGAGTTAAGGTGAAATAAGTATTCTTTTCTAGGTCACTGTTTCTAACTTTTAATATGATTTAGGTATTCTGACATGTCTAAAATGGAAATAAAGATGCTTTGTCCAGCTTGTCGTGGCTGTTGCAAGTGTAAAACATGCCTGCTGAGTGAAGAAAAGGATGCTGTGTGTAAGGTGGGCTTATTATTAGGTCTTTCCATCGCAAATAAGAATGTCCTCCATCTGCTTCAAAATATCTTTTCTTGGTTGTATCTGCAAATTTATGTTCATCTACTTTTGTTTAATCTTCAGGAAGTAGAAAATAGTCAAGCTAAGCTTATCAGAATCAAATATGCCGATTATTTCTTCTATCAGCTGCTACCAGTACTGAAGAAGATCAACCAGGAACAGATTGATGAACTGGAAATAGAAGCAAAAAGACAAGGTTTATATGCTAATTGAGCATTCATCCCCTTTTATCAATCTTTTAGCTAAATGTTTTTCTATTTTAGGAACAAAATTATCTGGTGTTCGTGTTAAAGTGGCAGAAAATGGCCGGAGAGAGCTACTTTACTGGTAAACTCTGATAATTAGTGCCAACATGTTATGAACTAAAGTTAAACCCTTTAGCAATAAGTTGCTTGGCTGTTGTTACTTTATTTATCCTTTGTATTTCTTACCAGTGTTTGAACACTGACAATCATAAGAAACAGCTCAGCAAGTTATAATAACCACCTGACTTTTCATTAAGATTTTTCTTGTATTCTAATAATATTTGTTTTTTCTTAGTTGATCTGTTGATTATCTCCAAAAATGTTTGCATATGGCAAAATTTTGTGTCACTTAATAAACTCATATCCTGGCTTCTGATTGTGCTTTACCAAACTCTATTTGGAAACAGCAATTATTGCAAGAAAGTGGTTCTCGATTTTCTGAGAAGCTGCTCAAAATGCTCTTATAAGCTTTGCTTAAGCTGTTGTCAGAGAATACGTGGAGGAAACATGCTTGATAAGGTTGACATAAAAAGTTCCAAACACTGTGATGAGAAAAAACCCTATAAACATGCTGGTACTGTACTTAACAGGATGAGACAGAAACTTTCGACTGCACTGGTTCCTGATAATTCATTTTTGTCTCCTTCACTGATGTTACCTGAATGGAAAGCTAAGAACAGTGAAAACATCTTTTGTCCACCCAAAGAATTTGGTGGTTGTGGTGCCTGTCTTCTGAGTTTGATATATTTGTTTCCAGATGGTTGGTCTGAAGAACTCAATATAGGTATGGAACAAAGGGCTTTGTGCTATAATTATCCTGAAAGGATTGATGGTTCATTTCACTGCTCCTCTCAGATTGATAATAATGACAGATATGGGCAGTGTACTATTAGTCCTCAAGAAGCACTAGCCAAATGAGATTTCAGTGCTGACACAGGCTTTCCTAGACTTGAATGTGCTCCCCATGAAGACCTGAAACAATTCTAAATTATTGGAATAAAGCTGCATGTGATACTTATTAGTGTTGACTGAGGCATATCTAATGTTCACCTCGAACAAATAGTCGTGTGCAATCTATATCTTGCGATCTTCAGTGCAATAATGTTGCAAAAGCAGCAGAAGCTACTGATTGCCTGGTCTAAGAGGAGGTTAGTATCAACATCTAGTTATCATAAGTCTTGACCATGACTTATTAAAGCAAATTTCTCCTCCCTGTTCTTTTAATCCAAATAGGTTTTGTAGTTTCTGCTACCCACTGTAAGCTGGAATTAATGTTAGAACTAATTATTAGCAATTGCCCTTCACTTGCTTTAAATGTTTTTCCATTTTGTTTCTTCTTCTACAACCTTAAGTTTACCGGCTTTCGTTACATGAAAGGCAGACAAACACTTCAGCAGTTTGACAATCTTGTATTAAGTGCATAAGTTTCTTGTGGCAACAGAATTTAGTTTCTTTTTTTTTTCTGAGAAATTCGAAGAGCATAAATGTAGTTGACCACTTGCCTACAGAGTGTTCATGCTTCAATATGATCATTGACTAAGTACTGCAAACTAAGGAGTTTGTTAATTACTTCTCTGAGTTCTCTCATATTTACATTTCTGGTTTGAGATCTTGTATGTGCTGCATTTCATGGATCCCAAATGTTTAGGGTTGTCTTTTTAAGGAACTCAATCTAGTCATCCTCTCTTATCAAAATTTACTGCAAAAATAATGGTTGTATGTCACTGAAGATAAAGATATAGTAATATCTCTTCAATT
The DNA here is from genome assembly GCF_019914945.1 of Typha latifolia. Taxonomy (NCBI): domain Eukaryota; kingdom Viridiplantae; phylum Streptophyta; class Magnoliopsida; order Poales; family Typhaceae; genus Typha; species Typha latifolia. The sequence continues at coordinate 11,281,539 of NC_133095.1, forward strand.
TAACTTATCTTCAAGGGTTACTTATTACTAATGAACATCATAACCTCTCTCACCAAAGCAGCCAAGGAGACAACATTTTGATTGTTATCACTCTCCTATTTGGGGAAGCATTATAATTCATACTTGAAAGGAACATCCATGTATCTGCATGTGCTGTGAAGTCTGTATGATTTGTCTCTTGGTATATCAATAATGGACACAACAGAATAGTGAAGTGTCGATGATTCATTCCAACTGCCTTGCCTCTGAATGCCTCTTAGGAACCCACCTAGTACCTAAATGCAACCACTAATTCCCTTGTTAAACTAATGTACATCAGGATTTGATCCATCAGGTTAGCTAATGGAATGACTAAGCTTCATTTAATCATGTTAACTGCCATCAAACATTATCTTAACCTTAGCAGAATCATCCTTTTCTTTTCTCTGTTGTCCATTATCCAGATCTAGCTTTGGTGTCACTCATCAGCTACTTTTTTGATGTATTTTCTCACTTGAGTTTCGATATTGTTTCTTACAATGTAAAAGATATTTTTATGCTTTACACTTTACAGTGATTCATTCACTTTCCTCTTATGATTACATTGTTTCTTACAATATAAAAATAATTTTATGCTTTACACTTTACATTGATTCATTTGCTTTCCTCTTATGATTACATTTTATCTTACAATATAAAATATATTTTTATGCTTTACACTTTACAGTGATTCATTTGCTTTTGTCTTATGCTTTCTTATTCAAGAACACCAACTACATAACCTCTTGTGTCTCTCATGGTCATTTGCACGTTTCCACCCTTTAGCAACTTGATTATTATGCCAATTACATTGAGGATTGCTGTGAGCAGAAATGCTATTAAGACCAATCACCATTATCTTAATAAGTTTTTTGCTTTACTTTGTCTCTGTATCATTGATAGGATCAGCAGATTTTAGACCAAATGGCCATTCTTTCAGGGAAATCTCCTTTCTTTAGAAGAATATCAATTTATGTGAGTGGGAGTGCAAGTGTGCATGTATTTGCATGCAATGCATCTGTGCACAAGAATTCATATGCGCATGGATATGCATGTGTAATGTGTTCATGTCTTTATGTGTGTGGTGGTTGTGTGTGTATATATGCATATTAGACATGAGTCACTGTCTTGTAATGCAGTCGCTTGCATGTACATTGGCCACTCTTTCCTTTTCAAATATCATATAGGCTTTTCTGCTGAGCATTATATCGTGCAACCAAACTTTTGAAGCAATAACTTCTAAAATATGCAAGAATCAATCCTTTACAGGGTTTCATCAGTATATGGTCTAGGCTATTTATCACTTATGAAGCTGTCTTCCAGTTTTCTGTCAATTACATTCCATATTATTGTCTGTAAGCTGGCTTAATGATATAGGTAGTTTTCACAACTAAATATATGCTTAATGATATGTCCTGGCAGCTGGTACTTGCATTTTATTTGTCAATTTGCTATAGCAACTCTTGTTACTATCTGATCTTCCATTGTGTAAATCTTTCTCAGGTAACCGTTGGAATCTTTGTTACGAAGTCTAAATTATCTTCATCATATTATTTGCTCTTGCTACCTTCTGATTATCCTCGTTCTCACAATAGAGGTTGTTAAGATTTGTCAGAGTAACTGCCCTCAAGGAGCAAATTTTGTTTCAAGTTGACAAGTAGATATTAGCTGATTTACTGGTGAGAAACATATCTGAGTAGACATACTTAACCTTCATCTTATGATTTGTGTTGCTTCAGGTCTTACAAACTTGAGGAAAGTGGCTGTGAGGATTATGCCATTCTTAGTGGATATTCTCCGTTTGTTGTTCATGTGTAATTCTCATTTATTAAACATGCTTTCTTACACCATTGCCTTAACTCATGTCGTTGTCCCTTCTTTTCTTTTTCAACTGATTTCACTCACTTTTTTTGGGAAGAAACTAATCCATTGCAGACTAACTCGTGCAGGCCTAATTTGTAAACAGTACATTTTCAGTAAGAAATAAATTCGGATCTACTGAATTCTTGAAAATGATCTCTTGAAATATTCTAGCTAGCTTTATCGTTGTTTCAGATTTTATTTATTGAAGAGGTTGTGCCTTTCAAGGTCAAGAAGTTCATCCATGTTGATATACATGATATGCATATTGGTAGCAATAGTACATTTAATTCGCAGTGTAAAAAATGCCAGTTACTAGCATGTAACAGAATTTATCTGTTTTGGGTTTTTGCTATTAGGATCATCTTAGAAGAGGAAAGTAGGCGATTTTTCTGCTGGTAACATTATCTAAATAAATGTACTTTTTTCTCCTGAAAGGCTAAATTAAGTTAGTAAAGCATAGTTTCAATTCCTGTTGCGATTTTAAGCAGTGTAGTTGTAAAAACCTAGTGGATTTTGTGTCCATCTTTTATAGAGAGTTTTCATAGTGGAGCAGGTTAAAGCAATGCAACTGATTGGTAAATACCAATATACTAATAAGTACATGAACTTGATTTCTTTGAGTGATACTTGTAATGATTGCCTTGGTTTCTCAATTCTAGGTAATTATTATTTGATATTCGCCAGGCAGCAAACCTATTTTTTGTCTTGTTAATAGCTAGCTTGGACATGCTAGCAATATTAAATGAGTAAAGCTTCTAATTGCTAGTACCTGTTAAAATTGTCAAAAGTAGTACTAGTACCTGTTGTCAAAATTAGTTTCAAAGCAAATATATTTATTTGGTCTGTGCGTTGAGTTTGCCTGCTCAGATAGTCAGATCTTTCTTTTTATTTCTTGAATTATACTCAGGTGGTCAGATCTTTTCCGTCCATACTTAGCCACGTCGCACGAAACCTACTCTTTGATTAATTCCTATTGAACCAAAATAAATATTCTTACTCTGGTGGCTTGTTGCAAATAATTTGAAAGGGGAGAGAAAACAAGAACAGTGCAGTAGTAAGTAGTAGATAGAAATCTCCCAGTGGACAGTGACGTTTGCCGAGTCCATGATATGTCAAATTCCCACTCAGTCTTGAATGATGTGTCCTCAATAGTTAATGGACTTTTAGGTAGGCAATAAGATAAAGGATTAAATAGTAACAAGATCTGAAACTATTTCGCCTGAAAAGAACGTCCAATAGAGAGATAAAATTTCCAAGGGACCATTATTAAGATGATGCCTAGATCTGGCTTTCATGATAGGATAACAATTCACAAATCAAACTAAGTTACTACCTACGTATACCACAAAAGAGTTGCTGAATCAAAGTTAACATGAACTACCACATTGACTTTAATAATCATGCTTAATAGCTGCAAAACATTGCATTTAAAAAAATTTCCCAAGGCGGCGCCAAAAGATATCTACACAGGCAGAAGGCTGGAAATCATGAATATCTTCGGTTCCTGTCTGTTTACCAGCACTCAAAAATGATCAAAGACTTTCATACAACTTCAAAACGAGATGACATCTATTTCTTCTAAATCAGAAAGCACTCTGAATGAAACAGGTGGCTACCACCTTTCTTTCAAAAAGAAAAGAAAGAATGAAAGAAAAAAGAAGAAAACACTACCGTTCGTTGTACAGAACTCTATTATACAAATATCTGTAAAAGAACCACGTATAGGATTGCCAAAGAGGATGAAGATACATCTCTAAACTGAATTTAGTCCGTGGAAAATGCTATATTAATCCATCTGCAGATATTTACTTTGCAAGTCAAAATTTTCTAGGAAAAAACCCAGTCAATAGGTTGCGCCATGTCCTTTCCGACTAATAGACTCTTCAGAGTATGCATGATGTCGAAGTTCGGGTCTAGCTTGCTTTGCCAGCCCTACAAAAGAACACGAATCAGAATTTAACCCAAAGTACATTCTTTTGCATATATGCAGAAACTTATTGGGTGCTTCAAATTCAATGCTAGTATCAGCTGTTCAGCTTATCGATAAGAAAAAAAACATTGACATGCTTATAATACTATTAGTGGAATTAAAACTGTTGAGGAGAAAAAAGAAACCAGAAGTTACAGAATTTCTCAATTTAAACTGCATATGGAGAAACTGTCAAATATGCATTATACTGCACCAACCAAGACATAACAGAATATAATACTAAAACATTGGAAAGCAAGAATCCCATTTTCGGCTGATCTCGACCCGGATCGGCCAAAACGGATTGAGATTTTCAGACCTGTTTCGGGCGAAACAGATTGGGATTTTCAGACCTGTTTCGGCCAAAACAAGCTGAAACCAGTTTAGTATTAACTTATTAATGGGTCGGATCTGACCCAGATCCAAATAGGGGTGTCAAAATAAACGAGCGGTTCGAGCTCGGCTCAATTTGGCTTGAGCTGAGTCGAGCCTGAGCTTTATTTAAAAGCTCAATTTAAATTTCGAGTTGAGACAGCCGGAGCCGGCTCGCTCAGGCTCGGCTTAAATATAATATTTAATATTTATTAATATTATATATATAATATAAATTAACAATTAGATCTTTATTTAATGCTACCATTAGGTCTTTAATTATACTAACCCTAACCCTAACCCTAAGTCTAATAAAAATAGCCCAACAAACCCATCGGTCAATCTCCTCCTTTCCTCTTCCTCCTCTATCGATAGGCTACTCCGGCCTCCTCCTCTATTGTCATTAGCTCAGTGTCGGTCTCCTCATATTCCTCCTCCTCCATCACCTCATCCGGCCTCCTCGTCCTCCATTGACAAGCCGCCGCCGCATTCTCCTCCTCATCTAGCATCTTCATCCTCCTCCGAACTCGCCAAGCTGCCGCCTTCCCCTCTCGTCCAGCCTCCTCATCCTCCTCTGGCCTCGGCAAGCCGTCGTCCCTGTCGCCCCCTCCTCTTCCTCCTTTAATCAAGCTCGGGCTCTGCTTGAACTCGATATGGCTCGGCTCGAGCTCTACTCGAGTTGAGCTGAGCCAAGCCTAAACATCTTTAGAGAGCCGACTCACTCAGGCTCAGCTCGTTGACATCCCAAGATTCAAAACCTAATTAATAAGTTTCCCTCCTCTGTTACACTCAAAACCCTTTTGTCTCTTTCTCTTTTGATGCTTCATTACCTCTCGGTATGATGACGATGACGACAAGCAATGGTGAGCGATGACATATAATTTTTTGATAGAGAGGCCTTCAGTGAGTAATTCTCCGATGAGGTGTTTCTTTTTCTCTCTTTTTTGGGCAGGGTTTCTTTTTTTCTCTATCTGCCTCACTCCCCTCCCCTTTCCCTTCATCACTCTATTTCTCCTCATTGTCGCAGCAGGTGCAGGGCTATCTTTGCTGTACAGTAGCCAAGAAAGAGAGGGAGAGAGAGAGAGAGTGAGAGCAAGGGTGAGAGGGAGAGGAGAGCAATGGTGAGAGCAAGAGTAGCTGCTGTGAGAGAGCGAGGGAGGAGGGAGGGAGGGAATGAGAGAGTCCGAGAGAAAGAAAAGACAAATGGAGACATGGTAGATAGGAAGGAGAGAGAAAGAAAGTGGGAGAGGAATCTTTTATTTGTTAAAGAGAGAGAGTGGGTAGGAGAGATGGAGAGAGATTGAGAGTAATATTCTTATTTTTATATTTTATGCGAAAGTTATATAATTATCTGTTTTCCTATTATTAACTTTTAAAGTTTAGAATTTTTATGTAATTAAAAGATAGTTCATTATTGAAAGTCAATAGTGGTGGCCAAAATGGTGGATATGTACATTTTTTTTTTGGGGGGTGATCAATCTCTGATCCTGATCCCGATCCCGATATTTTACACTTTGCTGAAAAAATAATATTTGAAACCTCTCTTGCATCTTTTGATAATAGCAGAAAGGGAGAACAAGGCGTAAATTCAGAATTGTGGATGAACGCTACCAACATGCAATATGGCAATAGTCTAATGTAGGATCTGCTAGTGAGCTTACTAAACAATCAGGTGAAAGAAATGTAGTTCTACTAGTTCTTGTGCATATATAGTTATATACAAACCTATAGAACAAGCTTTGACAGTTATGGTCTTACTTCATAACACAATAATATCTTTGAAACCAGGATATATAGTACCTTTTCACTTGAAAAATATCTGGTTATTAGGTTCCACAATAGCTGCTGTGAAGTTCTAGCCAACTATCCATCAGATAAATACTTAAACATTTTCTATCAGACTTCATTTACATTCTTATTTCCCCTTGCCTGTGTCATCCCTTCTTCATTTAGAACCTAATCTTCTAGTGACATAAAGTTAAAAAGGAAAATGGGTTTGCCAGAGTAGTTGAATAAATATGTGAGCTGTCTGTCCTTCATAATAATATGGGCCATTTATCAGAATTGGCAGGATTTGAGGCAGGGATCATGCTTATTGGACTATCATACCAGAGAATTTTTTTTAATTAGTAACCCACAACAATTTGTTACTGAAAATCAGTTTGTATCTAGTATTGAGGACTTCTGATAATAGATTCATAATACCCTTAATCTATTCTACCCACACTCTATGTTGGAGTTACATTTACAGGTTTTAGTGTTTTACAACTGGAGAAGTAGAATAGCTGTTGAGTAAACAATCTTAGAAATGTTGGCAACAGAGTATAAGTATGGCCAAATCAAGGGTTGCTCGAGGCATTGTTTAGTCTTGAGCTTAATGCAATCTAAAAATTGTGAACTAATGTTGGAGAACATATAGGCTAAAAGAATTTAGCAATACAGAGAATTGAAGTAGTAAATAATCATAAAGCCTTCTATTAAAATATACGCAAGATTACTTCAATTAAGAGCGGGCTAAAGATAGGTCTAGGCTTCAAGAACTCATAGATAGCTGCAGGATATAGGATTGGAATAAGGTATATAAACAGTTGTAGAATATTGTTGAATCTCACCCAATGTGAAGAATAGTGTTTATCCTTAAATTTTGCTTTCCCCTTCAACCATGAGCACCAATAACCTTCATTCTATTGTAGGAAATTCCTCAAGACAGTATCAAATACATAAAAATAAAGCAGAGTGATAAGGTAGACTAACAAGAAACCCACAAGCATTATGGGAGATTTGTAAAGAGAAAATAAAGGATTGAAACCCACAAAGGTTGTGAGAGGGAGTAGTATAGAATAAAGAGTAGATAAGAGATATCTGTGGATAAGAAAAGTGTTTGATAATCTTTCAAAGATCATCCCCCCACCTCGAGGCTGCATAGGATTTATAAAGAGGAGAGCAAGACTAGAGGATTTTTTTTTCTTTCAAAATGATCCCCCTCTCGAGGCTGCATAGGGTTTATAAAAGAAGAGAGGAAGACCAGAGGTTTTTTTTTTTTTTCTAGAGGTCCAAAGGTTGAGAAAATAAGGAGTTATGCCGGTAAGTTATTCCAAATGTTTTTTTTGAGAGGTTGCAAGATTGAGAAGTTAAGAAGTTATATTAGGAAGTCCAAAAGTTGAGAAGAAATCTAAGAGTTTTCTTTAGGTTTCCCAAAAAGTTGAGGTGACCCACTAACCTAACCTAACCTAGCCTGAATTGACTACTTAGTCCAATAACCAATTCAATAGCCAAGCAAAATGGTGCGGACATCCACTGTATATTAGACCAATAGTATAATAAAGCAAAAAAAAAAAGCTAATTACAAAATGATGTCACACTAGAGCTTCCATTAAAAATTGTCATAACCCTTAGTCTTGTCTTCCAGTCAAAGAATATAGCATCAATAATAATTAAACATCAAAGTACAAGCAATATGCATGAAGTGTAAACCAATACTAAACGATATACAATTTGTAACCACATTTTCTTATTATCAATTTCTACATTTATAAGAAAATTTATACATCATTTACCATGAATTAAAAAGACTACTACTTTGCGGACCATAAAAATTTGGATTTGGAGCACCCATGCAATAATCAAAATACAATAATTTACTCATAATAGAAACATAGACATGCTTAGACACAGAACTGATGAATTAATTCTTTAAGCAAACATATATACCCAATCATATAGGAGTAACTTCTAGTAAGTAACTACAGTAATTTGTCAGATGCTGGTACTAGTTCAAGTTTTAGATGTCGCAAAGAAATTTGCATCAACTACTTCAATGCAATTGACAAAATATCACAAGAACTTGTCATGCAAAGAAACAAAATTAGATGGGGAACCAGTATCTGCAGGCCAAATTTTCAGAGTGAAATATTTGGTTTAGAACTATGATGCATATATGGAGAAGAAATGAGGAATTAGCATCAAATATTTGACCACAAGTAGTAATAAGTACAATAAATTATTAATGAAAAAGAAAAGGTAACTGTATAAGACAAAACTGTTTACCTCAAGAACCAAAATGGTCACCAACACAGTACAAACATTCCCATCAACATTAACTTTATGGCGCCGAACTTGTTCAAGCAACTGGTGCATGCATTCAACAGGATGAAAGCTGTCACCTTCAGGAGTTCCCCAGAATGTGAATGTCTTATCCAACTCCTGCCCATAGCAAAGAGAAGATATTAATTTCATCAAAAGAAAAGAAGAATATTAGTAAAAAGATTAAAATTGTATATGGGTCAACAAAGTATAGGACTTTATCATCACAAAACAGTTTCCATTGAAACATGCTGTGTCCTCAGTTATATATGGGCTTGCATTGACCTGTCTTGGTGGAAACTGGATGGATGAAAAACTAAAGCCTCCTTCAATAAATTTTTTATTAAGCAACATTTTGGGTTTTCTCACTTGTATGATGTTGTGCTACTGCAAGACTAGAGAGAGAAAGCGAGGAAAGCTTTCCAGATATGAAGCACATTTGACTAGAATTAGATGCACCGCAATGTTTATTGTTCTCCTTTATTTCAATTTTATACAGTAATAGATTTATCATGCGATTGCTAGTCATATTTTCATTTTTCACTTAATAGTGCAATTTAACCAACTAATGTTTTTAGACTAGATTGTTGCATGCTTGTTGCTCTTGTGCTTCAATTCAAATGTTTGGGAAAAACTTGGTTCCACCAAACTGAAAGGTGCTCTTTTCTCCAAAAATTTGAGAAAAGACAGATACCATAGAAGTTTAATCTATGAACTTCATAAATACATAATAATTTATCTATCTAGTGTTTATGCTTGTAGTAATTGAAAGTCACATACATTTTGTACAAATTTAACATTGCAACTACTAAATGTTATGTGAATTCATGGTTGAAACATTTCAAGCAAAATATTGTTTAGCTTACATTAACTAAATTATTTAAAAGTAAATTTGGACAAGAAATTTCAAGGACACATTCTATATTGTACTCTTGCATATCACTACAAAGCAGTGCACAGCAATCAGAATGCAAGGCTTTACCATTTATAATACAAGATGGCATAGTAAATGTGCCATTCCATCAACAGACTATTGAACAATAATACATACCTAATGAAGGATTGGTATCTATGGCACAGTACAAGAACTCCTAACATAGCGGTAAAAGAATAAAGCCTATAATTGATGGTAAATATATATTACATTACAAGGCAAAGTTTACCTCAATAAAGGCCTTTGGATTTGGACAATTCTGTTGTTTAGATAATCTTAACGTACATTCTGCAGCTGTACGGCCATCTCGAATAGCTACAGCCTTGAAGAATTCCCGTAAATTAACACGGTCACTTTTAGAGAGCTCTGCTGTCATGCCTACATCAAGAAAGATGATGTGAGGCCTGTCTCTGAAGAACTTTTTCCTTGAATGCTTGCTCTCTGGTATTCGAACGAGGATGTTTCCAGGATGAAGATCTGCATGAATAAAATTGTCCTCCTAAAACAACACAAAAGAAAAGAAGACTGAGAACTATAGGGCATATGCCTATTGGAAAATTCACATTGACATTGTATATCAGGTGAAGGTGAACAGCTTTTATCTATACTTTATAAGTGTCATTTTCTTAAAATGCAAATATGGCTCTTCAAGTCTGGTCTAGATATTGACAAACCAACTTCAACCTGAAATGTGTTCATAATAGACATATTAACTATTGAAATTTAGCTAACGAGTGGTACTTTTTCAACCTGAAATGTGGTACTTTTTCACCCACAAAACCTACTAGGTCAGAATCTACATCCCAAGTAATAGTCTTTTAGATTTGGAAGTTCAATGACAATGAGTACATGATAGTTTCATTTAACTATAGTAACAATTATAGATCCAATCAAAAAATTACTTTGGTTAATACAGATATTTAACAGTAAAATACAACTTAATAGACACATACCAGAAGCATCTTCAAAAGTGCATGAGTACCAACATGGGCAAGGTCTCTTTTCATCCTAGTACTTCCTTCGATTTCCTCAATATAATGAGAAACACTTTCCCCATGCTCAAATGTCTCCACAAGAACAGAAGGATGCACAAGGGGGTATAGGGGCTTTGGGAAAGACACACGCTTCCATCCACGAAAGTTGTAGATAAAACGACTCAGATGAGAAGCTTCCCTTGAAAGATCGACTTGAGACATCATAAAAACAGCAAACTGTCGTACACTTTCATCCAGCCTTAACCAGCTCAATCCAGGAATGAAGCTAGAAACTTTTGCAGCAAGATTGATAATTACAAAATCTCTCTTTATTGATTCACCCACACCAGGATGCCTAACCTTCACTGCAACATCAATGGGCTTGCTCAACAGCTGACCACGATATTGATGTCTCAAAGAAGCTCGATGTACTTGGGCGATGCTACCAGATGCTACAGGTATCTCCTCAAAGGTATCAAATATTTCATTAAGTTTACGCCCAAATGCTTTCTCAATGGCAGTCTTAGTATAGGCAAAGCCATGTGCTGGTGCGGTGCTATGAAGCTTTGCAAGCTCCACACACAAATCACTTGGGAAGAGATCTGGACGTGTCGCTGCCCACTGACCCCATTTTATAAATGCTGGGCCTGCCTTTTCAATTGTATGATGGACGAGGTGGAGCCATGTCTTTCTAAATTCAGTACCAAAACTCTCTGCAAATGGAGCCAATGCAGTGGCAGGAAAGAACAGGATTGTCAAGTATAGTGTTCTGAATATCAAAACGATGCCCTCTAAGATTGAAAAAATGATGGATGAGATGAGAAGATGGCCATCTTGTGCTTTCATGTAGAGATCATCTCCTGTCAGCAAACACTGCCCATCTGCCAGGGCTCTCTGATTCCATGCTAGCTTGCCAAAAGCTAAAGCAAAAATTCCAGGGACTAACTGGAATCTCGTAAATGACAAGCTCACAGCACAAGCTATCCTACTCAAGGGTGTGAAACTTGCGCCGCTGTAAGAACGTACATGACTCAACCTCTTCCAAGCCAATTGACCATGATGGGTCATCGATGAACTACTCACTGAAGGACTGCAGAAGCTCCTGGAATACTTATTCTGGTGCACATCATCCTTAATATTGGTTCTTTTACATATCCCATTCCCATTCCCTTTAGTGTGATTCTTGTAATGCGAAAACATTCTGTGCAAGAACGAAGGTATTCTATTCTTGACAGCTGAGCCATGATCCCTTACTTGTGAGTAGCCTATTGCTTTGTGATTAGATTGGGAAAAGTAGGCAGCCCTCCTATTAGCTCCAAACGCCAATAACCTGCATAAAAATTACTGCCATTTTCACAAGATAGCACAAATTTGAGCAAAGCTCCAAGTTATTCCAAGAAAGCCAGTAATCGATTGATGAGGTGACCCTATAATTCAAGTTTTAAAATCAAACAGGCAGAGAAACACCATTGCACACAAAATAAATAACACGAAAAGAACAATTTTTATACAAATTTCACAAGGGTTAAAGAAAACCCAACTCCTTTCTTGCATAGAAAACCTCAATTTGATGAAAAGATTCTTCCTTTCTGCGATTTCTCGCAATAATAACGGAAACCCAATTGCAAGAAAGTACCTTCCGTGGAATGCCAACATCCGGAGCATCGATATTCTCTCACACGATCTCTTCCCAAGAGTTCATGACACAATCAACCAAAGAGAACGCAAGACAACCGATTCAGGATGCCAATGATCAGAGAGTTTCAAGATCTGAGTCGCCGACAAAAGGATGGCGCTCAGCGACCGGCAAATTTGAGGTGGGCGAGAACTTTGCGTTATAGAGCAGCACGGCAATTGGCACAAAATGTAACACGAGGGTTCATTCCTGCCGCCCAAGTAATCGGACAAGTCCACGAGAGAACGCCGACATTGACTCGTTCTACGATTGGGGCGAGAACGGGTCGGATAGCGGTCAACTCGTGACTGGATTCGAATGCTTGCTTCCGGTACGTATATTTAAACTCAAAATTACAAATCGAATACAAATTTGATCTTAAATTAAATACTAAGACATGGAATTTAGACAAATTCAAAATTTACATCTAAAGTTTGAGGATCTATATAATACTAATGAATTCATTTAATTTATCGATATGGAATTTATATATTAATATTATTAGATTCAAGTTATATATCTTTGTGGATAAATAAATATTCATATATGTATCTCAATCTCATGCAAATCCATATCTGAGTGAAATTTATATATCCCTATTTGAATCCGGGTTAATTGGAAAGTTGCAAACCCTATTTTTTTTTTTCTCCTTTTTTTCTTTTGGTTCCCTTTTGATTAGAAATCAGGTCAGCTTGAATATTATCTAATTTATTTTTTCACCTTGACACTGTTTGTAGCATTCTGAGTTTAGAAGTGTACATATTCTTTTTCCTCCCCTTCTCTTTCAATTTTTTTTTTCTTTTTAAACGAAAACAAATTATTCATTCATTCATTCAATACTTACCTCAAATTTCGATTTAATTGGGACTCCATTAAGTTTTCACTTTTCTCGGAGAAAATAACTTAACCCCTAACATTTTATTTTCTTCTATCTTATGTGGTCATAGGAGTCAAAACAAACTTTCCAAGTTAATTAACTAGGCACACCCATCTATGATGTTTGGTTGTAAACATTAACCATGTTAATAAATAATGTTAAATGATTATTTTACACTCAACTTAAAATAAAGAAAATAGCTTCAATGGAGCCTAAAAGTGATCACATTGACACTCACAGTTCATTTTTTAACGAAAGATCTAATGGATAAATAATGGAATGAATTTTTTTTAGAGATTTTGTTTATAATTAAGAAGGGAGTTAATGTTTCACAGAAAATAAATAAAATAATCTATGTGGATATGTGTAACAATTCAAAGAATCTAGGTGTACTTTTACTTCCATAATTACTTTCTCTATTTTCATTTTCTACAATCAAACACAACCATAGGAGATCTAGCTGACATAGATAATTAAAAGTTCTTAAGATTTTAGTTTACCATTTCTTATCCTTACCTGCAGACAAGGCAATCCTATATTATTGGAGAATAAGAAAAGCAAGTAACCACTGAAGAAGGATTATTTCTTTTTTCCATTGAATTCCACTTGAGAAATTCTTGCGTATCATGTGAGCATGACAGTTACCATTGTCTTTATCCTAATTTTAATTAATTCCTCTATCTTTCCTAATTACTGATACCACCTATATATGTCACCTCACTTATCTAAATTATTTTTTTTAGTATTGTGAGTACCCAAATTAGCTAGAGATAGATATAATAAGATACTTTATTAGCTAGTATATAGAGCAAAGAAAAAAGTATACATATATATATATATAATGCTACCAACTAATAACATTATTGGACTGTGAGATCACTAGAGTTGCCATTTGGAACCATATGGTTGCATAATTTAGATATGGATGATATAGCTTTCATTGTTCACAATTGATACAAAATTACATAAAACTGCGAGAAATTAAGAAAATTTCTAACATTTATTACCTGGTAATTAACTATTACAAGAAATCTATACAAAATCTCTCTCTTTCGTTCATCAACAAAAGCAAGCATAAAACACTTCTTCTTTTCTCTGTCAAATTGTTTAATTCTTCCATTCTTGATCTTCTCATTAATCTTGTTCCTCTCTTCTCAACCTCTTTGTTTACATGCAGCCGCTCACATCCAAAAGGTCATCAGGGATTTGGATATTGAGCAGGTTTCTGCAATAGCCATCTCTCTCGTCCTCAGTTCTGCTGTGATTAATGCAGGCACTAGTCCATGAGGAGTTGAAATTGGTCGGACTCGCCACAGGCGTTGATATGATCGATTCCATGTTATAATTCTGGTTGTTGGTCGACAACATTTGCAATAAATTTGTGTCCAAATTGTCATAATGGCTAACACCTGCATCAGCCACATAATTCTCACCCAAGTTGTTCTGAAGCCAAGTTTGAGGATATGGATTAGAATTCTGTGGCATTTGATCTTGAAGTGAAGGGTCTATGTATGAATCTTGTGAGAATAGTACTTGAGATGAGAAGAGACTCGTGGCTATGCTCAAGAGTTCAGAATTGACTACACTCTCAGCACCTAGCAATCTACTGAGGTTGAATTGATCAGTACTAGTTGGGTTGTATGCAGATGGATTCAGCAGCGAAGATGAGAGGCCGAGGAGATCGAGGCGAGGCTGATGAGTTACAGGATCTATTCCCATCCTTAGCAGCTTCTTCCTGATGTGGGTGTTCCAGTAGTTCTTGATCTCATTGTCTGTTCTTCCTGGCAATTGAGCAGCTATTGCTGACCACCTGTAACACACACATATATATTATATATATATATATATATAACAAAGTAAAACTGTGTATGTATGCATATATATGACTCATTGAAGCATTAGTGGACTTACTTATTCCCCAGATTACTATGCAACTGGATGATGGTCGTCTCCTCTTCAACTGAGAACATTCCTCTTTTGATGTCTGGCCTCAGGTAGTTCGTCCACCGGAGACGGCAACTCTTCCCGCACCTCGCCAGACCTATTAAAATCGAGAAACTTATATACAAATGAATCATAAAAATTAACATGTAGTGCAATTGAGCATATATAGATATATATATATATATGTAGAAATTGAACTTAATTATAGAGAAGCTACTATATAAGAGAATTACTTTAGATTAATAATAATCACTTTACCGGCATTCTTTGGGAGGTTTCTCCAGTTGCCTTGGCCATGCTTGCGGATGTATGAGATGAGCTTCTCGTCCTCCTCCTGTGTCCATGGCCCCTTCTTTAATCCATTCTTATCACAGCAAGGAGCTCTACCCATCTTGCATGCAAAAAAAAAAAAAGAAGACCCAATATTGTTATTTTGCTTTCAGATTAAGAACTCGATAGATATATCAAGGAGTGATATCTCAATGAGAGAACAGTAGCTGGAGATTAGCCAAGTAGATGTATGGCTTTAATAGAGGCTCTAGAGAGAGATAAGTCAACAGGATTTGGTACCGGCCTTTGTTTCCCGCAAACGCTACGTGTCTCCCTCCTCTTTGTTCTCTCTCTATCTCTCGTCATTTCAACGTTAAATTATTTTTTCACCACTTAATTTTCTTTTTTACAACTAAACACCTGGTAAATAAAGGACACAGATTTATTTTATTATCCGTAGCATGCCACGTTTCTCATTAATTAGTTGACGTGGACCCAGGTCGTGCCACCTTGCTTGCATTGTGATGATGGATGGGTCCCACTTTTTGGGCGGGTTTTTTACGTTCACGTCCACGGCTTGCTTCGCTGCATGCATGGCGGATTCATCCATGCAGGATCCGAACTCGATCCGATAGCAACTCCCATGGAAAAAATTTCTTTCTTTAATCATTCGAGAGTTGAAAGGCTTAATATAAGAGGGACAACGAGAGATTACGGCTCTATAAAACCTTAACTAATATATTAGATAGTCTAGTCTAAACTTTAAGACGATATGGATTGAGATATTATTCTAAACCGTTAAAATCATTAAGCCTAACTCGGTGGTCCTCTCTCGCTACTGTTGAGGCATTGACATTTTGATTCAGTACGTACATTATATGTATGGAAGCTAGCTCACGGTCTCATGCAGCCAGACTACTTAGAAAAAAAAATGATTAAATATTTTGACTAATGCTTTGCCCTACCATCTATTCAGACGACAAGATTGATTACAGCTAGCCTGACTTGATTGTTAGAGTGATTGCTTTCCATCTTTTCTATCCCTATATTTCGATCGTTAAATCCATTATATACACATATAACCTCAGCATGATGTCAACTTCCCATCAGTGCCTTGTGACGCGTGTCGTAGGTTCATCTTATCTGACGTGGAACTATATGTCTTTGTCCTCCAATAGATCTAATTTTGTGGAATAGTCTATCATCTACTCCAACAAATTATTGTTGGTCAAATATTTATATTATATATCCCTTGGCCTACATAAGACTACTTTAATCTAGTCCCAATCATGAAGGTTACTATTTAGGTGTCCTAACTAAGATACGGAGCTCTTAAATTCTCATAATTTATTTTTGGAGAGCCAACGCCACATAACATAAGCTGGTATTAAGTTGGTAATCTAATGATATGGATGTTTGTAAACAACTAAAAGGTTTCCACAGATAGAGGAGACTCCTCCTATACGTATCCTAATTTAATTGTGATTTTTTTTACGTACATAATTACTACTTAAAACTTTCACAATATCATAATTATCACCGTAAACTATTGTGCTATTTTAGTCTCATTAATTAAATCTAACTAATTATGATTAAAATAGAAGAATTTCAATCTAAAATAGATTATTTTTGTTTTTGCATAAATTATTAAAAATAGTTTAAAAGCTATCTAATATTATATTCAACACTATAGTACAACAAAGTATATCTTATTTTATACAAGATAAAAATTGTCATTATAGTTCTAAACTTAAAAAAAGAAAGATATTTTAGTTATTTGTATGGGTTTATTAATTTTAATAATAATCTTCTATGAATATTCTATTAAAAATTAATGTGGCAATCCTGAAAGAGTCATATAATATTTATGGCAATTTTGATATTTTAAAGAATATAGTTGGCAATGAAACATTTAGACTTGTTTACACCTATATAAACTTTTTGGATAATTCTCTTTTACTATCGCCCATTTTCATAGTGATTTTTTTAACTCTTTTTATACACACGGACCCTTCCTTAAAGTATCAGAAATACTTTAAACCCCTTACATTATTGACGAAATTGGTAACTTGGCCAAATTATCATCTACTAATAACAACGGGATAATTAAGTGGCTTAGCTAATATTAAAAAAATTATTTTTTAATTTCTTCATTACCCTCTACCATAATCTCTATTTGTTTCAAAATGTCTTTATTCCTCTACTCTCTATCTCACCCCAACATCTCCTCCTCTCTTGTCTCGAGTACTAGCGCACCTCCTTTCCTCTTCCTCTATTCCTCTAGATCCTCTACAACAATTCCATCAAAAACAAAACAACCAAGGAGAAAGGAGAAGACCCACATCCCCTTCTCCATGCCCATCCCTGTCGAGACCCCAATCCCTAAAAGCAAGAGACTCGAAATTATCAAAGAAAAAAAAAACGAATTCGGTCTAGATGAGAAGAGGCTAAAAGTAGCAACTCTTTAGCTTTTTGTACTAAGGGAAGGAAATTTTTGGAGAGCGGTTGAGGAAACTTTCCTTGGAATCCTATAGCTTGAAGAGAAGAAGAGAAATTTGCCAATTAGGAAACAATTTTATCTAAGTCTTTGCTTGTAGGAAAGTTGCTAGTTTTTTTTCTTGTGAGTTGTTCCTACTCATAATTGCCTGGATAGTCAACCTTAAGATTGGAAAATTTGGGAGAAGACTTGGGATGCAGCAGATTTTGGGAGAAAAATAGTGGGAATCGAGGTTATATAGCATTGGAGAAAGGGAGAGGGTTTTAATTGACTATCTAAAAGTAGTCATAAAAAAAAAAATTAAGTTGTCACATGCATACGAGGGTATTCTTATCAAATTATTGTCACGTGATCACTATATGATAACTTATGGATGAAAATAAGTAAAATAACTCTAATAAAAAAGGTCAAAAGAGATATTTCTAATAGTTCCGAAGGTCGGTGTATACTTAAAAAAAAGTTCAGAGATTCATTATAAAAATGAGTGATAGTTTATGGTGTGGAAAAAAAAAAACTTATCACGGCACTCTTCAATATTGACCACACTTTTTGTTGTCTTTTGGGCTAGCTTTAAAAAAATCACCAAAGGAAGAGATACTCTATATATATAACAATTATCTAATCTGGCATATAAATATAAAATGCTCTAAGACTAGGACATGTTTCCTTCCACACAGGCATAAGATTTTGTAGGTTAAAAGTATAATTTCTTATCATAGAGTATTGTACAATTGCATAATGAGTAAGCATCACTTGTAAATATAAAATTAGAGGCATAGACAAATGGCTAACTGGTGGCTTAATTATGTCACTGCTAACTAAGATAAAGTTACAGCTTATAGTTGCTAGTAAAGCATTAATGAAGACCATGATATCACAAGATTTCGTGCCCCTGAAAAACAATGAATAATTTTCTATTTTTTTATTTGCAAAAGCAAAGGTTGTTTAGACTAGCAGCGAAGAATTTAGTGAGATTATGTGGCATCATCTTAGCATTTGATGGCGTATTACTTGCCCAAATGGAGTAGATTATCACATCTTCAAGTTGACTTCATCCATAGAATAGTTTCTTACAATGAACTAAATTAGCATAACCTGTCCATCATCTAGTATAAGTCATTAATATAAGAAGATTTTATACTCATTTTAATCCCAGGTGTTACTTGTTCGTATGAGCACTAATAATTTGATTGATGCGTTTAGATTGTTTATTTATAGGGCTTGCCCAAGTTTTAAAGATTTAGTGCCAATAATCTATTACTGCAATCTTACCCTAATTAAATTTTCCACAAATATAGGAGAATCATACAGTGTCCCTAATCCAAGTATAATTAAAGTGCATTAATTCATAGTGCCATGTTTAAATGTGGTGTCCTTTTATTGCGAGTATACATTGAACATGGGCCTGTTTCAGCATTTGCTAGGACCAATCTTATGCAGTTGAGACATCATCTTCATTTAATTTATATGTGTTGAAAAACTACATGCATATGTCCTCTAGTGGCCAGGGATATTACAAGAGATCTTAATCCCATAAATTATGTTTGTTATTATAGCCATATATGGAATTATTGGATGTAATGGTTTGACCATTATGTCTTGCAAATTAATGAAATTATTGATAGAGGATGATTAGGTAATATGCATGTTAGCATATTCTTCTTTTTTAAGGGAGACAATTTTATGTCATTTTCTAGTGTAAATGTGCAACTGGATAAGAATATACCTTTTAAAAGCTTTCGTGTTACTGGTTTTCAAAAAAGTCTACAGATATTGACTTTTTTTTATATCAGCAATGCTTGTCGAAAAGAAATTTAAAAAAGATATCAATAGCGTCCAATCTATGGAAAAGAAATGTGGAGCTATAGAAGAGCCACAGATAGGAGTAGAAGATTCATTTTGAAGCTTTCTCCTATTCACAGCTTCAAAATATATATGGTTTGACTTCTAGAAACTAATGATTCATAGATGCCTTCTGAGAAGAGCTTTAAGTTAATATATGCTAATTTTTGCACTCCAATGACCTCATGGAAGACATTTGCTCTGCTCCTTTTTGGTGACCAACCATCAATGATGAAGAATTGAAGATGATGTGCAAACCTATATGCTTTGCTAGAGAAAATTAAGTATACTCCTTGTCTTACTGTCTTAGTGCAATACTGCATTGTGTCTCAATGAGGCAAAGCAACACTAAACAATCATGAATTAATCAATTACCACATTCCGCTCCTAGATAATGAATAACCCATTAAAAAGATAAACATAGATACATGCGAAGCACCTTAGTTTGAATATTTCTCATGTTTGAGGGCCTTTTCTAACATTTTAATTTCGGAATATGTTCATCAAACTTATTTTGCTCCTTTAACAGCATTACATAGACAAAAGTTAGGGAATGTGGTTTAATAACGACAAAAAGTTGATTTATTTTTCTTTAAAAAAAGAGGTAAGAATTACTTCATTAAGAATTTGATCAGTATGTCGTCCAAGAAGCGATGCATATCAAACTACTGAAGAATTTGACGAGATCATGTCCAAAATCTCTTCATGTAGTATGCCATTTGTCACAAGCACGCCGCCTGAAGGAAAGATGATTCTCCGCTCTCTTTGGTCAGCAGCAAGGTCCAGCTGATCTCCACTCCAATCACTAACCTGTTGATTTGTAAATAATTATCATGTCAAAATCAGGTTCAGCATATATCAAAGAAGCACATCCCTTACAATCAATTACATAACAAGACATCCAATTTTAGTCATAGTAAGTACAGTGGACAAAGTAGGGATTCAAAAGGGTCGATACACTAAGACAAAATAAATGAAGAAAAAGTATGGGCGTACAACAATAAACCACAAAAACCCTGTAAAATGCACCTTCTAAGTAAAAAAAAAGATGCTTGACACTCTTTTTATTTAGTCTAACACCTTAAAGTGCAACAGAGGATGGTGTTTAGGTTGCCCTCCTGTTTATATTTTTATGTTTCCTGATTTTCGTGGTTGTAATCTTGGCAGTAGACTGTTGCACCTTTTCTACTTTACTTACTGTGACTGAATAACAATCCCTTGAAGCTTGTCCTCCAATGAAATGGAAGATGCTATCAAAACTCATAAAGGTCATAACCAGTAAGATAAGTAACTTAGTAATTAGTTCATAGAAAATCACCGAGAAAGATTACCAAAGATGAAAGTAGAAAGATGACACAATATGGACAGAAGACATACCTGCCCTCCTGCTTCGTGTACACATATAACTCCAACCGCATGATCCCAGACCTATGTAATGAAAACAATAAGACAATCAATTCATGTTGCTGCACTAGTGGACACACTTTTACTACTCTATGTTGACTGGAATCTGAAGTCAGTACCTTGATTACAGTTTGAGTCCTTGATCGGAGAATAAAAACCGAAGCTCTACCAGAAGCTACCATTAGATACTTACACAAGCTACAAGAAGCAATAGCAAGAAGATATTATACCCCTATAGGTTTGTAAATCAAACTATCTAGCTTTTATCGACCAAGATTCATACAGACAATCTCACAAAAAAAAGAGTACAAATGGAACAAAGAACAAGCAAAACAGCCATAGATATGTGGTCAGGTGACGCAGGTTGGATAATTTGTCACGTAATAAAAAATATGACATAAGATAAGAACAAAAGGTACAAACTACAAAGCATCTTAACTTGAGCAGTATAATACAAATGACTCCAAAAAAACTGAGCAATGACTAGAAAACAAAATGAGACTATATAACTTCAGTCTTAAACACCTATCACATGGCATTTATATGGATAAACAATAAGCTTTTCCGAAAAAAACAAACCTTCTTCTTCAACACTGAATGGTTACAAAATTCATAGTTTTATTCCCTTCTCATAGAAATCACTGGGCAAAAAAGGTGTATTTGTATAATATTGCTTATCTTTATTATGCAAAAAAAAAATTTACATTGGATAATGGATTTATCTGCAAGTCTAACAATGGTCTGGTGAAAAAAAATAAACTCTTCATATCAAAGATCATCTGACCTTTCATGCAGGGTTTTGAATATGGTTTGAATTTCTTCATGCATAAATCTTTTTAAAACATATGAGAAATAAGCACTTAAATGTTAAAGCAACTCATTAGGAAGTTTAACAGCAAAAGAGACAAAATACACAATACACCCATGTTAATAAGAGCGTGATAATTGTATGATGATTGCATTGCTTCTTCCAACAAGAACAGAGTCATGTCCTGGAAAATACAGCTCTCATCAATCCAGTAGTAACCATTGTCACAAGGGCAGATAGTTAAGTCATTGAGATGACTCCACTAGCATGAAATAGTCAAATCAAGAAAAAACTTAAAAAGAGGACCAAAGATAGCCATAATCATCGAGAAAAAAAATCTCTCAAAGTTAATTCAACAATTTAGGTTTTAACTTTAGTTTGATGGTGATAAACAACCTGTTTCCAATAGACAAGAGATGTTAGAGTTATCAAACTGAAAACTGCAGCAACAGCATCTTTAAAGTCTAACTTGCTAAACATACTAAACCAGTAGTTGAAATGGAAGCATATCTGAAAATGTCAGTGCAAGGAGTCTTCGAAGAACAGAGAGAGAACATACCTGCCACAACAAGTTGGCAAAAGAAGTATTACTTTTTCATCTCTATGATCATCTTTGTTGACGGTTGAGCTGAAGAGAGCAGATAGTGGTATTAATTCCCAGGTTTGGCTGTCTGGAATACAAAATCGTGCCCTGTGCAGAAGAGAGCAGCTATCAACAAAGCATCTTTTCCAGACATTTTGAGCTCCGACAATGTCACCCATCACATGAGAAAAGCTCTTTGTCCATGTTCCACAGCCTGCATGGGCAACCATTATGATCCCTAGGCCAGAGGCACTAACTTTATCATCACATTTCTCGGTAGGTAGGATATCATTATTCCAGTTTGGACATCCCATTACACCTAGTGCAATTTCTCCTTTCACTATGAGAGCCAAGCCCACCTGGAAAAAACAAGTGTAGCTTAAGCATCATAAGGGAAACAAGAAAACAGAAACAAGTTCAATTGGATGATTACCCAAGTTGTAATAAGAGAATATAATGGTAAGAGGTTGATTTTCATATTCTTCCTGAATAAGATGGAAACGCGGGCAACATTTTCTGATGTTCTTTTGATGAAATGTAAACTTATCACATGCATTATAAAGTCAGAAAATTCAATTTATTAAACATGCAATTGATCGAACAATTAAGCGGCATTCTTAATATCACAAGTGACATAAGCATACTTCAAACTGCACCATTCACAAGACTCAAGTCAAGAAGAGCTTTTCTGGAATATTGGCAAGAAACCAACATACAAAGCTATCACTGTTGTTTTAATGGAAAAAGCCTAGGCTAAAATATAGATAGGATTCTTCTGCTGATTTTCACCTTCTGAATATGAGATATTCCAGGACTGATATGCCTAACAAAAGGATTCACTAGTACAAAGTAATCTGATGCACTAAATCACGTCTCTTTCCCAAAATGATAATTAAAATTTTAAATATATCAGTTTAACTCAAGAATCATGGAATCAAGGTTTCCCTTAAAAATATGTGTTGGCAACAAAGAGTGAAACTGAAATAAATGGTAGTACGCAAGAGTGCGAACCAGAAGATAGAAATAATGGCTTCAAATGAGTCATTTTGTACTATCATGAATCCCGAACTGGATACAGTAAAAGAAAGAGACCCCTACCACATATAGTGCATTGCTGCCTTTCAAGAATCCTCGAGTGCCATCAATTGGATCAAGAACCTACAGACAAACATACTATATCCTGTCACTATTTAATCCAACAGTATACATAAAATTTGATAAAACAGAGTAAGGATTCCACCTTACCCAATAGGTAGCAGGTTTTGAATCAAAAGAGACTGCGTCTTTCCCTCCTCTATCAATAGCTTCCAACACATCATCAGAAGTCAAAGGCTCATCGCCATTGTTCACCTTATCAACTATCGCACTGTATACCGCATTAACAAGAACATTACTATTATTATCCTTATCACCTGACCTCAGAAACCCGGAGTCCTCCTCAGCCACAAATGGTATCGAAGGAAACAATCTCTTCAGCTCTGCGATCCCAATGCAATATTATATCAACTAAAACCATTTTGAAACTAAAGCTAACAATTTCAAGATAAGTCACCCAAGCTGACAAGAGCCTGCACGCCGAAATCCGCCACCGTCACGGGAGTCTGATCGTTCTTTTCAAGAATCCGGCGATCATCCGAGAGCAAGGATTTCTTGACCTGATTAAGAAAATTGAAAAATGAATTAAATTTATAGGAAAAAATACTTTTTTTTTGTAAGTACGCTAAATTTCTCAGAGATTCGGACAAGAATTAGTGTTTGCTGGGAAAAAAATGCCTTTTGTTTTGAGAAATGGCATCAGTTATGCAAAGGTTGGGATGGAAATTAGGTTTACATCGACGCAGAGGCGGCAGGCGCGCTCGACGACGTTGACGGCTGCATCGAGCTCCCGGTGGAATCTTGCCTTCTCGGCCGGAAAGGGAAGGCTCGACCTGAAGGGAATCGAGAGGAATTCCTTAGGAAAACCTTTAAGGGTTTCGGTTCTCCGGGGAGGAATTGGGGAAGTAATTGAAAAGAGAAATTGGATAACCTGATTGAGGAGCGGAAGAGAGGAACGGCGAGCCGGCGGACGGGGAGGTGCGATGAGGAGTGAAGAATAGCCATGGCGGGAGATGGAAACAATTTGGGGATAATTCACATTTATATAGTTCGTATGCTTTTCTAAACTTTTTATTGAACCTTTAAAATTGGAGCAATTTGCAAAAAGGAAAAATAAAACATTTTAGTTTCTAAAACATATCAAATGTAAACACGTGGCTTTTTACAACTTAATTGCATTTAAATTTTTTAATATAATAATAGATTCTAACTTGTATTGTAAATATAAATTATATTTATTATGATATAACAATATATGCATCAACTATAGAAAATATATGCACATATTTTTATATACTAAATTGGAAAAATAAATATAATTAAAATATAAAAGCCTCAATTGTGCACATTTAACTATAAAAAAAAGTGTACATCTAATTTAAAAATAGAGAAATTTGTATGTAACACCCTGCCTTTTAGCTAAATTTGCAATAACACCCTACGTTTTCACTATTTGCACATCGAATCCTATAATTCAATTAATATTTGTAGAAAACACCCTGTTGTTAGTTCTTTAGCTTAACTTAACCAAACCCCACGGTTAAATTAAGTATACTAATATGATTATCAAAATACATTCGTCTAAATTACCCAACATATACACAATTTAACCCAAACTCAACCTAACCTATCCTAACCTAACCTAACCTAACTTAAACTAACCAAACTTAACCCAACAAATACCCAAATCTATCTTAGATTTCAAAAAACCTTAAATGCGATCATTGTTAATTTAAAGTCTTCTATTTTTTTTCTTCTTCATATTAGAAACTCAAATTTTGCATACACCCCTACCAAAAAGGCAACTAAAGTTTTCACCCACATCATTGCAACTCAAATTTGAGCTTATTGATAATGACATTAATCCTCTTGGGAGCTACATTAAAAGTAAATTTGAGTTCATTAATTATCTAATAGCTATGCCATTTCTGAAATCCATACTTTAACATTTCAAATAGGATGTAGGTTTAGGATTTGATCAGTGAAATTGTTGTAAAAAATAAAACCCAAGCTGTGTCATTTCTAAAAATCGAAGCTATGCCATTTCTCAAATCTAAAGCTAAATCTAAAGAAAATATCAAACCCAAGATAGAGGAGGAGAAGATAGAGTTGTTAGAAGAGAAAATCCTATATTTTCTTGATCGAAAGAAGCTATAGGGTTCTGCCCTAAATGAGAGGAAGAAGAAGTATAAGGGTATTTTCATTATTTAAAAAAATTAATTATAAATTTGACGGAATATTCCCATCTGCCCAAACGGTTAAAATCTAACATATAGTGTTTTCAGCAAATATTAATTAAATCATAGGGCTCAATCTGTAAATAATAAAAATGTAGGGTATAAATGCAAATTTAGCTAAAAGGTAGGGTGTTATATATAAATTTTCCTTAAAAATAAAATTCACTCTATATTAAAGGTCTTCTATTAAAAATAAAGGGGCTTAGATAGCTAATATCTTTTCTTTAAATTTACAGTGTAAAGTACTTGTTGGTTACATTAAAAATATTTTCTTTTCTTATACTATGATATTTGCTAACATTAGATAGCTTCTAGAATCATTTTAAATAATTTATACATGGGAAAATTATTTTTTTTTAATTTGGTTTTAACTATAAATAGTTAGGTTTAAGTGAATGAATGGTATTTTTATTGGAGCTCACTTATTTCGCTGGCAATTAGAAAATTAGTCAGAACTTATCCCATCTTAATTAGTGGCTGTGAGTATGGTAGGAGGAAACAAGCTGGATCTCTCAATTGCCACTGTTTTTTTATAGAATCTTGAAGAATTGTACTTCTTTGATGAGATTGTTCTTTCCAAACTCCATAAAGTCTATTATAAAAAAATAATCAGCAACTTATTATTAATCAAGATTAGAAATTATAAGAAATAAGTTATCTTTAAGGAACATTTATCATCTTGTGGTACAAACCAAATCTGAAACGATTCGTTCATAGGAAAATTCTACACATTTTACGGGTGATAGTCTTAAGAATCACAGATCTAATAGCCTTAGAATGAAGTGATTCTAAAGTCAGACTGAAAACATATAGCTAAAAGAGTGGAGGAAGATCGAAATTGGATAAAAATATGAATGTCGACATTGTGGCAATCGTCTGAGGGTGGCGAACGGCCCTGGGATGGTAGAGGTCGACCGTATGAGTGGATACTCATGGAGAAAGAAGGTGGGTAGTGTTTGAGGAATGTGAGATAGTATATAAGGTAACTTACATAAAAAATGAGTTATACCGACTTATGTTATTGTATTCCACTATTTTATATTATGTTTGTATAATAGAAAATGTTGTCCATATTGTATTAGTTATATTTGTTATATCTTGAAGGTTTCTCGTAGTCTGTGTAGGTTCTAGCCACCAAGTGGTCGACCTTGTGCCCATGCATGTGCATGATGCATGGGGATGCCACGCACCCCTACTACCTTTGGCACAGCTGCCACCTCTCTCTCTCTCTCTCTCTCAAGCTCTTTCTTTCACCCTCCCTCTTAACCGCCACTGAGGTGAGCCTCATCCTCCTCTCCTCTCTTTTCTTTCTCTTTCTGGCTTGGGTTTGTCGGAATTGAGCCACCATCGAGAGGTCAATCTCTAGCAAGCCACTAGTAGCAGGTCCCCTCCCGACTGGCCCAGATACTTGCCTTCCCCTTCCTACTCTCATCTTCCTCTTCTTTTCTTCTTCTTCTTCTTCTTCTTCCTTCTCTTCTCCTTCTCTTCTCCTTTTCTTCTTATTCTTCGTTTTCCTTCCCATTGTTGCAACAATGTTGGGCTCGGCCCAACACTGTAGTAGACAGTGTTGGGTCGAGCCTAGCACTATAATAGTGGGGTTTTGTTCCACTTCTATTTTAATAGCTTATTTTATTAATGTAAATCAGATTAATTTGATAATTAATTATTTTTAGATATATACATATATACTCATTTAACATAGTTATTAGCTAAGTATGATTAGCATGATAATTGATTAATAATAATTATAAATATTTGCATATAATTGTATCTATAGTTTATGCATTATTATTAGATTAATACATATGTTATATTGATAATAATCTTAATATTCATGTTTACATTATATATAATTATTTTAGCATCTTATTATTGTATATTATTTGATGTGATTCGGACCATATCAGATCACCTCGAAAGACATTGGGCTCGATGGATTGAGTCTAATTATCTTATTTGCTTATTTGATTTAGTTAGAGATTAAGTTCAAATTTTATTTAATTAGCTAAATCTAGCTCTGCGCAATTTCAGAAAAATATTTGTAGAATATTTTATAGACGTCCGAATAATATCAAGCCAGTTGGATAAAATCGCCAACCTCCTAAGAAGTCGTGAATACCAAAGTTGTAGATTTGGAGGAGGTTGGCGATCTTATCCAACTGGCTTGATATTATTCCTACATCTGTAGAATATTCTGCGAATATTTTCCTAAAACTGCGCAGAACTAGATTTAGCTAATTAAATAAAATTCTAACCTACTAAGACTCTAACTAAACTAAATAAGTAAATAAGATAACTAGACTCAATTCATTAAGCCCAATGTCTTTCGAGGTGATCCGATCTGAATCACATCACTATTTTGTATAAAATAAAATACCAAGCTCACACATTTATTTTATAAAGTTGGATTATAACTACTTTACATATGATTAGTTAAACAAGAGTAAGAATTACAAAATTAACTATAATTAGATCTTGTCTATACATATATATTTTATTTATAATTATATATGTATTTAGCATTTTATTCTTATTTTATAATTATATACTTAGAATATTTTTATGTAAAAAGAACGATCCTTTTATTATTATATCACAACTAGCATTTATAATAATAATAATATATTTATAGTATTAGAATTGTATCTACAATGTAAATCTAGTTATTTAATAAAAATAAAAATGAGTTACTCTAGGTTAAACCCTCATATTAATAAATTTTAATGGGATAAATGACTAACTTCATACTATCTAAATATTTTCAAATCTCAAATTTCTTAATTGAGACCTCATGGATATTGCTAGTGATGAGTTGACGTTTTATTGATAGATGAGAGGAATACGTGGTTTGCATCTTCTGATTGAAAGATAAAAGGAATACGTGGTTTGTATCTTCTGATTGACGGATGAGAGTAATCCCTTATCTCCTAAAGAGTTTTTTCAGATTGATAGATGAGGCACATAATAATGATTTGAGATATCGTAAAGAGGCATTTTAGAACAAAAATGAGATGTGCTAAATGTGAGATAGTATATAAGGTAACTTATATAAAAATTGAGTTATACCGACTTATGTTGTTGTATTCCACTATTTTATACTATGTTTGTATAATAGGAAATGCTGTCCATATTGTATTAGTTATATTTGTTATATCTTGAAGGTTTCTCGTAGTCTGTGTAGGTTCTACCAAATTATATAGTAGTTAATGATAATTATTGTGAATTTGGATATTGATATGTTAATATATTTATTTAGATGATATCATAATTTATTTTGAGATAGATTATTTAAGTACAAGTATATCTCAGTGTGACTATGACGGCCTCGTCTATTCTGCCATTTGTCTGTGTGCGTGAAAATATTTTAATCCATGCTAATATAAAATTATTATATTCTCTCTCTAAATTTTAGGTACTAGATATCATAAATTTTTAGAAGAAAATAATTTTGGCGGGAATTTTTCCGCCAAAATATACTTCAAAAATATCCAAATTGTGATCTCCTTTGCATTAATATTTACTTAATGTTTCTTATTAACTTGCAAAAGAAAGATAACCTTGCTCCCTCTCTTCCTGTTATACACAAAGCATAATAAAATCCTCGAGCATCTCATTGTCACTATGTACCTCCCTCGAATACATAATCAGAAAATATCAGCATCTAATTTATCTCAAAACATAAATAAAAATTCATAGTTACTCTTAATATAATTCGAAATAGTCGTTTTAGTTTTCACACTACTTTAAATTTAAATTATAAGAAAGGGTAAGTAATACAAATAAAAGTTTAAGAGACTTGTTTGATTTTGAATGTAACACTGTGAGGTAATTTATTAATTACTCTATTTTTCGTCACCAATGCTCAATTTTATGAGGTTTTAAAGTTTCCTCTAATAATTTCAGATAGTATACCATTTATAAACATTATACAAACATTATTTTATGTGGCACCATTCTGTTCATTAATGGTGGTGATTATGAGATTGGGGAGAAAAACTATCAAATTTTTTTTGCAGGTATAATATTACTGTGTTTGACTTTAGCTAATTAAGAATTTGTTTTTGACGAAAGTCCGTAGACAGATGTTCATTAAGCTCAAAGTAACAGTTACAACTTGATACACAAATGTAAATGGGAAGTAGGATAAAATCTTAAAATAAGCCCCAATCTTAGCTGAAAGACAGGTTGACCGACATAAAACACAGAGTATCAGCTTGTAACAATACAAGTACTCATGCAAATAAATTTTCGGAGGGGATAAGACATCGACCCTAGAACAAGCTTCTCTTTTGGCTATCAAATGTCGCCCTACAAATAAGAACAGTTGCGAGAGACTTAGACTCAGAACGCTTCTCAATAAAGGGTCGGTGTCATATGGCTCATTCCGTTCAAAATAGATCCAACACGCATAGAGACCAGCCAAATAAGCCACCAATTTATGCTCGGGCATTAATCTACACAATACCCTACCCCGGGTCTCCATCTCTCCTCGTTTATTTATAGAAAATGCAAGGGTTGGTTTTGTAAAAAATTCAAAAAACAATTAGGATTACAGCAAATCGAACTAGAGAATAATTAATAACTATGGTTCGAAGCGCAAATTTCCATATAGGAGACTATTTACAAAGTGATTAACATAATTATACCCAAAACTACTTTGAAGAGAAGGTTATTTATTGCCTACATCTATAGTGTTTGAACTCTAATCATTTGTTTCAGCAATCCTCTCATCGCAATAAGAAAAAAATAAAATAAAATAATACCGTGAAAGTTTCTATTAATTTACTTGTAGTCATTAACAGCACTGTCGTTGTGGTTAGATTCGAGTTGGTAAAATAAAAGATTACATAGATTAGTCTACATACCGTTGTAGATTCTATTAATAAGAGTTGACCCTACCCTTAACCCGAGCGGACCTGATCCACTGGTCGTCAGGATGAGATCGCCTGCAGTACCCTTTGTAGGAATTCCCTAATCGGGATGGCTAAGAACTTGCTGCTGGATGAAGTGAATTCCTACATCTAGGATACAGGCGATCTAGACCACAGCGTGGTCTACTGGTCTTGACTCGTGAGAGAGGTGGAAGTCTACGGCATTTGCTTCACCTCCGGTGACGCGATTCGAGACGCGTTGTTAGGGGAGAAAGAGGGAGGGAGAGAGAGCTCGTAGGCTGCGATGGCGATACCGGAGGAGAAATCTGGGCTGTCGGATGGGAAGCTCTGGAACCTCTGCAGCATGCCTTTCTGGCAAACCTCCGGCGGCGGCGGCGCCGCCGCGTCGTCGTCGTCGTCGACTCTGGTCCACCACCCGATGAACCACCACATCCACGTCAGCCAGCTTGATGGGTCGAACGCCCAGCAGCAGCAGCAGCAGCAGAGCTCCGGTGGCTCGGTTTCCTCGGTGGCGAGGTCGCTGCTTCCGGCCAAACGCCGGCTTCGGCTCGATCCGGCGAGCAAGCTCTACTTCCCTTGTGAGTCCCTTCGAATTCCCTCAGTGGGTTTTGTTCCTTTTTCAGTTGGGAGTTGATCGGAAAGTGGAAAGGTGGGATCTTGCGTTAATTTGCCATCTGGGTTTGTTGAATTGGTTGCCCAAATTTGGATCTTGTTTTGCCTTTTTTGGTGGACTGTTTCGATTTCGGATCTGGAGGATGTTTGTGTTTGGGGAGTTGATCCAGTGTTTTGGATTCTCATGGGTTTGACCAATTTGGTTGTTCTTAGAGTTCAAGATAGCTGGGGTTTTAGCCATTTATGGTGGTGCCTCATTCTCCGCAGTTACTATAAGGGAATATTTTAGTTCGAAAATCAGCTGCCATGTTAGCTCTTGAAGCTTGTAGGCTTCTCTTTTATCCTGCCAAGTGCTGCTGGGTGTCATCCGGCTCTATTTCTATTTCAAGATTCTCGATTTTGTAGTATTCAAAGTAAAACTTTTCTCAAATTGCGATGTGGATACTTCATGTTGACTTTAATTTTTGTGATCCCTCGCTGCATTTGTATTTCGTTTGTGCAAGTGGTGATGATCCTTTTTTGTTTTCTGTGGTGGTTTTGCGTTATTTTTTCGACGATAATAAACTGGATTGATTCCATTCTTCTTTTCTTTGTTTATAATTTCATGTCAATTTTCAGGTGATGGTCCAAATGAGTTGCTCTCGTTTGATCGTCTATATAAGATTGCTACTCAATTGCCTGCCTTTATATTTCCTTTGCTTCAAACAAGAAAATATGCTGCAATGCTTTTGCTTTTCTTAAGCTGACTGTTGCCATCATTCTTGAACTTGTTTGCTGAAGATGAGCCCGGAAAGCAAGTCAGGAGTGCGGTCAGGATTAAAAACACCAGCAAGTCTTATGTAGCATTTAAGGTTTGTTTCTCATGCATTCGGGAATTTATTAATGTGCCACCACCTGCTGTAAATCTCCCCTTTGTTGTTCTACCTGATTCTCTCCTATCTTGTCACAAATGCCTTTTGCTTTCACTAATTACAATACAAAGCAACTTGTATAAACTAGTGAAAATACATTTTACCTCCTTATAAGTCAAAATTTCACTGCGCTCTCAAGAATTTTCATTGTGGCACTTAACCTCCCTGTTATTCCTATTGATGTGCACTGTTAGTTTCTCAGTCCAAAAATTAGTGGTGAAAACGTTTTATCGGTTTTAACAGAAATCCAAGTTTCCTCATTATTATACAAAAAAGGATTATTTTGGTCCTTTTGCATGAAATTGATGTTTGTCAGGCAGGTCCACATAAGTAGACACTGCAAGGGACTTAAATATAAAAATTGAAACTCTAGAGAGGCACTTTAAATTTTGGCCTAACTACAGAGGCGGTAAAAAGTATTTTCCCATATAAACTATCTTTTGAATAATTAGTGTGGCAGCATGTGATATGGAGGCATAGTATATTTTTCATTCACAAATTTGAACATACATTGTGTTAGCTGCCATATCATGTGGTTATATGGGTTACTACTTAGTAGTTAACTTTTGTCTGGTTCTAGTTTCAAACAACTGCACCCAAGAGCTGCTTCATGCGTCCTCCTGGAGCGATACTTTCTCCTGGGGAGAGTATTATAGCAACCGGTAACTTTATTTTCATCTTAAATCCTTTTTACCTGATCAATTCTGTTGGCAGTCTTAGTTCCTCATTACAGCTTTCTTGTTCTTTACTAGTTTTCAAGTTTGTTGAGCAGCCAGAGAATAATGAGAAAGTACTAGACCAGAAATGCAAGGTCAAGTTCAAGATTGTAAGTTTGAAGGTTAAAGGACCTATGGAGTATGTACCTGAATTGGTGAGTCTTTTGTTATGTTTAATTGTTTATTATTTTGAATCCAACAATGAATACCAGTTTGCCCATATAATGTGTTTCCTGCTCTTACTAAATACTCTTAGGTTCATCAAAATCAGCAAGCTGCCTGTGCACCATTTCCATAAGGCTTAGAAGTCAGCTTAGATGTCTCACTTCTTCGTAGATGTGACTTCCTTGAGATCTCCTTGTTCATTATTTTTTATTTGATTATGTTCCATTTGATTTTGCTCTGACATGAGAAAATAAATAACTAGATATGTCAATGTGCCATTGAAAAATATGTTCCATATGTACTGAATAAAAATGTATACTTCACATAACAGATTCTTCGACCATTTGATCTTATATAGTGCTTTGATAAAATTTGCTTATAAATCTTTCAAGATTTAGTTTGAGATCTAAGTGAAAATCCCATGCTTGCATCATAGATACACAATTTCTGACTGTTCCCTGAATAAGTTGTTTCTGAACTGGACAACCTTAAGGATTATAATTTGTTTCAACTTGACATGAGACTCCACTGGATATCAGTAACAAGTTGGTGACCAAGGGAAATATAGGCAAGGC
Organism: Typha latifolia; assembly: GCF_019914945.1. NCBI lineage: Eukaryota > Viridiplantae > Streptophyta > Magnoliopsida > Poales > Typhaceae > Typha > Typha latifolia. The sequence goes on from NC_133095.1 coordinate 11,314,855, forward strand.
AACAGTCTGCCATGAAACTTGCTATGTTATGTAAATTTTACTGTATGTTATGTAACTGAGAATCACTTGATTTAGGGTATGTTACCAAAACCTTTTCATTGACATGGCATGGCAGGTTACAGGTAGAACATTTGGGTAAACAACCACAGGTATGTAAATTTTAGGGAATTGCAGGGATTAGAATTTAGAAACATACCCACACTCAAAACCAACATATAAGTCTAGTCCATGTAACAGATACTCTAAGAGAAGATTAGTTGAAACCTTGGAGCTTATCCCTACTAAATTCATGACAAGATGGGAGTTGAAAACTTGGAATATATCTCTGCTAGGTTCATCACAAGGTAAATTGTAGACTTCTCAACAGAGGCTCAAGTCATTGGAAGAGTGCTTGTTCCTTTCCATTTTTTTAGTGGCTTAATAGGATGAAGCTGGAAAGACAAATCATGAGTCTGAGATGTAATTCCTAAAAAAATGATGTGAAATGAGTCCTCAAATTGATCTTTTACTAAAATCCAACTGAATGCTTCTCTTGCCAAGAAAAACCTTGTGGCTTTTCATATTCCTACAGAATAGATATTTCATATTTAGCAGCTAAATAATGGAACAAGGGCCACAGATCAAGCCTTCTGATTTCCGAACGATGTTTTACCACAAAGATCACTGTCCACGACAATGATCATGTAAGCACAAAGTGAGCTGCATTCTTTTGGCCTTAAATTGGCAATTATAGCCCAAACAAGAGAAGCTGGTGAGGTTAGAAAAGAAAGAAAAAGGTAACTGCAACCTCTCAAATATCCAGTAAATTTTGCATTTTGAGAGGCAGGAAAACTAATGCCAATATTGTGCTTGTGGAATATAAATATACAATGATGGCAATATAAAAGAAATCCTTATACCGGGAGTACAGTTTGTGTGAAGTGCAAATCTGGATCATGTTGGCCTGACCAGCATGTCATCATATTAGATTGTTTACCCTGCTGACCCAGCTCTCAGAATTAGGTTACTAGCTGATTTCCTTATGCATGCTGTGTAATCTAGCATATTAGTCGGTGGTTGCATGAAGGACTGACCATGTTTTTATGACTGAAAATATGCTGGCATTTATAATTTCAGTCTTTAATTGTTTAGAAGGCTGAGAGACTCATCAACAAAGATAGTATGATTTTTTATTTTCGTTCAGAATTTGCGATAAATATTCTTCTTCAGTATCATCACATTTTTTTACACCTCTTGTTTATTATTTAGTACTTAAGGCGTCAAAGCTATCCCTGATTTTTTGGATCAGAAATAGTAAATTATATTTCTCTTAAACAGTTTGATGAGCAAAAGGATCTGGTTGTGGTTGAGCAAATCCTCAGGGTCATATTCTTGGATGCGGACCACCCCTGTCCAGTAAGCTCACACAAAGCATAGTTAATAATCACTTCTTTCATGCTTAAGACATATATCGGATAATTATGTATCCTTGTTGTATTCTGAAGCAACTGGAAAAGCTTAAGAACCAACTAGCTGAGGCTGAGGCTGCACTTGAGGCACGCAAGAAACCTCCCGAAGACACTGGCCCAAAAATTGTTGGTGAGGGCCTTGTCATCGATGAGTGGGTAAGTCCATTCCATGTGAGCATCTACTGATTTTTTTTTTTTGCTTTTATGTGCTAATTTTCTGTGTCTATATTTTCAATCTTATTTAGAAAGAAAGGAGGGAAAGATATCTTGCTCGGCAGCAGGTTGAAGTGGTGGATTCGGTGTAAATTGGACGTGTGCTATTGGTGTAGGCTTTTTGGTTGCTTCGATTATGTCAAGTGTAAGATTTTATTTGCTTCAATTATATCACTTGATCGTGTATTCTGGAGCTTATTTGTCATTATGTAACCCCTTTAGTTTGTCGATAATTCGACTTGTATTTTAAGTTTCCAATCTGAAAAGTAAAAAGCTAACCGTTGAGAGTTGCAGTACTTCACCATATACTGCTTGCAATAATGAGATTCTTCGACTGATAAAACTGGCATTTAATCTTTATTGGCTTTAGGAGAACCCAAAATCAAGTTACTGCTTTTTGGACATTAATACTAATTTTACCCTTTTCTTCCCAATTTATTTTTATATTATTAGAGATCTCCTTACTTATTGTGGAGAGTCTATTGGCTAGCTGTTTTCAGTCCTTGTTTCTGTGATGAATGAGTTTAGTGGTGGTTTTAAACTTAAAATCATGAGTGTGATAAAAGTCAAGCTAGAATTATAGTGATAAGATTGGAAACATAAAATTATCAGTGAGAAATCAATGAGTACTGTCTTCTTGTTCCAGGATTGACTTTAGTAAGAAACGATATTGCAATATTTGAAGATATCCCTTATCCATTGAACTCAAGATTGTCATTACTTCTGAATAAAACTGTACAAATTTGCCTATTAAATTTCTCATGGATCATGGTATAGGCATCTTGAAACATATGCACAGTTTCTGCTCTGTATCTTAAGATTGACCATCTTAACCATAATGTAATGGTAGTGTTCAATGTATTGGATAAACTGAAATAGTATCTATGGTTTTCTCATTCATGATTGCAGAAAGGGAGAGCTTCTCTTTTTTCCTTAGATACACTTGTGGTAGATAGAAGTATAACCATGATATGAATATGATTCATTGTTTGCCATCTTTGGTAGTATAAATTTATTGCCCGTTCTGAAGAAATGTTTTAGTAGGGTTTTTTTTTACCTTTTCCTGGTAATTTTACTTGCTATAATTTTCTCTTTATATGCTAAATTTTAGGCCAAGCTTCACGTCTGCATTAATTACAGACGATTAAAAGCTTATGCTTAATAGATCAGGATTTTCATAATCTTTGAAAGGTATAGTTTACCTGTTCTTTTATAACTTGGTATATTCATAACTCAGTTGCTGGGTAAGTGTTTCATTTTGACTCATTTTTTCCCCGAAACTTGGGATACCAGCTAGATTTATTAGTCATTTGCTTACTTTTGATCAAATATTTGAAAATTTATCACTGTCAGATATCTGATTTGCTTAAGTACAGAAGAAAAAAAATGATGTCTCCATCTGTTATTATGTGCTTTTCACCAATAAGGATCACTAATTATAATCTTAAAGAATCTTAAATTAACAGCTATATGGGATGGAATGCCTATCAAGTTGGTAGATGTTGCATTTGATTTTGAGGGTATAAAATCACTTGATCCAAGTAATGAATGATACGTACAGTTACAAGTTTGTCTGAGGGTGCATAATTTAGTAATGAAGTTGTCGTTATCTAGTTTTTGTAATTATCTTTTTAAGTTGATAAGGTCGTCATATTAAAGATTCTGGAGAGCTTTCTTGTCAAATATAATCACAGAGGATTAGTATACTAATCATGCTAGTGTTAAACTAAATAGAGAAAATTGGTCATCGTGGGCCTTCCTGTAGTTTTTCTTGATCTCATTTTAATGTATATAAAGAAGTTATATCTATATAAGTAGACAAAGGAAATCTTTGGGTCGACTTTTAGCGCGCACACACACACACACACAAAGAAAGAAAGAAAGAAAGAAAGAGAAAGAAAGAAAGAATGATGTTTAACATATATCATCCACTTTGAAGGTTGTTTCCTTGTACCACAGCATCCATGATTACAGCTATAACTTGGTATAATAATGTCTATTGAGCTTATAAAACCTTTTCTTGATCCAATTCTCAATAGTTTAATATGTCTAGTTGCCATTACGTAAGAAACTAACAATGTATATTATGTCACTAACACGCTTCTTTTACTCTCGGGGCTGTCATACTGTAATACTAGAAGTTACGAAATAAAAGTAAGATAATGAGGATTGTATCCATGACTTCTCAAAAAATTAGCTTAGCTAGGTAGATAATTAGTTGATTCAAAAGCTTAAGCTGTTATTAAGCACGAACATGCTACTTGCATCCGAGGGTGGATACAATCCTAATTTCGTAGATAAGGAAGAGATGGTGTGATGACTCACTCATAGGTACGAAGTGATTGCAGGAGACGAAGACAAACGATTAAGATAAAGACAGAGACAAAATTGATAGCTTCGAGGCCCATGCTTCGAAAAGTTTCCTAGTAAAATTTAATTTGAGGTCACTGTGCCTCACATTTGTACCCTTTAGAGCTATATAGCCACTCATACAGGATAACACCTTTACCACTCTCCATCCAGTTCCTGGTTTTGAGGAATCAATGGTCCCTCTGCTAGTTGTTTCTCTCACTTCTCAAAACCATTGGCTTTCTCCTTCGATCTCATTCCACCTCACTGCTACTCCATTCGCAACTCTCTTTCTCTATTTATATAGCCTTAAACCTCACCCTCATCCTATGCTTCAAAAAAAAACAACAACACTAGAAGTCATTTGTCTATCTATCTATCTATCTATCTATCTATCTACTTTGGTACAAGGATGAGGGTTGCAAACAAGGCATGCATGGCTGTTACTCTCGGTGCTGCACTTGAGCTAAGAGATCAAGTGGCGAAGCCTTACTCGTCGGCCATCAAGCGGAACTTGGCGGCCGTCGGATCGATGGCGACCTGCGCAGTGGACTGCAGTAGGACTGGGGATGCGGCGGCGGCCGGTGCGGCGGCGAATGCGATCGCCGCAGAAGAATCCCTGAGGATGGTGATGTATTTGAGCTGCTGGGGTCCCAACTGACTGAAACGATCAGATCACGCATGCATGCCATGTGTTTGATGAATTGAATCCCAGCTACTGGTACGTAAACGGCGGAGAAGACGAGGAGATCGATCAGATGGAGAAATATAAAAGCTTAATTAGTTCTTCTCCGCCATGAAGAAGCACAGAATATATATGAAAAAGTTCTCCACGTACGCGATGGATCAAGAAAAGTTTGCCTTTGGCACAAGATGGAACTCGATCGGTGGATGCTATAGTTTGTATTTGTACATAGAGGATGAATAAAAGGAACGTTTTACTTTGCATGCAAGCATATATGTAATTTTAGTGGTAAAATATAACCTCCATAGACCATAACAATGTTGTAGGGATCTTTTTATTTTGCACCCTGAAAATAGTTTTATCACATTTTACACCTTTACAAAAAAATTTAACTTGCACTATGCTTTTCTTTGATATATAACAAAATAAAAATATAATGGCAATATTTGCTAACTGAAATAAGGAAAAGAATAGCAGGGTGTAAACCATAAAAAAGTACATAAAACGAGTGGTAGGTGCAAACGTAGTGGACCTCAAGAAGGTGACTCAAAAGTGTCACCCTGAAGCAAAGTCGACAATTTGCATCAAAACTATGTGCCTCTCTATTATCTTTTGGTCCCCATCAGCACTCTATTATTACAAAGTGGGTTCTCTTTTGGGTCCCAGTAGCAATAAGCTCTCTCTCTCTCTCTATCTCTCTATCTCTCTAAATCCATTTCAGGCCCAATTAAGTATTAATTTAAGGCCCAATCCAGTGGAATCTCCCAGTTTTAACATTTTAGAAGGTTTGATTAACAGATAATTTTAGATAAGTAATCTTGTAATTAACCATGTGTTTTTGAGCTATTTGTAATACGAGCCCTCTTAATTGTCAACTAACTATGTCAAAAAGCTAAAAAAAAAGTTCTACATTAATTATATAACTATATTATATATCATTTATACCATTTTTTAAAAATGTTTTTAGTTTTTAGTTTTTTTGGTTGTAAAAGAGATTATTTAATGTACTGATAGAATTCATTCAATCACTAAAGTGTAGCAATAACCTGAGTTGATTGTGAGAAAATCTGAAACTAAGTTCAACTTCTACAATTGAATCAAATCTTTTTTGTTGAGTCACTGAGACTTTATCCACAACATTATCCAGTGGAAGTGGTAGGTAATTAATTCGAGGGGTTATGCTTCTCATGGGAACTTTGTGACAAACAACTCATATATTGATAACTTTTCATGATATCGTATCTAATTATATTTCCTTTATATTCTGCTTCAGCATGTGAAACTTTGGGGCCCAGATTTTCCCACAACTACATCTTTAAATACAAAAACTTTCTTTCTACCTTCTTCACAAAAATGAAATATATAAAAAAATTTAATTAGGATTAAATGCATTTTATACCTAAAATTATTTTATTTACATGTATAATTTATTCAATCTTTGTACATATAATTAAAGTATAACTATTAAGATTTCGTCGAAATTACCAAAAGCCCATGTTGTGTGTAATATAAACTAATTGAGAGAGAAGGGTAATTTAGACATAAGATATTTTGGTAAATTGGATGGACTCTATTAATTTAGGTGAAATTCTAAGAAAAAAAAAATATATATATATATATATATATATATTGCACTCTCCAATATATATTATTAATCTCACTTCTCCATTGTGCTATTATTGCTTAAAAGATACTCTCTCATGGGATGAAAATATAAATTATTTTATTATGTCTGATAACTAACTATGTTTGTATTTCCAATTTAATTGAAGTATAGGAAGGTATAATGATTCAAAATAGGTTTAAAAGACAAAAATATAATTTTGAATCAGAATACATTGGGATAAAATATAAGAATGCCTGTAACTATAAGTCAAGTCATATGGTCAAATAGTCAATTGAGTTTTGGATAAGGGAGGAGTATAGCCAATAGATTATGTCTGGATTATGATGAAGCAATATATTAAGATATATATGCTAATGCCTGCTACTCCTTGTCAGTAATCTTAACAGGATCTTTGCTCGTGCATGCAGCCTCGTACTTTCTAACAAAGCTGAGATGTGATTAGATGATGGTGAAATATGCCTATCAAACAGGATAATTGTAATATTATATCACATCAGATCACGGGATATTAATTTGGATCAGGTCATGTTAATTAGATATTGAAATGATTTACTTCACAGAGATGAATACAACACAAAGTAATCTACCATTCTAGTTATCTATCATTCACCTACCAGAGTCCATTAATATATACATATGACAGTTGTTGAAGGCAAACGAGAATCTTTGGATGTGTTCACCTAACTCATATGATGGATGCTTCAGACAAAAGAGAGAGAACGAGGATGAGGATGAGGATGAGGATGAGGATGGGGGCATTAATTAGTTGCATAAATTATTGTTAGTGTAGTGGTTAAGAAAAGTTAATGGCATGCTTAGTGTTGTGAAAGCATCCAAGTCCGAGGTCAACCTTTTCATAAGTCAGTCTTTCCACCAGCCACTTTAAATGGATTTCCATGTCAGTGAAAGTTTATCCACCCACATCTTCAGATATGTAGTCTTGTATTCACATTGATTTCCACACCAGATTTGGGGAGACAGGTCAAGATAACAATTAATATGCGATGTTATTGTTCGAAGCTTTTCGACTTCCTGTCCTTGGAATTACGTGACAAACATCTAATCTTTTGTTAGCTTTTCAGGATATATGTCTATCTATCATTTGAACCTATATCCTTTGCTTTTATCCTAGCTTCAACATGTGAAACTTGGTCCCAGATTTTTGGTACAACCAGATGTTCCTGGAACAAAACTCAAAGTTGGAAAATAGACAATCCATTTAGCCTATCTGCAAGGGATCATGTCATCATATAATTGGAAGTCAATGAGGAAAATGTAAGGTCTGGTATTGCCTGCAACAATTCCTGATCACTAATATATATGGATATGTGATGATCCTTGTCCTCAGGATAATCCTTATGATGAAAACCCATGCAAAATAGATTAAGTACACTAAGAAGAAGGCATGACTTCAAGCAAAAGTTATATATCAACCATTTATTTATCTACCAGAATGCATGCATCCATCAATAAGACACAACCTTCTCCAAAAGAAGAAGCTTTCCATTTCCACGAACTCAAATGATGATTCAGATAAAAATATAGAGAGTTACTCCCCAACACTAGATTGAACTCTTGGCAGCATTAAGAGGATAATATCTAAATATATATGTATAAAATGGGCAAAGCTTTACAGAGTTCTCTGTATTCTCTTTCTAAAACATAACATACATATATAATAAACTGCCACTCCAGTACATTAGCACCTACGAATCTATGTACCACGGTTTGCAGTCTTAAGCTAAACAACAGTCTTATTGCTGTTGTTCTTATTGTTGTTGCCATTAGCCATTTCAAGGTTTCCAACATGGATGTCTGAATCGGAAATGAACCTGCCCCAGAACCAGTGAGATTTCCATACCAAGATCATCTCTTCGATGGGCACGCCCTTGGTCTCCGGGAGGAAGAACGCGATGAAGGTGGTCATGATGACCACCCACCCGGCGAAGAAGTAGAACAGGCCGAACTTCATGTGGCAGAGCATGGCGAGGAAGGCCTGGGCGATGACGAAGGTGAAGAACATGTTGACGGACACGTTGATGCTCTGCCCGGCGGACCGGATCTCCAAGGGGAAGATCTCACTGGGGACCAACCATCCGAGGGGGCCCCACGACCACGCGAACCCGGCCACGTAGATGCAGATGAAGAGCACGACGAAGGCGGAGTAGGTCTTCGACAGATTCGCCACGCCGTCCGTTCCGAACTTGATTGCGATCAAAGTTCCGACTACGATCTACACCAATAACATCAAGTTATCATCTATCAGCCGATAAATTGATTAATTTTATCGACCCTACCAATAGGGGAATAAACTTACTTGGCAAACGAGCATCTGAGAACCACCCTGCAAGAAGAGCTTGCGGCGGCCGAGCTTGTCAACCGTGAAGATGGAGACGAAGGTGGCGAAGACGTTGACGAGGCCGGTGATCACCGCCGACATCAGAGACGCATCCCCGCCGAACCCGATGGTCCGGAAAAGCACGGGGGCGTAGAACATGATGACGTTGATCCCGGTGAGCTGCTGGAAGAAGGGGATGAGGATGGCCATGGTGAGCTGAGCTCTGTACTTGGGCCTGAGGATGTTGCCCCAGGGGTTCTTGATCTGTTTGGAATCCTCGGAGGCGGCGACGAGGTCGTTGTACTCCTCGGCGATGTCGTCGGTGCCACGGATGCGGCGGAGCATGTCCTTGGCGGCAGTGTCGTAGCCGCGGTCGATGAGGGAGTTGGGGGTGTCGGGGAGGAAGAGGGACCCCACCGTGATGATGGCGGCGGGGACGGCGGCGAGGGCCAAGGAGACGCGCCAACCCCACCCGCCCTTGATCTTGGCCGTCCCGTAGTTGATGAGATTCGCGCACAGGATGCCGATCGTGATCATGAGCTGGAAGCCGATGTTAAGCATCCCACGGAGCCGGGCGGGCGCCATCTCCGACAGGTAAACCGGCACGGACTGCAACACCGCAAGAAGGGCAGTTTCGTCAATTCATCACTTTTTTATTTGTTTCGTAAGATAATTCACAAAAATATAAACAATAAAATAAAATAGAGTAAACGGTTGTTGAACAGGAGGCATACGAGTGGGCCCCTGAACAGGAAGGAAAGCAGCGCATCGTTTTGGACTTTCTTCTGCTTAATTTCTAACAAATAAGTAGACTAATCCAAAAAAGTCTCGGTCTCGATAAAGATCGCTCATCTTTTCCATATCAATATCAATACTCCTCCACACGTAATTTTACCAATAATTTTTAAAACTTTACTCCATTATCACCATCTCTTCAATCCTCATCCTGATTCTAACTTCTTCTTCTTCTTTTTTTCAAATAGATTCCTTCTTGGGGTTTTTTTTGGGCTAAAGGGAAAAAGGAAATTTCGTGCAAGAAGAAAGAAAATTAATTTAAAACGTCCAAAAGGGACCTTTTCCTCTGTCAGATCTGCTGCAGAGCTGTGAGATCCAAATCCATCGGAATACAAGAATAGAGGCAGGAAGAAAGAGAAGAAAAAGCCAGTACCAAAATCGCGAAATATTCTAAGAATTAAACTAGTTTCTAGTTTCTAATTTCTTTTTCTTCTTCCTACCTGATTGGCGAATCCGACGCCGATGCCGAGGAGGATGCGGCCGAGTATGAGCATGAGAACATTTTGGGCAGCACCATTGAGAGCGGCGCCGACTAGAAAGGTGATGCCTCCCCCAAACATCGACCACTTCCTACCGAACGCCCTCGTTACCAACGACGCGAAGAAGGAGGCGATCAGCGCTGCCAGGTACAGCGACGACGTGAAGGTAGTCAAGATCTGGCTGTCGAACTTGCAGTACTGATTGGTGTTCTGATCCTCCTTCTCTTTCCGGTACACGTCCGGGAAGAACTTCTTCAAGAAGGAATCCATCGACGTCACTCCCCCTGGATAAAAGAGAAAACGAGAGTAAGAATCCGGATCCAGCTACAAGTTACTCGCTGCATCGGGGAATATATTTGGGATTGGTATTCAGTTAGTACCGGAGATGCCGATGTCGTAGCCGAAGATGAGGCCACCGGTTGCAGCGACGATACAGGTGAGGAGGACGAAGAGGGTGAGCTTGCCGGGGTACTCCTTGCCCCCAGCGGTGTTGACGATCGCGCCTCCCGCCATCTGTAACGGTGGAGAGGAAGAAGAGAGGACGCAACGAAGAGTGGAGGAGATGGAGAAGAGAAGAGAAGAGAAGAGTGGAGGAGACGAGGAAGAGAAGAGAGGGGGCGAGCAGTATATTTATAGGGGAGAAGGAGGAGGAGGAGGACGAGGACGAAGAGAAGAGAGTGAGAGAGAGTCGAGAGGTAAGTAAAACGGACGCGGATGAGCTGGCGGATTTATCCGGGATCGGATAAGAAAGGTGGCATAGGAATAAATAGCCGGGATTGGAGGAATAGAGGGTATTAGACCGTCGGCTGGGGGGAAGATTTCCGTGACACCTTTTTGGGATATTATTAACTTTTTATAAATTATTTTTACTAAAATCACCGAATCTTTTTTTTATCATTCATTTAACTCTTGCCTTAAATTGCCTTTAAAATATTTTATTATTAAATTACCATATAGATAAATTAAATTAATTATAGATATGTTAGGGTTTTCCTAACAGTGCCGCAGCCTTTGACTTCTCTTCTTCTCCCCTATTTCTTCAACCCTACTAGTGGGCTGCTACTATACAAACAGTCTCTCACACTATGATTTTAAAAGTAAGAATGTTTATTAATTATTAGTCTAAGATAATACATTTCTTTTTTCTAGATTATACGACAAGGTTAATGAAGATTTTGTGAAGTTTATTTAATATGAAACGGTGATTTATGTAATAAAATAAGCATAATATCAACCACACGTGAAGTCCATGCAATGCTAGCTGGAGACAAGCGGCATGAGTAAACTCCCCAACGGCTACTTGGATTAACTACTTGTCTCTTTAATTAATTCTTAAAAGCTTTAATATTTGAAGAAGAAGAAGAAAAAAAAAAACTTTGGTCCTCTGTGGTGTTTAATTGATTAAATAATAGTCATAATCTTTTCGTGGATTATGTCCTTCTCTCTACTAATCTCAACTATCTTTTTCATTTGCCTTGTCAGATATTGTTATATGCTTCCATTTAATATTTTCTTCTTGTGTTAGTAAGTATAAAAATATGGTATGATATTAAGATTAAGTATAAAACATATTTGGAATTATTTTATTAGTTTTTTTTAATAAATTTCTATTGATAGCATTAATTAGCCCCCTTCTTGTTCTAAATCAAATAATAATAATAATAATAATAATAAAAACTTATGTATATTCTTTTATTTTCAGATAAGGAAATTTTAGTATTGAAAAAAAATGCACCCCTATATTTGGAATTATTTTATTTAATATAGTAATATTTTAATAATTTCTATTGATAGCACTAATTGGCCTCCATACTCCCCTAAATACAATAAAAACTTTCATATATTCTTTTATTTCTAGATAAGTATATTTTCATATTAAAAAATAAATGCATCCCCTCAATTTAGAATTATTTTATTTAGTATAACAATTTTTATTGATAACATTAATTGCCCCCTCTTCACTGCTAAAGAAAAAAAATTAAGACACTATTTAATTTGCATAAGATTTTTTTAAAGATGACCTTTTACATGTTTCTTAAATTTAATTATGCACATTTATAATTTTACTCATGTTTTAATTATTTTATTAGAATATATAATAATTATTTAAATAGTTTATGTAAGAATTTATATTTGATTACTAAACTGTGAATAATATATTAACTTTAATTAAAAAAAACTTACTTCGAAATATACATAACTTTATTACACCTCTCCACTGGGGATAAGATTTTGTACATAATTTATCCCACGACTTATCTTATGTAAAATTTAATCAAAATATATTAAAATAAATATTTAATTATAAAACATATTTAAAGAATACTCTTATATATGAACTAAACGCCACCTATACACTTATTATTGACCTTCAAATTTGTTTTTCTTTTATCTTTACCTTAACCCTACAAAGTTAAAATTGGTATCGTAACGAAAAATATATTAATAAAGGTAAATAATTCAATAAGAACTATTAATTTCTCTCACCAAACTCAACAATTGAGATTAAACGATACTAAATAAAATATACTGAAAGTAGCGGTCATATGAATCGAAAGTATCGATCACTTTTCTAAGTTGTAAGGGTAAATTAGTCATATTTTATTTTTCTCTCTAATCTATCTATTTTTTAACAAAATAATAAAAATAATAATAAATTAGTAGAAGTTAACACTCCAACTATTAAGGAAACGATTATAAGGATAAGAAACAAGAAAATATTTAAAATTCTAATTATTTTATTGATTAATTTAGTCACATATATAAAATATTTTATATACTCTTTAATTTATCATCAGATAAAAATTATTTTTAGTAACTAATTGGTTAGCATCGAATCACTGCTCATTAATAAATTACCATTCAGATAATAAATGTATCAATCATTCATCACCTCTTTGAAAGTTAAAAGGGTATTGTAACAGAAACTTCCATTGTTCCATTATTGCATGATAGTTACTGTTGGAAGTTAAAAGAAGAAGAAGGTTTTGGGTATCCAATAGGTTGAGAGATTCTTCATGATCGAATGGAGACGATGCTATCTTTTATTAAGTAGGAATGCGATGGTTAATGTTGTACTCTTGCTTGGTAGTTGCATCTTGATGCTGAGCTTTAGAGTACTTCTAACCCCCTTCCCCTCCCCCCATTGACTCATTCAATAAGAAGAAAGGAAGATGAACTATCCAATTAGATCTTTTTGATGAGTGTGAATTTGGAATTTGTGTTTGTTCTTCTTTGCTAACGTAGAGAATACGATTGGAGTTTGAAAAGGATGGCAATTTGATGGATACTCAATGATTTTTTTTTTTAAAAAAAATTCGGTTGTTGTAGTTGTTGTTTTAGAACAGATGATGTCAACTTCCGCCATTAAAAAGCTTCATCTAGTCTTCAGTCTTCACACATTTTTGACCACTTGCTTATTATACTTTCACATTGTGATGAGAAATTAAAGCTGAAAATGACTAAAGGCTGATAAAGATTGTGGGATGAGATTAAAGAAAAAAAAATATAGAAAGAAATTTTTGGAGAGCATATTGAGATTTAAGTAGCATGAATCCATGATTGATGAAAAATAATAGATGTAAGTCTTCTGGATTATATATATTTCAAAAACTTTTGTCACTTCTAAAACATTAATTGCTTTCCCATTAGTGCTTTAGTGACACTCTTTTTACCATTTGACTCAAAGATTAACAATCTTTTAAATAATTTATTTCTCAAAATTGCACAATGTTCAAATCTACATATAAATTGTTCTTGAAATATTTAAATAAATATACATTTAGATATCATGAAAATAATAGGACTCTGTCCATTAACCTATATCCTAGTATATAATTGAGATATTTGATTCTCTCTTAAGTGATTAGAATGATAATTCACGAGCTCGAAAGTTAGATATGGGTTAATTCTTTTAAATACAGAAACAGTTAGGTTCCACTAAACTTTAAAAGAATTAACCCATATCTAACATATCCTCGAAGTCAACTGCATTACCGAGTCATCAACTATACTGTCGAGCCGTTAAGTCAAACTATTAAAAGTATTAAATAATTTTTTTATAATATAATTTAGGATTAAAGTTGAACTTATAACTTTTTTAGTCGTAAGGAAAGTAACTAACAACACTACTAGAGTTACTAGAGTTGGTAGGTAATTAGAACCGATAGTTTGTGACTTTACTAAATCACACAATGCCCACAGGACCAGTTGATCTAATCGTGGGTCCATTCACAAAGTACAGGTCAAACCGCGTTGGCGACTCACCTGTCAAACTTCTCATATATATATATATATATATATATATATATATATATACTTATTTTTTATTTATATTTATGAGGAGTATCATACTAACTAACAAGGAGTGATGCATTTGCACGTAGCTTCCTCCAAAGGTGGACTGGCAATCTGGCATGATGTGTACTTGTGGAAGTCAAGTCCTCACTGCTGGGTCCCAACCCATTCCAACCCTCTAATAAAGTTAGTCTTCGCAAGAGAAATATAGTATAATATAAAGCTCAAGAAGAGAGAGAGAGAGAGAAGAGGAATCTTTAGATTTGTCCATGGTGGTAGAAAGCTGAAGAAAGTCCACCATTACAACTGGTTAGTGGTGAAAGTATATGAAATATATTTGTTTATGGACCAGTGGGTATTATCTATCCGAGGGCGTCACTTTGGTGTGTCTAAGAAAATGTTTTCTAACTCGTGGAAACAACTTCTTTGTTATAAATTTAGGCGAGAAGGAGTTCATCTTTCTTGTTCCTTTTTTTTTTTTTCATCGTATATTTAAGAGAAGAACAATTATTTATCTTATTTTGCCAAACATTTAAAATGCTATAGGGAATGGATCTACCATAAATGCAATCACAAACACAAGCAATATTACTAAATTAAATGTAGTAATTATGATCGAGTTACAGATTGTTCGTCAATACCTATGACTGTGTTTGTAAGGTCTTACTTGTTTAAATCTACGATGTATCACTCTTGAGGTTAATATTTCAGTCTTAGTGATCAATGATCATTGAAATGAAACCCTTCAAGATGCAAAGAAGATGAGATGTTAACAAAATGATTCAGTAACTTCCATTGTAGAGTCTCTCAAAACTGATTAATTGCATGATCTCTTTTAAACTTAAAACTAGAGGTATAAATGATACAAAAAAGACATCTTTATGTTGTTCAAAAACTACCCTAAAGGCATTTGAATGCACACGGAATTTTTTTTCCTTCAAGTGACACCTTTAAATATATTTATGTTGAATTTTAGAGCATCAAGAACTATAGTTTTGAGAGAGAGAACACTTTTAATAGAGTTAGTTTTGAAGAAGTTGTTAATTCGTACAGCTGGCACCATGTTGGTTGAGTTAGTTTGAGTTTGTTACTACAGCTGGATTAGTTTGAGTTTGTTACTACAGCTGGGTTAGTTTGAGTTTGTTACACAGCTGACTATATATTAGCTTTCTTCTTAAGTAAATAAAGAAATTTCAGGAGATACAAGTTCTGGGACTTCTCCATCTTCTCTAGTTTAATATGGTATCAGAGCTTTAGAGTTCTTCTCTTCGCGCTCTTTTTTTCTCTATTCAATCTCAATCTTCGTTTTCTTCTTCTGATGGCTACTGGATCTTCAGCAACTTTGTTTTCACCTTCGATGAGCAGTTCCGCCATCGATGATGCTTCCAGTCCATACTTTCTGCATCACTCAGACAGCCCTGGACTCATTCTAGTTTCTCAACCTTTAACTGGTGAGAATTATACTTCTTGGAGCCGAGCTATGTTAATCGCTCTTTCCGTTAAAAACAAGGTCTGCTTTGTTGATGGTTCTGTGCCTCGTCCAGAAGGTACCAGTCCTAATCTCAATTTCTGGATTAGGAACAATAACATAGTTATATCTTGGATTCTCAACTCTATCTCTAAGGAAATCTCTGCTAGTGTCATATACTCTGATTCAGCTCATGAGATTTGGATAGATTTGAAAGATAGATTTCTTCAAAGGAATGGACCTAGAATTTTTCAACTTAGGCGTGAGTTGATGAATCTTACACAAGGACAGATGTCTGTTAGTTCCTATTTTACCAAATTAAAGAGTATTTGGGAGGAATTGAACAATTACAAACCTGTTTGTACCTGTAATCATTGCACCTGTGGAGGAATCAAGTCTATTTCTAACCATTATCACATGGAATATGTCATGTCATTTTTAATGGGGCTTAATGAATCTTTTTCTCAAATCAGAGGACAGCTTCTTCTCATGGATCCAATTCATCCCATCAATAAGGTTTTTGCTCTAATTTCTCAAGAGGAACGACAGCGTAATATTACTACCGTTCATGGTAATTCTGGTGGAGAAGAAACAATGGCTTTTGTTGTGAAGAATAACATGTCTAAAGTCAATCCTGTTCAGATCTCTAATAGAAATTAGAAGAAGGATCGCCCTCTTTGTACTCATTGTGGCTATCAGGGACACACTATTGACAAATGTTATAAACTTCATGGATATCCCCCTGGATATAAACCAAAACAGAAATCTAATTTCATTTCTCAGAAATCTGCAGCTATGGTTAGCCAAGTTTCTGATAATTCCTCTTTTGGTTCTCAAGGGAATATTGAAAACTTTATGAGAATGCTTGACCCAAATCAATATCAACATTTGATGTCTATGTTGTCTAACCATTTGAATGCAGCTAAAGTACACAATGAAGCAGACAATAGTATCTCTACTGCTTCTGCTTCAGGTACTTGCTTTTCTGCCTCTCTTAGCCCTATGCTCCATAGTCCTAATCTATGGATATTAGACTCTGGTGCCACGAGTCACATTTGCTTCACAAAGTCTGCTTTTCTCCACATGCATCCAGTTCAGAATTCCTTTGTTACCTTGCCCAATCATGATAGGATTCATGTTTCTCATGCTGGGTCCATTCAACTCAATTATGATTTGCTTCTTGAAGATGTTCTATATATCCCACAGTTCAAGTTCAATCTCCTCTCAATAAGCTCTTTGCTTAAGAATACTAATATTCATGTCAGATTCTTTGATGACTATTGTGATATTCAGGATCTGCACAACCAGAGGATGATTGGCAAGGGTAAAAAGCTGACAGGTCTCTATGTTTTTGAAGCTATTTTCAATTCTAACACACATGTGTCTACTTCCATTGATTGTAATGCACTTCAGTTTGTTGCTAATAATGTTTCTTCTGACATATGGCATAAAAGACTTGGCCATTTATCTTTTAAAAGGCTTGACTTGTTGAAAGATCAACTTCAATTTGTTTCTAATAAATCAAATTCAGCTCAGCCTTGTTCAATTTGTCCATTAGCAAAACAGCGAAGATTATCCTTTGTTTCTCACAATAATATGAGCAAGAATGCATTTGATCTTGTTCATTGTGATACATGGGGCCCCTATCATGTTCCATCTCATGCCGGTTATAGATTTTTTCTCACTTTGGTGGATGATAGCACTAGATTTACTTGGATTTTTCTGATGAAGCACAAGTCTGATGTCAGTTTCCTCATACCAAGATTTTTCAGACTTATAGAGACACAATTTGGTAAAGTTATCAAGCAATTTCGAAGTGACAATGCACCTGAACTTCAGTTCACAAAGTTTTTTCATTCAAAAGGGGTCATTCATCAATTCTCTTGTGTAGAGAGACCTGAGCAAAATTCAGTGGTTGAGCGAAAACATCAACACTTGCTCAATGTTGCCCATGCCTTATTCTTTCAGTCAAGAGTTCCTATTCAATTTTGGAGGGAATGTGTTTTGACTGCTGCATTTCTCATCAATCGAACTCCTTCACCTCTCCTTCATCATGAAACTCCATATTCTCTTCTATACAAAACTCCTGCGGATTATAGTTCTCTCAAAGTTTTTGGAAGTCTATGTTTTGCTTCTACTTTACCTGCACACAGAACCAAGTTTCAACCTCGAGCTACTCCATGCGTTTTTGTTGGCTATCCACCAGGCATCAAAGGTTATAGGTTATATGATATCACCTCTAAGTCTTTCTTTAATTCTAGAGATGTCATTTTTCATGAACAATTTTTTCCTTTTCATAGTATTTCCTCTACCCAGGATGTAGTTGATCCATTTCCTGATTTGGCATTACCATTTTATTTTCCTGATTCTATCCCTTCTCATACTCTTTCTAATGAGTCTTCTTCTGAAATTCCATCTCATCCTGATCACATTTCTCATAGCATTGATCCGACTCCATCTAATGTCATTGAACATACCTCAGATTCTCTTGTCAATAAGCATATACCAGATTCTCTAGTTACTGATCTTGTCACTCGAAAGTCTTCTCGTGTGCCACAGCCTCCAACCTATTTAAGAGATTTTCATTGCAATCTCTTAATTAATTCTCCTATCCGTTCTTCTTCTACTCCATACCCTCTAAGCAATCATCTATCTTATGACAAACTTTCTTCCTCTCATTGTTTTTACACTCTAAATGTCTCAGCAAATTTTGAGCCTCAATTTTATCATCAAGCAGTGAAACATCAACAATGGAGAGATGCTATGTCTTCTGAATTAGTTGCTATGGAAGCTAATAACACTTGGTCAGTCACTTCATTACCTCATGGCAAGCATTCTATTGGTTGCAAATGGATCTATAAAATCAAATATAGATCTGATGGCAGTATAGAGCGTCATAAGGCACGTCTTGTTGCCAAGGGGTACACACAACAAGAAGGCTTGGATTTCATTGAAACTTTTTCTCCCGTTGCCAAACTCGTCACTGTTAAAGTTCTTTTGGCTATTGCATCAAATTCTAATTGGCCTTTGATCCAACTTGATGTTAATAATGCATTTTTGCATGGAGATCTTTTTGAGGAAGTTTATATGGATTTGCCTCTTGGTTATTCTAAGCCTGGTTCTCCAAGACAGGGGGAGAAATTAGTTTGCAAATTACATAAATCCATCTATGGCTTGAAACAAGCTTCTCGGCAATGGTTTTCCAAGTTTTCTCAAGCCCTTATTCAACATGGTTTTGAGCAGTCCAAGTCTGATTACTCATTGTTCACTAAAGGGTCTAAATCCTCTTTCATTGCCTTGCTTGTTTATGTTGATGATATTATCATTACTGGTGCTGATCCTCAAGCTATTGATTCTCTTAAAGTCTTTTTGAACACTCAATTCAAACTTAAAGACCTTGACAAACTTAAATACTTTCTTGGTCTAGAAATAGCTCGATCTACTCAAGGGATTTTTCTCTCACAGCGGCACTACACTCTTCAATTACTTGAAGATACTGGTTTTTTAGCTTCTAAACCTGCCTCACTGCCAATGGATCCCAAGGCTAAACTGAACTCTTTTGAAGGTGATCTCTTAGAAGATGCTTCTTTGTATAGAAGACTTGTGGGGCGACTTCTTTATCTCACCATATCCAGACCTGATATCACCTTCACTGTCCATAAACTCAGTCAATTTGTCTCTCAGCCTAGACAACCTCATCTTGCTGCTGCTTTTCACCTTCTTCAATACTTGAAAGCAACTCCTGGCCAAGGATTGCTTTTTCCCACATCTTCTTCTTTTCAGCTCCGTGCCTTTTCGATCCGACTGGGGGAGCTTGCCTCGACACACGCAAATCAAGAATCGGTTTTTGTGTTTTTCTTGGAGATTCTTTAGTCTCTTGGAAAGCAAAGAAACAAACTACTGTTTCACGCTCTTCGGCTGAAGCAGAGTATCGTGCATTGGCATCTACTACAAGTGAACTTATTTGGCTTCAACAACTCCTTCGCGATTTTCAGGTTGTCTCGTCTGATCCAATCCTTCTGTTTTGCGATAATCAAGCTGCTATCCACATTGCTTCTAATCCCATTTTTCATGAGAGAACGAAGCACATCGAAATTGATTGTCACTTTATTCGCGACAAGCTTACTGAAGGTTTTCTCAAGCTTTTGCCAATTCAAAACTAACTCTATTAGATGCCAATACAAAAGCTTTACCAGCCTCTTTGTTGTTTCCATTGTTAAGCAAGATGGCTGTTTATGACATACATAGTACAAACTCCCATCTTGAGGGGGAGTAATAGAGTTAGTTTTGAAGAAGTTGTTAATTCGTACAGCTGGCACCATGTTGGTTGAGTTAGTTTGAGTTTGTTACTACAGCTGGATTAGTTTGAGTTTGTTACTACAGCTGGGTTAGTTTGAGTTTGTTACACAGCTGACTATATATTAGCTTTCTTCTTAAGTAAATAAAGAAATTTCAGGAGATACAAGTTCTGGGACTTCTCCATCTTCTCTAGTTTAATAACTTTATTATATTAGGGAGAGATTGAAGCTTGAGAAACTACTAACTAATTAAAGCTTTATATAGCCCGAAGATATAGGTAAATCATCGAACTATGTAAATCTCGTATCTTACACTCTTTAATCTAAGGTTTGCTTATCTCTGTGTATTCTTTGGGGTCATCTTGAGTACTTACTATTTCTCTACCGTTAGCATCTTGATTATTTAATATTTTTACTTTTTGATCGAAAATGACATGTCTTCCTCCTCCTTAAACTAAGACAGGTTTTGCCTGAATTCTTTCACTTTGGTGCCCTTTTATTGCTGGAATTCTTTCACTTTAGTAGCATGCCAGAGGTTTTTGACTGTTTAAAATTTGGTTTTCTATCAAAGACTGCTTTTAAGTCATTGGTTGTTTATAAGACCGTTCTCATTTATCAATCTATATCTGATGCAATCGCTTGCAATACCTTGTAATAATATATAATCATACACATGCATTATACAATGAATTAAACGTCCATCAACCATAAAATAATCAACTCACTAGAGAGAAATTATAAAATTATCAAAGGACTAAAAAAACAAAGATCCTCCCTCATGGAAACTCTGTAAGTTATTGCAAATCAAGAAACTAGTATAAAAATAAGAGTCATATTACAAGCCATTTCAAGAGTTCCCCTGGCTTCTGAAACAACAATTAGATATAGTTCCATAAAATTATCTTCCTTTTCTTTAAATAAAAAAACACTAAAGTAATGCTAACAAAAAGACGATGATAAAAATTCATGAACCATTTAGTATCCTTGCAAAGATAGTCTTCCCATGTTGAGATCTACTTGCCAATGTACCCAACTCCTGGCAAACGAAAGAACACGAGATTTGAATAATCCTGTCCATCCTACTCTGCTCTTGACTGTTATTGCAAGTGTGCATATCTGCGTCAAATTAGGCGTGTCGAGCAAAAATAAGGTAGAAGTGGTGACAGCAACAACAATTCCAATAGAGTTGCTAACCGGAGCCAGCACCAGATATACAGCTAATGCAAATGCTGCAACCATACTTCTAGTTGCCCACATCAATAAAGCTTGAGACCCAACAACATAGTACCTTCTTAACCAAGGATGCAACAAAACTGATCCACCAAAAGTGATCCAGCATGTGGATAACATGGAGCAAATAAATGCTAAGGTGTCTGCAACTATAAACGCTTTGAAAGTATATCTCCTTGCTAGAGTTGGCGTCGGTAACCCCCAAGCATGGTGAAAGTTGCAGCAAATGTTACAGTAGCAATAAGTACTGAGGCGATAACTATGCTTTGATTCACGTATGCATGTTTCTTTCATTCCTTCTCTAAATTTGTTCGGATGATGTAGTCAAGTAGAAAATGATCCACCCGACGAGGACTTGCAAGAGCTCCGGTCTGTGCCAAGCACCAACGAATCCAACATGATGGATTCTAGGAAAAAATAAACAGGAGGGTAAACTATTAAAAAGGAGGAAAAAAATAAATTACCTATTATTTTTTAGCATGCACTATGCAACATAACCTATTACATTTTAGATGCTATAATTTCATCTTCTCTGCAGGTTCAAGTTTTGTATTTTTAGTTTCTTTAAAAAAAAAAATGCCCACCCATTTCATAATCTCATAGAGCTTACCGATTGCACTCTATCTCTGGAAGTGTTTTGGGGAACTTATGCATTTTTAGCACAGAGAGAAGAGGATAGATATTAAGGAATTTCAGAATATTTTTTTTTCCTTTTGAACCTGAAATAAGATTCCTTTCTTGCATTCCGTTCATGTTAGTTGTCGTACTGGTGAGTGTTAATACAGTTCCTTTTTATGAATAAAATGAAACTGTATGCACCGAACTAGACATCTTGTTGATATAGATCGAAAACTAAATAAATGTAAGAAGGATGGTGCTTAGTTTTATTCCACAAAATTTTAAGTTCCGTAATCTCTGTCAGCTGTCGCAGAAAGTGGGTTTTCAAAGTCATCATATAACTAATACATAAATTTCAATCAACATCATAATTGTCACTTATACTACTTATCAAACCCAAGATTGAGAAGAGAGTGATCAATTAGTCACTGCCTGCTACTTTAATGAAAGTCTCACCAATCTATTGAGTAAAAATTCAAAAGTTCAGATTATTAGGTAGAAACTGCAGGAGTTCCTCAGCCATTATAGATGAAGCTCCGGTAACAATTGCAATGGTAAAGAAATTTGATGTTATTTATTATGTTTCCAACATTCTACTGATACAGAACTAAATGTTGCTTTTGACACCAGATTCCAAGTATTTCATTCCACATGATATTTGTGCAAATTTGTATAAGAGAAGTTTTGTTGTGCTAAATTTACTGTCAGTTTTATGTATTGATTTAGTATATCCTAAGACACAAAAGAAGTGTGTTGCTATGAGTATCTCTAGGTGATGAACCATAACATATATTAGAGATTAAAAGGATTGAGCAATATGAAAGAGGCTTACCAGATAATAATTGAGATCATCGTCAGACCCAATTATGGAAAGATCTAGAGGTGTTAGGCCCTCCTTGTTCATAATACTTGAATGCACTTTGCTGTTCTACATCAGTAAACTAACAATCCCTTGTTCTCCACTACTTACTGCTAGGTGTAGAGGAGTATTCCCTTCATAATCCCTATCATTCATCGATTTCGCAAGCTCTGGCCTTTCACAGACATACTGGACTACTTCCTTTCTTCTGTGTTTGACAGCAGTATGAAGCAAATTCCTTCCTTTGTTATCAATTAACTCATCTGAATTTGGACAGTGTCTGAGAAGCTTATCAATTACACTAAATCTGCCTCTGATAGCTGCAACATGCACAGGAAATAAGCCACCTGAGTCTGCGATGTATGCCTGAGAAGTGTCGTGCGCTAATAGTAGTTTGACCATTTTATCATTTCCAGTTGATACTGCATAGTGAAAAGGAGTGCTCTCTGAATTATCAGCACTTTTTGCAAGCATTTGGTTCCACTTCAGAAGTTCTTCAGCGATTTCTGTTCATGAAATTTACATAAATTATACATAGCCATATGCTGTCAGAGAATGAAGACCATTAAGTTACACACAGCCATTTCAAGACTGCATACAGCCTGTTCTCAGAACTACTTCTTTTTCACTATCTTAAAGTTTCCTGATTTTGTCAAGTGAATTGTAACTACCTTTTCTCCAAGCTTCCAAGTATCCCAAGGTGTAGATATGTATAAATACGTGTATGCATATTCAGGTTATCAGTTTGATGCTCTGATCCCCTGTTCGTGCTGCCTTGAGCAATTTAGGATCCATGGGGATCCGTTGAGGACCGATTTGATGTACCCGAGTTTGAGTATAATACATGTCACACCTTCTCATATGACAATGGGCAGGTCTGCAATGCATCAAAGATAACGTATAGTGAACATATAGCTGTATTGGGGCAGCTTTCTAGCAAGACTGTGCAAAAGTCAATTCACTACTCATTCGAGACTTTTCTCAGAACCAAAAAAAAAAAAAACAGAGATCATGTTTGGATGGGCATTTGAACACGTTTATTAGTAGATGTGTCAATCAAGATAATTAAGCACCACTACATCATACATTGCGTCTCTGTACATTCACAGATACCTAACAAAGAGTCATGCATTTGCACATAGCTTCCCTTCAAGGGTGGACTGGCATGATGTGTACTCGTGAAAGTTAAGCCCTCACTGTTGGGTCTCGGCTCTACTCAACTCAAGCTGAATAGAACCTAAGCTTATTTATAAGGCTGATAGGCTCGTTTACACAGTGTTTAATATTAGTATCTGGCCGTGTGGTTTAATTCGAGATTCGATGAATCAAAAGAGGTGTCACAGAGTGGCAATAGTATACTATGAGTTATTATTTTCTAGTGGCAGTAAGTTCTAATGAGTTTTGAGAGAGGGAGAGCTGGGAGAGATTTGTGGGGCCTTCTCGCCTTATATTTGTCAAATTTGTATCACATCAATCCTCTCAATCTCAAATCTCTCCTAGATTTCTCTCTCTCTCTCTCTCTCTCTCTCTCTCTCAGATCACCACAAATCTCTCTTTTAAGTCTTTAATGAGTTCTGGGAGAGAAAGCTTTCATATTCCTCCGTCGCCCTCCTCATCCTCTTTCTCTTTTGCCTTCACCATCCGGCCTCCTCCTCCTTCTTCGACAAGCCGCTGCTGTCGCTCAGTGTTATAGATTGTTGCCGTTCTAGTTTTGGCTCGAATTAAATAACCTCACCAATCTATTGAGTACAAATTCAAAAGTTCAGATTATTAGGCTTACCAGATAATACTTGAGATCATAGTCAGACCCAACTATGGAACGATCTAGAGGTGTTAGGCCCTCCTTGTTCATAATACTTGAATGTACTTTGCTTGCTGTTCCGCATCAGTAAACTAACAATCCCTTGTGCTTACACTACTTACTGTCAGATGTAGAGAAGTATTCCCTTCACAAGCTCTGGCCTTTCACACACATACCAGACTACTTCCTTTCTTTTGTGTTCAACAGCAGTATAAAGTAAATTCCTTCCTTTGTTATGAAGAAAGTAACTTACTTATCTGAATCAGGACACTGGCTGAGAAGCTTAGCAATTACACTAAATCTGCCCCTGATGGCGGCAACATGCACATGATATAAACCACCTGACTCTGCGATGTACATGATATGCCAGAGAAGTGTCTTTGAAATTAAATTATTTTAATTGGAATACACAGTCCACTATTTTATATCTGAAATTATAGTTATATAGAGAAAACACTACTATTCTAAGAAAATTATCATCTATATAAATATAGTCATATTACAAGCCATTGTAAGAGTTCATCCGTTTGCTTAAAACAACTATGTATATATATATTGTTCCATAAAATAATTTTTAATTAAAGTAACGGTAACAGAAAGATGGAGATATAAATGAATGAAACACCTAAAAATTGTGGGATTTGGTACTTGAACCAAGACCAGACAAGCCGACGCACTTGGGATTTGAACAATCCTGTCCATCCTACCCTGCTCTTCATTGTTATTGCAAGTTTACATAGGGGGATCGTATGAGCGTGGAGCAAAAGTTCTGAGGTAGAGGTGATCACACAGACAGCAATGCCAAAGGAATTGCTAACCGGAGCGAGCACCAGATATATAGCTAATGCAAATGTTGCTACCAAAATTCTGGTTGCCATCCCCAACAAAGCAATAGAAAAAGCAACATAGTAGCGGCGTAGCCTGAGAGACATCAATTCGGCTCCATCAAAAGTGATAAAATATGTGGATAATACGGAGAAAATAAACGCAAAGGTGTCTGCAATAACAAACGCCTTGAAGGTGTATCTCCTTGCAAGAGTTGGTGTGCCATCAGCTCTGTAACCCCCAGGCAAGGCAAAAGCTGCACCAAATGCCATAGTAGCAATTACTACTGTGGAGATTGCGAAGCTTTGGGACAAGGACGCATGTTTCTTTGATTCCTTCTCTAAATCCTCTGGGCCTAAGTCCTTGCGTACAACGTGGTCCATCCGACGGGGACCGTAACGAGCTCCATTCCATTGCAAGCACATTAGAATCCAATGTGCTGGATTCTAGAGACAAAAAAAATAAACAAAAGAGAGATAGAGAGAGAGAGTAAGATATGAAAAGTTGAAGATAATTAGGACGTGTATAGTTATAGGTTATCTCTATTAGCATCTTTCACCCAACTTTTAAAAAGTGTTGCTACATGTGATCTCTAGGTGATGAACCATAACATATATTAGTGATCGAAATTAACGAATGAGTAGTAGCGAAAGAGGCTTACTGTAACATAAGTGAGACCATCTTCAACCCCAATAATGGAAAGATCTAGAGGTGTTAGGCCCTCATTGTTCATGATATTTAAACAGACTCTCTTGTTTCGGATCAGTAGACTAACGATATCTTGATCTTCATTTCTTACTGCCAGATGTAGATGTGTATTCCCTTCATAATCTCTAGCATTCATCAATTTCACGAGCTCTGACCTTTCGCAGATATACCGGACTATCGCCGTGCTTTTGTGTTCGACAGCAGTATGAAGCAAATTCCTTCCTTTGTTATCGAGTAACTCGTCCAAATCTGGACACTGTTCAATGAACGCACTAATTACACCAACTCTACCCATGGTAGCAGCAACATGCACAGGAAATAAGCCATCTAAGTCTGAGATA
Source organism: Typha latifolia (assembly GCF_019914945.1). Taxonomy (NCBI): domain Eukaryota; kingdom Viridiplantae; phylum Streptophyta; class Magnoliopsida; order Poales; family Typhaceae; genus Typha; species Typha latifolia. The sequence goes on from NC_133095.1 coordinate 11,341,233, forward strand.
TATGCCAGGCAAGTGTCGTGTTCTAGTAGTAGTTTAACCATTTTATCATTTTTAGCTGACGCTGCATAGTGAAGAGGAGTGCTTCCTGATTTGTCAGTAATTTTTGCAAGTATTTGGTTCCACTTCAGAAGTTCATTGGCAATTTCTGTAGATGAAGTTTACATATATGCTATCAGAGAATGAAGACTATTATATACAATTTAATTACACAGTCGACTATTATATACAATTTAATTACTTAGTCAAAAGTGCATACAACCTCCTCTCATAACTACTTTCTTTTTTCACTCTCTCAGTTGATTTGAAGATTCCTACCTTTGCCAAGTGAATAGTAACTCCAATCTTCCAAGTATTACGTATGTGCAAATGTGTATGCATATTCAGATTATCCATTTGATGCTACATTACTTAGAGAGTATAAAACTACTAAACTAGTTAGTAGTTACATATATATATATATATATGAGGAATTATACCTCTTGGTCTTCGGTATATTGTAGAGGAGCAGAATCAATTAATTAAGCAATGACATACTAATTTTTGTGTGCTTTTTGTTGGTGGAGGGCAGCGAAAGCGATTGCCAATCACCCATAAAATAATCTAATAAAATAGTAATGGATAATAGCAACACTAAATAGAAAAATTAATTTAGAGAGAAGAAAGAAAAATAGATTTACATGATCTGACGATGTGCTTACATAGCAATTGAATTCTATAAAGTTAAACAACAAATTAGATTAACAGTAGAAATTTATAAATGACAAATCAGATATCTTTTAAGTAATAAAGTTTCACTGCCCTCTTCTAGAGGAATTGAACTGGTCTTACTTTAGAAGGAACATAATTGCATGTGGAGAAGGACTATCATATATGTACTCTCTAATTCAGAGCAGGGGGTGTATATATGAACATTTGATTATAGTTATAATTTCTCTATTTTGTCCTTAGTCTAACAGTAGATAGCAGTTGCATTTCTTGTATTTCTGTTAGCCACGGGATGCTGCGGGTTTTCTTAAAACTGAATTGAGAAAAGAAACGTTCAGGTTCAGTACCTGAATTTTGGAGGAAGGTAGCAGCATGCAAAGCAGTTTGTCCATTTGGCCCGGCATAAGATATCGGGAATGGTGCTTTGCTTGTAAAAGATTGTAGAATTCGGAGAAAAGCAAGAGACTCTGCCATGGTGGCCAAATAAGACGGAGATATACCTGCGTGGTCCACCATATCCGCCAGTCCGGGATCAGCCGACATTAACTCCACTGCAACGTCTACATGGCCATTTCGAGCTGCCTCATGTAGTGCAGTCCTCCCATCACGATTCCTTGCTCTCAGCGCCGTGTCTACTCCAATTCCATTGGAATCACGGGTGAAAGAAACGATGGAGGAAACTACTTGGTGATGCCCAGCACTTGCGGCGCAGTGCAGCGGCGTCTCGAGCATCACATTGCGAGCCACCACGAGGGACCTTTCTCTCTCGCAGATCATCTCTGCGAGCTCCAAGTGTCCATGGGTAGCGGCGATATGGAGGGCTGTGTTGCCCCCTACGGTAACTCCTCGGAGGATGCTGGCTTCAGCTGGGTCGTCCTGTGCTGAAAGAACATCGCCGTTGTTAGGAACTGCAATGGCTAATTCAGCTGTTGCTATTGACGGCAGTAGTCTCTCTAAGAGACTCTTATCCCCTGTTCCTGCTGCTCTGAGCAACTTAGGATCCATGGGGATCCGTCGAGGACCTTGGATGTCACTCCTTTCCATATGATCAGGGCCGAAGCGGCACGAGAAGATATAGATTCTAGCTGGATCAGAGTTAAATACTTACTTTTAAAGTACCGAGAGTAAATTAATATCAGAGTCAACTGTAATTTACCAATAATTTGGTTGGTATGATGTCAATTTTCCTGACTGTTCTTTCCATAAAAGTCTGCCTTTAGTCATTGGCTTTTTGCAAGACCGGTCATTGTACATATACAATTGCGCTGTCAATCAATTAGAAGCATATTCTGTTTTAAATCTGCTGTTTTAATTTATAATCTGTTGTGTTGCAAGGAATGATTGTATCTTGCCTTATTATTACTTGGTCCCTCTTTAATTGTTTTTAGGTTCTATTAGTGCATGCTTTAAATGCTATTTTAAAAAAGGGATAATTTCTATTTCACCCCCTGAACTATCACTCTTTTCCACATTGACGCCCTGAACTTTTTTTTCGTACACACTGACCCCATAAACTATCAAAAATACCTCACTTAACCCTTTACGTTAGGGTTCCGTTATCCATTTCCGTTCAAAAGATATCATGTGATAATCACCTAACAAATATATGATAATTTTACCCTCGTACATGTGCAAGTCACATGCTAAGTCATGAGAAACTTTTAGGTGGACGAAAATACCCCTCATTCTCTCCTTCCATTACTGTGGCCTCAAGCTAGCCCCACCACTGCCTCCACTGCCATAGCCACTGCATCCACAACGTTGACCACTGTTGCCTCCTCCACATCCTACTGTCGTCTTCCTCTCTGGCGTACTCGAGCTCGAATACATTGCAAGATACCGCATTCTCGTTGGAGTTGGATCTTAGATCAACGCAGCTTTAGCTGCTACGTCGCCGCCTTCGGTAACTACAGCCGATCAAGGCGAGACAGATCCACCCTCTTCTTTGAGTCCTTTCTCCGAGCCCCGCCTCGGCATTGTTGTCACCCTCTTCTCCGAGCACGGCATCGCTGATGCCATCTTCTCCGAGCCCTTTCTCTCACTCTAAATTCCTCTCTGTTGTCGTCGCCTTCTTCTTAGAGCTCTCTCTCTCCAAATGCCTTATGCCCTGCCCTCATCTCCAAGCCTAGTGTCCCGCTTTCCGAGTCCGGCATTGTAGTTGCCCTTTTCTCCGAGCCTGGCATTGCTAGAGAGGTCGCAAGAGTCGTTGCGGAGGACGGAGACTGGCGTCACCGTTGCCCTCTTTTCCGAGCCCAGCATCGCCGAAGAGGTTGCAAGAGTCGTTGGGGAGGAAGGAGGGATTGGGATTAAGGCAAAAGGAGAGGGTAATGAAGGAATTAAAAAAATTAAAATATTTAGAAAGGGGATTAAGGATGAGGGAGAGGGTAATGAAGGAGTTTTAAAAAATAAAATATTTAATATTAGTTAAGCCACTTTATTATCTCATCATTATAAGTGGAGAGGTAATTTGGTCAATTCACTATCAACGACGTCAGAGGGAATGAGGTATTTCTGATAGTTTAGAGGGTCAGTGTATACCAAAAAAAAATTCAGGGGATCAATATGAAAATGTATGATAGTTTAGGGGGTAAAAAGGGAATTATCCCTATATTGGTAAGCTGGTATAGTTTGCTAGGCTTTATAGAGGATAAATTAGCGACTAAACAAAATATAAAAGTCTTAGTTGATTGATCTTGAATGGAATGAAATATTCGCTTGCAAGCTTTCTCTCTCTCACAAAGGTAACTATAGATGTAAAACGTAAAAAACAAATGGAAAACTATATTTTAGAATCAAAAGGGATATGTTAGATATTCTTATTTTTTTATTTTCAAAAGTAATATAACATTCTCTATTTTATTATATAATTAATTCTTAAAAATAAAATACAGAGTCAAATAATAAATATATACATTATAAATAATACTAAAAGTAAAAGGTCGGATATTTTATATTGACACCGTGCCTTTGGCTCATATTATGTAAATATTTACTAATTATTGACTCTGTATTTTAATTGCATTGCCCCAAAAATATCTTATTAGTCTAAGATTTTATTTTATTGGTGAATGAAGATTTAAAGTTTATTTAATATGAAACGGTGATTTATGTAATAAGATAAGGATACATCAATCACACGTGAAATCCATGCAACGTTTGTTGGATATAATAGCAGCATGAGTAACACCCCAACGCCTACCTGGATTCTGGATGTAGTAAACAACTTGTCCCTTTAATTCTATTAAAAAAAAAAAAGAAAACTTGTCCCTTTAATTAATTCCTAAAACAACTTTGGTCCTTTGTGCTGTTTAATATATAATTAATTAATTAGTAATCATCATCCTTTTGTGGATTATGTTTTCTCTCCAAACTCTCCCGATACAATGGTGGCTCACTATTTTAGGTTTTATCTCTTTCAAAATATTTTTCACCCACACCAAATCCTAGAACTTAACTTATCAATTTATATGGCGGACTTGAGGGTGAAGAAAAACCGGGGGCTATTTGAACAGATGGATGGTGTTCGAACGTCCGTGCACTACTGGTAACACGTTTTGTAGTCTGTTTGAACGGATGGACGATGTTTATACACCCGTGCACCACTTCAAACACTATTGCAAACTATTCTAACGGGTAGACAACATTCGAACGCCTCTGCATCGATGGTAACTTGTTCGAACAGTCGTCCGAACATCTCCATCTCGTTTGGATAGATGGACGTCATTGCCGGCATATAAATCTGAAACGTCAGTAATCTACAATGAACGCCCATTTGAATGTCCTTAACCCATTCAAACGACTTTGCTGATTCGAACAAATCATCATCCTTTTGTGGATTATGTTTTCTCTCCACCAATATCAACTATCTTTTCCATTTGCCTTGTTGGATGTTCTACTTATCAGGCTTTTCACAATAACAAAGGATATGTCAGTAATCTACATATAAATCTGAAATGCTAGTAATCTGCAATGAACACCGTTTGAATGTCCTTAACCCGTTCAAATGACTTTCTTGATTCGAGCAAATTTTTAACACAGTATTGCCGACTCCTGCACATTCTGGACATGGGTTAGTTATTTTGGACTGCCGACTTCATCTTTGCAATTGCCTCCTATTGACTATTTGGTCGTTTGCAATTTTTTGCGATGACACGGATGATATAGTGAAGAAATTTGAAGAATTGCTTTTTCCCTCGAATTTAGTCCTTCTGAGGTTAAAATGCTTGAGATTTGTCTCCTCCCTGACGGAAGACCTGAGATATGTCTTGCCGGACGCCTACTCACGTTCAAATCTATCAATTTTAGGGGCCTCAAAACCACTCTCTCGAAATCATGGGCGCTTGGAGGAGGCGAGGTAGTATTCGAAGAGATAGTGCAAAACACATATTTAATCACCTTTCCATCTGAGGGTGACAAGTGGAGAGTGTGGATGGGTGGTCCCTGGTGCTTTCTCTATAGATCTATTCGTTTCGGTACCTTTTACTTCTCATACTATAATGGATGCTTATACCATATCAAACTTCATCTTATTCAACTCGATATCTTTTAGCAAATATTTATCTTTTGATTTCTTTTTGAGGGGTATCATAACTGACAAGGAGTGATGCATTTGCACATAGCTTCCTTCAAAGGTGTGGACTGGCATGATGTATACTTGTGGAAGTAAGTCTTCAGTTGGGTCCCAATCCAGCCCTTTTATTAATTTTCTACTTGGCTGTGTCTTCGCAAGAGAATATATAATAAAGCTCAAGAAGAGCTCTCTCTCTCTCTCTCTCTATCTCGGGAGGAAGCTCGAGGTTTGTGCATGGTAAAAGGTGAAGAACGTCCACCATCACAACTGGTTAGTGGTAAAAGTATACAAAGTATATTTGTTTATGAACCAGAAGGTATTATCCGAGGACGTCAGTCGGGGTGATGATAAAACTTAGTCTTTTGTGTCTGATGCTACTGAGTTCAACTCTTGGAAACGATTCTTTACTGTGTGCATCTTTCTCTTTTATAAATTCTCCTTAGATTAGAGCTTGTTGCATTTGTCATCAGTAGCTATAAGGCCACTGTAGTTCGATCGTTTAGATGAAAATTACTCCATTCTTCTTTTTTCCTTATAATACTAAGCCACTTTTTAACTTTTGACGGCATTACGATCGTTAAGTTGTAGGTCCAACGTTTACTCTTCTTTTTTTTTTTTCTCTTTTAAACTCTACTTTTGTATCACCGTGTCTTTGTTAAACTTTGGTTGGAAACTTGCAATTGTTAAAAGTATAAAGTTCCTTTTGTTTTAAAAGGTGGAAAGCTCACAAGGAATACCTCCAACTTCATATAAATGGGTGGTTGCGGGCTTATAAGACCATTTCGGTGGAGGATCAAAGTAGTCCATCAAGCCCACTCGAGGTCTCAAGACTTAAAAAGGTCAAAATGATTCTTACAAATCTCACCCTATATTTTATCTATTTTATGATTTATATTTTATTTTTAAAAAATTTGTAACTCGATCAATCTTTCCTTCTATAATTTTTATTTAATATTCTGACATTATTTTAATTAACTAGCAAAGACTAAATTACTATAATACCCACACGGTTCTCTCTCATTTTCTATATCTCTCTACCATCTTTCTCACCTACCTTCTCCTCCTCATTCTCCTCATTTTCTTCTTCATCCTCTTTTTCTCTTTCCAAAAATGAAGAAGAAGAAAAAGAAGAAGAAGATATAAATAAATTAGGTATTTATAATTATTTTATTTATTATAATAATATATATATATTTTTAGTACCATCTAAGTTAACCTAGTGTATTAAATACAAATTATAGGAAAAAAAGGAGTCGAATTATAAAATTCTTAAAAACAAGATTGGAATCATAAAATATATAAAATGTATGGTGTGATATGTTCTAAAAAAATAAATAACTGCTGCTTTTTTTCGAGCAAGAAAAGAGTTTTTTTTACAAAAAAATTACAATTCATTGGATATTATATTTAATATATATTTTTGGTACAAACATACTTTTAAGTCAAAAGATATTTTGATACATTTATTTTATATATTGTCATGCTTTCTTCAAAACGGGCGCCTTTTTTATGTTATATTATTTTAAATATAATAATTATATTTTTAGCCTAATTAACAATGTATGTATCTTTTAAAGTGTTGTTGGACCAAAAAAAATCATTTCTCTTTTTAACTCTTTTTTTTTCTTTCTTATATCAGTAATTCCTCCTAAACATTTTATTAGGTCACAACCATTAGTTTTTTATGTCTAAAGTAAACAGTTTATGTGTCTTTTTGTCTTAGTTTTACTAGTTTGGATACAAATCATTGTACCTTTTGAATGATTATACAATACATATTTGTATAATAAAAGAATAATTATTTAATTTATTTTGTTATCTTTTTAACCATTTGATTTAAATTATATAAGTTACATGTGTTGTTTTCCTTTTTCTCAATTGGAATACACAGTCTATTTTTTTATCGTAATAATATATATATATATATATATATATATATATAAATTTGCATATAACACCGTGTCTTTTAATAAAATTACGATTTACACCCTATATTTTTACTATTTATAAATCGAGTGTTATGATTTAGTGAATATGTGCAAAAAAATACCCTACCATTAGATTAGTTAGTTAAACATAACTAAATCTCTGAATTAAGTCAATTATACTAAGAAAATTATGAAAATACTCTTAGCTAAGTCATATGAAGGGCATTTTAGTTATTTTAAAAATAAAGATATTTTAGTTAATTTAGAATATATATATATATATATATATATATATATATATATATATATATATATATATATATACTTAAAACTAGAGGTAAAAATGATACAAAAAAGACATCTTTATGTTGTTCGAAAACTACCCTAAATGCATTCGAACGCACACAAAACTTTTTTCTTCAAGTGACACCTTTAAATATCTTTATGTTGAGTTTTAGGGCATCAAGTATGATGGTTTTGAGAGAGAGAACACTTTATTATATTAGGGAGAGATTGAAGCTTGAGAAAGTACTAATTAATTAAAGCTTTGCATAGCCCGTGTAATATAGTAGATAGCAATCTATTAGGCATGAGAATTGTAAATATAGTAGATAGCGATCTATGCATAGCATAATTGTAGGGATTGGTTCTATATATAGATAAAATGATATGATTGTATAGGATTCTGATTGTATAGGATCATGAAGATATATTCTGCATTGTCTATATAAAGAGAATTACACCCCTTAGGGGATTTGGCGGCTAATAGCTTCTCTGACTTGGTATCAGAGCTTGATCCCATCTCCTTCACCATGACTTCTTCCGATCTCACTTCCAACACCGCCGTCGTCCTGGTCTCCTCCCCGAGCGCCTCCATCAAGACCACTACTTCTTCTTTCGCCAACGCCATTACTTGTAGGCTAACCTGCACCAATTTCCTCCTATGGAAGGCCCAAGTAGTCCCCATCCTTCGGGGCATCCAGCTCTTTGGCTATCTCGATGGCACCACTCCCATGCCGCCAGCCACGGTGACCAAAGGGACTGGCGATGCTGCCAGGTAGGCCTACGTCAATTGGATCATCCAAGATCAGGCGATCTTGGGTGGCCTCCTGTCCTCCATGACTGAGGACGTGCTGCCTCAACTCACACGCGCCGGCACCTCTGCTGAAGTGTGGACGACGCTCCACAGAATGTTCTCCGCCCAACATCACGGGAACACCATCCAGATCCACACCCAGCTTTCCACGACGAAGAAGCTCGACATGAGTGCGTCTGAATACTTCCAAAAGATTACAACCCTTGCCGACACCACGGCAAACATCGGGTAGCCCATGTCTGATGAAGAAGTGATCGGCTACATCCTCGCCGGCCTTGGTGTGGGCCACGACGATCTCGTCACTGCCATTACCGTCCTGAGCAATCAGTGAGCAGTGACTCTCTCGGAGCTGTACTCCTACATGCTTGCGCATGAAGCTCAAGCTGCCATGACGAGTGGCATGGGGGAATTTTCTTCGTCCGCCAACAATGCCATGCGCAAGAACTCCTCCAACGCCCGCAACAACAACAACAACTACCACAACAACTTCAGGAACAATTGTGGTGGCTACTGCAGCGGTGGTGGCAGTGGCCGGGGCGGACGTGGGCGCGGCCGTGGTAGGAGCAATGGCCCTCGCTGCCAGGTGTGCGACATCTACGGCCATATAGCCCTGAACTATCGTAACAGATTCAACCATGCGTACCTGCCGGAGGAGTACCACGGCGGCAATAGCACCATGACGGGAGGAGGCTACAATGTTGACACGAACTGGTATATTGACACCGGTGCAACGGATCACCTGACGAGTGATCTTGATCGGCTAACCATTCAGGAACGCTACCACGGCAAGGATCAGGTTCAAGTGGCCAATGGAGCAGGTTTGCATAATTCACATATTGGTCATTCTATAATTTCTGGCTTAGATCGTTCTCTTGCTCTTAAAAATATTCTTCATGTACGTAACAAAAATAAACATCTTCTTTCTGCACACAAACTTGTTTATGATAATAATGCTTTCATTGAATTTCATGATGATGCTTTCTTTATTAAGGACAAGGCCACGAAGAAAATGCTTCTATTTGGTAGAAGCAAAGGGGGTCTCTACCCAGTGTCGTTTGGTCGCTCAACATCCACCACTCCTCATCATGCTTCGTCCAGTGTCAAGGTGTCATCCTCTTAGTGGCATCAACGTCTTGGGCATCCTACTGCATCCATTGCTAGGTCTATCTAGAAATCCAATAATTTAGATTGTTCCTTTGAACAAGAGTCCTCAGTTTGTGATGCATGCCAACGTGCAAAGAGTCATCAACTTCCTTATAATATATCTGTTCGTGTCACCACCTCTCCTCTTGAACTTATCCACTCCGATGTGTGGGGACCTGCTCAAGCTTCTGTTGGAGGTTTCAAGTACTATGTAAGTTTCTTGGATGATTATAGTTGCTACACTTGAATTTATCTCATTAAGCATAAATTGAATGTTGAGCAAATCTTTCATATTTTTCAAAATCATGTTGAGCGCCTCTTGAATTCCAAAATTTACACTGTTCAATCCGATTGGGGAGGGGAGTATCATTGTCTCCATAAGTATTTCTAGTGTTGTGGTATTTCTCACTGTGTGTCATGCCCCCATATCTCACAACAAAACGGTGTAGCCGAAAGGAAGCACCGACACATTGTTGAAACCAGCCTTGCTTTATTAGCGCATTCCTCTCTTCCTCTTAGATTTTGGGATGAAGCCTTCTTGACCGCATGCTACTTAATTAATCGTATATCAAGCCGTACCATCAATTATTCTCCCCCTATTACACGTCTTCTCAACATTACGCCAGATTACACCTTTCTTCACACTTTCAGTTGTGCATGTTGGCCTTTCTTCACACTTTCGGTTGTGTATAGTTCCATGCATAAGGGATATAAGTGTCTTGACAAAAGTACTGGCCGGGTGTATATCTCGCGAGATGTTGTCTTTGATGAATCCCTTTTCCCTTTTTCTACTCCTTCTCGGTCGACCATCCCTTCTTCTGATGTTGTTTGTTTCCCTTAGTCTGAGCCGGCAATTGTGAATGATCATATGCGAAATTATGACTTATCACTCTTGTTGTCTAACACGTCTGATGCAGCTGCAGTTGCACCGCGTCCCGTGCCTCCGATAGACGATCAGCATGTCTGCATGATCGACGTCCTAGGTGCATGCAGTCCTGGGCGTGCTACTTCGACTCCTGGCCCAGGAAATCCTCGGCAGCAGCAGCCGCTCAGTGCGGCAACCTCAGCACCTACTCCTGGGTCAGATTCGGCCCAAGTTCCTGCTACGCCTGAGCCTAATGCACATTCGTTGGGTCACACAGCAGGCGACGCCAATATCGATCTTGCACCAGATGCTGCTCCCGCTAATGCTCCACCCGTGCATCAGATGATTACTCGCCTCCGTGCCAACAAGATCTTCCCTAAGAAATTCACAGATGGAATTGTTCGGTACACTCCAAATTGCCGTGCTTTCTTTGTTGAGCCTACATCTCATCGACTTGCTCTTTCAAATCCAGCTTGGCGCTCCGCTATGGAGGACGAGTTTGCTGCTCTTTAGAAGAATTGTACCTGGACACTTGTACCCCATCCACCGGGCATCAATGTTGTTGGTAGTAAGTGGGTATTCAAGCTTAAACAACGTCCGGATGGTTCCATTGATAAACATTAGGCGCGTCTGGTTGCTTAGGGGTTTACACAGCAATATGGTGTCGATTATTAAGATACTTTCAACCCTGTTGTTAAGCCAGCCACTGTTCGTTTGATCCTTGCTTTGGTTGTCTGAAGGGATGGCATAAGATTCTTAGCATCCATCCTATGTGTGCAAATTACATAAAGCCCTTTATGGTCTGAAACAGTCGCCTCGCGCTTGGTTTTCTCGCTTCAGTGAACGTTTGCATCAACTTGGGTTTCAATCCTCCAAGGCAGATACTTCCCTCTTTTTGTTTCGCCATGGGGACATCACCATCTATATGCTTGTGTACGTGGACGACATTATTATTGCTGGTTCTTCCCAGAAGGTTGTTGATCATTTGCTGTGCGCCCTGTCTTCCTCTTTTCTGATCAAAGATCTTGGTCGGTTGCACTATTTTCTGGGGATTGAAGTCATCTACAATTCAAGGGGAATCACCTTGATGTAGCACAAGTATGCCTCCGACCTTCTTCACTGAGCTCACATGGAGAATTGTAAGAGCGTCTCAACCCCCATGTCTGTTATGGACAAACTTGCACACGACTGTGGTACAGCTCTTGGTGATGATGATGTTTTCAATTATCGAAGCATAGTTGGGGGATTGCAATATCTTATGTTAACAAGGCCAGACATTTCTTTTGTTGTAAATAAGGTCTGCCAATATCTTTCCAAACCCACTGATGTGCATTGGGAGGCAATCAAACGTATCTTAAGATAAATCAAGGGCACCACTGCTACGGGACTCAGCATTCGGTGTTCTAGCTCCACCCTCCTGAGTGTATTCACAGACGCAGATTGGGCTGGTTGTGTAGATGACCGCAAGTCTATGAGAGGCTTTGCAGTATTCTTGGGCCCTAACCTAATCTCATGGAGTTCTCGCAAACAACCCATAGTGTCCCAGTCTAGCACTGAAGCTGAATACAAGGCCTTGGCGAATGGCACAGCTGAAGCAACGTGGGTACAATCTTTGCCAAAAGAATTGGGCATATGCCAGCCGCAACCTCCAATCTTATGGTGCGATAATCTTAGAGCTACCTATCTAACAGCCAATCCGGTTTTTCATGCACGGACAAAGCATATAGAGGTGGATTTCCACTTCGTCGGGGAGAAGGTTGCATTGGGTGCACTTGATGTCCGCTTTGTATCGTCTGATGACTAGGTAGCAGATAGTTTCACCAAACCGGCTATGCGCTACATGCTTGATCGTCTACGATGCAATCTGAACCTTGTTACGGTTAAGATTGAGGGGGAATGTAAATATAGTAGATAACAATCTATTAGGCATGAGAATTACAAATATAGTAGATAGTGATCTATGCATAGCATAATTGTAGGGATTGGTTTTATATATAGATAAAATGATCTGATTGTATAGGATCATGAAGATATATTCTGCATTGTCTATATAAAGAGAATTACACCCCTCAGAGGATTTGGCGGCTAATAGCTTCTCTGACTCCCGAAGATATAGGTAATTTGCTTCTATCTGTGTATTCTTTGTGGTCACTTGAGTGCTTACTTTTTCTCTACTGTTAGCATCTTGATTCTTTAATATTTTTCGTTTATGATCGAAAATGACATGGCTTCCTCTTCCTTAAACTAATAGACCATCAGATGCTTCAAATTTGACAGGTTTTGCGGGAATTATTTCACTTTGGTGCCTTTTTATTGCTGGAATTCTTTCACTTTAGTAGCATGCCAGAGGTTTTTGACTGTTTAAAATTTGGTTTTCTATCAAAGACTGCTTTTAAGTCATTGGTTGTTTATAAGACCGTTCTCAGTCGTCAATCTATCTCTGGTGCAATCGCTTGCCATAATATATAATCATACACATGCATTATACAATGAATTAAACGTCCATCAACGATAAAATAATCAATTCACTAGAGAGAAATTATAAAATTATTAAAGGACTCAAAAAACAAAGATCCTCCCTCATGGAAACTCTGTAAGTTTGAGGCTTATACCCAGTTATTGCAAATCAAGAAACTAGTATAAAAATAAGAGTCAAGTTACAAGCCATTTCAATTCCCCTGGCTTTTGAAACAACAACTAGATATAGTTCCATAAAATTATCTTCCTTTTTTTTTTAATAAACAAAAACACTAAAGTAATGCTAACAGAAAGATGACCATAAAAATCCATGAACTATTTAGTTGTTGTGTAAAATACTCAAATGGGTGAGGAAAGCGGAAGCAAAACCCTTCACCCTCAAACAAATCCAAATAGAATAGCAATAATTTTGGGGCAAACCAAATATTAGCAAAGCTAATATCAATATCAATGTGAGAACTCCAAATACAAGATGTTAGTTGTAGAACTTCAAATGCCCAAGGTAATTACAAATATGAACACCAAATATATGCAAACCATGAAGAGAAAAGAGGGAGAGACACGATTTACGTGGTTCGGCGATGTGCCTACGTCCATGGGCGGAGCAATCTTTAATTCACTATGCAAATCTTCAAATACAAAGAGTTTACAACTCTAATCTCACTCTAGACAATAGTGGCTCTCCCCTACAAATTTTTTTCTCTTATTAAATGCTCACACAAAACCCTAAAACTCAACATTTCTATCTATAGGGCTGGTTCAGATTGGGTTTTTCCGTGTTGCGTTCGTACGCCCTCGGGAGCGTGTTCGAACGCGCCCAGTGTAAATGCAGACTGGCATTCGAACGAGGCTTTGGCGTTCGAACGCCTGCAGAAACAACTACTCTCGGGTTGGCTCGCGTGTGAACGCAGCTGGGCCATTCGAACGCCTGCATCACCCAGTTTCTGTTTGGGAACTGCGTTTGAACGCCCCTAGGGCCCGTTCGAACGCACTGGCACACTAAGCTTGCAAAATGCTGAAATCTGAATTTGAGCCAAATTCCAACATTAGTATCCTTGCAAAGATACATCTTCCCATGTTGAGATCTACTTGCCAATGTACCCAACTTCTAGCAAACGAAAGAACAGGGGATTTGAACAATCCTGTCCATCCTACTCTGCTCTTGATTGTTATTGCAACTGTGCATATCTGTGTCAAATTAGGCGTGTCGAACAAAAATAAGGTAGAAGTGGTAACAACAACAACAAGAACAACAACGCCAAAGGAATTGCTAATAGGATCCAGCACCGGATATACGCCTAATGCAAATGCTGCAACCATACTTCCGGTTGCCCACATCAATAAAGCTTGAGACTCAACAACATAGTATACCTTCTTAACCCCGACCCACCAAAAGTTTATTTTTATCCACATGTGGATAACATGGGAGCAAGTAAATGCTAAGGTGTCTGCAACTACCAGCTCTGTAAACCCCATGCATGGTGAAAGCTACAGCAGATGTTACAGTAGCAATAACTACTGAGGTGATAACTATGCTTTGGTTCATGTATGCATATTTCTTTGATTCCTTCTCTAAATCTGTCCTATCCACCCGAAGAGGACTTGCAAGAGCTCCGGTCTGTGCCGAGCACCAACAAAAACACCCACCCATATCATAATCTCATAGAGCTTACAGATCGTCCTCTGTTTCTAGAAGTGTTTTGGGGACCTTAATACATTTTTCGCACAGAGAGAAGAGGGTAGGTATTAAGGAATTCCTTTGAACCTGAAATAAGATTCCTTTCTTTGATTCCATTCATGTTAGTTGTTGTATTGATGAATGTTAACACGGTTCTTCTTTTATGAATAAAATGGAACTGTATGCACCGAAATAGACATGTAAGAAGGATGGTGCTAAGTTTATACTCCACAAAATTTTTAAGTTCCGTAATCTCTGTCAGCTGTCGCAGAAAGTGGGTTTTCAGACTGATCTTATAGCTAATACATAAATTTTCGATCAACATCATAATTGTAACTTATACTACTTATCAAATCCAAGATTCATTGCCTGCTATTTTAATGAAAATCTCACCAATCTATTGAGTACAAATTCAAAAGTTCAGATTATTAGGCTTACCAGATAATACTTGAGATCATAGTCAGACCCAACAATGGAGAGATCTAGAGGTGTTGGGCCCTCCTTGTTCATAATACTTGAATGTACTTTGCTTGCTGTTTCGCATCAGTAAACTAACAATCCCTTGTTCTTACACTACTTACTGTCAGATGTAGAGAAGTATTCCCTTCACAAGCTCTGGCCTTTCACACACATACCAGACTACTTCCTTTCTTTTGTATTCAGCAGCAGTATGAAGTAAATTCCTTCCTTTGTTATCAACAAAGTAACTTACTTATCTGAATCAGGAAACTGACTGAGAAGCTTAGCAATTAAACTAAATCTGCCCCTGATGGCGGCAACATGTGCAGGATATTAACCACCTGAGTCTGCGATGTATGCCAGAGAAGTGTCTTTGAAATTAAATTATTTTAATTGGAATACATGGTCCACTATTTTATATCTGAAATTAGTTATATAGAGTAGGTGTATTATAAACTAGAAAGTAGTATGATACGTACATATAAATTGAGAAAACACTACTATTCTAAGAAAATTATCATCTATATAAATATAGTCATATTACAAGCCATTGTAAGAGTTCATCAGTTTACTTAAAACAACTATGTATATATTGTTCCATAAAATAATTTTTAATTAAAGTAACGGTAACAGAAAGATGGAGATATAAATGAATGAAGCACCTAAAATTTGTGGGATTTGGTACTTGAACCAAGACCAGACAAGGCGACGCACTTGGGATTTGAACAATCCTGTCCATCCTACTCTGCTCTTCATTGTTATTGCAAGTTTACATAGGGGGATCATATGAGCGTGGAGCAAAAGTTCTGAGGTAGAGGTGATCACACAGACAGCAATTCCAAAGGAATTGCTTACCGGAGCAAGCACCAGATATATAGCTAATGCAAATGCTGCTACCAAAATTCTAGTTGCCATCCCCAACAAAGCAATAGAAAAAGCAACATAGTAACAGCGTAGGCTGAGAGATGTCAACTCGGCTCCATTGAAAGTGCTAAAATATGTGGATAATACGGAGAAAATAAACGCAAAGGTGTCTGCAATAACAAACGCCTTGAAGGTGTATCTCCTTGCAAGAGTTGGTGTGCCATCAGTGTTGTAATCCCCGGGCAAGGTGAAAACTGCACCAAATGCCACAGTAGCAATTACTACTGTGGACATTGCGAAGCTTTGGGACAAGGACGCATGTTTCTTTGATTCCTTCTCTAAATCCTCTGGGCCGAAGTCCTCGCGTACAACGTGGTCCATCCGACGAGAACTGAAACGAGCTCCATTCCATTGCAAGCACATTAGAATCCAATGTGCTGGATTCTAGAGACAAAAAATAAACAAGAGAGAGAGAGAGAGTAAGATATTAAAAGTTAAAGATAACTAGGACAAGTATAGTTACAGGTTATCTATATTACCATCTTTCACCCAACTTCTAAAAAGTGTTGCTACAGGTGATCTCTAGGTGATGAACCATAACATATATTAGTGATCGAAATTAATGAATGAGTAGTAGCGAAAGAGGCTTACTGTAACATAAGTGAGACCATCTTCAACCCCAATAATGGAAAGATCTAGAGGTGTTAGGCCCTCATTGTTCATGATATTTAAATAGACTCTCTTGTTTCGGATCAGTAGACTAACGATCTCTTGATCTCCGCTTCTTACTGCCAGATGTAGAGGTGTATTCCCTTCAAAATCTCTAGCATTCATCAATTTCACAAGCTCTGACCTTCCGCAGACATACCGGACTATCGCCGTGCTTTTGTATTCGACAGCAGTATGAAGCAAATTCCTTCCTTTGTTATCGAGTAACTCATCCAAATCTGGACACTGTTCCATGAACGCACTAATTACACCAACTCTGCCCATAGTAGCAGCAACATGCACAGGAAATAAGCCATCTAAGTCTGACATATATGCTAGACAAGTGTCGTGTTCTAATAGTAGTTTAACCATTTTATCATTTTTAGCTGACGCTGCATAGTGAAGAGGAGTGCTTCCTGATTCGTCAGAAATTTTTGCAAGTATTTGGTTCCACTTCAGAAGTTCATTGGCAGTTTCTGTAGATGAAGTTTACATATATGCTATCAGAGAATGAAGACTATTATATACAATTTAATTACATAGTCAAGAGTGCATACAGCCTTCTCTCACAACTACTATCTTTTTTCACTCTCTTAGTCGATTTGAAGATTCCTACCTTTGCCAAGTGAATAGTAACTCCAAGCCTCCAAGTATTACGTATGTGCAAATGTGTATGCATATTCAGATTATCCATCTGATGCTACATTACTTACAGAGCATAAAACTACTAAACTTGTATTTCTGTTAGCCACGGGATGCTGCGGGTTTTCTTAAAACTGAATTGAGAAAATAAACGTTCAGGTTCAGTACCTGAATTTTGGAGGAAGGTAGCAGCATGCAAAGCAGTTTGTCCATTTGGCCCGGCATAAGATATCGGGAATGGTGCTTTGCTTGTAAAAGATTGTAGAATTCGAAGAAAAGCAAGAGACTCTGCCATGGTGGCCAAATAAGACGGAGATATACCTGCGTGGTCCACCATATCCGCCAGTCCGGGATCAGCCGACATTAACTCCACTGCAACGTCTACGTGCCCATTTTGGGCTGCCTCATGTAGTGCAGTCCTCCCATCACGATTCCTTGCTCTCAGCGCCGTGTCTACTCCAATTCCATTGGAATCACGGGTGAAAGAAACGATGGAGGAAACTACTTGATGATGTCCAGCTCTTGCGGCGCAGTGCAGCGGCGTCTCGAGCATCACATTGCGAGCCACCACGAGGGACCTTTCTCTCTCGCAGATCATCTCTGCGAGCTCCAAGTGTCCATGGGTAGCGGCGATATGGAGGGCTGTGTTGCCCCCTACGGTAACTCCTCGGAGGATGCTGGCTTCAGCTGGGTCGTCCTGTGCTGAAAGAACATCGCCGTTGTTAGGAACTGCAATGGCTAATTCAGCTGTTGCTATTGACGGCAGTAGTCTCTCTAAGAGACTCTTATCCCCTGTTCCTGCTGCTCTGAGCAACTTAGGATCCATGGGGATCCGTCGAGGACCTTGGATGTCACTCCTTTCCATATGATCAGGGCCGAAGCGGCACGAGAAGATATAGATTCTAGCTGGATCAGAGTTAAATACTTACTTTTAAAGTACCGAGAGTAAATTAATATCAGAGTCAACTGTAATTTACCAATAGTTTGGTAGGTATGATGTCAATTTTCCTGACTGTTCTTTCCATAAAAGTCTGCTTTTAGTCATTGGCTTTTTGCAAGACCGGTCATTGTACATATACAATTGCGCTGTCAATTCAATTAGAAGCATATTCTGTTTTAAATCTGCTGTTTTAATTTATAATCTGTTGTGTTGCAAGGAATGATTGTATCTTGCCTTATTATTACTTGGTCCCTCGTTAATTGTTTTTAGGTTCTATTAGTGCAAATTCTTTAAATACTATTGCCAATTAAGTGACAATTGTGATATTTCAAAAAATATATTGGCAAGCTGGTATAATTTGCTAGGTTTTGTAACGAATTAATTTGGGACTAAACAAAGTTAGTCATATAATGTGTGTAAGAGTCTTAAGTTGATTGATCTTGAATGGAATGAAATATTTGCTTGCAAGCTCTCTCTCTCACAGAGGTAACTATAGATGTAAAAGATAAAAAACAAAGGAAAAACTATATTTTAAAATCAAAAGAGAGGTAATTAACTCAAGATATTTTTAAGAATTAAAAGCAAAATGCAGAGTCAAATAATAAATATATATATATATATATATATATATATATATACGAAAGGATATAAATGATACTAAAAACAAAAGATCGGATATTTTTGTTAAATTTCTTTAATTCTTTTTAGATAATTTTATATTGACAAAGTACCTTTTGCTCATATTTTAATTGCATTGCCCCAAAAATATCTTATTAGTCTAAGATTTTATTTTATTGGTGAATGAAGATTTAAAGTTTATTTAATATGAAACGGTGATTTATGTAATAAGATAAGGATACATCAATCACACGTGAAGTCCATTTAACGTTAGTTGGATATAATAGCAGCATGAGTAAAACCCCAAGGATGTAGTAAACTACTTGTTCCCATTAATTAATTCCTAAAGCTAGCTTTAATATTAGAAGAAAACAAACAACTTTGGTCCTTTGTGCTGTTTAATATATAATTAATTAATTAATTAATTAGTAATCATCATCTTTTTGTGGATTATGTTTTCTCTCCACCAATATCAACTATCTTTTCCATTTGCCTTGTTGGATGTCCTAATTATCAGGCATTTCAAAATAACAAAGGATATGTAGCAATACTCTTAACTTTATTATATGCTTCCATTCAAATTTTTATTTTTATTGTAAAATATAATAAATATTTTACATAACTTATCACATAATTTACCATATATAAAATTTAATAAAAATATATAATAAATCAAATGCTACCTAAATACTTATCTACCATTTGACTTTCAAATTTGGGTATTGTAATGGAAAAGGTATTGATAAATTACCATTCTAATTAATAAATGTATCAATCATTCATCACTTCTTTGAAAGTTGAAAGGGCATTGCAAAGGAAACTTCCATTGTTCCATTATAGCATGATAGTTACTGTTGGAAATTAAACGAAGAAGAATAAGATATTGGGTATCCAATAGCATGAGAGTTTCTTCATGGAAAAATGGAGACGATGCTACCTTTCATTAAGTAGGAGTGCGATGGTTTTGTACTCTTCGTTTGGTATTTCCATTGCTAATAAATATCCTGGGTGGAGATTTTTTTTTTTTTCCTATCTTCTCTAACGCAAGTATTGCCTTTCATTCATTCAACATCATAGTTACAGTCTTATTAAAAGAATATCAAAAAGTGGATTAGTCTATTCTTTCTCAAATCGCTAGACTGGTTAAAGTATGAGCTTGATGTTGTTAGACCTACTCTGTCAAAGAAATGAGAGCAAATTCATCTAGAGCATTCTTGAATTATTGGTCTAATAGACCAATAAATCTCTTCAAATTTGACGTTAATAGCCTTTCACCGTCACTGAAGAGCTAACAAACCATTTCTGAACACTTTGAGAGAAGTAATTTGAGCTCAAGCAGAGCAGCAAGTGCCTCACCATGGAGAGCATTGGAGCCCTGTTCTAAAAACAGGGCTTTCCCTAGATAAAATTATAGGAACATATACGTATTGGTGAAAAGATCAATTTTTTATTATAAAAATTTGCAAAATTATGGATAAAAAATCCTAAATACTAACATATTAGTGCTAACAGAAAGACGATTATATAAATCAATGACATACCTAGAATCCATGAAAAGATACGTTCTGTGATGTTGAACTTTCTTTTCCAATTGAACATATTCCTGACATATGGAGTGAGATGGGATTTGAACAATCATGTCCATCCTAATCTGCTCTTGATTGCCATTGCAAGTCTATAGAGGAGGATGATATAAGGAGTGTCGAACAAAAGAACTGAGGTAGAACTGAGCACACAGACAACAAATGCCAATGGAATTGTCAACCGGAGCCAGCACCATAGGAGTTTGATCAATCACACATTATCAAAAATAATAACACGAAAAATAAAACATGAAAAATAGGAAATAGTAAACATAAGATATTTACGTAGAAAACCTCTAAACTTAGGATAAAAATTACAAATCCTATCCTCTATGTTCTTTCATATCTCTCTCCACTCTCCTCACCACCTTCCTTCTTCCTCTCACTAGAAAGAGAGAGAGGAGTATAGTAGAGAGGCGGAGAGAGAGCAATGGGAGCACTAGTGGTATAGAGAATAGAAGGAGTTGAAGTAAAGTGAGTTAGGAGTATTTTGATAATTTGTGTACGTTCAGTTAAGTTGGATGAGAAATTTTGATCTTATTTTAGTTATAAGTATAACGACTTATTTAAAACATATTTTAGTATAAGAGGATAAAATAGTTACAGGCATATATATAGAAGGGTAAAATATATTTACTTTTTGTTTTAATTTACTTTTTGTTTTTTTGCTGTAATCTGTGATAAATCGATCTCCTATGAGTTATAAAATTTTTAGATTAAAAAAATTCCAAACACTATTGCAGTTACCTCTCTATTTCTCTCTTCACAAGAGTAATTCAAGAGATTGTTAATAACATCGGCCAGAGAAAGGCCCTTAGCTTCAGAAGAATCTTAAATCAATCCAGATACGCACTGAGCATGACCACTGGCAATCTAACCCCATTATTTGAGAATCTACAGAGAGATTCAACTGTGAACATCCCTATAAGAAATGTTTACGTGATAATTCGACTGAAATTAGTTATATAAAGTACTATTAATTACTGGAAAGTAGTGCCACAAGTATATGCAAAATTAAAGAAGTACTATAAAAATAGTCACATTAATTACAAGCCACTTGGAGAGTTCCCTGGTTTCAGAAACAATTTTAATTCCATAAAGTTATAACTTTTCTAAAAATAATGCTGACAGAAAGATGACGATGTAGATCCATGAAACACCTGTTATCCATTCAAATATAGTTCTTGTGACGTTGAACGATTTGCTGACATGCGGAAGAACATGGGATTTGAACAATACTGCCCATCCTACTCTGCTCTGGATTGTTAGTGCAAGTCCATGTAGACGAATCGTATCAGGAGTGTCGACAAATAGTAGTGAGGTAGAAGTGATCACACAAACGACAATGGCAATGGAATTGTTAATCGGAGCCAGCACCAGATATATGCCTAATGCAAATGCTGCCCCCAAACTTCTGATTGCGCACTCCACCAAACCGAAAGAGGAAATAACGAAGTAAGTGCGTAACCTGGGATGCATCGTCTCTGACCCACCAAGAATGTTCCAATATGTGGAGAATACAAATAAAATGAATGTTAAGGCGTCTGCAACAACGAACGTCTTGAAGGTGTATTTCCTTGCTAGACTTGGTGTTCCGTCAGCTTTCTAACCCCCAGGGAACATGAAAGCTGCCGCAAATGTCACAGTAGCTATAAGTGCTGAGGTGATAATTAAGCTTTGGGTCAACGACGCTTGTTTCTTTGATTCCTTCTCTGAATCCAGTTTGATGTTATCGCGTAGAAAGTGGTCCATCCTACGAGGACTTGCACGAGCGCCGGTCTGCGACAAGCAACTTTCAATCCAATTTGATGGATTCTAAGAAGAAGAAGAAGAAGAAGAAGAAGAAGAAGAAGAAGAAGAAGAAGAAGAAAGACGAATAGAAACAAGAGAGTGTGAGCTATTAGAAAGCAAAAAAAAAAAAGAAAAAAAAAATTAGGATCAGCATGCAGTATAAAGGAGCCCAATTATGGAAAGATGTAGAGGTGTTAGGCCCTCATTGTTCATGATATTTAAACGCACTCTCTTGTCTCGGATCAGTAGACTTACAATCCCTTGATCTCCATTTCGTACGGCCAGATGTAGAGGTGTATTCTCTTCATAATCCCTAGCATTCATCAATTTCACAATCTCTGGTCTTTTGCATACATATTGGACTATCGCTATCTTTTTGTCTTCCACAGCAGTATGAAGCAAATTCCTTCCTTTGCTATCAAGTAACTCATCTGAATCAGGACAGTGTTTGACGAACTCATCAATTACACTAACTTTGTTAGTGATAACTGCAGCATGAACAGGAAATAAGCCAGAGGAATCTGCGATGTATGCTAGACTAGTATCGTGTTCAAGAAGTAGTTTAACCATTTCATCACTTCCAGCTGACGCTGCATAATGAAGAGGAGTGCTTCCTGAATTGTCAGCACGTTTCGCAAGCATTTTGCTCCAATGCAGAAGTCCTTGGGCGATTTCTGCTGATGAAGTGTCCATATATGCTATTTGAGAAGGAAGACCACTAAATAATATTGAGAAAATTATAGATAACACCAATATTTTCAATATATTATAAATAAAGACTTTTTATTATTTATAAATAAAGTTTTTATATTTGCTAGAAAATACGGAGCAACCCTACCCTGTTAGTTGAATTTAACCTAATAAACACACGACTTGATGGAATAAAAAGTAGAACATTCCATAGATTTCCAATAATATTTTTATATTTTCTAAGTAATCTTGTCCCACTACTCTAATATGGCTTTTGAGATTAAACAACATTAGTTTTGGATCTTTTAACGATAACATTTTTGTATTTTTAAAGGTTTGATTTGACCTTATTTTTGTTGAAAATTAGTGTTTTCATTCCTCTCCTAGTTATTTTGGAGATTTAATTTAACTTTATAATTAAATTAAATTGATGGACGGATTTAATTGTGTCTGTCTATCGAATGATAGGGCGTGGATCAGTAGTTTTTAGCAAATAGAGAGCTCTATTTATAAATAATAAAAAATAGCTTATTTGAAATATAGCCAAAACGTAGGGTATTATTTATAATTTTCTCTTATATATAACTTCCTTTTCTTCAAATGCATTGTCACAAGTACAGACTTTCCAGAACTATCCTTTCTTTTTTAGTTAATTTGAAGTTCCCTGGCTTTGCCAAGTGAATAGTAACTTCCTTTTCTTCAAGTCTTAAGTATCTCAAGTTGTAGAAACATATAAATGTGTGTATGCCCATTCAGATTATCAGTTTGATGGTAGGTTAGTTAGATGACATACTACTAATAAACAGACATGCTATCTGAAACTATATATGAGGAAACCTGATCGGGATAGAGGTTTTGGCCGCTCCATTTCCAATTCACTTGTCCGAGTAGGCGATATTAAGTGACAAGTGGTTGGGGGGAGATTCGTCCGAACAGACGTATTCTGAGCCGCATTCGAACACCTGGCCAGCCATTCGAACACCCGACTAGGTTTGCCGATGTGTTCAAATGAGTTCATAGCGTTTCAGACACAAAGCCAAGTTCGTCAGTGTGTCCAAACACCCCTCTGGTCGTTCAAATGCCCAATACTAGGGGTGTCAAAATAAACGAGCCACTCGGGCTCGGCTTGGATTGAACCGAGCCTGAGCCTGAGCCTGAGCCTGAGCCTGAGACAGGTCGGCTCAATTTTTCTATTAATATTATATATATTGTATATAAGTATATCCACACATATATAACTGGTGCATGCTTACAATATAAACAGTAGCAAATGTGTAGTTATAGATTTCCAAAAGAAAAAAAAAATTTTGATGTAAGAATGCTGGTGAGCTTGAACACTGAATTGAGAAATGAAGTGTGGAGTACCTGAATTTTGGAGAAAGGTAGCAGCATGCAAAGCAGTTTGTCCATCTGGTCCGGCATAAGATACCGGGAACGATGCTGCTGCTGTTGTTGTTGTAGAAGATGATCTAAGTATGGCGCGGAGAAGAGCAAGCGATCCTGCCATGGAGGCCAGATAAAGCGGAGATATACCTTGTTCGTCCACCATATTCGCCAGTCCGGGATCAGCTGATATTAACTCCACTGCAACATTTACATGGCCATTTCGGACAGCCTCATGTAATGCAGTCTCCCCATCACGAGATTCTTTTCTATTTAAAAACGGTGATGTATGTTAAGAAGATAAGGATAACTAACTTCTGAGGTCCAGATCTTTTCTCTAGATAAGTGCATGTAATTAGTCTTAATGGCTTATAGACTTTTATCCAGAAAGAAATCAACTGGGTAAGAGTTCTTTTGAGTTTTACAAGTCATTGAAACTGCTGAGAAACCTTTAATTAATGTGAAAGGTGTGATATTTCAGAGATATTTGCGTTAGCATCAAGACAAAAGATGTATTAAAATTAATAATCTTCTTCATAGTTCACCATGCATGGTAAAGCACATAGTACCATGACTGAGAACTCGGCTCAAATATTCTTTTAAAAAAATCATAGATTTTCTTTTTTGTAAACATAGAGTAGATTATCAATATGGAAGCGGATGTGCTACGTATTTATATTTAGAGTTCTTCATCTTGGTGGAGTTCCAAGAGAACCAGTAAGCATGATCATTATTTTCTCGAGGGTCGCAAAGATAACCTACTAACCTCAAGGATTATCAAGGTCATATATCGAACACAAAGCAGTTCATCGAAGGAGAGTTAAGCAAGTTATAACAGATAACGGCAGAAAAATATTATCTATATGTGCGGAACTCTTGTACACACGTTCGAACAGTCTGAACGCGTTCTCTGTATATGCGAATGCTTATGCTCGCATTCGAAAGGTCTGAACGCATTCTCTGTATGTGTGAACACCTGAGAGCGCGTTCGAACGCCGCATTCAAATATAGAAATCTCTCATTTGATCTTACAATTTTTCAATCTAAATACTTTCAAGACTTGTATAAATTCTTACGTATATTTATAAAAAATATTTAATATATTTTATACACAATTGCCAACACTAAAAACCTAACAACTGGCTTAGCAATTGCGTTTGAATTTCCTTCCCGATAAAAGGCTCTCTTTAGGACCTTTGATTACGTCTACTTGAGTTGAGGATACATGTCACTCCTTTCCATAAGATCAGGGCTGAAGCAGCACACGAGAACATATAGATTCTAGATCAGTAGTCATTTTTGTATAAATCCTTTTTTTTTCTCTTTTCTTTTATATTTTGGTTTAGTTTGATGTTTGGTTTGGTTCTTCCATTTAGTCTTAATATATTTGCAGATTGTCTTTCCTGCCATCGAGATTAAATTAATATCAGATCAAACTATATCAGAGTAAACTGTAATTTACCAATAATTTGGTAAGAATGATGTCAAAGGTTTTGACTGTTCAAATTTGGTTTCCATCAAAGACTGCCTTAAGTCATTGGCTGTTTGTAAGACCGGTCATTGTATATATACAATTGTGCTGTCAATCAATTAAGAGCATATCCTATTTTAAAAAAAAAAATCTGCTGTTTTAATTTATAATCTGTTGTGTTGCAAGGAAATGATTGTATTTTGTCTTAGTATTACTCCCCTCCCTCGTTAATTATTTTAGGTGCTATTAGTGCAAAGTCTTTAAATGCCGCTGCCAATCAAGTGACAATTGTGATATTTCAAAAATATATTGGCAAGCTGGTATAGTTTATTAAACTCTAGGTGCCATTTGATTGAGGAGTAGGGACGTATCTATGAATTAAGAATCCCATCCTGATTTATAGTCAAATCTCATCATCTAAATTTAGTATAACTAATAACATAATTAACCATTATCTATGTTTATCTATTTTAACTTGGAGCTGGAATATGAGAGAAAAGACTTAATCATATTTAAGATTGACATAGATAATCATTAAAATATCCCTAAAAGATTAAAAGCAAAGAAAACTTATGGTAAGTTCACTTGTGTAATAAGAAAATCATAATTGTAGTATAAATATCTCCAATCGGGCTCCAAATCTCTATATTTGGAGCCTGGTGTGATGTGATCTGGGCCTAGTCAGATCACCTCACAGAGGACATTGGGTTAGTTGGGTCGAAACAGGTTATCATCAGGATTTTTTTTCTTCAACAGTAGTAGTTTTAGGTTATGGTGTTCGAACAGTCACAACCCGACGTTCAAACACAACAGGGAAGAATAAGTGCTTTCTAGTTATGGCGTTCGAACGCCACAACCCCATCAAAAAATAAGTG
The DNA here is from genome assembly GCF_019914945.1 of Typha latifolia. Lineage (NCBI taxonomy): Eukaryota > Viridiplantae > Streptophyta > Magnoliopsida > Poales > Typhaceae > Typha > Typha latifolia. The sequence goes on from NC_133095.1 coordinate 11,367,720, forward strand.
CTATTGGATTTTGTCATTCAAATGGCAGCAGCGCAGCGTTCGAATACCAAAACATGTTGACTGCTCTCAGGTTTTGGCATTCGAATGGGTGCCACCATCGTTCGAACGTCTGAACTTGAAAGTGCAGTTCGTCCACGGCATTCGAATGCCCAATACCGAGATCGTTGTGTTAGAGTTAATTTAAATTATTTTGAATTTTGGTTAGCCTCTAAATATGTGGAAGGCAGCCATTTGATATAAGAAAAAAATATTGGCATTTCTATATTCTCCTAGCTCATCTCTCTGAACCTTCTCCTTTGATCAAAGGTCAGTGCTGTTAAACCGACGCCATTCCCTTCCTTCTTGACTGTCGATCCCCCTAGACCAATAGAACCGACCATCTTCTCCCTCCTCCCTCAAACCCTAGCCACCGGCTAACTCCTCCCTCCTCATCCGTCGATAACCCCTTTTTCTTTAGAGCCGACCATCTTCCCTCCCTTATTCCTTTGTAAATCACAGATCTACCCCACGGCATTATTATCTCCATTATCCCTTCCACTCTCATCATCTACATCACACAATTTCCATTAATTCCACCATCAAATTGCCCCCACCATCACATCAAATAAACCATCTTAGCTCGGTTCACAACACGGTAGTGCTTTAATAGGCTCTATTTGAGTCTTCAAATTTGAAGACAGCTATAGTGGGGGTCCAAATTTATCGCCCACTCCAAATCACTATTCTTTTTCTCAAAATACCAACTCAGCCCGCTAAATGTTTAAGCCACTATTTTAAATTTTATTTGTATCCTTTATTTTATAATCTAATTATTTAGAGGAATTTTTATAAATCACACCCTACATTTTATTTATTTTATGATTTGCACCCCGTCTTTGGGGATTTTATAACACGACCCCTCATTTTCCCTATAATGTTCATTTAACACCCTGAGTTAACTTAACCTTACCATAATCAAACTGAATGATACCAAAAAGAGAATATTATGTTATAATCCACTATGTAATTTATAATATTCCTAAATTACCCTTGTACTTATCTCTAATTTTATTCATAACATGAACATCCATATTTGTTGCCTTTTATCAAACCATGGAGAACATCACCTAAATGCTAAGCCAATCTTAGAGCTTAAAAACTCCAAGCTATGGAGATCTTAAAGCTCCCCAAATGCCAAGCCGATTTTGTTGCTTGCGACCTCAAAGATGGAGAAGGAGATGAAAAAAATTTGGGGAAAGATGGAGAAAAAAGGGTTTGAGCTAGAGAGATGAAGAAAAATAGGTAAAGTTGGGGGAAGCTTCTAAGGCTTGTAGGTGGTAGGAATTTTGGGGGATTCTTATGGGTTGTGGGTTTTGATATTATAATTTTGTGAGGTAGGGTTTAGTTATAGATAAGAGGATTTAGATTTTGTGGCGTTAGGATTTAGTTTGGGGAAGAAGGATTTTGTGGGGATTTAGGTTAGGTCAGAACTTTTTAAGGGTATTTTAGTAATCTTAAACTAAAGTCATATAAATTATATAATATGGTTAATGTCAGTTAGCTAAAGTAACGTTCGGGTGTTAAATGAATATTATAGAAAAAATGAGGGGTCACGTTATAAAATCCCAAAAGACGGGGTGCGAATCACAAAATAGACAAAATGTAGGGTGTAATTTGTAAAAATCGCTTATTTAAAATGAGTATATAATTATAAGCGAGCATGCATTTTTTTTGTTTTTTCTAACTTTGTGTAGGTAGGTATAAGGGTACAAAGTTAATGATACATTTTTTTTTTTTTTTAAACTTGGAATGTGTTATTAGTTTAGACAAAAAAAAAAGGCTTGATACAAATTCAATATTATAAAATTTTCCATCATAAGTTGAACATTTGCCGACAAATTTACACTTAAAATAGTAAAAAATAGGTCTCAAGTAATAGAGAGTCAATTTCTTGCAGAATACTAAAAATTGTGAAATTATAAGAGGATTTAAAAATCTTAAGTACGAACTCGTAGTAAGCTAATAATGACTAAAATGATGTTACTATAATGAAAGAGGAGGCACCTCGAATCCTTTTCATGTTGCCATTTATTTTTATTTTAAAATTATTGAATATATATATACACCCTAAATTCATGGGTTTAAAATATATATCTTTTTAAATTTTATATTTGACAAACTTATATTAAAAGATTTTTTTTTTCAGAAAATATATTATATTTTTATTGTGGGATTAGTGATAACAATCTTATGTGTTCGTAGAAATGGATTAGAATGTTATAACATAACAATATATAATTATTGTTAATAATAACATAAATATTTACTTTTTTTTTTTCTCTCTCTATATCTAGGTGGAAGGTACAATCTATTTTTTTTAATAATTAAACCAAGAAATTTTTTATGATCATATAATAAACTTATATTAAAGATATTATTTTTTTTAGAAAACATACCATATTTTTGTTGTGTGATAACTGATAACAATCTTATGTGCTCTTAAGAATGGATCATATACGTTAGAATGTTATAATGATTAAACACATATCAACATAATAATATATAATTATTGTTAATAATAACATAAATACTTATTTATTTTTCTCTCTATTTATATATAGTTGGTTAATAGTTTTCAAATTTAAAAGGTAACAACATCACAAAAATACGGTCGTAAAGTATTTATTATCCCAAGATTTTAAATGTTAAGAATTATTATTTATTTTGAGTAACTATACAATATTTTTACTGTGGGATAAGTAATAACAATCTTATGCGCTTATAAGAATGAATTAACATTGCTCTAACGGTCAATGATAAGTCAAACATAACAATTAATAATAAGATAATTTTTATTTAATTTTATTTTTATCTCTCTATCTTTATATAGTAGGTACAATCTATTTTTTATATTTAAACCAAGAAATTTTTTATGGTCATACGACACTTATATTAAAGATATTATTTTTTCAGAAAATATATCACATTTTTGTTGTGGGATAAGTGATAATAATATTATGTGCTCGTAGGGATAGATCATCTACGTTAGAAGTGTTATAATAATTAAATGCATGTCAATATAACACCATATAATTATTGTTAATAATAAAATTGGTATTTATTTTTTCTCTCTCTCTATTTCTATATAATTGATCAATAGTTTTTAAATTTAAAGATAGCAACACCACAAAAATATGGCCGCAAAGTATTTATTATCTAAGGCTTTCACATGTCAAGAAGTATTATTTATTTTGATAAACTATATAACATTTTATTATGGGATAAGTGATAACAATCTTATGTGCTTATAGAAATTAATCATGTATCTTAACATTATTTCAATGGTTAATGATAAGTCAAACCTAATAACTAATAATAACATAGGTATTTTCTTTCTTTTTCTCTCTCTATGTAGGTACATTTATTTGTTTTTATTTAAATTAAAAAAAATTTATGATACAGACTCATACTAAAGATATCATTTTTCAGAAAATATACCATATTTTTATTATCGGATAAGTGATAACAATTTATGTGCTCGTAGTTATGGATCATGTATGTTAGAAATATTATAATAATTAAATGCGTGTCAACATAACAACATATAATTATTATTAATAATAACATAGATATTTATTTATTTATTTATTTTATTTTTCTCTCTCTATTTTTATATAATTGGTTAATTATTTTCAAATTTAAAGATAGTGAATAGCACAAAAATACGGCCACAATATCCCAAGATTTTTACTATTTATCTTGAGAAACTATATAAAATTTGTACTGGATACCTAATAACAATCTTATGTGCTCAAACATAACGATTAAAAATCTCATACGAAAGATATTATTTTTTCAGAAAATATACCACATTTTTGTTGTGGGATAAGTATTAACAATCTTATATTCTGGTAGGAATAGATAATGTTCGTTAGAAGTGTTATAATGATTAAATACATATCAACATAACAACATATAATTAAGATACTTTTTTTATCACATAACGAGCCCACACTAATAATATCATTCATAAACTATACAATATTTTTGTTATGAGATAAGAATAACAATCTTACATGCTTGCAGGAATGGATCATACACATTAGGAGTAGTTTAATGGTTAAAGACATATCAAGCATAACAACTTATTAATTTTTTATTTATTAATAATTTTAATAATAATTAAATGTTTACTACAAGATTTTCACAGACAAATAAACACATTCAAAAATAAAATATTACATAGTATAAATACATTAAATGACGAATTTATTGACACAATCCGCTTCTATAAAAAACAATATATATGTTTAAATGACGAATTTAATGCTTTACTAGCTGAACTTCGATTGCTATTATTTTAGATTAATTAGAGAGCTTATCTAATCTCTTACAACTTCATCGTTCATTAGTATTTTCTTCAAATTTGATCTCATCTGGAGCTAAAAATTCGTTGGGTTGATCACTTGAAAAACATACATTTTTCAGTGTTTTGGTCTTATATTTATCATTGCTTCTACCTCAAAGGTTATAAAAAACATGCTTTCAATTTTAGGAGTCACCAAAGATGAGTTCCAAGCATGGTAAGTGATGCATTGAGGGAAATCAAGTAAATTATTTCCGAGTAAGTTAACATCAGTCGGGTTATAAGTTTTTTATAACAATTGTTCATTATAGTGCTCAATTTGATCTCAAAGAAGAGATTTGTGATTTTGTTTTTTTACCCTCATTTAATAATGGGTGTTTTTCCACGTTAGATTGTTGTGTTTTCATGTAGTCTTGCATGTCATATTTTAATCTTTGCTTGGCATTCTAGTGGTGTTACATCTTCTGGTAAGCAATTATATAATTTCAAGCTTCACATCTTGTTATGACATTCATAGGTACCCACGACCCTAACCGCTCCGCGCGTTGGCAATCTACCCCTCAACTGTGAACCTCTCTGAATCCTTCCGAAGGGGATCGACTTTTTTCTCCAAAATTACCTCGAATATGTTTCTACCTATTTGTTTGTCATGAAAAAAGAATTACAGCTTCACGTGAACATGCAAAGATCCACCCAGTGGAAACTCTATGGTTTTGAGGCTAACACCCAGTTATTTTTTCCACATCAAGGAGAAGAGTATACGATAATTCGACCATTACCTATAATAATTAGGATTAATTACTCCTAAACTATACCTGATTTTCACATAGACCCCCTAAATTTTTTTAGGTTATAATGTCACTCGTAAACACCCTAAAAATTTTAATGTCACTATTCCGTTAGTATACCGTCAGAAAAATTGGGTAAGTCAGCTTATATGACAGTTATCGGTGATGGCCATGCCAGTGGCACGTGCCGGTCGGCACGGGGCGTGTCGAGCGGCACGCCTTGGCACGCCCCCCTCGTGCCAGTAGCACACATTTATAATATTTTTAATAAATTTTTTAAGATATTTTTTGGTCTTTGGTATGCCAATTTTTAATTTTTTTTGTCTAAATATATGTATTAAAATTTAAAATCTACATTACAATATTTTATCTTTAGATTATTTTTGTAAATAACATATTTTATTAAAAATAAAACAACAGTTGAATATAAATATTATTTAACACATAATATGATTGAATACATACATTAAAATTAATATTAATGATTAAACACTCTATAATATGATTGAATACTCCGTAATATAATTGAATACTCCATAATATAATTGAACACATACTAACATTCAATACATAATTGATCATTTAATATATAATTGATAATAGTTCAATAATTAAAACTAATATCTAGCTGAACGTAGAATGACGAGGAGGATCAAAGGCTTCATTTGCTGGCACAAGAATAACACGAGAATGTTGCGTTAAATACTGTTGATATTCTTCAAAACTCATCCTCCGATAATATTGCTCATTATAACGTCTCACATAGTCTTCATGCAAATAAGAATTTTTTAATTCTTCGATGATATGATATGAATATTGAATATGCACAGGAACGACTGGCACCGGCATAGGCACATCATAAGCCTATGCAGATTGTGGATATAGAGTATAATAAGGGTGTTGTGGCTCTGGTGAGTGTGATTGATATGATGGTATTGATGATAAACTCATATCATCCTGTGGGCATACCTCTTCTGATGTCCTGCTACCTATAGACTCAAGTCCTTCCCTCATTTGACTGTAATCATATTGAGCTTGAGATTGTCCATTTTCTTTCTTCTGTCTCTCATAAATTCAATTTTATAGTTGTCTAGGTCTGGCAAATGAGTTGTCATTCTAATTTTAAAAAATAACAAATAAATTGTCATTTCAAACATAACAAATAACAAAAGTTAATTGATGGAAATAAGAAAAAGTAAAAAAAATAATAGGTTCCAGATGTCATATCATGTTTGTTAAGAAAATAAGTAAAGTTGATTTGATAAAGATTGATGGAAATAGAATTTTTTTTTTAAAAATGTCTCTACATTGGCATATGACCGGCACGGCTCGGCTCGGCACGGGGGTGTGCCACTAGCACACCCCGTGCCAAGTGCCGTGCCTCTACTGGCACGACAAGTGCCGATCGGCACGAGGCATGCCCACCGACACGACCATCCTTGATAGTTATATCAAACGTAATTAATTCTAAATGACCTAAATGCCCTCATAATCTTTACACAACCCATTAATTAAATTAGGATAAAAAGGATTCTAATAAAAAAATTATTTTTTTTTGTTATTATCTTCAATCTTCTTCCTCCACTCGTCACTGTCACCATCCTGTTCTCTCCCTCCCTCCTTCCCTCCTTCCTTCCTTCCCACGCTTATATTCTCTCCTTCCTCGAGTTACCGCACCGCGTGGGACGGTGAGGCCACAGCGAGCTCACTGCCGCGCTGCGTGGAAAGGGGAGGTTGCGGCAAGCTCCTTGCCGCGCCGCGTGGGAACGAGGAGGCCGCAGCGAGCTCGCTGCCGCGCCGCGTGGAAAAGGGAGGTCGTGGCAAGCTCCGCTATCGAGCCATGTGGGACAGGAGTCCGCTGCCGAGCTGCGTGGGACGAGAGGCCATGGAAGAGAGAAGAGAGTAAGTTAGGAGACGGGAGAAAGAAGATGGTTTATTATTTTAATTTATTTTTTAAAATTAATAATATTGTGATATATTAATTTGGGATATAGTTAGTCATTACGCGTTTTCCATCACTGCTATTACCCGTTTCACTTTGCCCCAAAATTTATGGGTGATATTGTAACCTAAAAAAAGTTTAGGAGTCTCGATCAAAACCGGATATAGTTCGGAGGGTGTCAACATAATTAACCCTAATAATTAATAGAACATAGTATCATAAGTACATGAAAGCTAAGAAAGTACCTACCAAAAAAATAGTCCTATTACAAGCCATTTCAAGAGTTCCCCTGGTTTCTGAAACAACTATATATAGTTCCATAAAATTAAATTATTACTAAATTAATGCTAACAGAGATGAAGATAAAAATCCATGAAGCAACAACATTACGGCTTATCTCCTTAGAGTTGGTGTGCTATCATCTCCGTAAACCCCAGCCAGGCATGGTGAAAGCTGCAGCAAATGCCATAGTTAGAGGTGACAATCAAGTCGAGTTAAGCGAATTTAAGTCAGGTCAGATTCGGATTGGGTCAACTTTATCTTGACATGAACACGACCCAATTAATAAATTGGTATTATTTAGTAGATAGAAACACGATCCGACCCGCCGACCTGTTTAATGAATGAATCGGGTTAACACAACACGATAACATGACTCATTTAACCCATATACTTAAATGGGTCATGTTAATCCAACACGTTAACACGACTCGTCTAACTTGTATATTTAAACGGGTCGTATTAACCCGACACGTTAACACGACCTATCTAACCGGTATATTTAAACGAGTCGTGTTAACCCGACATGTTAACACGACCTATCTAACCGGTATATTTAAACGGGTCGCGTTAACATGTCTAACCCGTTTAATATAAATCATATATAAAATTTAATATTTACTTATTTATTTTATATAAATGGTGTATTATACAAACAAAATAACCTATTTCCAACTCAAAACTTATACAACATCAAAATTACAATCCTAATAATTCACCATAACAAAAGTCTATAGAATGGAGTTTAGAACAAAGTTACAACTATTAAATGGTGTATTATACAAACAAAATAATATATTTCCAACTCAAAACTCATTCAACATCAAAAATAAAATTCTAATAATTTGCTATAACAAAAATCCATATAATAAAGTTTGGAGTTTAGGACAAAGTTTCAACTCTTAAGCCCAACAAATTATATGGAACAAAGTTTAGAACAAAGTTTAACAAATCCATACAACAAGTTTTAGTTCCAACTCTCAAATACAACAATCTCATGACAATTAGAATAAAATTTAAAGTTTACAATCCATTATAAATTACAAATAATTTGAAATAAGCAAATACTAACATTAAGCTCTCCATTTTATTGTCTAAAGATCACGATTCTGTCTAAACGAACATAAATAACTAAAATATAAAATAGAGAGAAAAAATTCACCTGCATTAGTCATTGAGCATTCACCGGTTTTAAATTTATACATTTGGGCATTCACCGGATTCTATAACTTTACTTGCGTTAGTCATTGAGTCCAAATTTTTTATAATGTCAAATAAAGGGTTTAGAAGGTCATATAGAATTATAGGGGAAAACCCAACTAAGGGCTGCTTTCCCACGGAACCTCTTATTCAACATATACAATGTTTCCGTAGAACAAACCTCTTTTATGAGAGTTTCAGTGTGAAGTATTTCGACGTCGCTGATATTCTTCTTCCCAATGCCATTTTGCAAGTGCGGTAAATCTTTCTTGGCCTGATTCTTAAGGGATCCTCTTCCCCTTGCTGAATAGGGAGTGCACTGCCATTATCTGTTGTTTTCATAATTCCTCGTACTGGTATACCACGGCCTGACTGATGATTGATACTGGGGTACTCACCCTCCCATCATATATCTTCAGGTGAAATCTGCAACCAAGTAGCTTACTATATGAAACACAAGTAGACGCTGGACAGTTGTCAGATTTGTGTCAGATACGGAAAGCGTTTAAGGATAAACATCAGTAATCTGATGATCTAATGTGGAAGGTCACCTACATAAATAACTAGAAATTCTAGACCAACATCCAGAAAAGAAAGACAAGAACTGCTCAGAGAAAATGTGCTGAGGCTGGAAATTAGTTCGGGATATGCAGACAGAACCTTTTACTAAAAACAAAGTCCCTTCACAAGGCTTCTACTTTGAGGGTGGTGAGGGAAGATGCACATAGCCTTTCGTTACTAAAAAAAATTTATTTTAATGACTAGAGCTCACAACTTCTTGGATGAAAGGGGTAAGCCTTAGTGTCCAACCAAGTATTGTTACTGACTCTCTGATAATATCGTAAAGACATAAATGATATACAGAAATAAATAAGAGAAAATATTGCTGTCTGGCTTTAACGATCGATTTTTTTTGGTTGCTAAGTAGATAAGAGTTGACCAAAGCTGGACAAAACAGGCAACAATAGAAAAAATGTCTGAAATAAATTATCTCATGCACACGAGAGAAAAAAGTTTACCCCTTTGAGATTGACCCACTCATGTGTCTCATTTGGTGTGATAATTTTGTAACTTAATTTTTTTTTATTTAACACTCCGGATTACGGTACTAGAAAAAAAATATTTCACCATAATATATAAAATAATTCATAAATACTTAGATTATCTTGTCTTCTTCATCCTCTTTTTTTCTTCCAAAAAAAATAAAAATAATAATGATAGAAGGTTGAAGGGGAGAGAGGAATATGAGAAAAGATGGTGGCAGCCACGGTGAAATAAGTATATCAGAAAAATCGTAAAGGAATATAAAAAATGAGAAAGAATGATGAAAATATTTTAGTAATTTAATCTTCGTTAGTTAGTTAGTCAAAATAACATCAGGAATCGGACTATAAAATTTTTAAAGAGGGAGTTACGAATCATAAAATAAGTAAAATGTAGGGGTTTGATTTATAAAAATTCTAAAAGAATAAAATTGTCTGTCACCTACTGCCACAGGCAGAAGTTGAACAATAGAACAACCAGACGCACCTCTGTCGGATTGTAATATGTTATTACAGCCTCGTAAAAGTTATTGTCATCAGGCCACCTTGTCATGACTTTACGCCTAATGAATGAATTATATGATTATGGCTCAGCAAATCCAATTGCAGCAAGAGCACCAGAACCTCTACTCACAGCGGGACCAGCAGAAGGATACTGCATTGATTTTGTTGAAGATCCACCTGGCAAGACTTGACCCTAAAGAGCAACAGGAACAGCAATCAGAAAAACAAAATGAAAATAAAATGCATGATGCAGTTTACCTACAAATGTACGAGAACATTTGTTCACTTTAATCATTGACTTACTGATTTAGGGTTTTTCCAACTTGTTCCTGGTGGAGCTCCCCTCTTTTGAAGTCGATGATGATGGCTGCATTGAAGCAGAAAGCGGTTGGGAGTGCATGGCAAGTGATGCCACATCCAAAGGAGGTATAGACTGAGATGTTCTTTGCCTCTTGCGAGAAGCTGACATGGTCGGACTTGGTATAGGATCATGTATGGTTTGAGCATTATTAATCAAAGCAGTTTGAGTCCCACCTGCCTGTCTCCACTCCCTGATAAGTTAAATTAACAATCTAGATAAAAATAAAAATTGAGGGGACTTCTTCTGAATTGACAATGTTATGCAGTTGGACTTAGGTTAATTTATTGAATAAAAGAAACCTTATACTACGAATAATGTCATCGGCATTGACCCTGCTTAATAACTTCCTATGTTCCTGATCAGATACTCTCAGCTCCTTTCTAAGTTCAGTTATTAGACCTTCCTTCTCCTGAAGAAATTAGAGGAAGCCAACTTATGATTAACAATAGAAAAAGAAATAAAAAGAATGTACAGCAAAAGTATTTGGCTCAGATAATGCGGGATGTATACCAAGTAATGGCATCAGACTTGTATGCTTCTTGCTCAAGTCGATGGACTTGGATCTCCATATCATTCTGTACCCTGGGGTATGAAATACCACGAACAATAGCTTTTCCATTTCCAGTTATATGTCCTCCTCTTGTGCCCCTGTTCTGATGTGGTGGTGGAAAATTATCATCAGTTCCTGCAGACAACATTAAGAAACAGAATAAACATCACAAAATTATAATCGCAAATCAGAAGATCCAACACAAATTTAGCTGAAATATGGTGAACTCCTAAATTTTTTTTGTAAAGTATTAGAGGGATTGAAACTTTCAGTAGTCACTATATTATGGCTTCAGTCAGTATGAGAATATAATGTGTCGAGATAACAGAAAATGCAGGCAACATGGAAGCTCACACATCTGCTCATTGAAGGCCTCCTTAACTTCAATGGCATATGCTCCATCTTAACTTCAGCGGCGGCGGTGAAGGCGGCAGGCAGGCAGTGGCAGCGGCAGCGGCGACGGTGATGAAGGCTCGGCAGGCAGCGGCTACGGTGAGGGCTACAGTAGGCAGGCAGCAGCGGTGAGGGTTAGGGCAGAAGGAGAAGCGATCCGACGAGGGTGAGGGGCTAAGCGCAGATGGTGAGGAGATCCGCCGGCGAACTCTCGGGACAGACGACAGGCGGAGACGGAGGTGGGAGGCACCGCGGACGGAGGCGGTTGGAGAGATTCGACGGCCGGTAAGCACTACACAGTACAGCTGCTCGGGAGTCGGGGCAGACGGCAGGTGGAGACTAAGCGGGAGGCACCGCGCAAGAGGCAGACGGCGGCCGGAGAGATTGGAGAGAGAGGAGGCGCGGCGAGTTCTTTTTGCCCTTTTGGAAATTTGGATGAGGCGGCTGGAGAGTGGAGAGAACGAGAGACTAGAGTGATTTAGGTGGAGGGGTCGATGGCTCAATGAGGCTGGAAGGCTTCCGACGAGGTGGAGGGGATGCCCCGCTCAGAGTTCGAGCTCGAAAGGTCGATGATCGAGAGGCAGTGGTCGTTAGGGAAGAAGATAGAGACTGGTGAAGAGGAGATAACCAACGGCAACAATGTTAGCGAGGGAGGCATCGAGGGCTTCGGATCAAGGAGCGCAATGATCGCGGGGAGGGAGGGGAAGTCGATGATGGCATTGACATCAGTTGTGGTGATGTCGAGGAACACAATGGTGATGGTGTCGGTGATGGAGACGATGGCGACCATGGGGGATGGCTATGGCGATTGCAGGGAGAGCAAAGCGATGAGGTCGCGGCGACTTCGATTGGGGGTTGGCAGTAGAAACCGTGGGGAAGTAGATAAAACCAGCGGCGGCTGCAGGATGGAGGAGCCGAGATGGTGAAGGTCAAAATGAGAAGGAAAAAAAAAAAGGTGTATACGGTCAACCTACCCATACCCGGCCTAGCTCGGCCAAAGCCAGAATTGACAATGGGCGGCACGGGCTGCCTATTGCTCGGCTCGAAAGCCCACCTGTCCGCTCGACTTGGAAGCCTGCTCGTCAGCCCAAAGTGACCCGTGTGACCCATTTAATAAATGGATTCAGGTCACATGGATAAAAAATAATTCAATTATTAAACGGGTTACATTTGATAGACACGAATACGATTCGTTTATTAGACAGGTAACACGATATGATCCATGTGACCCAATTAATAAATGAGTTATATTAACATGATACGACATAAATAACATAATAATTTTTACCTTGTATAAAAATCAACGTTTATTGATTTATCTTATATAAATAGTTTATTATACAAACAAAATAATATATTTTTAACTCAAAATTTATAAAAACAAAAATAATAATTCTAAGTACTCAACCATAGATTCAATTCAACACAAATCCACACCCAATCGTATAAGTTTACGTAAATTTTAGTTTCAATTCCTGCGATGAACTTCCATTCATTCACAGAGGGATCATACTCCTCAATGATAGAGGTGCCAGAGGAATCACCAGTGATGTAGATCTTGATGGCTATCGCAGCAACGACGAACTTTTTATGGGGAAGAGGGTCAGAGAGTGGGAAGAGATGTGGCTAGTCCACGTGTCATAGAGGCAAGGGGAGGTGGCGGAGGTGAGGATGGCAATATCAGAGATGGAGACAGCGTGAATGGATCAGCGAAGGCAACCACGAAGGCAACGGAGGTGGAAGAAGTCAGGGAAAGGAGCGAGCTCAACGAGACCCTACCAAGGCACTCAAGGAGGAGATCATCAGGGAGAGAGGAGATCGGGGTGGCAGTTGATGAGGGCGGCAGTGGCTTTGATGAAGAAGGTTTTGGGCTTTTAAAGAGGGTGGGAAGCGGCTGAATATGTGAGAGTGAGAATGTGAGGCGTAGGGTTAGAAGTTTAATATTTATATAGTATTGGGTTGGCAGGTTAACTAGACTCAATCCGATCGGACCTGTATTCTTAAACAGGTCAATACGGATCTATGGTATAAACCTGAACACGACTTGATTATTAATCGGGTTAGGTGGATTAGCCCATTTATGGCCTGAACCTGATTAGACTAAATCCAAACTCGAGCGAATTATTGTGTCGGGTTATTAGGTCATATTAATTTTTGCCACCCCTAATCTCCACCCTCAAACTAAACCATTCACACTCAAATATCACTAAGAAGGCAAATCTCAAAATTTTCATTAATGCTAACCGGGTAAAAAGTTGGTCTACATATTGCTCTTACAATCACAATAAGCAAATAACATTTGACACAACTATAAAAAAAGTAAATACAATTAACCCTAAACACCATAAGTAAGCAAATACAACTCTAACAACAGAAATGAACAAATGCATAATAAAAGAATATTCAAGATCAAATCCCGCATGGAGGGATCATAAGTTGTCGGCGTCTCCTGCGCTGATACACATGCTAGTGTGACCTTTTTGGTGATGTTCGCATCACTAGCCCATTATTTTGTTTTTCCCTGGTAATGCTAATAGAAAGATGAAGAGATAAATCAATGAACCACCCAGTGTCGTTTGAAATATAACTTCTAGATAGTTGGACTTCCACCAATTCTTGACATACTTAGGCACACAGGTTTTGAACAATCCTTTCCATCCTAATCTTCTCGTCATTGTTTTCGCAAGATTCAGTAGACGGATAGTATCAGGAGTGCCGAGAAAAAGTATTGAGGTAGAAGTGATCACGCAAACAAAAATGCCAGTGAAATGGCTAACAGGAGCCAGCACCAGATATATACCAAATGCAAGTGCTGCCACCAAACTTTTGCTTGCCATCAGCAACAAAACGGAAGAGTAAACAAAATAGAGATGTTGTAACTTGAGAGGCACCAAATTTGACCCGCCAAAAGTGGTCAGATATGTGGAATATGTGGAGAAGATAAATGCGAAGGTGTCTGCGATAACAAATGCCTTGAACATGTATCTGTTCGCTAGAGTTGGTGTGCCATCAGCTTTAAAACCCCCAGGCAAGGTGAAAGCTGCCGCAAATGTCACGGTAGCAATAACTACTGAGACGATAGCTAAGCCTCGGTTCAATTGCGCAAGTTTTTCTGATTCCTTCTTTAAATCCACAGGGGTGATTTTCTCGCGTAGAAAATGGTCCATCCCACCAGGACTTTCAATAGCTCCAAGCCATGCCAAGCACCAAAGAATCCAATATGATGGTTTCTAGGGGGGAAAAAAGAGAGAGAGTAAGATATAAAAAACTGAAAACAAAAATTAGGATAATTTCATCCTGTTTTCTTCTAGTTCTGTATTTTCACTTTTTTTTAACAAAAACGCCCTCCTACTCTAATTCAACACTTGGAGCTCCGAAATTTGACGATATGATGTTTCAAACATTCTCCTGACATCTAATTCAATGTTATTTGTGCCACCAGAGGCTTAATATTTCATGGCACATGTTATTTTGTGGAAAGTTTTACAATTTCCTTTACTTATTTAATATATCCGACCAAAAAAGAATGAGTAATACTTTTACTAGTATCTTTCACCCAACTTCAAGGTGAGTTACTATACGTGATCTGTAGGTGATGAACTATAACATATATTAGAGATTAAAATTAAGAAATGAATAGTATGAAGAAGGCTTACCATAAAATAACTGAGACCACTCTCTTCAAACTCAATGAAGGAAAGATCTAGAGGTGTTAGGCCCCTCTTGTTCATGATACTTGAATTTACTCTCTTGTTCTGCACCAGTAGACTAACAATGAATTCATCTCCTGTTCTTACTGCCAGATGTAGAGGTGTATTCCCTTCATGATCCCTAGCATTCATCAATTCCACAAGCCACCCTTCATGATCCCTAGCATTCATCAATTTCACAAACTCTGATCTTTTGCAGACATGTTGGACTATTGCACCATTTTTGTGTTCCACAGCAGTATGAAGCAGATTCTTTCCTGTGGAATCAAGCAATTCATCCGAATCAGGACACTGATTGATGAGCTTCTTAATTACACTAACTTCGCCCTTGATAGAAGCAACATGCACAGGAAATAAGCCAGATGAGTCTGCCATGTATGCCAGAGAAATGTCTTTCAACAGTAGTAGTTCAACAATTTTAGCATTTCCAGCTGACGCTGCATAGTGAAGAGGAGTGCTTTTAGAATTATCAAGATGTTTTGCGAGCGTTGGGTTCCACTTCAGAAGTTTTTCGGCAATTTCTGTTGATGAAGTGTCATATATGCTATCAGATAATGAAGACCACCATATCACTTAATTACAAATTCATGAGTGCATACAGCTTCTTCTCAGAACTACTACTTCTTTTTCACTATCTTAGTTGATTTGAAAGTTTCGTGCCTTTGCCAAGTGAATAGCAACTGCCTCTCCTCAGAATTCTACTAATATACACTCACTAGGTAACATAATGATAATTTATTCCAATATATACACATTTCTAATCTTAAGGAAATTACAATAATGGCCAACAATTTGAACAGCTTCCAATTGTGTAAATAAAATACTGCAGAACTAAGAAGGCACAATCAGATTAGCAGTAGAAATTAATGCCAGGTCAGTCTTTATCTTATTCAACTTGATATCTTTTAGGGGAAAATATAATCTATTGGTTAGGCCAAAACTTAAAAGATTTTCTCCAGAGTTTTTTATTTGTGTCACTTAATCCTCTTATAGTTTTAACTTATGTGCAAGTTGCAACTTTCTATGACATTAATTTTGATATAAAATATTAAAATACTCTTTCTGTTTTGTAACAAAATTTTTGTATAATTTTTTTTGTTGTTGTATGCTTCTTTCACCTCGATCCTTTTCACTTTTATATTTTGAACATTGAAAATCTTTCAGAAAAAGATGATATAAAGATAAATAGTGAAAATATTTTCTTCACTATTAATTTTGTATATAAAAATTAACGGTTTTGAGATAGATTAGAATTATAAGGAGGTTAAGTACACAAATAAAAGTTAAACGAGTCACTTTAAATGTTGGCCTAACCGCAAGTAGTTAAAATTTATTCTTCCCTATCTTTTAGTTAATAAACTTTCACTCTGTGCCGTTGAAACATTATTACGCACTGTATACATCCTAAGAAAGGATTTATATATCTCTACCAACTGAAGGGTTGCCACAAGAATTTTCTTGAGAATCCATTTACATATGCATAATATCCTCTGTTATATATCTTCAGACAGGTAAATGTTTCTTTTTGGAATGTTTCAGTGATCTTTATTGTTATGCGCTGACCATTTATACATAATCGATGCATGCTTACAGTATAAGAACAGTAGCAAATGTGAAGCCATATATAGATTTCCAAATAAATGATGTTATAGATAAGGAATGCTGCTGAGTTTGAACACTGAACAATGAATTAATTGAAAAGTGAAATGTTTCTTACCTGAGTTTTGGCATAAGGCAGCAGCATGCAAAGCCGTTTGTCCTCTTGGACCGGCATAAGATGCCGTTTCTGTAGAAGATGATGGAAGTATGACTTGTAGAAGAGGAAGCGATCCTATCATGGCGGCCAAATAAAGCGGAGATATACCATCATTGTCCACCATATTCGCCAGTTCGCGACCAGCTGAACCATCGTTGTCCACCATATTCGCCAGTTCGTGACCAGCTGAACCATCGTTGTCCACCATATTCGCCAGTCCGCGACCAGCTGAACCATCTTTGTCCACCATATTCGCCAGTTCGCGACCAGCTGAACCATCGTTGTCCACCATATTCGCCAGTTCGCGACCAGCTGAACCATCGTTGTCCACCATATTCGCCAGTTCGCGACCAGCTGAACCATCGTTGTCCACCATATTCGCCAGTCCGCGACCAGCTGAACCATCTTTGTCCACCATATTCGCCAGTCCGCGACCAGCTGAACCATCTTTGTCCACCATATTCGCCAGTTCGCGACCAGCTGAACCATCGTTGTCCACCATATTCGCCAGTTCGCGACCAGCTGAACCATCGTTGTCCACCATATTCGCCAGTCCGCGACCAGCTGAACCATCGTTGTCCACCATATTCGCCAGTCGGCGATCAGCTGTTATCAAATTTTTTGCAACCTGTACGTGGCCATTTCGGGCCGCCAAATGTAATGCAGTCTCCCCATCACAATTCCTTGCTCTCAGCATCTCTAGTACTCTGACTTCTTCGACCTTTTCTATGAAAGAAGTGACTATTTGGTGATGCCCAGCCCTTGCAGCGCAGTGCAGCGGCGTCTCGCCTCCCGCATTGTGAACATCCAGGAGGGAGCTTGCTTCAGCGTAGATAAAGTTTGCGAGCTTCAAGTGTCCATGGATAGCGGCTATATGGAGAACTGTGTTACCCCCTGTGGTACGTTCCGAGATGCTGATTTTTTGATGAGCATGGCCGTCAGGAACATCAACGTCGACGACTGCCTGGTCTTGCGCTTTTGGAAAAAGTTTATTAAATGTACCTGTATTCCCTTCTCGTGCTGCTTTGAGCAAGTCAGGATGCATGATAATGGCCAAAGCAGCACGAGAAGAAACGTTCGTTATGCATCTATACATCGAAAACATATATATATATATATATATATATATATATATATATATATATATATATATATATATATATATACATGTATGCATGTATTATGCAGCACTTTTAAGAAACATTTTCTAGCAAGACGTGGAAAACTCAAATCAGTGCGTGGGGGTGTAAATGCAATGTTCGGACAGCTGGGCATCGTGGTCTAAGCAGCTTGTTTTAATAACAAAAAAATGCAGCTTCTTTCGACTTTCGACTTTCTAGTTGTGGGGAAAAAAAATCCATCTCGTAAGCCTAGAGGCTGATTGGATAATTACTTGGTCCAAAAGCATAAGATATGGTTGGTAAATTTATTCCTGCTCGGATTCAGATTTGAATGCGAATAGGAATTCTTAATCCGGATCCAAATACAGATTGTATAAATTTAACTCGAAGAAGAATTTGGATACCGATATAGATTTGGATTCGAATAATTGTTTATCAACAAATATATAATTTTAATGTATTATTATTAAATATATTCTTAAATTTTCTAACCCTCGAATAGTTGCAATTTATTTTAGTAACGTTCACTTGTAGAATAAGAAAAAATTTATTTTGATATAGATCTCCTTATAGCAAGTAAATAATAATTTATCTTATTATATTACGTACTTCTCCCTTCTCTCATCTTTTATCTAATATTTTTTATATTTATCAATTATTATTTTATACTTGAAAAAATATCAATTTAGTCCACTATCATTTCAGTCTCTCTTTTTTTATCTTTATCTTATCTTTCATCTCTTCATCTTAGCCATTTGCTAAATTATTATTTTAACTTTATATCATATTAAGCATAATTATTACATAATATATAAACATAATAATAACTTATACTAGATCAAATTCTCTTATACTAGTATTAAAAATTACAATAACTATATTAGTATTGAACTAATTCTACAAGTGAAAGAGACCATAGCTCTTTCATTTATCAAAATCTATATTCCACTATTAGATACGAATTAGAATACATATTTGCAAATATATAACAAGCGGACTTATTACTACCAGATAGATCCTCGAACTTTAGGTATGTTTAGATTCACTTATTTTTAAATTTGTTTAAATTCAATCTTTTTTCAATTTCTATTTCCAAGGGAGTAAAGCATCTAGGTGACTTTTCAAGTCCGTCATCAAATCTTAGGGCTCAACCCTAGACAGGCGGTGGAAACTACCAAGTGGGAGTACGGTAGGGGCAGAGAGAATCTCCGATTTTTTTTAAGATCCCCTTAGCTTCCAATTTCATATCTGAAATTGTTTAAGATCCAATTTGTATATGATTTGTATTAGTGTTAATTTAATATCTAATCAGTATCCATATTTGTATCCATTTAATCGGTATGTGGTTTTTAGTTTTAAGTTTTGGTATCCCTCTAATATCTGCATCCGGTCCAAAAATAGACTATTATTGGATCTTCCAGTTTTACCCCCAAGTAGGCCACCTACAACATTTGCAAGAGTTGACTTGAAATTTTATATCGGTTTTGACAACTAAAAGTCAAACCAAAGCAGGAAAATATAATGCAATAATCAGCAGAACTACAAAGTCAGTTTTCTTGTGTTCAGCACATGACCAAGTTGCAACGGAGGTCAATGACAGACTACCAATGGCCAAGTCAATTCTCCTGCATGATTTCTCACATCCCTTCCTCGGCCTCCTGGAATGGTAATCTCAAGTTTTTTTTTTCTCCATCTTCTTATCTGACATTGATCTCTTTCTACTTGGTAATTAAAGATGTAAATCTTTCTGAGTGGTTAAAAATATTCGTCTCTGAAGTCGTTCGTTCTTGTATTATCATCAGAAGAATATGACGAATTCACTATCGAAGGCGTGATTATATCCCAGGGAGCTTAAAATCATAAAGCAAGCAAAATAACTGGCATGGTTTAGTTAGGCTTTCTGAGAGAAACTATATAAATCCTGTATCTCTTTTGGGTTGTGCGCGGTGCAAACAAGCGTAAGAACGTGAGTATTAATGCAGTATAAAGAGAGGAGAGGTAAAAGAGAACACAAGTTCTAAGATTAGGTTTGAGGTTTGAGAGAGATTTCTCCTTCTTGTATTTTCTTTTTCTGAGTAAATTAATAGGATCCCCGTGGACGTAAATCCAAATTGGATGAACCACGTAAAACCTTATGTGGATTGTAAGGTAATTTTTTATTTTTCTCCTTATTCGTTCTCTTCGTCTCGCACGATTCTCCCAACATAAGCAGCTTCTTGTATATTATTTCAGTATGTATCCTTAATTTAGACGACATATTGCCTTAATGGTCCGGAGATGCATTTGTCTTGGTGATGCTCACATGTATTATTAATTTCAATAAAATGAAAGATAGTGAGAGTACGTATCCTTAATTTACATGACGTATGGCCTTAATGGTCGGGAGATGCGTTCGTCTTGGTGATTCTCACAACATAACCAGCTTCTTATATACTATTAATTTCAATTAAATGAAAGATGGTGAGAGTACGTATTCCTAATTTAGATGACATATGGCCTTAATGATGGGGAGATGCATTTGTCTTGGTGATTCTCACAACATAACCAGCTTTATATATTATTTCAACAAATTGAAAGATGGTGAGAGTGTGTATCCTTAGTTTACATGACATATTGCCTTAATGGTCAGCAGATGCATTTGTCTTGGTGATGCTCACAACATAACCAGCTTCTTATATATTTTTCAACAAAATGAAATATGGTGACAATATGTATCCTTAATTTAAATGGCATATTACCTTAATGGTCGGGAGATGCATTTGTCGTGGTGACCAAACTTGGATTATTTTCACATGACTAAGTAGGCGTGTAAATGAGCCGAGCCTGAGCGCTGGTTTGTGCTCAGGCTTAGTTCAAAACTAATTCGAGGTAGATTCAAGTCTAGTTTAAACTCGAGCCTTAGAACGAGCCCAATTCAAGTTTTATACTAGTTCAATTCCAACCTTACTCAAACCAGTCAGCTTAAATTAAATTTGAATAAAATAGTGCTCCATTTAAGCTTGGAACTGATCTGAGATTGAGATAGGGTATTAGGGCCTTGTATTTAGTTGTTTAGGATTAGGAAAGATATGAGCCGTTAGATCTTAAGGTGCTGCATATAAATTATACCTAAAATAGATTAATATAATATATTAATAATTTTGAGTCTTATCGAGCCAAGCCTGAGTGAGCTGCTTGTGCGCAAGCTCTGCTCGATATTAATTTTGAGCTTAATAATTTGTTCAGGCTTTAACTCATTTACTTTTTGAGTTGCGCATGAGCTAAGCATTAATCGAGCCAAGCTTGAGCTATTAATTTATTTTGACAGCCCTACATATTTATTGTGCAAATACCCAAATGGGTGAAGGAAGCGAAAGCAAAACCTTCACCCTCAAATATCACAAAGAGAAATAGTGATGGAAAAACCAATCCAAGTTTTAGAAAAAATTCAATATGGTGTTAATGGTGATAGAATAGCAATAAACAAGTTCTAATTACAGATTAAACACCCTAATGCAAGTAATCTCAAGAATGAAAGTAATAGAGACAATAAAGAGAGAGGGAGATAAGATTTACGTCGTTCAGCGAGGTGCCTACATCTACGGGCAGAGCAATCTTCTTTACTACGTAAATCTCTCACTTACAAAAAGTTTAGCAACTCTAATAACTCACAATACAATAGTGGCTCACCTTCATAAATATTTTTTCAACAACCAAGCCATAAAAAACATACTTTAGTATTTATAAGCAGGTTCATATTTGGGACTTTTTTGCGGCACGTTCGAATGTGCCCAATAACAATACAGCAAAACTCAAGTGGCGTTCGAACGCAGGAGGGTTTCGTTCGAACGTCTGCATCACAGCTACTCTCGAGTTGAGATTTGCTTTCAAACGTCTACATCAAAGTTGTTCCCAGGTTGAGACTCGCGTTGAAATGCGACTGGACTGTTCGAACACCTACATCAAAATTGCTATCGAGTTGAGATTTGCATTCAAACGCAGTTGGGTCGTTCGAATGCTTGCATCACACAGCCTCTGTTTGGGAACCGCATCCGAACACCCCTAGGGCCCATTCGAACGCACTGGCACAGAAATGCTAATACATATTGAAATTTGTTGAAAACTAAAATTGAGCTAATTTTTAACACATATATCTGAACTCAACCAAATATACAAATATAAAGGCACTAAAGTATGAAAGGGGTTACTACTAGTTAGGATATAATATTGGTTTAATTACACTTAGATTCATGAGCTATTGCCTATTTTCATATAAACCCTCTTATTAATTTTCGTAAGATTTGACTCTCTCATTTATCTAATGTCTCTTACTTTCTAATAGTGTTAATTAAA
Organism: Typha latifolia; assembly: GCF_019914945.1. Lineage (NCBI taxonomy): Eukaryota > Viridiplantae > Streptophyta > Magnoliopsida > Poales > Typhaceae > Typha > Typha latifolia. Next base: position 11,390,044 of record NC_133095.1, read on the forward strand.
AAATTCAAATCATCATCATACACTCAACTTTTCTCTTAAAAATGGAAAAGTTATTACTAAAGTTTCTAAAATTTATACTTTGATTTATTAACAGAAAAACCATGCAGATATTAATGGAAGAGGTACATTTTGGAAGTTTTTTGTGGCTAAGAAGTTGACATGCCATGAAAGTAAATAAGAGAATCTACGTGAAAATGAATATAGTTTAGGGGGTTTAAGTTTAAGTATCCTTAGAATATATGGTAACATTCTACCATAATTATTTATGGTAAATATCATCATAATTAATTAATATTAAAATATTATCAAGATATTGTGCTAGAATATCTTCATAATATTATGAGAATATTCTTCATTCCTACCATACTTACCCTCCCATATTTAGAGTAAATTTGTGAGTATCAATTAGGATTGATTCTTATTGTAATTTTCTATAACTACAATGGCCTCATTATAGCCAATTATTTTGTAAATCTCAATATATAGAAAAATAATCAATTAATCTTTCCACCATTACTCAACTTCTATTATTATCTTTTTTATTTAATTTCTTCGTGCTAATAGAACATCACACCTTTCTGATTTTCAACAACCTCCTATCACTATTCATGCCAAGTCTCTTCTTGCAAACATATATTTAGTTTTTCTCACTGCAAAAGAAGTTCGCCAAAAGCCTATTTAAGACTTGTTCTATAGTTGATAGGAATCAATCTTCCGAGAGAGTGTTGAAGTTTGGCTCAAATTCAAATTTTAGTATTTTGCAGGCTTGCTATGCCGGTGCATTCAAACGGGCTATGGGAGTATTTGAACGCAGTTTTCAGACAGAGGCTATTGATGCAGGCATTTGAACGGTCTAGCCGCATTCGAATGCGAATCTGAACCCGAGAGCAAACTTGATGTAGGCGTTCGAACGCCAGTTTGCATTCTGCATTAGAATTCCTGAGCGCGTTCGCCCCACGAAAATCCTCAACTTGAACCAGCCCTATAATAGAAATGTTAGATTTTAGGGTTATGTGTGGACATTTTATATGAGAGAAAATGTGTAGGGAAAAGTCACCATTGTTTAGAGTGAGATTAGAGTTGTAAACTCTTTGTATTTGGTGATTTGCATAGTGGATTGAAGATTGCTCCGTTGTGAACGTAGGCACATTGTCGAACCACATAAATCTTGTTTCTCTCTTTTCTATTTGTGGTTTGCATTTATTTGGAGTTCCTATTTGTGATTAGCTTGGGTATTAGAAGTTCTCTATAACTAGCATCTTGGATTTGGAGTTCACATATTGGTATTAATATTAGCTTTGCTAATATTTTGTTTGTCTCAAATTATTACTATTCCATTTGAAATTGTTTGAGGGTGAAGAGTTTTGCTTCCGCTCCCCTCCACTAATTGGCATTTAGCACAACCGAGAGTTCATACAATTTGTTTTCTCAATAAAATTTGAGGTTTTTCTCAATCTGCTTTTGTGTTCTTCAAAAATTAATGTCTTTCATCTAGTATTTATTAGAATCAATAGATTAAGAAAAAAAATTATTCTGATATTCATGCACGAATCAATGAATTAAGGTTTGATCTATCCAAAATAAAACCCATATAAGCTTCTATATGGCATTGTAGTATTGTACTCACTTTGAGGTTTTAGTTGTGCTTGTTTTGTTTATCTTCCTCTGTATGAACGTATAAAGTTAAAGCCACCTTCTAGGTCATTATTTTCTTGGCACAACCCATCTGAATGATGGTTTTAGATCTCTAAAACAGTATCTATAAGTGAATGTACTTCTTAATACATATGGATTATACAATGAATCAAATGGGCATGGAGGGTGCAATGACCAGTACACTATAGAGATTACAAAATCCACTATTGCAGTTCCCTCTCTATTAATTTCACTCTTAACACAGTTAAAAAAGAATGACCGAAGAGATGTTGCTTCAGCTGCGTGCACAAATTTTTGGGACTTGCGTGCATACTGGTTCTGCTATTTAAATAGTAAAGCATATCTAATCCCGAATGAATTTTGATAGTAACTGGTATGAACCGGTCCAATCCGATCCGCAATGATACTAGACTCAATAAAGCACGTGAATTTCAAGGGGATATACGAACAATCTAACTAACGGATCCTCCTGAATTTTGGATATATTGTTGCTCTTGGAGAGAGCTTTCTAACAAATCTAAAATCATAGGATTCAAATAGGTAGATATCAAGATATCGATCAAACAGCGGCCGAAAGTCAATTAGATCCTAGCCCTCCAATAGCTAGATAGATGCTAGGTTTAGTTCTTAGTGTGAAGGGGTAAAAGTTGATGAAGAAGAGAGATGTTAGAAGAGGCCGACCAAAGACTTGGACGGTAGAAAAAAGGAGGAGGGAGAGAGCGCCAATAGCTAAAGACAAGTAAAGAAGGAGATAAAGGTCAAAGCCAATTTAATTATCATCATAAAAACTCCAATTAAGATTTCCTCCACATATTTATAAAGGCTCATCCTAAGAACTCCTCAACTAAGTTAAACAACTCTAAACAATCCTAACAAATTGTGTTCGAACGTAGAATTTTCGTTCTTTGTCGATGCGAACATATACTGGCATTCAAACGACCGCATTCGAATGGCCTGATTCCGTTCGAACGTGCAATTTGTGTTCTCTGTTTTTGTGAACGTGTGCAGGCGTTCGCACCCCCGTTCGAACGCAGTCCCTGCATTTGAACGCGCCCCGGCAAAAATGCTTTAATTGCTTCTAACAAACTCAATTAAATAAATAAGCTCATCCCAATGAACTCAATGCCATGCGTGGAGCCAATATGAATAGAATTGTATCATAAACCAATTTAGTACATATTTATAAACTCTCTATTTATAATCTACTGCATATTTATAAACTCTCTATTATGCTACTAGTACTAAAACATAAAATTTAAATTTAGTACACAATAATCTAGTACATATTTATAAACTCTCTATTATGCTACTAGTACCAAAACATAAAACTTAAATTTTAAAAAAAATTCAAAAAATAAATCCCACCAGAACTTGAAAAGAAACTCTAAAAGATAAAACTTAAATTTAAAAAAACTTTCAAAAATTAAATCCCACTAGAACTTGAAAAGAAATATAACTGCTATTACATCTTAGTCTGCTTCAGAAAAGTGTTGCTTCATGGAGAGAGAAGCTCTCAATTGAAACTGGGATTTATCTCTCAAATAAATTCAGATTTGCCTTGCTATTTGAGCTCAAGCTGCCTTGCTCAAGCTTGACTCAACAAGGTCAAAATTATATACTAATAAAATGGCTCATACTGTTCCTAATCTAACACAAATCCTAAATTCCTAATACTACCCTATCTCATATCTGTATCCTATAGCCAGCAAATACTAAACCCTAAATTTCATTCTCTCATTTCTTCTTCCTTTCTTCTTTCTTTTTCTTCTTAATGCTCCGCTCTATCTAAAGAACCCTTCCCTATATAAATCCTCTTCTCCAAGTCCCATGTCACCAGTCTCATCTCCAAGCAGCTAAGGCTCCTATCTGTAGAACCAGAGAAGAGCCTAGCTCGATTTCCTCGCCAGCATCGACTATTTGGACACCCCGATGTCGCACAAATCTAAGAGCTCGATTCCTTATATTGTATTTTTTTTAATTGAGTTAATATTGTATCCTTTGCTGATTAGTTGTATCATTCCTTTGGCTTCTATGCTAATGTAATTAGGATTAGCAACGATTTATTCATAGTAATATAGCAAACATATTAATTACGAGTCCAAGAAATAAAACAACTTACAATCATTTTTGTTTCGAAAGAAAGTCTGAATACTGATCATAGCATTCATTTCAATCAACCGAATATAATTTGATACAAAAGATGAAAAGGGGAAATAGGACTAGAGCCCTAGAAGCAAGTCCACACTTGGCTAAAGTACAGACTGAACAATAGTTAATGCAGGTATACAGTAAAAACAAAGGAGATAAAGTAATGCTCTAATAGCAAGCCTCTCGCTTGGCCAGCTAGCAGCACTACAGGTAGAACAGCATGAGTCTTGAGAAACTAAGCATCCAACTAAGGAGCAAGCTTTGACAGAGATACAACCACGCCAGTGACGAAGTCTGGTGAATTTAACAAAATAGCTGAAGATCTATTTGAGTAAATCTATGAATCAAAGAACAGAACAATAGGGAAGAGCAAAGATCTGCTGTCTATTATATCCCATTGCATCAGATATTTAATTCAAAAAATAGATGGCTCTTTAGATACTAGTGTTGTTTCAACTTTCTATTTGTGAAAATAATAACCATTGCGTAGACTCTTGGGCAAGTTGATGACATTCGATTTGGGCTGAAAATGGATTGGATACAGATTAGATAGTGCTCAATACACATTCAGATCAAATAGTGCTCAACTATTATGTCCCAAGTTATGATGGATTATATGGTGGACGGATGGTAGAGATAATGGCGACAACGAATAGAGGGATGGAGGGATGGAAGTGATGATGGTGGCAATGGTAGAATTAGGAATGAGAGGGCAAGAGAATGGAGGAGAGGCTGGCCTGATGGGTCTAAAGGGAAAAACAGTCGAGGACGAAGGGAGGATGACGACCTTGGGAAGGATGGCGACCAAGCAAGAGAAATTGAGATAGAAATGAGATCTAAAAGGTAGAGAGGGAGACTAGAGGAAAAAGGTAGAAAGTTGACAATAATCTTCAATAATGTTAAAACGGTTGACTTCCCAATTTTAGGGAGTAACTAGAAATTCAAAAACATTCAAAGTAATTTTAATACGATATATCTTGGCGTCGGGCATTCGAACGGCCATGAGAGCATTTGAACATGCTCAGGGTTAAGCTCTTATGATGTCAAGCTATGTGTTGTGAGTTGTAAATTTTGTTTGGGCCGCTTAGCTTCCCTTCATATTCACAAGCTCTCATAGAGGGGGAATATGAGAGTCTCAATAGGGTTAGGACAAACCGCATAAGACAGATATTCCTTTCGTAAGGATAATCTGTAAAAAAAAGTAACACAATAAAAAAGCCTCCAATTAAGAATCCTAATTAGATTATGACTCCTAAATATTTCTAAAACCTCTAAGAATTAATGCAACAATTTTGGCAGGTCCTAGTTCAATTAGGTCTCCACTTCATAATAATTTTCCACTTGGAAACTAATTAGACTCTGCTAACATGAGGATGTGAGTCTTCAATGTGCATCATGGCTCAACTCCGGCAAGGATTTCAACTCCGTCTTCACTCTTGAAGACCAAGAGAAGTTGAGCATGACTTCAACTACTCAATTGGAACTATTTTGGTCAGCATACCTGTAAAAATTTTCTTTATGTAGATCTTCTCTAAGATGAATTGCTCATCTTCAAGCAATGAGCGGATGAAGCAGTACATGATATCTATCTATTTTTCCCATTGTGAAATGTTGAATTCTTTGCAAGATAAATTTCACTCTAGCTATCGCTGTGCAATTTGATATCTTCATATGGCATACCTAATTTAGTCGTCAAATTTCTCAACCTTGTAACTTTGAAGCCTAATTGACCGTTGTGCTCCCCAAAGTGAATACATAACCTATAGTACTTTTTCTACCATCTAGATCACTAGCAATATCTGTATCCATGTACCCTTGAAGCTTGATCTCTAATCCACCATAACATAGTCCAATATATGCAGCCCCTCTCAGATATCTAAAAATCCACTTAATTACTTTCCAATGTTCCTTGCTTAGATTGTTCATAAATCTGCTAACAACTCTCACTACATGTGTAATATCTAGCCTTATGCACATCATAGCGTACATAAGATTGCATGTTGCATATGGTACTTTCTTCATGTAGGTCGTGTCACCTAGAGTCTTTGCATACTAGTTATTGCTTAACTTGAAATGGCATATTACTAATAGGGGGTGCAAATGAGCTAAGCTTGAGCGAGCTTGGAGTTGCTCAGGCTCGACTCGAAATTAATTCAAGCTAAAATCATCTATTTGGCAATTACATCTGTTATAGCCATATGTAATCATAAACCTATTAAACTTGAGATACTACTGCCTAGGAGCTTGCTTCAGACTGTACAAGCTCTTCTTGAGACGACATAGTAGATTTTCTTCGTCTTCAACTACAAACCATTTAGTTGATGTATGTAGATTTGTTCATTTAAGTCATAGAGGAATGTTTTATTTACATATCTAGCATCTCAAGATTAAATCCTCTAGAGCCACCAAAACTCGGAACATTTCAAATTATGGTAAGTTTAACAATAGGTGTGAATATTTCAATGTAGTCAATATCTGCTCTTTGTTGAAATCCTTTTACCACAAATCTGGCCTTATATCTCTTGGTGTCATATGTTCTTCTTTCAGCCTCTATATCCACTTGTCGTGAAGAGCTTTCTTCCTTGCATGTAGGCGTACCAAATCCTATGTCCGGTTCAGCATCAATGAGTCCATCTCCTCATCCATAACCCTCTACCAGTAAATGCTAGTATCAACCTGTGAAGCTTCTTAAAAAATATTCTGCCTTACCATTGTCAGTCAAAAATAAATAAACTTTTATATGAAAATATTATCGGTTTCCAAATATGTTAGAATTATAAGGAGGTTAAGTGACACAAATAATTAATGAGTCATATTAAAATTTAGCAACACCACAAGTAGTTAAAATTTAGGGTTAAATGCATTTTATTTCATATACTTATACCCAAAATCACTTTACCTCCTATATACTTCAAAAAGTCTCAAACCAGTCCTTAATACTTATGACTAAAATGCAACTGTTAGTTTTTCTATTAAGCAATGATGTCAAAATGACCAAAATATTCCTATCGTGTTTGTTAGAGAAGACATACAGATTTTAATATAATGCAGCAAAATTATCAAAATAGTCTTAATACTCGGTTAAATTTAACAGAATAAAAAATTTCTTGCAGGAGAGGTTTCTTCCTCCCTGCTGTAAAACTTGTCTATCTTCCTAAAATTCTCTCCTTCAGCTCTAGTTTCTGTAAAAAAAAAGAAAAAAAAAAGAATCCTTACTTTTTTTTCACTCGTTATCTTGAGAAAAATTGGGGCTAATCCCAATCACTAAAATTTACATTTAAAAAGAATGAGAAAATAGGTTTAAGTACAAGTTAGTCAATTTTCTGGGTGCGTAACTGAAGATTTTCCTACATTAACCATCATTCGAACTAGATTAATTCGACATCAAATGGGCATGCACCATAATAGCGTGAATTGGTTCAAATTGTATGCATATATAGTTGGTCAGGTGAATTTAGCTTTGTCTTAATGTCTCTTAAATCAGTTCATCTGCGTTGAGATTATGCTATCTAGGAAAAAATTCAGTAGGATTAACAACAGATCTAAATGCAAAAGTTGGAGAAAGTGTTTCTTTGAATGATGTATTCTTGCAAAGGAAAGTTTATATAGGATTAAAGAAGATACAACTCCAACAATATTTACTGTGTGAAAAAGGTAGAGATTATTTCCCAGATATCTAAACATTCAAGGCAATTTTCAGATAGATGGCCATTAGCAGATCATGTGTTACAGAGTAGTAATTCTACAGACTTAGAAGCTCCAAATTCCAGTAAGTATACTTCTGAATCCTTTACCTGCGAGCTTCTTAACGACCTTCTTCGCATCAGTTACGTTAGTCTCTGCAAGCATCTCTAAATTCTTTACACACTCCGAAGATGCAATCTTTCTCCGGCTGCTGCTGCTCTCCGTTAAGTACATCAACGCAGACAGCAAGAACTTCGTCGTCGCCGACTTTTCCCCATTGGTATGAAGCAACCGCAGAATTCTGTTGATGTTTTCGCCTTCTTGAACGAATCTTTTCCGGTTCCTTTGGATTGAGACCAAGCTGCATAGGACCTCTGCTGCAATGTCTCTTAGTTCAAGAGAACTGTTGGTCTCAAGCATCATTACAAGCTCTGGCATGAAGCCTTCATCACCCATTGCCTTCTTAGTCTCTTCAGATATCGAGCAGAGATGGCGTGATACCTTTAACGCCGACTGCTTCATGGAGATCTCACCATTCCTCAGAAAGAAGAGAGTGTGACGGAGGAACGCAGAATTGATTAAGAAATTCACCCAATTCACTGATGAGAAGCAGAGAGACTCGATGGCCCTGAGAGCGACCTCTCTTGCTTTGCATGAATGAGGAGAGCTTGGATCAAACACCAGAACAAGTGAGTCTATCACCCCTTCTTTCACCGCCTTTTGCTTGATACCGTGATCGTCAGAGGAAATGGTAGCTAAGAACTCCATGGCTTGGATTTGTTTCACCTCCTCTGCAGCTCTCAAGAGCTCAGCGAAAACAGAAACTGCCCCTTGCTCCACCATGAACCTCTTGATCTCGTCCACACAGCTGAGGCTCTTCAACACACCACAAGCCGAGCAAACCAACTCTTCACTGCTACACAAATCTCTGCAGACGTCGAGCAATGCTGCGACGCCTCCATGAGAGGAAACCGACCATGCATTGTCTGAATTCTCTGTAAGTTTCTTGAGGGTTCGAGCTGCTTGTTCTTTGGCTAAGACATTCCCTGTCTCCAAAACCTGAACCAACGAAGCCATAACACCAGCAACAACAAGTGCTACTCTGCACGAATGGAGCTCTGCGATCACCGAAATGGCTTCCAACGCTCCATCTCGAACACCCATGTCTCCAAATTTAAGGAGGCTAACTAGAAGACTAATACCATCAACTCCATTGGCTGCTACAATGCTCACATACTTGTCATCCTCATGGAGGAGCTCGTTAAGCGCGACTAAGACTCGGATTTTCATGTCTGAGGTACCAATCCTTAGTCTTGAGAAGAGATCGTTCGCGTAGAACATTATGTCCTCCCTGCTCGCCCCAGTGCTTGGTTTTGACACGACGATAGCTCGAGAGTGCATTAAAGCACCAGAAGAGTACATCTCCACCAGGTGTTTGATGTGGGTCTCGAGCTTAGTGGCCACAACGTCGAGATCACTCTTGAGAAGAAGCTTTCCTCCACTGTAAGACTCATCAGAGCAGTGCTCAATTATTACTTGTGTCTCATGCCCAGTTGATACTATGGATTGTAATAGCTTGATAAGTTCAGAATTCTCCTGGGAGTCGTCGCCTTCGGCTGCAGCGGACAGGCCGGTGTAGAGTTCTTCTAGTTTTTTGCGAATTGATCGCCATTTGGCATGAAGCAATCTGATAGAGTAGGAAGAGGAGATCAAGGAACTGATGAACTCTGCTGCTCTTGCAAGGCTAACACTCTCTTTTTCCTCTTCTTCCATCTTTACTAGGCGATTGATATCAAACTCTCCGTAATTATGGGTCTTACTATGTCTGCTGTAACTGGATTCTGACACTGCTACCATATAAGAGACCAATCTTCGGATGATTGTGTGTAAATAGTTAAAGGCAAGGAAAAACGCTTGCAGCTATCAGAATGGTAGAAGATCTGATTGTAGTTTGGCATTGTGGAAAAAGACTTGTGCGAGTAGTTCTTTGTGAAGAGAAGTTTGGTTGGGTAGATGAAAATTTGGTAACGAGTAGTTGGATAGGTAGTTGCTGAATTGTCATGGAAGATGTAATTTTCAGTATAACTGAACTAGTTGACAAGCCCAGCAGAATCTTAGAAATGGGACAAGATATTTTCGGAACAGAGGGATTGAACTTTGATAAAAGCTGCTGACAAGAGCAGCGGTACTTTGATACATGTAGCAATGGAGAAGCTTCATATAAACTGTTTAACAAAGTTAAAACTCAGTCGTAGTTAAGATTACGAGTAATATTCGTTCACAAGGTCGTAGATTTATATAAAATGAAGAACGTTTACATAAGTTTGAGATAATACATGAGGACAATATGATCTACCTAAAGACTAGCATTACAGAACTTTGAAGCACCTAGTTATTACAAAACTTTGAGCTAAAGCTATGATACTTGTAAGTCTTATAGAGTTGATGTGAAGGTAGGCGAAAGTTGTAGCCATATGGACCACTGAGAGCACCACTTGAGGGTAAGTAAAAGTGTAGGATATACGAAATTTCTCAACAGTAGGGTATCAAATTGCTTCGCATGTGAATCCTTGGTTTGTTTGTTTGCAGTACCTTAGGACTGTGGTGTCACATTAATAAGAGAGGGGACGACCGACTGCCTTTAGCTGAGAGAAAGAGAGAGGAAGCACCCAAGGAAGAGGGACTAAAGTACCGTATCAAAACAAAGTTAAAAGGATGCACAGGAAGGCACGGGTCATCCCTACCAAGAATAAAGTAGATCAACTTTTGGAGAGACCTACAAAAGTTGGACATAAAATAAGTATTCACTAGAAAGATAGAGTGACAATAATTGACATGGCACTAAAAATCTTCCTAAAACCACGATTATAGATATGCATGCAGATAAGATAAGCATGGAGCACATCCAAAACATACACACTCATTCATGAAAAAGACTATATAATATCATGTGGACAGGTATTACCTGAAAAAGGATGAGTTTGAAAAGTCCGAAGCCATAGAAAAAAGTGTGCTAAAATTCTATACGGCACACTAATATATAGACTGTTTTAAAGTAAAGTAGCAGAGAAAAAGTGCATCCTCTTCGGTGGGTATTGGCCATAGGATTCAGCTGAGTTTATTGCAAATTTTCCATCACTTTGATGCACTGTCATTAGTCACTGGCCCCATCGCTTTGAATCCAAGATGTTTTTTTCTCAGGTACAAGATGTTAACTGGTGCCACAACTGATAAGAGGTTTACAGGAAAAGAATGGTGCAGCTTAAAGCTAACCTTAAACAACACGTAGCTTTATCTCTGCCACAACGATGACAGAAGAAGAGTCCAGTGCAGCAAAGCAAGGAGACAAATGCGCCAGTAGTGGAAGAGTCCAGCACCAGCCATCTGTGCCTAATTGAATCCAGAGTACCACGAATATAGCAACACCATTCAAAGATAAGAGTATGTGATCCTCCAGGTGCACAGGTGGGCCTTAATCAATTCATCACGGCTTTGCTACCACATAGCATATTCTTGGATATCTCCTCTTGGCCGCAAAACTCGAATCCAGTCAACGTGGCCTCGATCTCATCCAGCATCCGCCATTGCTACTTCCCTCTGCCACCAACAGTATTTAGTAAGACCATCGTTTCCTTCATCCATAGTCTTCCCTTCTTGCAAACCAGAACCAAATTCCAGGCTCCTCTTCCTTCCTATTCTTGCGAAGTTTAAAAGTAGGAATGCTGGAAAGCAAGGCAATCATAGGAGAAACAGACATGCTGCAGACCATGCAGCAGGATGCACTCCGCTTGGCTGGGAAGGCCCTTGATGAATTAGATGTCACAGACTCCACTGATATTGCTCGTTTCGTCAAGAAGGTATTTTCTTACGATCAAGATAATATATGAGAGAATAACAGTAACCTCCATGATATATATTTTTTTTTCTATTGTATCATTTCATCTTCCTCTCATGGATGATTTGCAACTATGCATGGCTGCAGGAGTTTGATAGCTCGTATGGGCTTGGATGGCAGTGCATCGTCGGGAGGGATTTCGGTTCCTTTGTGACGCATCATTGTGGCTGCTTCATCTATTTCAGCATAGGCAGCCTCACAGTTTTGCTCTTCAGAGGTGGAGCAGCTCATGAATCCGACGCAGGGCAGCTCATTGCCATGGAAACAGTTGAGGCGTGAAACTCCCTTTATCTTGTAACTCAGATTTTTTTTTTTATATTGGGTTTATGATGTTAAAGGGAAGAAGATGTAACGATTAGAATCGCATACTGTTCCAGAGTATTCAAATTCTAACTCTTCATCCTGTTTGGCTTGCAAAGGGAAAACTTCCTGCAAAATCTGCAGTACGGAAAATGGGAAACTTGGACACATAATCACAAGAATTCTAGCAAGTAAAAAAAAAAAAAAGGTTGCATGCTGTACATAACTTTACAAGAATCCCGCAATTAGAACAAGATTTTATATCCTAATGTCAAAATCTCAGTATCACAAATAGCTGGTGACTAGTCCTGGAAGTTGAAAGTGGCACCAATTTGGTGTAATTGATCAAAGGGTGCAAAAGAAAAGATCCAGCTATTGGAAGGAGTAGAGTTTCACAGGTAGTCTTTAGTAGTTCAGTTTGACATAGCTATTAGCGACTAATCCATGGATATAAAAGCTCTCATTCTTCAAAAATGAATGCAATAGCCTAGTTCCGTGAGCATTTCTCCAAACATCAGAAGCAATTAGCACGCCATTGCAAGAATTCAATCCGACCAAAATATAAAAAGGAAAACAAATTCACCAATTGCAAAATTGCCCATGCAAATCTTCAAGTCTAGGGAGATTTACCAACAGACATCCAATTTAAAACTACAATAAATTGCAAAAAAGAGAAGTTGCCAGTAAGGAAATCAGATCATCCTTTCTCGCGATCAAGAAAATTCATATCTTTGAAGATTGCGAGAATTCGCCGGTTACGATTGCAGAGAGAAACTAATGGAGTTAGTGCCAGATTGCAAGATTTCACGAACCCACTAAAACCAGCATCAAATCACATCAATTAAAATGATAAATTTACAATCGCGATCAAGAAAGCGCATCCCGTTGTGGCTTGGGCGACGTGAGCAGAGCCGCGTAGTGTCGGAGCCTCTCCTCCCCCGGCGACGCGCATCTCGAGGCCTCCGTCGGCCTCCTCGCCCTCACGATCGCCATCCGAGCCAGGAAACCCTGGCTCTTATACCTCTTCCACGACATTTGAATCGCCACCGCCGCCCACGTTCTCCACCCGGGGGAGTAGTACCTCGCGCTCCTCTTCACCTTCTCGTTCACGAACGTGTACCGAAAATGCTGCGTCACGTACCTGTTCATTTTACATTTAACACCCTGCATTTAATCCAATATCCGATTTGGACGCTACACAGCTCTTAGGGGGTCTTCTATTTGCATAATTAAAATTTAGATTTATTAGATTTATTTATAATATAGACAAAATATATGGTGTACTTTATGACTTTTTCTTAAAAGAAATTAGTCAACGAGGCAAGTCGAGGGTGTAAAATATAACTTTGCCCCCCTTCTTTAATAGTAGAAAATGGCGAGTTAATGGTGGTACCTCAGGTCCCCCGCCTCGAGCCCAAAGGCCTCGGTGGACTCGAGCGTCACCAAAGTAGACGAAGACGGCGGAAGGCGTTCGATGAAGGGGCGGCGAAGACACCAAGAGAGGAGCTCATCGCCGCTGAAGTTGCCGGGGCCGAGCATGCAGCAACTCTTGACGCCGTCGCGGAGAACTTGGCTGCTCTGAAGGTGGCCACGGACTATGAACAGCATGCGCTGCACTGGATCCCCCTCTCTGGTTATCTGAATCATTACAACACGTTACACGTACATGTGAATCATGCGACGGTGCAATTGTTTGTTAGAGTAGGAGAAGAAGAGGAGAAGAGTTGGTGACTTACAGTTTCTCCTTTTGGGAGGATGAAGGACTTCACTCTATCGCAGATGTTCTCCAAGACTAACTCGTCCATGTGTTGAAATAATGGAACCTGAGATTCATACGTAGTCTTGTTAGATTTAATGCATGCTCCAACGACAACCGCAATACCGGCTATCTGTTTCCATGATGCAGAACAATGGACTACTAAATTTGGTACCTGGCGGACGAGATCAAGGCAGAGATGATACTTGATATCCCTCCTCAATCCCTCTGGAAGATTTTGGATCATCTCCCCCTCGTCCACCCCTCGCATCGCCGCCCACCGCTGCCGCTCGTACTGCCGCACCCTCTGCTTGATCCCCTTCGGTAGCTGCTTCCGCTTCATCCACCACTCCGACCTTCTCATCTTGAGGTGCAATGCCTGCTTCTTTGATGTCGTAGAATGTAAGAACACCTACAATGCCATCATACATCCTCATAATTTATTAATCACTACTTGTTAACAATGCAAGTATAAATTTGGAGAGTAACAAAGTGATCACCTTGATGTTTCCAATCAGCATTGTAACTAAGAGAAGCCCGGTCGTCACGACGATGATGTTGAAGAAGATCTCGAGCAATTCCGTCGTGCTCTGAAGGCCGCCGCCGAAGGTTCTGAACTTGATAGACATCATAGACTACCAGAGATGTTAAGGATCTCGTTATAGCAAAATATCCAATAACAACTACACCTTTTACCTATGGATCAGATTTTATATATATATATATATATATATATATATATATATATATATATCAAGGATTTCTTACGTTATGTTCATCAGACCCCAGAAGATGGGAAGCAGCATCTTCTCCAATCGGCTCGAGTTCATGACAAGTAGAAGTGTCCACTTATAATTGCCATAATCATAGTTATCTTGGCTATTGAGGCAAGTGGTCCTGGCATGCATGTTGTGAGCCCAAGCCATCCTTTCCCTTTCACTGCTTGCAGTGGGGATACTATAGTATACAGGATTTAAACACCCCACTGTCCTCAGTCCACACCCTTTGGTTGAAATGCATTGATCATTGAGGCATCTTGTAGCTCTTTGGATGCCAAGCAAATACCAGCACGCACCTACAGCCTGTTACATTGCAACAACTATACAATGTTCATAAACTTGAGATAGATAGATATGATCAGCATCTTGGGTCTCGTTGCTAACTACTCACATGAGCTCCTACAAAGTAGGCTATCAAGTTGAGAGTAATGCCCCACCAAATAGTCCCAAATATGTAACCCGAGGAGTTCTGCAGCCGGCGCAGGAAGCAGATGGAATGATAGATCTTGGGCAGGTATTGGATGAGGAACATGATCAAGAAGATGGTCATCACCGCAATCGTTGATCCTCGGCGAATTAGGGCAGGGGCAGCCACCCACAACACTACCTGCAATACATTTTTTTTGGGGGGAGGGGGGGAGTGGGGTCAAGAAGAGTAGGTTGTTGGAATTCTTGATAATGAAAATGGCCACAGCCCAAAATAATGTACAAAATGCTTAATCTAAAAGCACTTGATATGAGACTTAATTGACTGTTCCTCATACATTGGAGTGGGGGAATCTGGTTTTTTGAACTCTAGGTTCCTTCCGATTATACGACGACAAGACATCAATAAGGGAAGGACATAATGAAAACAAAGACCGGTATATATATATATATATATCAGTAGATGTAGAGACTAGTCGATCATCACGTCAAGCAATCAAGTTCTCTCTTGTGTCCCTCTCATAGTCTCATTCCCACGTTGCTGGTATAATGGTCAACAAAGGATCAGGGAGCTTCAGATATACTCTGTATTCTGGCAATGCCATAGTGTTGGTACTACTACAATCTACAGAGATGATGTCAATCCTCCATGTGCATTCAAAAATCCGTTAAGTACTGCAGGCCATGCTTGTGTATATAAGTAATCGTGTCATGTCAGTGTGAGGTTGTCCGTATTTAAGTACTAGAAACGGACACTAAAATCATGCGGAATGCATGTGATTCCTCCCTCTATCCCCAGTCCGCCCAGTGAATGCTCACTGCTATCTGAATAAGAGCAGGGTTTGTCTTGAGGTGAATTCAAGAAAATTCCAGTCTCTCTATGTAAAGCTAACAAACGAATGGCTCACCATGCAGCAAGTGGAAGTGGAAGCCTCACACTCAGAGGTAATTAAAGATGGATGTCAGCAAGAAAAATGCACCAATTAATGGTAACTTATTGAGCATAATCATAATTTTAAGAACAAAAAATCATGACCATCACAGCTTATACCTGAGGCACTGGAAAAATGATGAAGAGATCGAAGAAGAACCCCTTGGTCGACGTCAAGTACTCGAGCGCCACCTCGCGCGAGCTCATCATCGAAATCACACCTTCGACGACTTCCTCGCATGCATGGGACATCGTCGACGACCGCCGGTTGCGGTACGCGGTCTTCAGCCTCACCCACATGTTCCACACGTGTACGGCGTCGGTCATGCACCGGAGGACCGTCACCGTGACCGCAAACCACCCGTCGACGAAGAGGCACATCTGCGCTCCGCTGATGGAGAGGGCGTAGAAGAAGAGGGGGTCGACGACCAGCCCTGCGGCGCAAACCAGGAGGAAGGTGCGGTTCCACTCTTGGACCCACCTCGACTGCGGGTCGAGGACGCCGCCTAGTAACCAGCTCTGGCCTCGCCGGACTCCGACGTGGTCAAGTCTTGGTGCATGTGAGCTGCCCTCTTCATCAGACTCTACATCTTGACCCATGGCTTCGTATGGGGTGTATGTGGACTCTCCAGCTCCGGCCATGGTGGTTTCTAAGTGATCATAAAACATAGTGGGCACTGAGGAATTAATAGATCAAAGAAACGTAGCAGTTCGGAGGAGGTGGGCATCCAAAGGAAGCTATAAAGATGCTCTTGAACTGCATTAAGGTACTGGAGCTGTCTAAGCTTGGGGTCTTGTGAGATACCGCCCGTTAATATGTCATTATGTAGTCAAAGCTGGCGTTACAAATATCAACTAACGCACGCTTCTTGATTTAAAGTAGTCCTTGCATAAATAAAGAAGCTTCATAAGAGCATGAAATTGAATGTAGATTTATTAGCAGTCACATTAAACACCACTAGCTAGTTATAATAATTGAGCTCAATCATTGGCTAGTAGAGAAATTAGTGGCTAACTCAAACCATATGTTAGGAGTTTCCAAGGTAGTTTACATATATTTAATTCTCTTGCTTTCTATTAGGATTCTCCTGTTACTATATTAACTCATCAACTCTTTTTAAAACTTAAAACTATAGGTGATGTGATGATAGATTTACTCCTTCACTAAAACTAATTTGGGGCTTTCATTATTATTAGATAGTGTTTAACATATCTATCGCATTATTCATGCCTATTTCACTATCAAAATTTGCTCCTTTTCTCCATCTAAAACACGAAAATGGCAACATAAAATCTTTTCCAAAGGATCCAAGAATATCTACAGTCACTTTCCAAAAAAAAATTTCTTTTTCAAAGGAGCCAAACCTTGGGCTCTGTTTCATTTCGAAATTGTAATCATTGTTGCATCTACCAGTAAGTAAACACACAACATCTATTCAATCACTTTCCAAATAGAACAGCCCAATGGAGAAATAAGTAATCGATGCCCACTTAGATGATCCGTGACCATAGATAGAGACATTAAAATTGATGATAGGAACAAAGAAAAACATGAATCTTGGTAAGTTTCTTTTTCTTTCTTTCTTTAATTTCTTTTCTTGGGTCGGTGTACGGCCGGTGTTGTTCTCCTCGTCCTCTTGCAAAGCGTACGTGAATTGGGGAAAAGAAGAAGAGGCTAAATGCCGATCAATATACTCGCAGTTTCCTGGAAATTTCTAGTAAATAGTGTTGCACTAAAAGTTTGTGCAATGTTGGACTGCTAAAAGAGTTGATCCCTTACTTAACTCTACAATGGCTTGGCTAATGCTTAGGTTAGAATTTAGATTAGTGGGCACTTATTCTAGCAGTTTAATTAAGTGGAAATTTATTGATTTTTTTTTTGCTGGAAAAAGACAAAGGAATGATTTAATCTTTAAGGTGTGATGAGTCTTCTCTTCGTTTTCATCCAAAATAATTGGATAACTCATTAACTAGCGAGAGAAGTAATAACATTGTAAAGCATTCATTTGGAATTGCTTTGATACTTATCCAGCAAACCTTTATTGATTCCTTTCCTACTATTTACGCCGTCCTGCAATCTTCAAACCAGTCGAGCTTGATCGAGCTAAGCTATGTACAAATGGGACCCAAAATTAATTTTAGATATGATTCAATGCATCGGGCTATTAGCTTTAATCAATTCGAGTTTATTTCGAGCTCAAGTAGGTTTAAGACTGATTCAATGCACCTCTTCCCGCTCCACACATGAATCTCTCTTTCATTGACTCTCTCCCTAATATTGTATAATAGTGTATATGAACATATAATAAATAACATGACAAACTCTAGACAAAATATTACCTCTAATGCATATTAGATAACCTTTTGACTTAAAGATTTAAATTATTAGATAACATACCGATACTATATATCACACATTCAATGCTTTCACCTCTTCTTCACCATCCTACGATCACTTCACCTCTATCACATCAACATCAGCCAAAAGCACAAAGACCACCTTTCTCCAATGGTCTTGTTTTGGAATACTTAACCTTGGCCTTACTGCAATGCCTTGAGATCTAGTAGCCAGCTATGATCTCTTATGGCTGTGTAGTAGATGACAGTGATCGTGGACGAGGCATCCTTGGCCTCACTTGCTCTATGCCTGAGAGAGATGGCCCCACGTCGAGATACTATATAGCGATAGGCAAGGAAAGAAGTTCTTAGAGGTACGTAGAATAAATTTATACCATGCAATTCTTTATAGAGAAGTTTTCAATGACACCGATTTTGTGATTAGCACCACTTTTTTTAAAAAAATTTGCTTATTTATAATCCCACAGAGATCATTTTTATCATAATTTTTGAAGACATTATTGTTATTTTGACAAACTATCTATCTTTAACGCTACTTAACTCTAAACTATGGTTATTAACTCCACGAATGAAGTTATAAAATTAAATACATCTGAGAAGCTTACCAATCTAATCCACGCTAACCAATTTTACTAAAACTATCTCTATAAAAAAGTTTCTCAAGTAGATGTTGTCGAGCTCCAAATTTGGCTATATAAGTTGCTTACAACATCGTTAAAAAAATTATCAAGCGTGTATATATATAAAGGATTAACAAACAACACAACCTACAATACAAGCATAAATTAAGGTTAGAATGTCACAACCTAAGAAAGTTAGTACGAGGGTCGCACGCACATCGACTCAAACAATAATTAATAAGAAAAAGAAAAGAAAATTTAAAAAAATAGCTAATAAAAAAAAACAAATCACTTTATATAGTTGGGGAAAGAGAAAGCTCTAGCTACACTACTCCTTGAATCATATGCTCGGATGAAAAAAGAAATCTTATTACTAAAAGTATAATTAATAGATAGTAAACTTAAGTTTTAAACGTGTATATAAAGATATAATTAAAGAGCTAGCTTTTGAGAGGATAAACATAAGCGATCATCATGATCAGCTTCTTGGTTATCATCTCGATCGTCTTCCTAGGGTGCAAGACACTTTGATTCATTCTATTAGAATTAAGCATGGGCGAAATCAAACGAATTGGATATTGAATATATTCCTATGATAAAATTACTAAAAATCTATAGATAATTAGTAAATAAATATGAAAACTAGAATAAAGATTCATATAAAAATATATAAAAAAAAGTCTTTTATATCACTATTTTTATAACATTTTAACCGAAATAATATGCAAAAATTAATTTAGATATTATAAGATAGAAAAATCTTAATCTATATATGACAAAGCTCGGATGCGAAATCAAATTGGATTTGATATATGTAGACATGATCATCGGGCGGGCCGGGCCGGGTTCGGGCCGGGCTAGAATAGTCTAGCCCGTTACCGTCCGTTGGCCCGTGAGAAATCGGGCTAACGGGTCGGGCCGGGCCGGCCTAACCCACCAATCACTTGGCCCAACCCATATTTTAGTTATTTTTAGAATTTTTTAACTATTAGCTTATTTTAAAAAATATATATTTATATTCCTCCATTTTAAAAAAATTAAAAAAAATTAAAAATTTTTAAATGTGTGCTTAAAATAATGCAAAATGGTATAATACCAAAATTTTTTTACTGTAGCAGAAGGGCAAAGTACTGTAGCAGACGGGCGGGCTTAGTTGCGGGCCAAACGGGCGGGCTTTCGGGCTGAGTCGGGCGGGCAAAGAGCTGGCCTGTGCCGCCCATGGGTAGTTCGGGCTCGGGCCAGGCTGGGCCTAAACCGGGTCCGGGCCGGGCTTAGCCCGGTCTAAACCGGGCCGGGTCGGGCCGGGCACGGGCAGGCTGGGCCATTTGATCATGTCTAGATATATGGACTATCTTTGCCCTTCTCTCCTAATTAGATTAAGTCTGTCTCTCTCTCTTTATCTTCATCTTTTAATTGCAAAGATATAGATGAGCCAAGGTGGGGCATTTTAATACTAAAACCTTATTTGTTTGTAGAGTGTTTGTGGGCATATTGGAGTATATTAAGTTTGTTGAATTATAACGGGTCTCCTCTAGGATCCGAACCCAACTATTTGCAAATAATCGGGCGTGACCAAGCCCAAGGGAATCGGCTCGGTTAACGGGTTAACGGGTTAATGGGGTTATCAGGTCGACTTGCCACCGTCGCATCACAGCCGATCAATTTTCTTCTACGAATCTTAAAAAGCTAGTAACGTACGGCGGTGATTGGCTCGACCATAGCGAATAGAGCGGGTGAGTCGGCGTCCCTATGATGAGGCGCACGTCCGATAGAAGTGCGGATTAAGAATAACTCTCCTCTATCTATCGGCGGTTCTCTCCTCCTCTCTCGGTTCTCGTACTCATCGTCTTCGTAAACCCCCATCGCTCCTCTCCCGTTGCCTCGTCTCCACTCTCAGACCGCCGCAAAAGCCGCCGAAAGACTCTTTCTCCCCGCTGCCGGAATCCTTCTGGAGGCTCTCCGCCGTTGGATCTGCCAGATTCCGATCTCCGCCCTTGGTCGGATTCGCACTCAAGCCCGGGAAGCTCTCGATCTACAGTCTCGTGTCTTTCCCGAACCGTAACGGCGTCGGTATCGGATCTGGATCCTTTTCTCTGTGCGTGGCAATCTATCGATCTAGGGTCGATCCAACGCCCTGTGGGTCTTCGCTGCTCTGATCTAAAGGTAAATTACTCTTTTTTCCTCTTTTGGAAATAAAAAGGTTGGATATTTTGATGTTAGCGATAATTTACTTGTTAGTTCGATCCTCTCTTCTCGAGAAGACGGGGTCAAATTGCTTCCTTAGATTGGAATTATTCCTTTTTAAAGGAAGTGACGGAATTTGTTTAGTTTCCTAGTAACTGCAGTTATGCAAGATCTAATTGACACATGGATCGTGCGTCTTGGATCTACTGCAGATGCTTTTTAAAGGATCACTTGAATTTTCTTCTATAGAAGGTGAAAAAGTTAAACCATGACTGTCGGCAAGGTTACGCATTCAGGTTGAAGCTTTCATATAGTAAAAGAAGATCTAGATTAGTTTACTTTTCCCTTTCCACGTCCACTGTGCTGCTTCTGCTGAAGCTGGATCTGGAGCATGAAATACTCTTCTTTGGATTACGAAATTTTGGAACTTGCATAAAGACAGCAAATGCCGTGAGATTCCCTTCTACGACACTTGAATACTTATCCTACAATCAGAAATAGATTATAAAAGATGGCATAGAGCTTTTGAGTTTGTCAACCAAAATGCACCCAGTACCCTTCTGAATGTCAGGTTGTGAGCATATGGCTGACATATCCTGCTTGAGTAGCCACTCTAGTTCTTCAGACCATCTAGCCATGGAAATTGAGTGGATAGAGAAGGATTTTGTGCCTTGATAGTAAAATTCTGGTAATTTAGCGTTTCCAGTTTTGATTGAAGAACCAAAAGTTTTTGGTTATTATGTAACACTTCTCTAGAGATGATTGCCATTGCACATCCAGTTTGTGTAGAGAGATGAGAGAATATATGTCTCTCCAAGCTCTGTGTGTGTGTGTGTGGTTTTAAAAATCCTAAAGAATTAATTACTTCATGTGGATTGCACATGAGCATTAGGTGAAAGATGATATATAGCAGCGCCAAATAAAATAAAAAAGAATGTTGATTTTCTACTCATTGTATAAGTATTACTGTTATGTAGAACTTAGAGTGGCAGCTAAACTTACTTTCTCTTTTTTCTCTTTTCCTTCATGTCACACTTCTCTTTTCTCTATTATCTCTCCCATTATACCATCCAAATATAGTGATAATCTAAAACATCTTCTGGTATTACTATGCCAAAATTTTTCTTTGATTTTAATAAGCTTGGTTACCACTTAACATGAAAAGGAGAGAGGTACATGCCTCCTCCAGTATTATTCTGCCCAAAATTTCCTTTGATTTTAATAGTGTTGACTACCACTTAACACAAAAGGTAGAGAGGTATATGTCCATGACATTTGTTATCACCATTCCTCTTCTAGGGATCCCAATTTCATTGAACTATAGAGACCATCTTTTATTGGATGAATTTCTGTGAAAATTTTGTTTGCTTCTCTGTCAATCTTATGGATTGTTATTTTTCATAATGATGTAGCACTGAATTAGCTAATATAGATATCTCTGGCCAAAGACAAAAATTTTCTTCATCTGGCCATTCAAGAGAGGAATTTTGACCGCAATCTCATTCCACACCTTGAGTATGACCAGCTTCAAGCTATTCTACATCTGGCTGGGGTGCATTGTCAGGCCCCCGTCCTCTCCCCTCTAGAATTTGCAAGCAATTTTTGTCTCTTTCTCAAATTCCTTTTTTATCTTTCTTTCATGGTACTCATTTGCTGTCAGTCTCTTGCTGCTATTTAGCCTTCAATGGAGTTTGCAACGGAGCTCTCTCTGCATTTGGAGTCGTTAATCATCTATTACATATTCCATTAGCTAGCTGTTATCTTAACTTTAGTTGTCACAATCATTGAACATAAAACAACCAATCTTAATTGAAAGGTATCATCTGTTTATATCATTCAAAGTAGCAGTATCTTGATTGTATAGGCTCTAATTCAATTATGAAGCTATCGGTCAACTCTATCCTTGTAGGCTTGTAGCCAGGCAGATTTGTTACTGAAATTATGATTATGATTTACTATTATACCAGTCAACAATTTTTTCGAAAAGTTTAAGTTAATCATTTATATTCTAGCCTAGGAAGCACGGATAGTCCATTTTTCTTCCCGTACTCGTATTCTATACATATTAAATATGGCTCGAACATGACTGGGATACATATCAAATATATTTTTGAAGTATCCTATATTAAAGTAAATCATTTCGATTACTGGATATGGCTGGGATACGTGGGGATATGGCAGGATATGACAAGGGATATGTATTCAATGTAATTTGTTATAGCAGGTTGGTTATTAAGTCAATTAAGTGGTTTAAACTAATTATGCCAATTTAAAAAAAAATCATTAAACTTATTAAGGGACGGAATAGGGCAAATTGGGTGTCCTCTTTCTTTCTGTGTGTGCCCAGGTGGTTTCTTCCTTCTCGACGGAATTCGGCAGTCTTCGACCAATTCGATGGGGGCTCCATCTATTTTCTCTCACATGCAGGCTAGCTTCTCTCCCTCTCTCTATTCTTTCCCTCCTCCCCTTCATCTCTCTCTTGTCCTTTTCCCTCTCATCTCTCTCGCCTTATGAGATCTACAGTGAGGACGACCTCTCCACTTCCCATTTCCCTCTTGCTACTGAGAAGAGAGACAATTTTCTTCATGTTTACATTCTATCTGGTAGAAATTATATATGGTTGTATTTGGAAGGTGGGCTTTTTGAAAACTTGATAGATGCTTGATTGTTTGATGGTTTTTCTTCTCCCATCTGTTTAAACATGTCACTTTAGTGCAGTTTCTGTTCTCGATAACCTTCTCTCTACTTTCCTACTTTCCTTGAAGTGCCAAGTCTAAATTCATGACTTTATAGAAGTACTGGTGCATGACATGGATGAAGGGTTATAACTTATTATTCTGCATATTAGGCTTATGTGCTAACTGCTAAATGACCTGAAAATTGTAGGTTGATAATAATTAATTGTGGCAAATTTATATGAGCTAGATGCATGCATATTAAACAGTCAAGTGCTTCTATGTGCTACAGATGAATCTTATTGGGTTAACCCAAGATTATAAAAAAGGTTGTTGCTTCAAGTTATTTACAGAGAAAAGTGAAACAGTGCACGGCCATGGCCAAGAGTTTCATGTGTCAAACCACTTTCTTCCTATTGGTTTTCTTAGGAATGTCAAACATTTGATCTCGATAGCTTTACTAATTTACTTTTGTAGAATGCTAAAGGAGGTAAGCAGCATGGATTTAACCGAGTTGTAAATTACATGAAATAATTGGTCGATCAGCTGCTCCCTCCCAAGTTCCTATAAATTCTGGTCATGCTTATTTTTCCAAATGTACTTTTTCAGGATATGTTATGCATCACATAAATTATATGTTTCACAAACGAAATTAATTGATCTCTATCCTTGTATTCATTTGGATTAAGTCTAGTAGAGATCACATGTATCAAGCTTCAAATAATTACTATGCAATTGAGCAGGTTGGTTCACATAAGTATGCAGCCTATGGGGAATGAAAAGCCAGGAAATGTTCCAGGAAGGCCTTTATCACCATTTTTGGCTGGTTCACAAGCTGTGCCACCTTTCACATCTTCTGGTCCTGTGGTTGGAGCGGGTGCATCTGGTTATTTGCGAGCTACAGCACCATTTTCAAGTGCTCCACAAGCCACAACACCATTTTCAAGTGCTCCACAAGCCACAACACCATTTTCAAGTGCTCCACAAGCCACAACACCATTCTTATCTTCTCAGCCAATGACAGGCACACAGACCTTTGGTTATAGAGCACCAGCACCACCATCAATGAGATCTAGTGGTCCGGCCATTCAATCCCCTCCATTATCCTATCTTCCACATGATGCAACTGCTTCTCAGCAAACACAAGCTCCTAGGTTTCCTCCACCTGCTCAACCTCCAACTCCCTTGCACAGTCCTCCTGTCGGTCCATCAGCTGTATACGCCGGTGGATCTTTTCGTCCTCAGTCTCAAATGCCAACAGTTCCAATGGGACCTCCACCTCAAAATTCTGCACAATTAGCATCTAGAAGTAATATGCCTCCACTTCCAGATTCTTCGTCCTTTATGCCCAGACCACCTCCTCAGCCATCTTATTCTAATTTTGTTTCAGGAGGTAATGTTCCTCCATCACTAGCAGAGCCACTATTCCCTGGTTCTAAACCAGTTTCACAGCCATCACCACAGACAACTTCCTATGTTCCTTCATTACAAGCTTCTTCTTATCATGCTCACCAAGGAGGTGTTGTTCCACCACCACCACCTATTGGAACCCCTGCAGGGTTTAGTTTAAGAGAACAAATGCAATTTCCTAATTTAGGACCAGCTGCCGGAGGTCACCTTCAAAGTCTCGTTGAAGAGTTTCAGTCATTGTCTGTTGGATCTGCACCTGGGTCACTTGATCCTGGTGTTAACCTCGAATCACTTCCAAGGCCTCTAAATGGTGATGAAGAACCAAGTAAAGTTCTTGATTCATACCCATTAAATTGCCATCCAAGATTTTTGAGGCTGACAACACACGCAGTTCCGAGTTCTCAATCATTGCTTGCTAGGTGGCATTTGCCTCTTGGAGCAATTGTCCATCCTCTTGCTGAAGTTCCTGAGGGGGTATATCTCTTTTTGTTTGTCCATAATCAGCTAGTAGTAGTGCCATTTTTATATTTTTATGATCTGTTGTTCCTTTCAGGAGGAAGTGCAGATTGTCAATTTTGGATCAGCTGGTGTTATTCGATGTCGAAGATGCAGGACATATATAAATCCATATGTGACCTTTACAGACGCAGGAAGAAAGTGGCGATGCAACCTTTGTTCATTGCTCAATGATGGTAGGTATCATGCTACAAATTTTCATCTGTTTCTTAGATTTTGTACAAATGGTGTAATTGCTTTATCTTATGGTACTGTGGAATAGGTTATCAATAGATCTTTAGCATTGTTCTCATCTTCTTCTCCTTTTCTTTTTTTTTTTAAATTTTGCATTGTTTCTGTGAACATGGAATTCTGGTCTGATAATTCATTTGGACATCTTACTGCTGTTGTCTACGTATCACAGTTTGCATCTTTTATTTGGAAGATTTTGGTTGGAGAAAATAGCTGTTGACAAAGTTTAAAATTACCTCATTCATCATCCTGCTCTCCTTAAAAGAGATTAAATTTCTGATTTACAGAATTTTCCGTTGTAATTGTTAATGTGGATAAGACAATATATGGAGCTCATCAACTTACAAGAATGGTTCATGCAAGAAACTATCTGGAGCTTGAGCTGTTAATGTTAAGAAGCATCAGCTGAAAGGTGGGATTCATTGTGGCAATAGGTCAATAACCCAAAATATTTTACTTTTTCCGAAGGACTGAGTGAAATTTCAGACCTTAATAATGCTAAAAGACTTCCAAATCATAGAGTGAAGGGCATTCAATATAAAAGGATTTATCAACTTGACAGAAGCTATCACCTATGTGAACCTAAAATTTTGATCAATATTGGAACTGTAATAAGAAGAGAAATAGAAACATAGTTACTATGCAGACGAAACTTAGTGTCAGATTAAGTTTCGTTGAGTGCAATACAAATGTTGGGAATTGGGATATTGGACCAACTTGATTTTGTTCAGGTTCAAAGAATTAGGGAGAGGAGAATTGTTATATGCTTCATTGGGAGCTGGGTAACAGCCGTAATTTACAGGTTCTTTTTATGGAGATTGAACAGTGAGTCTTATGAAAAATTAGCAAGGTTTTTGAGTTGATCTCCTCTTGGGTAACACAAAGTACTGAGCTAGCATTGGAGTTTTTGCAGCAATTCTCTAATTCTGCTAAAGGAGGCAGTGACTGAAAATCCATTTTAATCTGATATTCAGCTGCTCTAGTATATTATTTAAGGGTATAAAGATGGGTACCATTATTGTGTAATATGTTTGCTACTTCCATTAGCAGGATAGAAAGGTGTGTATGGTAAGTGGTGTCTCTTGTCTCTCTTAACAAAAGATGATGGTGCCTCGTTCTTTTTATTAAAAGATGCATTATGTGAGCAAAACAAGAAGCACATGCAATGGTTGCACCACCTAAGAATTTATTGATTCCCTTGCTTCTCCTTTTGTAGGTTTAGAATATCCATCTTTGCTCTTACTAAGTTTACAATATGATATTATTTTTCTTCAGTTAAAATGATCTTCTGGTCTATGATATTTGCTGCTTAGAACATCTTCTAGTTCATGTGTATCTCTTATGCATTCAGTTCCTGGAGATTATTTTTGTGCTCTGGATGCTACTGGTAGAAGATGTGATATAGCTCAAAGACCTGAGCTTTCCAAGGGAAGTGTAGAATTTGTTGCTCCAACTGAATATATGGTGCGACCGCCAATGCCACCATCTTATTTCTTTCTTATTGATGTATCAGTAGCTGCAGTTCGGTGTGGCTTGCTAGAGGTAGTCACATATAAACCTCTGAAGTTCTGTCTTTACGTCTACAATTGCAGCTATCTTCTTCTATAATTTCCTAATGTCCTTGCATTAGTTTTCTGAGCAGCTTTACCAGTATGTTGGATTCCAATTCTGTTTTTAATTGTTTTTGCAGATAACAGCAAAGACCATAAAATCATGTCTTGATGAACTTCCAGGCTTTCCCAGGACACAAATCGGCTTCTTGACCTTCGACAGTGCATTACATTTCCATAATTTAAAGGCATGCATTATACCCTAACATAAATAGGAATGCTAAAGTTTTTTTATCTGTGACTTGCTTGACGACATTTGCTCCTTAGTTTGCTAGTTTTTGTCTGTCTCAACTTACTGAAACCACTTTAGGACAAACATCTTATGACTAACTGTCTCTATCTGTTCCAGTCTTCTTTGTCACAGCCTCAAATGATGGTCGTAGCAGATCTGGATGATGTATTTTTACCATTGCCTGATGACCTTCTTGTAAATTTAGCTGATTCTAGACATGTGGTTGAGGCTTTTCTAGATAGCTTGCCTAGTATGTTCCAGGGCAATGCAAATGTAGAATCTGCATTTGGCCCTGCTCTTAATGCAGCATTCATGGTCATGGTAAGATGTTTATTTAGTTATTTATTTTGATGATATACTTCTGTTGGATTATATATTATAGATATCTTATAATTTCTTGGACAGAGTCGTCTTGGAGGGAAGTTGCTCATCTTTCAGAGTACATTGCCATCTCTTGGTATTGGTCGCCTAAGACTACGAGGAGATGATCTTCGGGCTTATGGCACTGACAAAGAACACACTCTGCGGATACCAGATGATCCATTTTATAAGCAGATGGCTGCTGAATTCACAAAATCTCAGATTGCGGTGGACATATTTGCTTTCAGCGAAAAGTACTCTGATATAGCTTCACTAGGTACAAATGTTACCTTTACCAACCCCCAAACCCTCGGATAAAAAATATTTCATCCTTGTTTTGTTCATCTCTTGGCCATTTTGTCAGGGTCTCTAGCCAAATATACTGGTGGCCAGGTTTACCATTATCCGTCCTTCCAAGCAATTACTCATGGAGATAAATATAGATATGAGTTGGCGAGAGATCTTACAAGGGAGATTGCATGGGAAGCTGTGATGCGCGTTAGATGCGGAAAAGGTCACATTTACTTCAACAATATCTTCCTTCTTATATGCTATAGATTTTGAAGTTATGTTTCAAAAATGATTATTTCAAGGAGAAATGTCATTTTTCAGGTGTGCGTTTTACGACATACCACGGCCATTTCATGCTTAGGTCAACGGATTTATTAGCCCTTCCAGCTGTGGATTCTGATAAAGCCTTTGGAATGCAATTATCTCTAGAAGACACCTTGATGACAACACAGACCGTTTATTTTCAAGTTGCACTATTGTATCCTTTTCTTTTTATGCATATTAAGTGACTTGTTCATACGCTATGCTTGAAAATGTTTTTTTCTTTTACTTACGTCATAGGAAAATCTAACCAGACTAAGAGACATCATGTTTAACCTAAGAATGTGCCCTTTACACATTCTCATGCCTTAATTTTAGACAAACTAAGGTCTGCCTGTAATATGTCCTCTTTATTTTCTTGCAGATGTGTGAGAGTTTTCTTTTTGTATTTTTAAATATAAGCAAAAGGGATGGCTGCACACCTTCAAACTCTTTTTATAGGATAAATCTAAATAATAGAACAGATATATATTTATATCCGCTTCCCTCATTCTCGGCTCCTCTATTCTACTAAACTGTCAAACTTGTAAGTTGACGATGATATGTCAGAAGGCCTCCACACAATCCTTTGTTGAGATAGAATCATAAACTATTTCATCTTTATCATGTACATCACCGGGTGCTTATAAATCCTTTAGAGTATCTAAATTTTATCTAATGATATGCATCTGATTAGATTGTACTCAGTACAACATATGAAAAGCTAATTTTGGTGGCATATTTATCTTCTTTTCTTAATATTTGACATATGTGGTTAAACCTACAAATGACCATCAACTGAAAGTGAAAATAGACTTATTAACCTAAAACCTTAATAAAAAGCAGTAATTTGAAAGGTATGTTTCTGGCATAATTCATCATATTACCAGGTGATCCTGTGTAGTACTGCTTACTCTTCAATACCCAAAGTTGTACCAAGTGCTTGATTTATTTACCATTTTGCTAACTCACTATTGGTGCTAACTCCTTGTAAGTGCAAGGTGTACAAGTATATGCTATCCTTTCTAACATATGGGTATAACACATCGGTGTGGACCTGTTTCCTGCACTTAATATTGTGAAGATGGTACATTTGAATTGTCTGTCCTTAGCTGTCACAAGATACACATCCTCTTCAGGTGAAAGGCGTATTAGAGTGCACACAGCAGCAGCACCTGTGGTAGCAGATCTTGGTGAAATATACCGCCAAGCTGACACCGGTGCCATCATCTCGCTGTTGAGCAGGCTTGGTTAGTTGAAACATATATACCTTTTTGGATGGTTACCATATATTATTTTGTTTTACCTCTTCTATTTTACTAATGCTGAAAGAAATCCTGCAGCGGTTGAAAACACGTTATCCAATAAGCTAGAAGATGCTCGGCAGCTAGTCCAATTGAAGCTTGTGAAAAGCCTTAAAGAATACAGGAACCTCTATGTAGTACAGCATCGGTTGGGCGGGAGACTGATATTTCCAGAATCTTTAAAATTCCTTCCCTTATATGTCTTGTGCCTCTGCAAGTCTCTAGCTCTTCGTGGAGGTTATGCAGATGCTCCTCTAGATGAACGGTGTGCTGCTGGTTATGGCATGATGATTCTTCCTATAAGAAGGATGCTCAGACTTCTTTACCCTGGTTTATATCGGCTTGATGAGGTCTTGACAAAGGTGTTGTTCTGTACCTGTATTATACTTGTTAAGATGATGGCTACAGGAAGTTTGTTTGAGAAACAA
This sequence comes from Typha latifolia, assembly GCF_019914945.1. Classification (NCBI taxonomy): domain Eukaryota; kingdom Viridiplantae; phylum Streptophyta; class Magnoliopsida; order Poales; family Typhaceae; genus Typha; species Typha latifolia. The sequence goes on from NC_133095.1 coordinate 11,420,138, forward strand.
CATTTTTCACTGTGCTCTTAACTGCAAAAAGATAGTTCATACTTTATTGAAATTTCTAAATGCAAAAGAATACAACAGAGATGCCTACTATAATATCACATTTTGTTCAGTAAATTTGGAAGCTCTTATGAATGTTCAGTTATCTATTTAAACTAGATCTATCTTAAGGTTCTGAAATTTCTATTGAGAATTTGTTTCGTTAGATTGCCATTACAGTTCCTACTGATGTTTTAATAATTTACAGACTTAATCAAAATATTTGAAATTTGTGCTTAATCATATAATATGAATCTGAATTTTGCAGGGTGCAGACAACTTTGATGAATCTTTGAAGCAATTGGCCTTAACTGCACAATGCTTAGATGCGAGAGGCCTCTACATTTACGATGATGGGTTTACCACCACCATATGGCTGGGCAGGATGCTATCACCTGATATTGTAAATAGTATATTTGGAGATAACCTATCAAGCTTCCCTGATCTTTCCAGGGTATGGTCTATGCCCTAGATTATGTTAGAAGTTTCTATCTATCCTTCTCTATATCTAGATTATATTTTCTCTCCTTATCAAGTAAATTTGACTTTATTATAAGAAGCAACTAAATTTAAGCATTGTTCTTTAGATAAAATATCGAAGTGTGCTTTGGAAAATCTATGTACTGAATAACACTGAACAATTTGTGGTCATTATTGGAATAATTATTGTCAAATGGATATCTTTGAAGTTAGACTCTAACAGTCTATGCAATCTAAAAAAATTTGGCAGATATTCTAGAGCAAGATCTCCTGAGATCCTCATTTAATGATGTACGACACTGTTGTCATTATTGGAATGAATATTGGCAAATTGAAATCTTAAAAGTCAAGCTCTAATAGTATAGGGAATCTAAAATTTGACAGATAATCTAGATCAAGATCTCCTTTATCTCATTTAATGGTGGACTACATTCTTCAACTGTACTCTGCTCCTTGTACCCAAATATTTTTAGAAACTCATGAATCATTAAGTTAGTTGAGGCTTTCTTTTCTTGTTTTCTGGAATGTCTTTTCGTAAGTGTTTGATTTGAGCACTCTTGATTATCATTTAGAGAGCATATATTCCAAATATGCTAGTCCATTTTTTTGGTAGCTATTATTAATGTAAATCACTTCATACAACTTTAAATCCAATGACATAAGGCAACATTAAAAGAACTCCTGATCTCTCATAATGTGGAGTGTCGACTTCTCCACTTGGCAGTTAGTGCTTCTGTAAAGGAAGTATATTATAGTATAATGCATAGTCAGTATTGTGGACAGTTGTGACATGCATATCTTATTGCATTGCAGGTTCAGTTGCCTGAACTCGACAATGAAGTCTCAAGAAAACTGATGAGGGTGTTAAAATTCCTAAGGGAGAATGATCCTTCCGTTTATCAATTATGCCGCATAGTAAGGCAAGGTGAACAACCTAGAGAAGGATCATTGCTTCTTTCTAACCTCATCGAAGATCAGACTGCTGGAACCAGCAGCTATATTGATTGGATTCTTCAGATATATCGGCAATCACAAGGCTAATGAAAAGGGTGAAATGGCTCCAAACTTCCACCGTTCTGCACCTGTAGAATCTTCATGTTTACAGCGTGAGCCTTTGTGGGTATTCAATCCTATTGAGTTTTTTGCACCTTCTTGAGTTGAACTGTTGAGCCTGTGACATGGCGGCAGGGGTAGCCAGATCATCAAGTTTTACTCTGGTCTGAGTTCTATTTGCAATATGTTGGCTTGCAAGTTCTATTTTTGGCACTTATTCTTATGTGGTCTCCTTTTTGCTCCTTTTTACTGCTGCGTTAAATATCTTGCTGTGTCAGAATAATTTAGTTGTCACACTGATGGTAACTTATACAACTGTTGGAGATGGGTACTCACTTCTTTTTCTGTTCACCAAAGATGATTTATATTTGACAGCTGTATAGCTGTACTTCCTTTTTAACTCTGCTAATGTTGGTAATACTTGCTTTTCATGACTACATGACTCATTCTGGTTGTACTAGAAAAATAAACATTGAACCAGAACCTGGATGGAACAAGTCTCATGTTAGCTCAGCTTTGCTTTTCTGCCCTTTTTTCATTCTGTAACTTTGATATCTGCAGCAAGTTCAGAGACCTGAAGCACCTCAATGAATGCTATTATTTATTTCGTTATGATGAATTTCCCCCTTTCGCTGTTTGATTTGGCACTCTAGGTTATGAATACAAGAGGTTGGATTCTGGTTGTGCATTAATTGATCCGAGTGTTGGTATATTTTTCTTTACTGAGGATTTTCTAAATAAATTTAGGCTCAGATTGATTGTCATTATATGCTTTATTTTATTATGTTTTCTATTTTTTATTTCGATATAGAAAGTTTATTAAAATTTGTTCACTTGTGAAATAAGAGTAATTCTAGAATAAGTATTTTAATTTTTAATACTAGGAGAAGGGAATTAATATTATTATAAGTTATTATATTGTCTAGTTGAATATTAGTAAAATAATAATTATATCTGATGTGATATAAAGTAAATATTAAAGTAATAAATAATAGCGAATTTGTATTGGGAATTAGTGATATTTTAAGCAAATGATGGAAATGCGTTTGATTGGATGTAAAGTAATAGTAATAATTAAGTATTATTTAATTTAAAGGCAAAATAATAATTTTAGATTAAGAGATAACGATGAATTAGTATAGTAAGAAAGCTAAATTATTATTTAGTTATTATCCTAGAATAAAAGTGCTTATTTTAAAAAAGAGATTATTTTTAATTTCACAAGTTAAACTGAATTAAGGGGGGGAGGGAGGAAAGAACTCCTCAAACGAGAAGACAAATAGAGGACGGAGGGCATGAAAACCCCGTCACTGCTGCCAAATGTTGAGAGAGAAGGATTCTTATTCTAAGCCCGTTCCGAAGTAGGTTAGATAGGCCTCTCTCTCAAAAGGAAATATTCTCGCCTCACTCAAGGCTGTAAGAAATTATTCTCAGAAGTGCTTAATATTTGTATTCTCTTGATGACGGTTTTAATTCAATAAGCCATAGATTAATAAGAGAAGAAAAATAAAGCTGCAGTTTATTTATATTTTTTTTAAGAAGAAGCTGGAGTTTGGATACAACAATATTTGAAAGAAAAAAAAGGAAACAATTCAACACAATACATGCATATTCAACACAATTTAACACAATGCTTGCGGGGTTTAAAATAGCTCAACGACGATATAACGGCCTGGTATGTGCTGAAACCCAAAAGGATTAGTGCTATAATCCCGGAGATAATCGTCCATCGGCTACTGTGGAAGTTGTGGAATAAGCTGGCCCTAAGAGTTGGGTAGGGTGCTTGGCAGTAGCTGTTCACGTCTTGGAACAGTGCATTAAAATGGTCGCTCTGATAGTTATAGGCACACGCGCGTAGGTCGTTGAAGAAGCGAACAACTTCCTTCTCGTTCGGTAGCTTGTTCTCGATGATCTTTTCCCTCTGGAGTATCACGACATCCTCTGGTTTGCTAATCATGCAGTTCATGAACACCGCATAACTCGTCAGCTCCTTCTTCACTGTACTATTGGTTTGCTCAAATGCGACGAGGTTCATGTAGTTCGATCTGGTTGATTCGTCGACCACGGTACGAGGGATCCTGAGGGATCCAACTGAAAAGGTTACATCGAGAAAGCTTCTCGCGATGTGATTTTTATTGATTGATACACCGAACTCTTGCAGCTGGGTAGCGCATCGAATCATCCTACGCGAAGTTGTTTCATCTAACTGAACGAATGAACCAAACGAAAGAATTTTGATGTACTCGACCACGGATGCTATCACGATGTAATAGAAAATCCCTACTGGGCCTATTATGGCAAATAGGCCCACCAGTTGATGGAAAACCCCAAATATATTCCAGAAGCGTCTATTCAGGATTCTAAGCTTCGACAGATGGGTTGGGCTTCTAGGCTCCTCTTGGTTTGGGACTGTGGGCTCCCTTATTATTATTGCTAGACTTCGCCTTCTAGGCCCCTCTATGTGAGGCACGAAGCAGTGGTGGTAGAGATGGAGCAGGTGGCAGATGCCGTTCTCCATGAAAGTTGGGTCGGGTTGCCTGCCGTCGCCGTCGCCGTCGAAAAGAAAAGAAAAGAAAGAATGAGTCGGGTGAGTGATGGTTGGCTACCTGGGTTTCGTGGTTGTACCCCATCTTGAGGAACGTCGGAAGAACTCGAACTCGCACTCGCACTCCCACCTGCAGACTCTGAGTCATCGACCTCAGCTGATCGTAGGTAGATGACGTTGTACAGCCTTTTCAGTACAGCGAAGGGGATCTGGTTCTCGAGCATGAGCAAGTCGGTCTTCACGAGTGCTTGCATCCATTCAGGGAGGACGACTCCATCACCCCTGATCAGGCCATGAAGTTCATCATACGATCTAATGAGGAGCTCGATGATGAAGCAACCGTCGAGGAGCAACATGGCCACGAATTCCTCCTTCCTCAGCGCTACGCTCTCAAAGTAGCATCCCCGCGCCGCTGGCTCCTCTAGCATCAAAGCCTTGATGTAATCTTTTTCTATACTGCGACCGGATCCGGATCTAGAAAGGAAGTCGGCAAGGTACCGCCGCTTGAGCTCCTCCATGGCCTGAAGGTGGGGGCGGCCACGATGGTAGGGACCGATCGAAACCAACCTGGGCTCGTAGTAGTTCTTGCAGTTCTCCAGGATGTGGGCGGGCAAGCGGTAGATGGAGAAATTCCTCCTCTCTCGCCGCTCCTCATCGTTCGACAAAGAACGGACCAACTCTGCGATCTCAAGGATCGTGTCAGTAGCATCCATATCAAGGTTGTTAGAGTTATAACTAAAATAACTGAAATACAGACCTACTCTTCTTAGAAGAACAATGTCTCACTAAGAATGCAAGAAATATCATATAGTAACAACATTTAGACAAACTCCAATCGATTTTTGCAAGGCTAAAATGGTAACTTTTTCATCTCAGTTCAGCTTTAAAATTTAGTTAGGTAACGTGAACAGATATGGTAGTTTTTTTTCGATGAAACCAATCCTTTAGTGACAACTATGTATTTTGAATAATGTAGGGCGATTACAATATTTGATAAGTTTCCATTGGCCACATTCAAGCATTAATTAATAAAGGATACAACTTTGTTCTACTTTTATAATAAGGTTTTCTAGATCGGAATAATTAATCTTGTTTATCTCCGAGTCAATGAAACAAGTCGTTCTATTTTTTATATTGTAAACCTTAGCCCACTACTCCGCCTATGTCTTTCTTTCCCTTTTTTTTTTTCTCATAGAATTGGGTTTCTGATGAATAAACTTTAACTCAGTTAATTGGTAGCCTCACTAGGATGTCATCCTCGGCCTCATCGCCCGTTTGAATCTTTATAAGAGGTAACATAGCACAACGAAACAAATCATTCTCTTTATAAGAGGTCCTGGAGCTGACGTGGTATACTTTGACATTGTTCTTCTACGAAAATAGATTAACACTACCTGTTACACCTCCTCAAATCATCACGTTGGCAAGATTAACACTCTCTCCCAAGAATATATATATACTTGTTCTTGCAAACAACGCAAGCAAAACTCAAGATGGATTGTTCTCTCCTTTGGTTTTGTAGTCCTTGTTGAGTACAATGAGCAGAATCAACTGGCAATCTGTAATAACTTTTTGTGCTGCAACCTGAAACTGGGTTGGTGAACCTGGAGTTGGGGAAGGCAAGAATCTCTATCTAGGCGGCACTTACTTTGAACCTCTTGGCCTCGCAGACGACCCTCGGACATTTACTGAGCTGAATGTGAAGGAAATCAAGAATGAGAGACTCACAATGTTCTCCACGTTCAGCTTCTTTGTCCAGACAATCTTCACTGGGAAAGGACCATTGGAGAACCTCTTGGATCATCTGGACAACCCTGTTTCCAACAATTACTGGGTCTATGCCACGAAGCTCTGCCTGGCTCTTAATTTACTCGTACATTTTAGCAATCAGATGAACTGAGGAGCCTGCTGTAAATTATCATGTTGCTCACCTTAGGATTTGAGAAGTGCATTACTCTAAAGGCTAAGGCCGAATGCAATGTAATAAGAATGGAATTCTGTGTTCACTTTCTCATTCTAGTCAGTACAATTTAGAGCATCTCCATTGCAATGCAGCTGCTTATTATGCCCATCGTATAGTCTCTATTCTACCTATGGGTATGACTTGATGACATCGTGCTGGTTTCCATCATGACAGATACTCAACATAGTACCTGATTCTTTCAGCATATTCCATGACATGTTCTGTTCCAACCACTAACGATTCTGATTGATGTCTCTTCTCTATCCATGACCACAGGTTTAAAATTATTATTCAAAATTTCGGCCCAACAGCTATCAAAGCCGATGCAAATATATAGTTTTATGTGATGTTTTATTCAACACTCTTCACAACTTAAGGAGATTTTTGAAAACTGTACTATAAAGATTTTCTAAGACATATGCCCAACTCTTTTCTGTCCATATATAAATATTTGTGCATTCATGCTTTAGATATATGTAAGCAGTAAGTTATCATATTCTCATTTATAAATTGACGTGTCAAAAACTTATCATGTAGCCACTAGATGTTGAATCAGAGTACATATAAAGAGAAAATAATCCCTAAACTACAAAGAACCACAGAAGTTAAAGTAGTATTTGATCTTTGTTAGTAAAACTTCTACATGAAAAAGGGAAACTAAACATCAATTCTGTTCATTTATCAATTGTCTCCATGAAAATGATCACGCAATGTTCATCACCAAAGTTATTAACTCAAAATGAAAACATAGAAAGAACTTTTCGTCCTCCAAGATGTGCTATATATTCAAAAAAAAAAAACAAATGTTCCGAGAATATAAAGTATAAAGAACCGATAAGTTTACCTGGGATCAAGCTGCTGAATGCTTTATGATGGTATGTCATTCTCAGAAGAACGCTCCTTTGTTACATGAAAAAAATAAGCATGAGACAGTAAAGATTTGCAAGACAGATAGTAGCATATTTAGATCAAAATCAAATAACACAATGGTCCATAATTTCAAACCTTTCACTAGCTTTTCCTCAATCTGTCAAATACACATATGGCATGGTATGGAGTCAAGCACACTAAATCAAACTAATGGATTAACCTAATGACTAAAAGCAATAGATAATATTCCAAGTTAAGCAATAAATCATAAAGGAAGATGTTGTAATTTCCCTTGCTTTGACAACATTTTCTTCTATACATGCTTACACTACAATTACTTGGATGTGGATAGTGTTGAGTATCTGTCTATATTTTCCTCTCTTTCACCTTCTAACTCTATGTTACTTGGCAAATTTAGAAAAAGAAAATGGAGAAGAAGATTATGAAGATATACAATCTCTGCATCATGGCTGAGATGAGAAATGTGGGTATTTCGTATGCATAATATGATTTCTCTAGAGAAAGCAGAATGCTCTTATTTTTGCTGAAAATCCCATCCTTGATTTCAAGTCTTTGAGAAAAAGCCGATCTCCTGTGGAAAATTACAAAACAGCCACCATGCATGAGAAGCGTGAGGAGATAATTCAGTCGACGAAACATTGTCATTTGTCTTTCCTCTTGCCCCACCATCTTTTGTGTGCTTTCTGTTCATGATTGCCAAGCTTCTGAAGTGCTTTCTTTGTTTTCCTTAACCGAGCTTTATAATCTTTCTTCCATGCAGAAAACCGAGCTTTCAGTCTCCGAATCTCTTCGTATGTATAACCCACATTCTCTGACTTTGTTGCAACAAGAGATGCAGCATCATCATCAAAGAACTGCTTCCTCTGATCAAATTCCTTAACGAGGTCGCTGATTCCAGTCTGCTGCCCATCAGAATTTCCTACCACTCCATCTCCAGAAGCATTGGGTTGGTTATGTGGTGTTCCTTCAGGTGTGCGGGTGTCAGCAGACATTGTATCTTCAGAGTCATAGTGCCCATAAATTGGAGAAGCATCAGGCCTTGCTGGTTGGATATCATCAGAAGGAAGATACTTACTGGCTGCAGCAAGGCTCGCCTGCACATTGCAATCCTAATGTCCGGTAAAGTAGAATTATATAAGAGGGTAAATGAGCATAAAAAACATTGCCAATATGATGATTGGTAGGAAATTGTTGACAATCATCAACAGCAGTAAATATTCTCATTCAAAATTTTCGCCATAAGAATGAAACATAAAAATTCTTCCTTATCTAACAAGGAATGCTAACTTGGATTTGCCCTTTTTCTAGATATAACTAAATGTCAAGCCTGACAGTTCAGCAAGATGAAAATCAACGCAAGATCCTCAATGAACTGTGAAGGTCTTGTTAATGAATACAGTTCTCATAGTAAATAAGGAAAAGAAGATCTTGGTTTTTTTCATACAAAAAGAATATTCCGAGAGTGTTCCCTATGAACCGATTAAAATGCCCAAAAAAGAACAGCATTTTCACATATGCAAAGAACCCAAAAAGATCCATAAAGCATGCCTGTAAAGAAGAGAGCTGTTTCTGCCATGACTCTTCCATGAACTTCATTTTTGCCTCGTACTCGGACCATCTCCTCTCATATTGTTCAATTTGCTTCTTCAGATCAGCATTTTCCTCTTCCTTTTCCTGCAGTGCTGCTTCTGCTCTCAACACCCGCTTCTCAAGTTCAGCCAAAACTGATGGTTGAACCTGAGGATGTTCCTCACTCATTTCCTGATATTGAACACTTATTAAAAATTCTTCTTTCATGTATGTACCTAAATTTCTATATTAAATGCATTAGCTGGTCGTCTATCACAATTAACAGCTTTGGTTATATAGAATTATGATTTGATTTCATTGACAGGTATAATTTCAATGACTAAAAGAGCTGTCGTGACTTGTGCAATAACTCAAGAAAGGCCCTTCTAGATTCTACATTTATGTCTCTACCAATTGTATCATGCCTTTGAAGAACTACAACTAGAAGCAGACTTACAACGTTCCAGTTAACAAAAGCTGAATTTGAAGTGATGAATCTAGTTGTAGGTATCCAGCCACAGAGACAAGAAACGTACTGATCTTTGTGCACACTGAACTCGGAAATGCAGTTCTTGTCCATGTACTCATCAGGATCCACTCTTGGAACCAAGAATTGGTTGACAAAGAAGGGTGGCCATCTCAATAGAACAAGTAGCTTAATGCCTTGGTCCCTTGTCACTACTGTACTCATGTCATCTCTAGCAGGGCTTACAGTGACCAGTAAATTTTAAAGCACATTCATTATGTGATCATAAACTAAAATTCATGGTTCAGGAATTTTTCGTAACTTATAAGAAAGGAGGTTTAGGTGCAGGAGACTCCCACCTATGGAGGGATAGGGAGGTATGTGAGCAACTTATCCTCATTTCTCAAGTAGTTGTTTCATGATCTGAACTTATGACTTTCTAGATGCAAGCAGCAAGTCTTACCAACAGATTTTCCTAATTCATAGTCCATCAAATTGCCAACTACAACTACAGAGCGCTCCATATTTTTCTTAATTAAAAATAAAAGGAACTTTAAATATTAAAAAAAAAAGATGTAGAGATATGCAAGCATAACACTCATAGAAAAAAATAGAATTCATACGAGGCACCTTGATATGTGGAAGACTCTTGTCTATGTCATTTTTAACTTCGACATCAGTGGCCCTTGAAATCTGATGATATTTCAGAGCCTTAAATTGCTTCCTCACCAAATACCCACGGATCACTGTACAAAACATTGAATATGGTGACATATATTCTATATAATTACCCGGTAGTACTTCTAAGTTTTAACAAGTTACTGAAAACATTACCAGATTGCAAAAGGATAATATCCTTCTGCTGTTCAACAAACAAATTTTTAGCGATCCATCTTCTAACATGTTTTTGTACAAGAACAGCTGCCCTCCATCTCTTGATCAAGAAATAAAATTGGAGCCTTGCTCTTTTCCCTCTTACAACTATATAGCATAGATTTCAATATAGCAACATTAGGTGAAGATATATAAATCATAGCTTTTTTCCCTCAAAACTGAGAGGTAAAAGTCTCCATACGGAGCTTGTCATGTCCCACTAAACTTGTTGACATATGATGCAGAAGAGAAGGTAACTAAAAGAACATTTTATGGAAAAAAAAAGTGTTCGAGCTGATGTGGAGAAACTTCTTTCTTGCTTGGGGAAGGGGGAGGTGTCTAGAAAAGACTCATTTTGAATATCTGCAGATTTTCTTAGAAAACTTTAAGCCTAGATTTCTGGACAATTAAATGCCAAAAATATATGAACAAGATTAACCAAACTATAATTAGCAAAAAAAGTGTGTATTAGCATCAAAAGATAAATCATTACATGACTGCAATGTTGTTGCTCCTTTCCTCAGTCCTTGATAATTTCTACGAGCTAAAACACCACGAAAGTACTTCTGAAGCCAAAGGATAGCACAAAGTGTTTGGTTTCTGGCATATTCCAATGCTGCAACCTATAAAAAGTCAACAAACATGATAAATGCTAATATACTATCCAGCACAAAAAAGAGAAAAAAGAGTACATCATGGAAGATAGGGATTCCATAACGCCAGAAAGATAGAATCCTAGAACTAGTATTAAAAAGAGGAAAGTACCAACTGATTGAAGGAGGAAGGAAGAAAAAAAGAAGACCTGCAGACTTCAAATTTGTTGCTACAAGCATTCAGTCACATTGGTGGTAATGATTACAATAAAAAAAGTTATTCTGGCCAGATATATCACTTCTACACTGAAATAAACTCGGCTCAAAAGGAAGGTTACATGAAAACAATTGAACAATCAGAGGGAGAGGGAAACTACAGAAGTACATCAAATTTGGACTATCAAGAGTAAAGATAAAAAATGACAAGGGGAATAAAAAAATGCTGTATATAAATTTCTTATGGCAAAAAACTAAAGAAATGTATTGAATATTTAACTGCTCCGTTAGGATAATTGAATTATCAGAAAGCTGCAAAGACATAGAGTAATAAGGCTAATGAAATATCAAATGTAGGGAAGATCTCAGAGAAACTGTATTTATGTATTAGCACAACCATCTAGCAAGGAAAAATATAGGCTAGGAAATAATAAAGGTATGTGCAACAATATCTGGATTTTCTGCAAAATCTGTGTTGCTGGCTGGAGATGTATAATAAATTACATTATGACTGAGGGTTAATATACCTCATCTACATGTATATAGGTCTCTCCTTAATGAGATAGAAGATAGAGAATTCTATTTTAACATGATAACAGAGTCCACTTAGGGCTTCTTTGTTTTCTTGCCGTCAGACTCCTAGTTCAGCATAGACTTCCCTCTGTCATGGACGTCTTCCCGATTTGATCCCTCACGCGACAAGAATTTCAGCTACTTAATTGTGTGGAGGAATTTATGATCCTGTCGGACTTCAGCAACTTAATCCACACACATGGAGGCCTTTCCAACTGGCTGGACTCCTACAACATAATCGCGCATAGGAGGCTTCTCTTTCCTGCTAGTGAAATACCAATCCAGTCAGGCTTACCTTGTGTGAAATCCTATTCCCATGGTGAAATCCCTCTCACGTGATCTCCTATTCTCCTGCCATTAGACTCCAGCATAGCATTGCACAAGACTTCCCATATGACTCCAACAGCCCTCAAGTTTATTTTTCTTCCAATCAAACTCCTTATAATTGCTGTTTTCCTTTCTCTCTTCCTTTCAATCAATTGTCCAGCAGCATTGACGTGCAAGATGGTTCTTTGCTAGATTATCAAAGGCTCTTTCAGGTATACAAGCATAAATTGTAAGGAGTAGATTATCACAGTTGTGATTGTTGCACATTCTTGTCATTGCACATCCCTATATCTATATCGTTATGGTTTCTGCTCATGATTATCTTCCTCCATCCGCCGATTTTATGTTTGTGATAGTGCTGCTAGCCGTATTGTTCTCGCAATGGTAGACAGTGCACTTGATGGTCGTGATCTCATGAGTCATCTTGACATATCCAATCATGCGCTCTCTAATGCTCTAGATGAGAAAGGACAAGTAACTAAAGAATATGTTGCTTGGAAGGCTTGTGATCCACATGTTAGAGCCTACCTAATTACATCAACCGATAAGGTTCTTCAACTAGATATTATTCATTTTACTACTTATGACGGATCATTAGAGCTATCTTCAATACAGCTTTGTTGAACAAAGTGGTGCTCGCGAATATCATCTTTTGTCCGATGCACAAGCCGCTCAACAAGGTGATAAATCTATAGACCAATTCACAATTATATGCGGGACTTCTGGCATGAATTGGAAGCGCTTGGGTCTCCATTTCTTTGCAATTTGCCAGTATATCCTATCCTACAAACTATGAGACCCTCAGAGAATATCATTAGTTTTATCGGTTTTTATATGCCTTTTTTCTTAAATTTGCCCCTCTAGCAAGGATTTTGGTCCATCGTGCCATCCTACAAGTCTAGAGTATGGTTCCTAAAATCAGCCGATCTTGATCCAAACTCAAAACCTATCTAGTGACTACTTTCAATTTGAGATTGCCCAATTCGTCTCAGTTGTATCAGTCGAAACTAGATTTTTTTTAAAATTCAAGTCAAATCTAAAATGTATTTAACCTATGAGATATTACTAATTGATACCTTAGCTACCTTATTTTCAAGTTTTTAGTTTTACCCTTCATCTCTCATATACTCTCTCCTCATATCATCTTCTCTCTCTTTCTCACCTATCTTTTATCTTCTCATTTCTTACTACTACAAAAAATAGTGAAAAGTGGGATCTCTCTCTTCACTATTGTTATACAATAGTAATTTACGAGTACAAAAATTTATCAAATTTAAGTTTAAATTCACCATAGTTTTAAATGAGTTTTTTCTTTACTTTTGAAGCTTCATATATGACTAATTTTTATTTTAGTTTTTCTACTTTTTTCTGTATTTAAATAATATTTAAAATTTTACGTAATTAAAAATAGTCTGATCTGATATGGGCAACCAATACGACATATACAACTAATATATATTATTTTTTCTGACGGCAGATTTTGATTCTGATCACAAAACCGAGTTTTAAAACCTTGATCTAGATTCTTTATGGCTAGTTGCTAAGAAGACACTTGGTACAAATCAGTACCTCTCCTTGTATTGATGTTGACAATTCACTAGCTTGGTACATGTCGACTTGTTCCAACTGGCATGGCAATCAATGAAAACAACCATCATGTTCAACTTGCAAGTTGCAACATTGTGCAAATTTTGGGATACCATGCACTATTCAGTTTTTGGACAGACCTATAATATGATTGTTGTTAAGAAAACTCCAACAAGTTGCAAATAAATGTTGAATAAGGCATGTGATTAAACGCAAACTAAAGAAGTGGAGAAAGTTTATTACTTGTCCTGTGCGGAAAAATAACTTTGTGTAACCCACTTGATACATCTCAGGGGGAACACTAAATTGTTGCAGTATGGAAACTGAAACACTGAGTGGATCTTGAGATGCTCTCTCTGAAGCAAGAAATCCATATCTACGCAGAAAAAAGGGCAGGTCACTAAAACTTGAAGTTAAAACAAAATTATCATACATTGGAAATCTATGAGGTACAAAGTAATTACCTTTCTGCAAATTGTTGATGAGTCATCCTAGTTGGGTAGCCTGACTTTGATATTCGCACTACTTCCAGTACTCCACAGCATCTAAGCTGTTGTAGAACAAGATCATACTCATACAAGCCAGGATGCTGCTTACTATTTGGTTTGATGCAACGAATGAAGTGAGGGGTGGTATGCTCTAACTGCTGCATCAGCTTAAACAGTTGAGCCTAGAGCATATGACAAATAGATAAGATTTCACTAGAGGAAGTGGGATTGAAGCAATACTTCAGCAGATAAAGAAATATATCATTATTCTCAGGAAAGCATCTGTTTATGGATAAATTAAACGTTTGCTGCATATTTTTACAAGACTACATGTACTGTTAGACATGATACCACAATAGATATAAAAATTCATCACTAATTTTTAATATATCATATCAATATTGCGAGTACTCCCAAGATATGTTGGAAGAATAAATTCAAAGTAATCATAATGAAGGGATGACTCAACAACATACGACCTAAAACACATCACCATAAAAAGCTTCTAGGCAACATCAAGCTGACACTGTCAATCTTCCTCATATATCATCTATAGAGTAGGTAGTTGATTTTTTCACTAAGTTGCATCTCACTCCACCTTTTAAATATCTGATTGACAAACTCCTTTGTGTTTGATCCACCTTAAGTTTAAAGGGGGGTGTTAATATATAGACTCCCATATTGTACCTGAGGGATAACCTACTCTATGTATACATGTATTTATCATACAAGTTTCAGCCGATCTTGATCCAATTGGTTTCGGCCAGGTATCAGTCGGATCGGCCAATACCGGATCAGTATCGGGTTGAGATTGGTTGTATCAGTTGATCCTACCCGATACGGGCTCTCCCTCTCTCTTCTCTCACTCTATCTCTCTTCTCTCTCTAATTTTTTTTCTTCTCTCATCGGTGCCCCATTTCTCTCATTTCTCTCTATTCTCTCCCTCTATTCTCTCCCTCTCTCTTCTTATTCCTCTCTTTCTTTTCTCCACTCTCTCTCTCTCGTCTCTCTCCTTCAATCTCTGTTACTGCTGCAGTAACAGAGAGTGAGATAGAGAGGCAAGAGAGAGCAGAGAGTGATAAAAAGAGGGAGGATGAGATTGAGAGGGAGTAACACAGAGAGAGAGAGAGGAAGAGATTGAGAGGGAAAGAGAAGGGAGAGAGAAGAAATCAAAGAAAAATCAAAGAAAAATTATCTTGCGATAGTAAGAGAGAGGGAGGAAAAGAGATTGAGAGAGAAAGAGGAGAGAGAGAAGGAGAAGAAATAAAAATAAAAAATTTACTTTGTGGCAACAAGAGATAGAGAAGGTAGTGAGAAGAAACGAAAGAAAATTAGAAAAAAATAAATTTGCCTTGACAGTAATAACGAAAGAGAGAAAAAGAGATAAAAAAAGGAGAGCCAACTCAGTGTTCATCAAAATTTGAATAAGTTAATATAATTTTTAGCTTTTAAACTTCATATGTGAATAATCATTATTTTCTTATCATTTTTCTAAATTTTTAAAAAAATTCCCGTACTTTTAAATAATATTTAGAATTTCTATGATTAAAAAATAATATGATCCGATACGGATGGCTAATACAGCCGATACGACCAATATGGCCGATATATATCATTTTTCCGGATGGCCAATCCCGATACCGAGTTTTAGAACCTTGGTATTTATACTTATTCTTAATGAGAAAAGATCAAGTGCTTCTCCATTCTTACAATTCCTAAAAAATTAAAGCCTTCAAAGTTCAACATCTACTCGCCATACTTGTGGATGGTAGGGAAATGATAATCCAGTTGGAACTTGTGAGGTGGAATAATTGTTGGTTGGACAAAACAATACAAAAAAGAAACTACAAATGCACTAGTAACACACCTTCAATTTTCTAAATTATTGAAGGCATAATCAAACAAATATGTTTCCATGATCTCACGAAAATAGGCCAAATAAGTATACGGATGGTGAATGAAATCCGTAAATGGAGATAAAAGAAAAGAAATAGACACATAAATGAGTGTATGATTTGTTACGTCCAGAAATGAACTTACATGTACAAATTGTAACTATATACAACCATTTAACGGACAGATTTTATACAAAAATATCAACTGACAAAGGATAGGTACTTATTCATGTACAGGCATTACCTTAAACTTTGTTGCAACACTTTGTTTTTGGACATCAGCACTTGATCGTCCGGATTTCTTCTGAGATTGATTAAGTATTTGGGAGGAAAATAACCTTGGAAGTTCACAAGTGCATGACAGAAGTAGCTGGATAGAGCCTACAAGCAATGGATCTCTATTCTTCTCCAAGAAACCACTTGTATCATACATAACCTGACACCAAAAAATTAGCGAAAGAATCAACTGGGTATTAGCATTGACCAAGTAGAACTTTTATCAAGCAGTCTATATATAAGGGATATGTCCAAGATCAGTTAGTGACAACAAAAGTACAAAAACATTCCTTTAAAATGTAGCCATCATTCAATTATTAATTGACTTCTTTATATTACATGCTGATTACATAAATGATTCCTTTAATTACTAAGAACAAGGTCAATTAGGGACTTTTTTCACTACTCCTTTCAAAACCACAGGACCAAAGAGTTTCACTGGAAAATATAGGAAGAAAAATATTACATAGTAACAACTATTTAACTCCGGTATCTCAAAAATCCAACCAATTCAATTAGCAGGGAAATATTTTTACTAAATAAACTCAATTACAGGTCTATATCTTTACGAAAAGCCTGAACTAACGCACACACACACACACACACACACACACACACACACACACACACACACACACACACAAAAACCTGGCCTCATGGCCTCAATTAGTGTCCAAATGCAATGGCTATGGTACTTGTAAGGCATAAACATGATACAACTAAATGGAAGGAATAAAACTTTAAGTAGCAGAAGTCCCATGGAATGTCTGACCTCTCCAGCATAGTGGAAAATCTGGAAAGCACAATCCCTTTCCCCCTTAAAGCAGGGATTACCACTCAAATGTTGCTTAAGCTTGCTGGCAAAGGTTAGATCTGTCGCCTTGGGAAAATTAGACTCCTCATCCAACAAAGAAAGTAGGCCTAGTGGTTTCTGTCATGCAAGTAAAGCAAAATCACAAAATGTACATAGAAAGACAATAATGGAAGATTGTCTGATGCTTTAGAATCATAAGTAGAAATCAAATATAGCACATCATGACCCTATAAGTCATCACTACCATGCAATCAGGCTACAAGCCTACTATCAAGCAAATTGCTCCTATAATAAGAAATTCATTCCAATTTATCAGTGAGTTTTTATACTCGCAACTTTTCCAAATTTCCCTAATAATATCCAAGCTGAAATCCTTATCTCATCTGTACTTTTTTGGCATTTCTTATAATCCAAATAAGACACTGATACTGCATAAAGTGTTCTCAAATGATTAGTTGGATAGCTTGAACATTATGTTTGCTTGTTCGAAGCCAAGTAATAAATTGATGCTTCCATAAAAGTACAAAATACTGCAAGTTCAAAAAGATCATGTCAACTGAACATAGGAGCAACAATAATTCTTCTAAAAGTGCTAAGCTCTCGGCTCCAAGATAAGTTTAACCAAAATGCAAGTACATAAAGTTACAAATTACTGACACTGGCAAGAACTGAATCCTGAAGAGATAATGGCCAGCCTAGATTTATAAATCGCAGAACAGGACCAGGGGTGAAAACTACATGAATGGTGGTATTGTCATCTTATCCAGCTCCTGTGAGTAACTTTAGCCGGATGTGGATACTCTACTGCAGTTTGATTTAAGCATCTTATCTAAAATTGGGTTTGTATAACCCCTTTTCTCAGACATATAAATAAAGACAGTAGTAGATTAACTCTAGCAGCATGCCAAAGGTGATTGCAGATGTCAATTTACATCTTCAGTGAGCAAAATGCCAAGATATACATGGTATAACTTCTATTTAGTTCACATAGATGGGTGTTAAATTGACAAAATTCTATGTGTATCTCTTGGAAAGTGAGTGATATCAATCAATTTCTACGTATACAAAACAGATGGTATACTTTCTATTCAATTCACATCATATCCGATATTAAGAAAACTCGGGATAAGTAATTTCATATGCTAACTCTTGTATCTATACATTATTATAATTATGGAAATCTTGTAACTGGGACAAAAGAAAAGTGGAAATGATAGAAATGTAACTCGTCCCTACAGGAACCACTTTGTGAGGCCTGCATTATGACTAGGACTAAAGCTCTTGTTTGTCGTCTTGTGCATGGGATTTTTCAGCGTTCTTTTATACAATAGTGACAACTTAAATTTACTGATGTCTAATATGCCCTGCTTTTGACTTTCTAAGCACGAAATCTATACTGTCTGGCACATGTAAAAGAGTTAGATAAGATCAGCATAACTATTGTCAGCATTTAACAATATAGACAGTGTCACAGCGGCATTCCAAAACAAACCTTCTCAAAGAGATTTAAACAATCAGCATTATCTACAAAATCAACATTGGTCCAATCAATTCCATCTTCAGTGTACTCCTGCAAAAAGAGGACTCGTGAATAACAGAAACACATGTTGGAATGCAACATCTTACAAAGGAATATCCCAATGGCAAGCACCATATTCTTGATGAAGTTAAAATGTCATGGGCCCATAATACCGACATACACAAAAAAAAAGGGTGACACATTTTTAGAGTGTCATCCAGGGAGTTCTACTGATTTGAGCATATAAATGGCTAAGCAATGGACTGAGACTTTGGTTGTCAATTAGCAACAGTCAAACAAAAATCATCTCAGCCCCATCCCCCAATCCGCGCGCTGCCTCAAGTCCCTTATTTATCCCCTTCTCCATTCCAGTACCACACAAAAGTCCCTCTATTTCCATCTCATTCACTGATGACGAGGATCAAGTATGGCGAAGCTCCCTAGACCTGAACTCTACCCTTTCATCAGTAAGGCTGACAAAACAATCAAGCCTCAAGCTCGGCCCAATTTACTTCTTAGGCACGAAGATAGTTCAAGCCAATCAGGAAATAATGAAGCTGCTTGAATTTTGAAAGAAAAAAAAACAGTCCTCGAAATACATACAGCATGAATGTATCTATATAAAAATATGTATGACCCAAGGTTCTAAAACTCGGTATCAAAATTGGGATCAGGATCAAGTTAGAAAAACGATACGTATCGGCCGTCCGTATTGGATCAAACTATTTTTAATTTCGTAATATTCTAATTATTGTTTAAAATGCAAAAAAAAAATCTAAAAATTTATAAAAAAAAATAACAGAAAAACAACAAAAAAATAGTCACATATGAACTTTAGAAGCTAAAGAAAAAACTCACTCAATACAGTAATGAATTTCGACTTGAATTGGATAAATTTTTGTATTCCTAAATTATTACTGTAAAACAACATAAAGAGAGAGATCTCTATACTATTGTTTTATAGCAGTAATAAAAAAATAAGTTTAAAAGTGGGTAAAAAATAAGGAAAAAAATAAGAAAAAAACTCATCTCAATTTACAAAAGTGTGGACAAGCCAGAGGGGTTCACTGACCGAAACTATCTGGCACATGTAAAAGAATTAGATTCTACCTAAATCTTTAAAAAAATTAATTTTAGTCAATACTAACCAAAACTAACCAATACCGACCAAAACCGGACCGAAACCAGTCTGATCGGGATCAGTTATGGCCGATCCCGACCCAAATCAACCAATTCGACTCGGGATTGGCCAATTTTCGGATCCATAGTATGACCCAGAATTATGTACCTACGCGTAAACTTGATTTAGTGGTATCTTAGTTCAAATTCAAATTTCAAGCTTTTCCAATTGTAGTCAATTGAATCCAATGCAAACTGTATAAAGCGAGATCGACCCTAGCATGATTTAATTTTTAATTCAGAATTCTTCTGAATTATTGCTATCAAACAACTTAGCTAAGGCTCAAGCTTGGCTCAAAATAAGCTCCAAATATGATCATAGATAGGCTCGATCAAGCTTAGCTCGATTCCACTATTAACTCTTGGCCACTTGCTGTCATTAACAATGACACTGGCCTAGTGATCATCATAGTACCATGTCCCTCAAGGTCCCCATATGCAAGAACTTCACTGAATCCCTTCTCCCACCGATAGCCTCTGCCTTTTCCCCCATATTTGAGCTCAAGCAGGCCACTGACAACTGTGGCAACTGTAGCCTCCTATGTTGGGGCGGCTTATGTCCGTTGAAGGAGACATGGGAAGGGAAGGAACTTCAGGTAGTGCAGAGAGGAGAGGAGAGATAACATTAAACTGATCGAGCTGAATTATTGTAAAGGAGACTTGGATCAATCTGCAAATTTTTGAGCATGTAAAACCCTGGGACATTCTTACTTCGATTTTTCTGCCCTTATATCATGATTCAGTAGGTGAAAAGACGAAAAGTTCATGTCTTCAAGGCATTTTCCCAGTAGTTATTAAATAATTGACAGCCATTCATGCTGGAAAATTGCTATTCCATAAAAGAGAACATTAACAAGGATATGGAACTATAATATAAGAATGTATGAGTATGATGTTATCTCCCTAGTAAAATAAACTGTAGAAGGTGAACCAAATCCTTTGAAAGTAGGCAAATTGTACATACCAAGATACAGATCATATACCACAAGAAAACAATCCAATCAAGCAAAAGAAATTAAAAATCAGAAATGAGTGAAGTTAGGAATAACCGATTAAGTACTAAGAATATTAAGGAAGCAAAATCTTGGAAGAACTGTACTCAATAACATAATACGCTCTCTGATAAAGAAAGACAGATGAATGATCAGGAGGAGCAAGGAAGCTTCTGTAGAAGTGCATAAAATTCAACAGACTGAATGTATCCCTGCTTATATTCTATTTTCTTCTATCTCATATTATATTACTGGCAAATCATTAATTTAGCGCTATAGACTAAATAGCATGCACCATTCTTTAAGTCCTGAGTACCTTTTATAGTTTTATATTCTAATATTTTTTATCTCATGTACAACATCTTCAATACTCTTTCTGATCATTCATTACAGAATTTTGTGGTAAAATGTGCAACCAATACTATGACTAAACACTGGCAATTCTTATCTAATAATTTCTTTCCAACTTGTGAAACTTAAGAACATCGAAGCTAATTTTGAGAATTAATGTCTTGGAAAAGAAGGTCAATGCAAAGCAACATCAAATTAAAAAATACTTGATAGGTATATATTTAATGGTTATATTATCATCTAACAGAATATATTCCTCCAGGGACGTGATTCCTGAAAGGCTATGTTTAAACTTTAAACTGGCTTAAAGCTGTTAGCACCATGCAAACCAGAAGTTAGAAAATAATATATTAAGATGCTTACCTCCTGCTCAAGCTTAAACAGATGCCTATTGAAGTGCTGCTGCAGTCTCTCATTAGCGTAATTTATGCAAAACTGCTCAAATCCATTTTTCTGCAGCAGTATAAAGTGTTTCTTCAACAGGGAAATTTGATCAACAAACCAGCAGCAGACAAGTACTATCGCGTAATACGTACATGAAAGGATTCGAATCCATATATATCTAAAATACTTATGGTTCTCCCTGTGCAATATTTTCCCACTTCAAGTGAATTATTGATTTGTTCAACAAGCCAATGGAATAAGTTGGCATAAATTGATTTTGCTAGTGCATCCCTGTTATCAATGGCCTGCAGGAAGGGAAAAAAAAGGTGGAACATGCCATAAAGACTATCGGATATGCTTAGGATGGATAGGATATCGAGGTATAACATAAACTAACTTCACCTGCAGTAGCGTAAGCTTTTGGACAATGTCATCTTTGCCTGCTTGAATTTTACGAGTTGATAAAGCTAGCATCAGGTCAGGAACTTTGCAGCCCAACAAATTTGCTGCCGTAGCTAATCCTATAAAAGAACAACATGACCAAAATCAATTGCCTTAAATTTCCTTTAATGAGAGGACTTACACAATCAAATAAAACGATATTGGACCTGACAGTTCATTGCTAAGCTTCCTAGCAATGTGAAGGCCTTTTGGACACATTAATAAGAGATCAACATTATGACTAGGGCTGTCAAAGTTATCAAACCGGCTCTAGCTCAACTCAATCAAACTCAGCTCATATTTGAAAAGAGTCAAGCTTGATTAGTTGGATAAAGCTTGAACTGAATTTCGAGCCAAGCTTGATAATGAGCCAGTTCAATAAGGCTTGATTTTATTTAATAATATATATACAGTAATAGGAACCGTTGGATCAAGATCTAATGGTTCATACCAATGATAACCGTGTTGATCAGCATTTACCAAGCCAGCGGCGTACCGGCAAGTTGGATTCACTTGCCGTCAATTTCGTTGTCAAGCTTTCTATTGCCGTCAACCTCGTCATTGAGCTTTTCGTCACCACCAGTCTCATACCGGAGCTTGTTGATGAAGGCTCCACTCGCATCCGACGCAGATGCCCTAGCTTGAGGAGAAAGAAGGGCTCGGGTGGGTCAAGTCAAATTGGGTTTGGATCCGCAACTTAAGTTTTTATTCAACTCGACCTGACCCACTCGAGCCCTTCTTCCTTCTCGGGCTAGGACATTCGCGTCAAATGCGAGGGATGCCTTCATCGATGAGCTTCGACATGCGAACGATGGGCGACGACGTGGTCAAAGAGTGAAGGTGAGTTATTTCTCTCCTCTTTTCCTCTTCCACTCTTGCGACACAATCGGCAAGTGCCGTGGCATGTGTCATGCCATGCCGATTAGTATCCGTAGTTCATACTTCATACGATAAAGTAATAGTTCCAATCTCTTGTTTGGGTTCGAATTAGGCTTGGATTAAATTCAAAGCTTGATTCAAGCTTGAATCTGCTTATCAAGCAGCTCGTTTGGAGGTCGAGCTCAAAATAGGCTCAAATTGAAACTTATCAATTTAGGTTTGATGCGTTAGATTAGGTTCAAAACTAATTTCGAGCCAAGCTTGAATAGAGTATGTGCAGATCTGCAGTCTATGCAAATGAAGCATATGCGGATGCATCCACATATGTGATCTATGGTCTGTGGTTTGTGGTATGTGGTCTGCATCTAAGGCCTATATGTGGTTGGGCCACATTAAAGGACCACAAAATTCCACTACCTAACACCACCAAATGCATGGTCACATGTGCGGTCTATGCAATAGCTTTTCACAACAATGCCGATACAAACTAATAAGAATGCTTCAACCTAAAAGATGCCTGCAATATTGATATATTTGTAAGGTCTAAATTTTTTTTTTTT
Organism: Typha latifolia; assembly: GCF_019914945.1. NCBI lineage: Eukaryota > Viridiplantae > Streptophyta > Magnoliopsida > Poales > Typhaceae > Typha > Typha latifolia. The sequence continues at coordinate 11,443,088 of NC_133095.1, forward strand.
TTTTTTTTTTGAGAACAAGTGTGCTTAGCCCAGTTAGATTTATTAAAAAAAGAGAAGAAAAAATCCGGCAAAAGCCCTAAAACTTACAGAGAAAAGAGGGAGGTGGAGTCAAAGTCTACAAGGAAAGCTGAGGGAAAGCGCAGGCTCCATTGGCACCACATCTCAGAAACAGAGATCACATAGGAGTATGTGCCTCAGACTTGAAAATCCTATTGTTCCTCTCCTTCCATAATAACCTTAAAAGAGTCCTCGATGAAAGTCTAGGGCAAACCTAAAGTGGCAAAGGATAATTGCCTTGCGTCAATCCAACCAGTAGGTGGAAATAGCTGATAGCACCGATTTAACAAGAGTGAAATGTCCTCCAGTTAATAAGGTCCTAGCCTTCTAGGCTTACAGCTTCTTCTTGCATTTATCTTTTGGATTTGGGATGACTTCCTTGCTTGTGCAACATTTACTATAGATATTAGAGTACAAGGATGTCATACTATAATGTATTTGCATTGCCTTTGGCATGAAATATTTGTGGCTACACGTTTGAATTGATTCCCTGTTAAGATATGATCTTAATGTCATCGCTGCCTTTGATCTACACTCTTAACTTCCATACATAAGAGTGAATTAAGTTATAATTTACTATGACAAGAGTAAATAGCTACACAAACTGACTGTGTGAAAGGTTGTAACAGTACATCAAAAAAAAAAAAAGAGAAAACAAAGGGTTCACAAATTTTAAGACAAACATGTGGAAATAGACAAAACCATGAACATAGAGCTCCAGCAAATGAAAACCTCAGTTCAGTACCTTCGTTTGGAACAACTTCCACATGATTTTCATTATCTGTTATGGCGAAAGAAATATTTCCCAGCCACAGGACTGCTGCAAGCATGGAAAACGCTTTTATTTGATCTTCCTTAGATATTTGAACAGCATCCAATGCTTCCTGGAGAAATGCAATTGGCGAGAAAGAACAAAATTAAAAACGAAACGAGCAGCACTAGAGGACAAGGTATGCAAATGATGCAAGAAAGTCGTCAGGTCAGACTTGTTCAAACAGGAACAGGATCCTGAAAATTGAAATTACCATCAACATCTGGAATCTTTTAGCATCATCAACACCAACAATTTTCAAGCAACCACTCTGTTTCAGATATTCATACTCGTTGGCTGCTTTAAGAATCAATCGCTCTGCAGAAAAAGATCAATTCTTGCTGTATGATAAAATGGGAGATCTATGATATAACAAATAACTTCTGACAGTAGATCACAGTTTCCCAGTGTGGGACAAAATAGACTTGGCAGTTGGCACAGGTCAGGAAAAATAGAAGGACATATTTCTTCTTCTCATGATCAGAACCTGGTCTCACACAATGAAACGGGTCAACAACAGATGTTACCATCTCTAATAAATACAGCTGTCCATGCATACAAATGTAGAGGACTGTACAGCTATATCTATATGTATATGAATATAAAAAGTATACTTGCAAATATAGGCATGAGCTAATTCTAGACAAGCTTGCGCAAGCTGAGGTCAGTTCGAGCTCATTTTATTTATTAAATGAGCTCGAACTCGGCATCCTCATAAACTGGCAACCTCAAACTGATAAAAAAAACGAGCCAAGATATAGCAACTTGCAAGCTGACTATCCTGGTTGACATGCTTACTAATATTTGGACCAAGTAAAAGCACTTATCAAATGAAATACAAGTATACAACTATAACATTTTGATCACCTCTAAGGAAGGGAGGAGCTCCAGCACAAATTTGATAGAAAACATGATATGATCTTTCCCCTGATGCAACCTGAACCACCCTTGACTGCTTATACAAAATTAAGGATTCTTAAACTATGGAAAATCATATACTAATGTGTTTTGAATTACAAGTTGGAGATTTGGTACCTTTTCAAGTAGAACTGTCCCAGCATATTGAAGTAAGGCCAAGAGATATGTCAAAAAGAACTTCGTATTAACTCAAAATATTACCAAAAAAATACATTGTATATTTGTACATTTTCACTGAAGAAGTAAATAGCCAAACATGCTTACATGTCTGGATTTTAGCACCACATATTTTCCCACTTGCAGAAAAATGTATCTCAATTAGCTTTCCCTGCATTACGTCGAGAGAACAGAAGCTATCTAGATTACTGAAAATAATGGAGGCAAATTATGGGGTTCACAAGTCTCTTGATCCAAAATATTGCAACAAAATTATAAGTTATGCATCAAGGAACTCACAAATCGGCTTGAATTGTCATTTCTTAAAGTTTTTGCATTTCCAAATGACTCTAGTATAGAATTAGCCTGCAGAACCTCATGTTCTATCCCACTGATACCCCCAAGAGAAGCCAGGTATTGCATTGCAATTTTCGCTGTTTCAGTTTTTCCTGCCCCACTTTCGCCACTGCAACATAGCACAGATGTTATCAAATGACTCAGAATTACATCAATAACCAATTCAAATTCAGAAGCTAATAATAAAGAGATAAATGGAGAGGCACAACAATCATTCTTATCTTAAGAGAAATACTGTACCTTATGATGATGGATTGATTCACCCCACCTACAATTTCCAAAAAGTACTGTATAAGATGTTTTCGTACCAAATCTACACCAACTGAAAGATGCATGATAATGCATAGGAGTCAAGTATCTACCTGTCATCATTTCATTAAAAGCAGTATCTGCTATTGCATATACATGTGGACTCTCCACAGCTTTCTGCCTATAAGCTGCAATATAATCTCTTCCATAAATAGGCACCTCTTTAAATGGATTGACTGCTACCAAAACAGGCCCTGCTTTCGTCTGCAAAAGATAAGCAAAGCAAACTAAGAAAAACAGGAAGAAATTGAATAAGCCATAAGCCAATAGGAAGTAAAGGAAAGGCCTGCTAATGACAGTCTTACATAAACCAGATCACGGGAGTATCTATACTGAAGATTGTGTAGAACAGAAGGTTCGTTTAAGTAACTAAGCTGTATAAGATCATCCACGCCATCAAGGATATTTGGATTTGATGGTAACAGATCTGCTGAGGACACTGTCAAAACCTAGGCATAAGAATCTTAAATAAGTATTTTGATCTAATATATGCCTATGTAAGAAATTGCAGACTAAGGACCGCACTTTGCCATCAGATAGCAAAACATGAACATCATCTCCTGAAATTGAGTGGATACTCCCTAATTCCCACTTGACATTCTGGAGGCCACACCAAACTCGTAACTTCTGAAATAAATTAAAGCAACACTAGTGAAAATATAAAAGCAAATTAATCAATCTAAACAGAGGAATCAAAATTTAAAATCCGTTAACATCTAAGAGAGTAATAGTAATTAAAACTGTGGTAGTACTCTGCTGAGCATATCAAATATTGCATATGAATTTAAATATTAGAACTGTAACAGACAAAAGCTGCGCCTGATGCTAGACATAAAGTTAACAATTAATCAAATATCAATATCAGAAATATTTGCACAAGTGCTTATTGTTCCAAATTTCAGCATGGCCATGCAAATGGATCTAAGCATCTATGCAGTCATCCTGAACTTTCTATATCAACTGGCTAAGGTTGTGGTAAAAGACTAAAAGAATATTTATACATTTTGTTGTTCAATATGCTATCTTTTAGTTATGTCTGAATTGCCTTTATTTCCAGGAGCATCTGTCTAAGCAGCAGGCGTCTCTTACTTGCTGTTCAATCATCCTTATTCTTTTATTACGTTGAGCAACTATATCACAGGACAACTAACATCAGACGCAGGAAATTAGCTTCATATAAAGGAGGACAATATGAGGTACTTACAAAAGAACTTAAAAATCAACTTGTTGGACTATTGCACTAGGTGTCTACAGAACGGACTGCGGTTTGTAGCTCTGTAAGCCCTTAAATTGTAGTAGATAACTACAAAGAGTCTTAGATCTAGAGCGTAGCAATGAGAATGGTGGACATAAATTTTGCATTGTTTCACAATTACCTATATCCATGGGAGCTTAGTCCAACAAAACAAACTAAGACTTTGAAAACGAACCCAAACTAGACCTTATCATACAGTGGGGGCTTTGCAGTGCTCCACCCCTTCAGGCAACTTTCCCTTTGTCTATCTGCCCTCGGTGCCCTGAGAATATGAGTCACTCTCTCCAGAAGACTTGATTTCAAGTAATAGAACCACGTGTTTTCCTTTCCGGACAAAGAAGTAAGTGAGAGATTCAAAGTTGCAGAACAACTTTAACAGAAAATAAACATGTGATGTTTCACTTATAATTTAGAGTAAATTATCAACAGGGAATCTGACTATCAATTGAGATGACATTGAATGCCGCTCCATGAAAAGCAACACTTGTCTGTAGGTATTGAAGAAAATATATATACAGAGACAGTCCATTTCAGCACACTTTGTAAGATGTTTCGGCTAAGACTATTTAGGTACTTATATTTCCTCTACTCCTGTTCTACATACAAAACATATATATGCTTATTTATGACAAGAGGTTGTTCTCCAGTATACTAGTGTTGTTAAAGTTGATTTATACTGAAGCCCAGAAAGCCACCGGAACTATCTTGCTTATGCCAGTAAATGCAAGTATTACAAGCTTCTTTCATAAGCATTTAAGCAGATAAGCATTTAAAAGCTGACAGAAATCTCAACAGACATCCTTACCTTCTTTAGAAAGTAATCTATGTTTTCAGCACAACTCAACGTTGCATCAAGTGAAACTGCCAAAGACGAGGGAACAGCAGGAGAGGTCATTCCATTAACCGCCGCATCCTCTATTCTTTCCTCAGAATTCTCTAATTCCAGAATCCTAGCATAAGGAGATTCTTCCGGCTGCTCCACCTTAGAAATCTTCTTGCTTCCGAAAATCCCACTTTTGAAAACGATCTCCTTTTCTTCCCTCAAAGCCTGATCCTCTATTTTCTTTTCCCTCTTCGGAGATTCCACTACTAAACTTTTGGATGCACCATTTTCAACCTTAAGACCTACGAGCAATGACCTTCTCGAAGTGGGCAGGCGGCCTCTCGAGGTCGGTCGAGCTGGCAATGCCGGCGGCATATCCTTTTGCTGCTCCTCCCTCTGCCCGATTGTATCCAGCATGACTTCCAGGGAGCTCCTAAGCCCCAAATGGCCATTTGCGGAGGCCGAGAACATCTCTCCAGACACCGAATTCACAGAACCATAAATCTAGAACCACAAATTTCTCATCATACACCCTAGAAATCAAACCTTTTCTCAAATACTTCCAACAACTGCTCTTAAGAGCTCACACACGAAGAATATCAGAATTGAATAAGAAAAGCAGCAATTCCTCATAACATAAATTTTACAGTGAGTATCGATGTAACCAAAAAATAAAAACACCCGGTCAAGTAAGAATCAGCAAAGCGACTGAAAAAGCTGCGATCTTTACGAAATTTCCAAGAGGAAAAGGGAAATGGGTGTTAATAAGTTACAAAGAATTAAGACCAAGAAAACAAAACCTAATGCTAATAATTTGGCGTCCGTTGGCGAGGTGGGCAGTTGGAAAATTTAGGAATTGCTTCCCCGGAGATTCAAATTTCCTTTTTATTATCTTCCCCCTGTCTCCCGTTATTTGATTAAGGAGACTAACAAAGGTCTAGATAAAGTCCTCTAACTTCGCGAAAATTACATCGCGGGGGAGATGAACCGGTCTTTCGATTACGTGGTCAGTTTAAACCGTTGGATGTTAAAGCGGCAGGTGCGCGTCTGTAACGTCCAGAAACGACGACCTCCGTGCAGTTTAAATGACAATATTACCCTCCCGTTAGTGCTCCCCCACAACCCCAAACGTAGGCCGTAGCATTATTATTATGAATAGGCAGACCTCGCTGTCTACATTGAAACAGGATACAGCCTTCTAAATTTGACGGGCAAATTGTCCGCATGACACGTGCATTCGGATGTGCACGTTTCTAGGGAGTTTAATCTTTCGCTACCACCACCTCCTCTGTCTTTTTTTTTGACTTAAATATAGAAAGGTATTTATATTACCTTAAAAAGTAGGTAAAAATTTATTCCAAGTATATCCAGTATCCAACATTCATTAGCTTTACTAAAATAATAAGCTAAGGCCTAAGTGTAAATGTTTCAACCGCCAAGGACTCTCTCTCTCTCTCTCTCTCTCTCTTTCTCAAAAGTAATCATTACACCTGCGTGCTCTCAGACTCTGGAGGCAAAAGAGTGAGCATCTCCCAAGGCCTTATTAATGCTTCCATCTTGCCTCCACCAGCGTATATATATATATATGAATATGCTCTTATTATCTTTCTAAACTTCTTTACTTTGTAGGGCGAATGGGAAGCATAGTTGTGAGTAGCACTTCAGTCAATATCGCTTTTTTGCTAATTACCACGTACCCAAGGCATGCATAGAAGAGATATATGCAGGTGGAATAATTTGATGATAGCATCAAGGTTAAATCTCGGAGTAAAGTAATATGTAAGTGTAGCTTTTCCAAGAAGATGGTCCCCTTCCACTTTCCTGGCCTGCACTCGAAAAACTTTGAATAATTAATTACTAGCTGGGACGTTTGAAGTACGTGCATGTGAAATGTGCTATTGAGAATACTATTATTGGAACCGGAAAGGTACGTAGTATATATATGTGTTATCTTGAGAGCTCCTAGGAAAGAAGGGTTTGATTGCTGCTGCATCACCAGACAGAATACTGGTCTGGGTATCAACTTCTTACTGGGTAGCATGCAATTGTCAGCTCATCTATTGGGTCGTTGTATGCCGTGCATATATGTTGGTGAAATATTAAACAGTAAAGAAGCTCTATATATGTATAACTGTGGAGTTAACCATCTCTTATATATAAATTAAAATACGGATTAACTTTTCGAGAAAAAGAATCACAAATAGGTTAGACCATCGGTCACAACCGATCAAAGCAAAATAAGATTCAGTTTTATTCCTTTTATAAAGAAATTTGTGTTGACAGATGCTTAAATTAGTGAAATTCTAGCACGGATGGTTACGCTCCTACTATTGTACTGCAGTGGTAACGATCGACATAACTCATCTTGTGTTCTAATAACTAACAAAACTTATTAATAAAATTAATCATGTCATAGTAATGTGACTATAATATAAACTTACTATTTAACATTTTGTATTTATTTGAGAATGTTCACGGTTCAACTTATTATTATTTGAATTTGTGACGAAACCCATAGTGATCATACTTGTTCGTGATCAAATGGTCTCTCTTAGATGCCTCAAAGTAAAAGAATTAATTTTCAAGGTATGATAAATATTATTTCTATTATGCTCCTCAAGTGTATAAGCCTTGATTAGAATTTTGAACCCTTGTAAATTTTAAAAAAGAATAACTATATAAATCTTAAACATGAATAAGAGATTTATACACATAATTTGTAAGAAAAGAGATGTGATAACTTTATGACACTTTTTTAGCTTGACATTAAAAAAAAAATGTACCTAACTTAAAGAAATTCTCCTCGCTAGTAGCCCTGAACTCTCCCCTGCCTTGTCTATAATTGAGTAAAGTCCACTTCTCTTAAAAAGAAAAGAAAAGAAAAGATTAAACGAGATCACCTTAGTGTCAACTCTTATATAGGGTCCTCATTTTCTTTTAAATTGTTATGCCAAGAACATCAAGTGAAATCTCTCTCGATAAAAGATGATAGAATTTGCGGCTCCTCTAATTTACTCATGACCTCTAAAATAAACGACTTTAATATCATATTAGAATAAATAATAGACTCAAAAACCTTTAAAATTAATGGATGATAAATATTACTCTTTAAAGCTTGGTCCCTTCGGCCGTAGTCCTGGGTACTCCCCAATCCGCTGCGAATGGACGTAACGTTGTGTGCTCTTTTAGTCTCTTTTATATCATCTCACTTTGCACTGACCACGTGTCGCTCTATGGTCGTTTCGATCCGGTGAATGGAACGCCTCGCAAGGCATCGGATCCCAGTAGGTGTGTGAAAGGCGTGAAGCAAGGGTTACGTGCTTGCATGATGTTCGCCGGCCATGCAAGAAGGGGCAGAGTATTACCCTACGGACGCTCGCAGTAAAACAATTATGCGGTAATACTTTGTGCCGTCCATGTTGCGCACTGAGAAAAGATCTCAGCCGTCGGAAGTAGAGATGACGTCAACTTACCATGTGGGCTTCCGCAAACCGATATGTATGCGGTTGTACCGAGGATTATAGTCTATTCGTACTTAATTGACGAAAACGACGACGACGACAGCGTGTCCGTTATTGGATGGCGAAACTAACGAGCTAAGTGTTCCGGTCACCTCCCGTTAAGATTCTTAAGCTTACCGGTCCCCGTCCTCAAAGTATCACGTATTTTCCCAACCAATGGGATCTTAGATTAACAATTCCACGTTCGCCCTTTCAAACAACCGACACAGCTGTTGATTGCCTCCAGTACGTCAACAGTGAAATTAAACACTATAAAAAGACGTTTTTTTTATATAAAAAATTTTGATTTTTTTTTTTAGATTTTTGTGTGTGGATTAATATAATTGTGTGATTAGTCAAAGTCAATTACGTAACCTATCTACCAGTAACCAGTGGGTATGATATGGATGGATAAATAGTTCTTGAAGCATATATGAGTGGAGTTGATATATATGAATAAAAATTTCTAGCAGTTATATAGCAGGCCCGGATGAAACTGCAGGAAACTTTGTGCAGTAGGATGCTGCAGCCGATCCGCTTCTTCACCATCGGACAGACTATTAAATTAAGCACGTACGTAATTGTGGTGCAACGAGTGTGCGAGGAGAGAGGGCGGTGATCACACCAACCGTTGCTGCTTTCCCCTGTTGCGGCTACTACTAATATCCTTCGTATCGTATAAAAAGGCCCCATTTTTTTTTATTCTTTCCTCCCCACCTCCACGATTCCAAACCCCCAAAGGAAAGAACTCCCCCATCTCTCTTTCTCTCTCTCTTTCTTCGAAGATTGCGGCGTCTCTCTCTCTCTCTCTCTCTCTCTTTCTCTCTCTAGGTTTTCGCCTTCGTATTCTCCGCTGCCGTACCGATGACCTCGTCGTCGGCGGCGCCGGCTAGGTCTTCCAAGATCTGCTTCAACCCCCTATGCAAGGATCCCAAATCCGACAGCGCACGTAGGAGGGGATGGCGTCTCCGCTCCGGAGACTACGCCGAACTTTGTGACCGTTGCTAGTAAGCTCTGTTCCTCCTATTGATTACATATTGAGGGGTCTGCTTCTTCTTGTTAAAATCCATTCCTTCTTTTTAAATTTTTGGTCGGTTTTCTCTTATGCAATCCACATAATGTTTAGCGTATGTTAGTCGCTTCGGAACTAGGGATGTAATAAAGTTGTTGCCTTTGTCGGTGAATTGTCGATTGGTTGGAATATTATAGTGCGACGAGTTCGTGTTTCTTTGCTCTTGTCCGTGTCCTACCTTGGCTATTTTACTTGATCAGTGACGTGGCTTTGATGCTCTCGTGCTGTTGTTTGTGTCTGCTTTTAGTTTTACCTACGAGCAGGGGAGCTTCTGCGAAACTTTTCACTCGGATGCTGCTGGTTGGAGGAACTGTGAGGCATGTGCGAAGGTAAGAGAAGGAATTCCACAGTGATTGGATGTATTGGTTGCTAGTGATGATTATAGTATTTGGATATTTGGATCCACTTCTGGTCAATGATATTTTTCCCTGTGCGTCCTCTAACTGGGAGTTCTTTGGCAGCGGGTACATTGCGGGTGTATCATATCGGCTCATGCTTATGTGCTTCTTGATGCTGGTGGAGTTGATTGCATAGCGTGTGCTAGGAAATCATTTGCGATGGTAAGTGATTTAAACACTCTTGTTCAGATTATTATTTGTTGGTGGTGGATTTTATTTTCCATTGATCTGATGGTTAAAATATATTTTTTAGATGAAGACCTGCCTCCAAAAGATAATTTAGTTACTGCTGTTAAATTTAACTAATTAGCTGATCTAGAGATACAAGCAATTAGGTGTAAATATAAAGAGTTTGGGTTATCCCATGAATTCACATATTATTATATTAATCATTGTCTTTCTTTGATGTTATCAAACTTATGTCTTTAAGAGGAACATTTTGGCCATTCATCGCCACCTTTGCCATGGTAGTACACTTGACGTTCTTGTTACTGTCTGTTGTTAAAAAGTTTGCATCTTCTAACATGGGTGGAGCTGTTATGATGCATTTAGTGTTAGTATCAAGTGGAATAATAGTTGTAATAATCACGAGGGACCATAAGAGATGGGTAGAGGAGGAGAATGGTGTTAGATAGGTGTATAGAGATGGAAGGATGGGAAGAAGTTGATAAAAGGAGAAATAAAGAGGCAAGATGGTTTTTGGGATTGAGGAGAGATCAAAGGCTGGGGAGAGAGCAGACGTAATCTCCATTCTGTAAAGTCAAAATTGTTATTGGAAATCTAATGTGCGTGTCAAGTGCCAACTGTCGAGAAGAGTCCAAATGGGAACCTTCAAAACCATGACATAGAGGCTATGCTCTTTCAATTTTGCATTTCTAAATATAAGCTATAGGAATATTTTTGAAGGAAATAAAATCTAGACATGTTATTTTTTTACATATAACTTATGGAAAGTTCATTTAGTATGATCCTAACCGTCTATTGTTTCTCTATAGAAGCACTTGCAATGAAACAAACATCGAACTGATTGGAAATGCCCTAATCTCACGACTGTCAGAAATGTCTGAGTGCTTGACATGATAAGAAGCACAAATATCTAATGTTTGGAGTTGGACAAAGTTGTTTAAAGTTACGTTCATATCTTTGGACTAGAAAGCAAGTACAAAATGGCAATAAGACATTATGGATCTTCTAGGCATCTCTAGTTCTTCTAGTTTGTTGCTTCTTCTAATGTTCATAGACAAACTCTTATCATATGTAAATATATGCTGTATAGCATTATTTGACATAGGAATGAAAGAGTGTCGTATGATTTGCCATGATTTTGGGTGCCTCTTATGCCAGAAGAGACCAAATGAATATTTACATTTAACTTTCACAATAAATTCAATCTTCTAAGGGTGCCACTTGATGTAAGGGCAAGGTTTATGTCATGGTTGCATACATTTTCCCTTTCTAGGTCTGTTTGGTGGAATTCTCGTTCTCTAGGATGGTTTTAATGAAATCAATCTTGTACCATACTATCAAATCTCGACAAATCATGATTTGACAATCTTTAAATGTTGTGTACAGATTGCTCTTTGTTCTATCTTGTTCAGACGAATAGTACTCATATGGAATGAGAGGATATGATGACCATTGTTTGAATTTATGTTTCCTTTTCTATAATTACAAACTTATAGAACACATACCAGGTTTCAAACGACTGCAAGTTCTTGCTGTTGTACACGCATAGCATCTTCATATGTTAGGTACACTTTTAGTGTTTAAGGATTGATGAAATTTCTAGAAATATCTTTGCAACTATTTGGACACAAACCAGGCTACCTCTTTCCCTATGCTCCATGATTGTACTGTCTCACTATTTTATTTTTGATATTTGTAGTCATTTTTTGCATATTACCAAATAGTAACTAACAGAAATGCAGCTACCTCTTTCTCCAAGCATTTTAGTTGTATATCTCTCCCTTGAGTACTTGGTTTAATAGATTCTCCTTTTCCTCAGGCACCAAGCCAAATGTGGTCATCTTCTTTGCCTTTGCCCCAACAAATATCTGAGAGGAAAGATACTCATGTTAAAAACTGGAAATCACCAACTGCCCCTTTTCCTGGATATTGGCGTCAGGCAGCGAATTTGTGGAATGCATCTAGTGTGCAGTCAGACTTGCAACAACGCCTAGCATATGAATTTGACAGGCCTAATAACGGCGAGAAGTTATTCCAGGTATATCGCTCTTCTGTTGCTGCACAGGAGAAGAAATATGAAGATCCGTCTGAGAGAATTACTTCTAATAGCCTGAAACAAATTGTACGAGAGAGATTTGCTAATGGAAACATTAGTTTGGATCCATCATTCTCATATACTATATCTCATAGAGAAGGAAATCCTAAAGGACTGCAAGATCCTAACAACCTTGCAGGAGAAACTGATACAATGTCTTTAAGGAAAGGAGTGATTGTGGATCCTTGCTTGACAACTTCTTCTGGAGCTAACCTTGATAGACATCCAAATTCTGCTGCAAGTTCTCTTCCATCATCTATTTTAGATGAAGATTCATCATCGTCGATTGGCTTGGCTACAGCTTTTTCATCACTAGATGGAGCAAAGGACTCGATCAGAATTGCATCAACTCAGATGCAAAGGCAAGGAGCTCTTCCCTCTATATCAAAACAAATTTACTCTCATAATGCTGCTGACAGTGAAATGCAAGCTCAAGTGAGCAATGGAAGACCGAGATTGGATGCACAAACACGGGCTCAGTTACTTCCACGATATTGGCCTAGAATTACAAATCAAGAACTGCAACAAATATCTGGAGAGTATCCATCATATTTCATTCATGTTTGTCATAATCATTTTATTAGTCAATATGATTATATTAGTTAATCGAAGTATTCCACTTTGTCAGGGACAGTATATGGTGAATTATGATGATTAGTTTTTTCCTCCGATGTAGTGATGTTTATCCTTAAGTTGATTCTAGTTCAAAATCTGTTATCACTCCTTTGTTTGAGAAGATGCTCAGTGCTAGTGATGCTGGCAAGATTGGGCGTCTGGTGCTACCCAAGAAATGTGCTGAGGTGAGTTTCATGCGTTGTCGTAAGAAAATCTTTAAATTACCGTCTGTTGTGCTTCAACGTTGAAGATGCTGATGATACGAGGTGTTTCAGAATTCATTCTCAAGTTGATTGTACATTTATATGAATTTACCATGCCAGTGTAACAATACTAGCTAAAAGCTTCCATGATTTGTATTTGTTAGTACTCTCTGCTTATCCTTAACAAGTTTTGATTTTCTCCTTTGGAACTTTCAAATGTATTGTTTTCCATCTCACATCTTCTAAAATGATTAATGCACCGTTTTTGTTTTTGTTTGAGTAGAAAGTAACTTAAAGTTCATGTGATATTTTATTCTTCACTTTATATCACCTCTAAGTTCTGTTTGCCATTTTTCCAGATTGTGGTATTCTCTTATGTTTCAGATGCTGTCATGATTTTTACCTTGTTAATATGTTCTCATGGGTTCATATTCTTCTCTTCTTTTTAGCTTCCACTCATGATTTTCTCCTGCTTTACCTGTTCATTGCAAAGTCTCTGCTTTTCCTAATAGTTTGCTTTGATTTTGCTGCACGTAACTGGGCAGTTTTTGTACTTAATTTGCACATGATAGAGTTCACCTTCATGTTTGTGAAAACTAGTATATATATGGCATCATGACATCAAACTCAGAGAAGATATTGAGCACCAAATTCCATATTTTACTTGTTTAATGCCAAGATGTCAGTCATGGAGATTACGTCTTTAGAAATGAGTGTAAGATTACCTATGTCTTTGCTCCATAGAACCCACAAGGTTTTTGCTGTGGAACACCCTTAAGGCCTTAAGTGCCAAATTTTGGTTCTACTAGTGCACCTTTGGTAGTCATTGAATCAACTAACTTGCTTTTATTATGGTACAATGGTACTAAATCTCTTTAATTTGGCTGCTATGCTAAGCTGTAGAAAAGTAGTAAACTTTTTCTGCAATATAGCTAAGAGATTTGATTCTTGATAACTTGTAGATCCAATTTGTGAGGCATTTGTTACACTGGAGTTTCTCATAGGCCAGGCTTGGATAGTGTGGGGAATTATGGAGACCAAATGTTTTATTTGTGGTAATTCTGCAATCACTCGAAGCTGAATTTGCTTTCAGTAAGAGAAAGGAAATACAATGAGAGAAATTGTTAAACACAGTAACCAAGAAAATGATTCACAAGACGATCCTAGATAGTTGTCATTATAGGACCTCTTGTTACTATATTAAGGATTACTAGTGGTAATATTTTTTATCATATCTTTTGAAAGTTTTTGAGGCATATTTGGTAGAATTTATCTTTGTTGGATCTATTCACGTTCCTTGTTCCTTTATGCAATTTACAGTTGTATTATTTTGTCCAATACTGGATCACCCATCTCTCTCCTACATTAGATACAGTCCTACAAAGTTATGGTGTTTAATATGCTCCACCAACTATTACTTTGTATGACACAGCTCATTTTGTAATTTTTAAACTTCTAACAGGAGGTTTCCTAACATCCTGCATCAAGTATCTTCAGCAAATTTATGTTTCAAATAATGTAAATACATTTTTTAATGTTTCTGATTGAACAGGCATATTTCCCAATAATCTCTCAGCCTGAAGGGCTTCCTTTAAAAGTTCAAGATGCAAGTGGCAAAGATTGGGTATTTCAGTTTCGTTTCTGGCCAAATAATAACAGCAGGATGTATGTATTGGAAGGGGTTACACCTTGCATTCAGTCAATGCAATTACAAGCAGGCGATACAGGTATCTCTCCTTCCTCTCTATCTCTTTATCAATCTAGATGCTGTCAAAAAATGTTTGAATTAATATTTTTGTTCCAATATTCCCATGATTCAATATCTGTTTCATAGTTATCCATTTATGGGTTGAGAAGTATATCATCTTTTAGATTATGTACTGCATCTATGAGTTAGAATTTGGTAGTATGTCGTAATGTTAAAATGCATCTACTAGGTTATTTTCTAATTGAGAGATATTATTTGTATTTCATATGAAAAAGGACTTCACAATCTTTGGGCCAAGGCTTGTAGGGCTACGACCATCAAAAACTACACTAGCAGCATGACAGGCCATGCCATGTATCAACATATCATGCGCCGTGGCATGAGAAACCATGGTCTTCCATTGTTTTGCTCATTAATTGCATTAGTTTGTTGATTTCTGTGGTTCCAAAACATCTTTTTTTTTCTCCATATTTCTTTAATGTGACCCTTGTAAATAGTAAAATTTTAATTGCTCACTTATCCTAGAAACATATGTAGGATTAAACTGGAATTAAGAACGCTTCCTTTGCTGCAGTAACATTTAGTCGGATAGATCCGGAAGGAAAGCTGGTCATGGGATTCAGAAAGGCCTCTGGCATTTCTTCTGGAGAACAGGTTAGTTAATAAGATTCGAACTTATGACACATATTTCAGCAGTAATGATTCATAGTAGGAAGCATCTTCTCCCACCTTAGCTGCTTTCTATAAAGTGTGATAACCTACCGTGATAGGTTTAACTTTTTTTCTTAAAGGCCTCCATGCTTTCTTCTATCGGATATTTTCTCTGTACTGCTCGATGCCTGAGCAAAGTAGACATGTTAATGCTTTCAAAATATGGTTCAAATTGTCATTCTGGCATAAACTAATGAGAGGATTACAATGAACTTATTTCTATGTGGTAATTACACTTTGTACAAGTGAATTGCAATTGCTACTTCCAGCATAAGGAGCTCTTAAGTTGAGAGAGCCTGACTTTAAGTGGTTCAGAAAAAGAACGTTTGCAAGGGAAGAGTCAGCAAGAGCAGCCCAGAGATGAGAGGAAGAGGCTCAGTATCCACTGGCTTCAGTAGTAGGAGTTGCCCATTGTTCACCGAAGTCGTCAGAGAGGGAATCCTCTCACTTTTCATTGGACAAAGAAGCTAGGTCTAGGCCCCATGATAGAAAAAGTAGTGCAATTGGTTCTTAACTTATAGTGGAATTGAAGGAGTAGATTTATAAATGTGTTCTCTTGTCTTTTTCTTCATGTTTAACAGCATTTTGTTCAAATTTGTTACTACAAGAGTTCTTTCTTCTTTATCCATTAAAAGAAGTTCAATAATGCTCTCTTCACAAGGTTTTGTTAATTCTGTTAGTAAGGACTGGACAATAAAAACTAAAAGTGAGTTGGCCATGGTCGTATAAGAAATTATATGTATTATTTTGACAGGATACTCAGAATCTTAAGTTTAGCAATGGTCTCTTAATGCCTCTGGAGGGTAATAGCAGAAACCTCACTGAAGATTCCAATCCAAATATCCCTCTTTGCCCAACTAAAGAAAGCATGGAATCAAGATATCCAGCCAATCCTGCAGAGAAGGCAACCTCGTCTAAATTTGATAAAGGAGGATTTATACAGAAGGATGGACTTGCTGCTAGGTCTTTGCAGGGCTCTTCTAAGAGGAAAGGCAGCTCTCTTGGTACAAGCAGTAAGCGTCTGCGAATTGAGAACAAAGATTCCATGGAGTTGAAATTAACGTGGGAGGAGGCCCAACAGCTGCTCCGTCCACCTCCTTCGCATGTTCCTTCCACTATTATCATTGAAGGCCACGAATTTGAGGAATATGAGGTATGCCAATCGATAAACTTGTTCACCTTCCATGTTAAAATGGTACTGTATGTAACTCCATTCTGATAATCCATGATCATGTCATGTTATGTAAATTTCTTCTATCATGGGTGGCTGATGGAAATATTTACCTTCAGGCAGCACTCATTTCTTTGTTTACTGTTTCATCCTTCAATATATTTTGTAGCAAAAGACCAAAAATTGCTGCATATTCACCTTGCTAATTGGCCACTGACCATGCCATCTCTATCATTGTTGATACACCTCTCTTCCCTCTTTTGCCTCTCTATTTTCATTCTCAATATAAATTAACCTTTCTTTCACCGATCCATGATAAGGAAAATGATTATCGCTATTGCAAAATTTTGTGATGCGAAAACAATCTTAGTCCTTCAGTATTACAGTTTTGCAGTTTTGCTTTTTTTTTTTTTTTTAATGAAATTTCACTGAACACTTAACATCTAGAGGATTGTGCAAGGGCATCTTCAAACTGAAATGCTTTATAGGTGGATAGGCATTATACGTCAAGCTTTTCATATTGCACAAGAAAAGAAAAGGAAAAAGAAAAGCCATGTTCATCTCAGTATAATGCATGGATGTCAAGCCCATAGGAATATTTGGGTCCTTTACAAGCCATTCTATTGGAATACTTTAACATTCTCAGTGGGATTAAGAATTTTAAGATTCCAACGCAATTTCTTTTTTAACATCTAACTGCATGAGTTGTTCTCTACCTTATTTGATTAGTTTGTTTTCTTCACTTTCCCTGGGAAAACTCGAGTATTTGTTTTCATAAACTTCAGACAGAGACAGGCAGAAACTTCAATCATTCTTATAATGACATAATCTACTTGGCCATCATTATATTTGCATTTCCAAGTACATAAGCTGTTGGGATCTAAATTTAACATGGAGGGTAGGCATTTCATTTTTTTTAGAGGATGGGGCTTTAGAAAGTCTGGAGGAGTGATGAGACATAATAGTTTTCCAATTTGGTAGTTTCCTCATGTCTTCCTTTAATTCTCTTATGTGAGGTTTACACTCTTACTTCGTGTATGAGTGGTAGCCTTTGGTTGTTGGTGAAGTTAAGATTTAGTTTCACTTGATCTAGATCATCTTTTGTTGGAGATGGGTTGAACTATTTGTGGATACTTTGCTTGCCATGTCCCAGTAACTCTCTTATATTAATTTAAGGGATACAACTTTTATTTTTTGAAAGCTGGCAAACTTGTTTCTCCTCCTCTCATGTCCTTACCTGTAGAATTTTAGTAGATCCCCCTGTCAACCCATTGGTCTTACTGTCTCCATTTTCTTAGGATCATTTAGTTGAACAATTAACTTGGATGCAATTGGAAGAGCTATTAGACTTATATTGAAGGTTATCTCTTTTGCTGGTCTGTGTGCATGTCAATCAAGTAATAAGATAGTTCTTCCCTAGAAATAGAAGTTAAATTGCTGCAATTGTTGGCTCAAGTGGAGTTATGCACTTTGGCTGAGACTGAGAAATAGAATCTGCCCTTTATTCTCTCATCAAAAAGTGTTTCTTCAGGTAGTAGGCTTCTATTGCTGATTATCATCATGCAAAATAATTCCTCAAGTTCCGTTTAAATAGTTCCAGGAACCTTTTTAAAGTTGACATCAATCATTACCTTTTGAAAAGATATGGCTATTTCTTTTATGGAAAACCACTACTTTAGAGTTATGTCCAGAATTTAGCGAACAGTTGTTACGATCTAAAATTAGAATCATGACTGGTCATGTACCTCAATGCACTTGAGATACACGAAGCCTTAACCAATATTTTTCCAAGTCTCAAAATAACAAGAATTTAATTATGAATAACTAATTCTAATAAACATAATATAATAACAAAGAAACACCAATGTCATCGATAATGTGTCACCAATCAAATTAAAATATTAGATGGTTAGAATAAAATGTCTAATACAACCGATGGACAAAATAGTAAAATCCTAAGTGGTGGTGGGATCTCGATGCATCTCGCTCAATCGTTACGTGGATCAGCACCTGAAATATTAGAAGAGAGAATTCATGAGTCAATAATTATAGCTCAGTGAGTGGAATCGACTCAAAAGTCAAATAAATCCGAATTTATAACATAACTTTAAATAAATACAAATCTAATAATATAAGATAAGAATCTTACTAAGCTTGCTTATGATAACAATAATAATAACAGTACAAATAATAACAGAGAATCATATCTCATAACATGGTTCGTATCAACATGTTGAATTTTTTTCAATATTAATAATAATGTCATATGTCTCATTGGGCTGCTCCTGAAAATCTATATCAACTACAAGTCACCTCGATATTTACTCGAGTGTTTTTTTTATAATTAATCCAGTTAGTGTCACTAGGAGGTATCACTATGTGATAAATTTACAATGTTTTTTCACTAACCAGAGAGAAAGATTAGAGTTACCTTAGAGATATTTCTAATCTAACTTGAGACTGTTCTCTAAGCGCTCTACAGTCACCTAAACAGATCATATGCTAATCAGGTATAGGTCTGTCCCCTGGACTTCAAGGTAGTCTTGAGTAACCACAGGGAGATGCACAAAAATTATCTAACCTACACATGCGACCTTTTTTTTCTGGTTCTCACAGCAGTCATGAGTCTCTTGACAAAATAACATTCCACTTTAACAAAGTGATAATTTCTATAAGCTTTCCATCTGTCCAGCTTAACAACATGCTATCACTCTCTTTGGTGGAATTTTGGTTATACATATGAAATTTGTTCATTTTGTTACTTGGGCAGTATTCATTTTCTTGAAATTGAATGATAATTCTCTATGTATACTTTTTACTAATTCAGAATTTCAATAATCTTCTTATGTTACCTCAGAATATTCTCAAAGGAGATTAGTAAAATTAAAACAAAATGTGCTTGACACATTGACATTAATATCTTAAACAGGAAGCACCTGTACTTGGAAAGAGGACATATTTCATCCCAGATAAAGCCGGGTAACTTTTCCCTTTATAACTAATTAACCAGGAACATTTTTATGCCAACTTACAGTGTGACGGAGTTGCATTTGCTAGGAAACATTTAAAAATATGAACTGACACATGGACTTCTTATTAATGTCGACTCACATGGAAATGTATTGTGATTACTGTTTACTTTTTTACATATTTTGCTTTTCTTCCTTTGGGCTTTAGTCTTTTTTTAGTTTGTACAGTATTAGATAACTGTTGAAATATAGGCTTGTGATGAAAAGAGCCAAATTTATTTTACTCGAATATATGTCATTAATGGTTAAAATCTTTGGACTGTGGTTTGTTGTGGTATATATCTAGACGCAACACTGCAAGAACAAACATGAAATAGAATGGTTTATGCGATTCACTTCAAGTGCGCATCCATTAGAGGATCCTAAAGATCCACTAGAATATCGTTCAGCTCTCTTACAGAGAGTTACCACCCCAATACAAGCTCTTTAGGAACCTTAGTCTCAAAAACCTCAGAATGAAGGTATCACATTTCACATGATATCCTGAGTGAGTTCATACTTGTTCTCCTGGATGGGTGGTAAAAAATTATGAACACCATGTCATTTAAAGTACTCTGCCCTTGAAATCCTGTATATTTTAGTCATGGACAGATGCAACAGCTCTAGCTTTAAGTTCACCTCAGTTTCTACTGCTTGCTTCCTCAGAGGTCTAATATGCTAATTTATTGAGAAACATAACTTCTCTTTTTTTCTTACTCTCCATAATGTTCAAGGCATGTACTCTTCAATTACTCTCCTTTGGTATTCCACATCGGCCAGTCCTTATTGTTAAATGAATACGTCAAATTTCAAGAGATGATTGCTAAATGGCATTGGTAAGAAGCAATTTGAAGGCATTTACATCTTTATAGGCAATAATATGATCTTTGTGAATCTTTCATCCATGTTGAGGGTCCTAATAGGTCGTCAACAAAGCTATATATGGTAGATTGTTTGCCTTATTGTCTTGTGTTACTTTTCTTAAGATGGCTGCTTCCATTTTCCTTTTGTTGTCCCTTCTGGCAGATATCACTGTTTGATATTCTTCGACTTGCTAATCCATAAAACCTTTTTCTGGAGGTTTGCAAGCCTAGTGCTAATAGAAAAGAGCACAGTGACCCAAACTTAATTCAGTTAAGAGTTGATGTTCTCATTATTGTAGAAGACCCTACCAATATTTCATATTTGAGACTTTTTGTGTTTGTCCTTTTCTTATTTTCTTTTTCTGTTCTATTTGCTGTTTTTTTACTCTTGAAATCTTTATCTTTCTTTATCTTGAATTTTTTTTCCTCTAATCCATCTCTTTCCCTCTATTTGTCCTACATCACTGTATGGACTTTGTTCCCACATTGAACCTTGCCGTGCTCTTCACATTGACTATGAAGTCTGTGGAGATCATGCATGCTTGCTTTTAGTTGCATGAAGGCCTCATAACTGCTCTCTTGTGGCTAATGTTTCTTGAACATAAGGTCAGCATATACCTTTAGAGAGTTGGCAGCAAGTTGACAGACAATTGCTTTGCACCTATTTTATGGACTTTGTGGTCTCGAGTCTGACTCTCATAACGGAAAGGATTACGATGTTCTTTGATATAAACAAGGTTGACTTTCTTGTGTGCGTGTGTGCTATCATTTTATTGAGAAAAATACTTCTCAGAGATATTCATCAGTGGGCCCAGTGCGAGGATTGCTCTAAATGGCGGAAACTGCCAGAGGATGCTCTCCTGCCTTATAGATGGACCTGTTCTGACAACACATGGGATACTGAAAGGTGATTTGAATTTTTTTTCCTCTTAGTATGAGATTTATTGAATATCTTCTATACTGTTTTATCAATAGTGACTATGTATCTTTGTATTAATGACAATGCTTATCTTTTATACATATTATATTCCTAACTCTGGTTCCTTTCTAATTTGCAGGTCTTCATGTTCAGCTTCACAGGAATTAAGTTTGGAGCAGCTTGCAGAATTAATTCCTACTAAAACAGGTATGAGTAGTGCCTGTCTTCAGACAGTTCCAGTAATATCTTGTTAGCTAGTTTATAGTGTCTGTACATTTCTTACTCTGTTATGGAGAATGCCACGATCAGAGTCAGTAGGAACATAAAGTTTATTCATCAACATTTGTTAATAATGAGATTACCACTACCGTATAGGCTAGGAGGACAGACATAAAGGATACTAAATGGTTCAGAACATGAATGCATTACATTTAGGTGGTAGGAAGGTAAAATAACAGGACTGGGACCTCATGGTTTGTCGTTCTACACATAGAAAGGGTGGAAATTTAGCTGCTCTCCAATGCACTAGAATGTGGTGGCAAACTGTAATTTGAGGACATACTCTGCAATCTGAGTGAGATTACAGACAATAAGTTGTTGGAAATATATAATATCATTTGTGGGATGCACTCATTTGTACATAAGAGAGTACAATTCCTTTTTGATCCGTTGGATAAACATTTTAGTGAAATCAAGGTCAAATTTGTGAGAGTTTTATGTACCTTGAATTCCCTTATGTCAGATCATCGATAAGGATCATAGCAAAAATACAATATACTTGTAGGGAACTTCAAACGACCTGCTGATTTTTCTAGCATGTTTTGTTGGTTTCTAACTGTTTCATTTCAATAACTGAAATCTAAGTACGTATCCTTATGGAACTTGTAGGTGGTTCGAAAAGGTCAAAAGTTAAGGTAGAATCTCAAAATGTTGGAGCTTCAAATGGGCTTGACACCCTTGCCAACCTAGCCATTCTTGGTGAGGGTGAAGCTCTTGCCACCACCTTCCCCCAGACCACCACAAAGCATCCACGCCATCGTCCCGGATGTTCATGTATCGTGTGTATCCAACCTCCGAGTGGGAAGGGGCCGAAACACAAGCAAACCTGCACCTGTAATGTCTGCCTCACTGTCAAACGGCGGTTCAAGACACTTATGATGAGGCGTGAGAAGCGGCAGTCGGAGAAAGAGGCAGAGGTTGCTCGCAAGCAGCAGGAGCAGCAGCAGAAGATTATCAATTTGCTGCCAGAAGAAGTTGGAAAACGATCATCATTGACCAATTCTAGTAGCAGCAGTTTCCCTGAGAAAACAAGTACAAATAATAATGGGGCACCTCATGGAGTTCCTGAGCATCGAAAAACAACATCTCCTTTCAAGGCCGAGATTGATCTGAACTTTCAACCTGAACAAGAGGAAGAACCATCTCCAAAATTAGACGCCCGTGGTATGATGAGGCTCCTGCGCGATACTCCTACTTAGGCTTCAATAAACATGAGGGTTTTATAAAATGGAGAGGTTATATACTTGGAAGTTATCGACAGACTAACATCACTGGGAGGTCATCATAGCTCATATGTCGTCAAGTATGGATCTGCATTTTGTCCTGCAGATCAGGTTCCTGCTTTCAAGTCGATTGATTCTGTTAGTGCAGAACTCTTATGCATGAGCTTCAGCTTCATTCAGATCTATGCTGCAGAGACACCCCATTTCAACCTCCCTCTTTTGGGGCAAGTGTAACAGATCCTCCTGTGGAGTGGTCGATTGCAACGCCCTCCTGTTAAACTGCTTGTTTTTTTAATTATTGTCCTAGATTTTTTTTTTCCCATAATGGGAAAGGTCGTCGTACATATCTACCCCTGCTTGTCATGTAACAGTAAGATTGGGCCCAAACTTGATGTATAACAACTGGAGAATATTAGTGTGCAGCCACATATACCAAAGGCGAGATTTTGTAGCTAAAATTATTAGATGATACACAACTTTACTCGCCAAACTTGTTTGGATGCATGGGAGTTCAAATTGTATACGCTGGAAATCATATCGTGATGCTCATCTTCGGTTGCAATCTTTGCTTAAATGAACAACTTCTATGCGAACTTGTCGCTGTTCAAAGCACTAACTAGTATAAGGCACATTGATCATCATATGCCGGGGGGTTACCAGGTACTCGTACTTGCTGTAATCATCTCCAAAATAGTTTAAACTAACAAACCAACCAGAGATTATAAAAGCTTCCGTGAGAACAACAAAGAACAGCATTACGATTTCCTCCTGGGTTACACTTGCAGATCGTTACAACATCCCAAGTCTCAAAAATAAAAGCATTAATAAGAAATCATAGAAAGAAAATTCCCACATACTTTTCTTACATCACCCATATAAAATATCAGGGGATTTTACTTATTTTCTTTTCATACAATTAACTAAACACAAATAAAAAATAATTAACATAAATATGAAATTAACCAGTAAGAGCACTTCACTTCTCCCTCCTCTGTCTTCAAGTTATAGCGTAGAGAGTAGAAATGATTTCTAATCACTGCTTTTATTGATCATCTCCATGTAGTGCTTTAACGACTCCAGTCTTTGTAATCTCATCTCCTCGTTAAACTTGTTTATGAACGCCTCCACCCTCCGATTCAAATCCTCCGACCCCAACGACGCCTCCCGCCGCAGCCTTCCGCCGCTCCCCTGCCGCGCCACCCCTCTCTCCGTCTGGAACGTCTCCGACTTCCTCATCGACGGTTCCTCGCCTCCGCCGCCGCGGAAGCGTGCCTCCCACGTGTCGGACTTCTTGAGGTGGCGTGCGAGCGGGACCGCTCGCCCCTCCGTGATCGCCCGCCACGTGCCTTCCAGCGTCTCGTTCTTCCTCGGTCGCGCCACCCGGAGCTTCCGATCTGTCAAAATTACGATCGTACCCTTGTGAATTTGGTTAATTCTTATCGAAGATGATGCGGGTAAAATTTTAAGGTCGACGTTTACCGTACCTTCGGGGCTGGGCTTCGCGCTCTTCCGTTTGGGGAACCTGACGGACGCCGGCGGCCTCGCCGTTAAGTTCGTGTGCTCCTTCGCCGTCTCCATCTCGACCTCCGTCCGCTGCTCCTCGGGCTCCGCCTCCTCTGGCGGGAAGATGACGGCGGCCACAGTCGGGAACTCCGTCTGATCGGGCGACCAGGTCGACTTCGACGCCACGATCTCCTCCTCCTCCAGCGGCTGCGAGACCGCGAACTCGACCTCCGATGGCGGCGGTTCGGGTCTGGATTCGAGTTCTGGGGAATCCGGTTCTAATTTGGCGTGGAAGCGGGAAGAGGCGGCTATGGAGATGATGATGACGTTGATGACGAAGTAAAGGTAGGGCGGGGTGAGCCACGACACGACTCCGGCGTACACGCGCGGGAGCTCCCCGGCCAGGAACCTTACTATCTGTGGGCCCACGAGGTGAAGCATCACAGCCATCAATACTACCATCGCCGACGCCATCACCACCTTGATCGACCTCCGGTACCCCATTTTCTCTCTCTCTCTCTCTCTCTCTCTCTCCGTTTTAGTGTTGGTTTGAATCTAACGTGAGAAGAGTGAAAAGAAGTGATGATCTATATATATATATATACACACACATAATGAGGAATGGGGAGCATGGATCGGAAAGTCTTTATCGGAATCTGATGATAAGATATCAAAGCCGTTGGATTTCCGCCGCTCTGTCTCTGACGTGTCCTTTAGAGGAAATTTCTAAATAGCGACGATGCTGGATGTGACAAGTAGGAAAGAGGGCTTCCTATTCTTCACCGAGTCGTGGATTCGTGTCTTTTAAACACACCGCCATTACATAGGGACGGGGCCGGGGCCGGGGCCGGGGCCGCTCTTTCTGGAATTATCGCGATTAGTATTTAGAAATTACAGCAGCATATTAGTTGATCTTATCCATAAGGAATAAGTTTTTTATCCATATATTTATTTTATTTTATTTTTAAAAAAAATTCTTTGCAAAGAGTGAGATGCAGCATATAATAAATATAATAATCATGAAGTCGAGCCGACCAATTTCAACTACCAATTAACATCAGTTTGGCAAATCATGAAACGACGTTGGAGTCCAGATTTTGTTGCTAAAATCGCATTGGAGCTTTTGACATATAGCATGTTAGCTCATCCATCCATCCATCCATAGATCACAGTATCAAAGAGTAAGTTAATTAAGAAACCACATGCATGCATATAGAGTTACCCATTTCTCTCTTTATCTCTCTCTACTACCGTATCTTCAGCACGCAAGCTAGTCGCTTGCCACGAAACTAATCTGTGGCCCCTGAGCCTTGAGCCCCAGGTCGGAGCACAAGAATCCAAAAGAAGGGAGAAGAAAAAGATGACTCCAAGTCCGTTATGCCAGCCAATCAAAGTTTTACCGGCCCGCCGAGGATATATATATATATATATATATATATATATATATATATATATATGTAGGAGTTTCCTACATCCGTGCGTGAGGTAACCCTGATCACAGCTTTGGTGGTATGGCACATCAAAAAGAAGAACAAGTTGTAGTGTTGCACTTGTACTTGACAGACGTAGATTTACTTGAATACCCTCTATTAATATTTTTTAAAAAACTTATAAAAATAAAAAATAATACAATAACATTATATGCACCCAAATCTATGTTTTTTTTTTTTATCTTTCATGAGCAGAAAAATTAGATACGGGCTGATCAATCCTCCCTATAAATATTTAAGTCACACTAAGCTTTTAGCTGACTAGTCTAGACTTAAAGTTATATGTGTCGCCAAACAATTGCTCTGAGCCAAACGCCGCTGAGACCTACTTTAAGCCGTCGCGCTGCTAAGCTACTCCCCTAAGCTAATCGCACCGCCGAACTATCAACCGAATCAAGCCAAGCAACCAAACTACCAATTAATTTTTCTATGACTTCCTCGGTAATGGAAAATATAACTATCAATTCTATTAGAGTTGGTTGGTCACCCAAATCTATGACTTGCAAATCTAAGTACGGGAGTAGAGTGTGAAGTCATAAAAGGTGTGGTAAGCTCTTCCTGTGGCGAAATTTAATTATTTATTGCTGGCCATGCAAAGCAAAAGACGTAGTAGTTAATTAGTCAAATACGCCAATCTATTGAGTCAAAGGTTTGAAGTAGAAAGATATTGGTCGCTCCCGCGTGATCAGTAGTCTCTTTGCATCGCCGGCCATCCAATCGTTGCTCGCCACCTCAGTCAATATGGAACCAGGAAGCTCCTGATTCCGGTCGAACAGTAGATGTAGACTTTTTTTAATTGCGTTTATTTTTCAAATTTATTAGAGGAATATGTAGGGTAAAATAAAAGAAAATTTGAATATATATTACCTCTTTTAACGAAATTATAATTTACATTTTATATTATTTACAAACTGAGTTGACGAATATGTGTAGAAAATATTATGTTGTTAGATCTGTTAGTTAAACTCAACTAAATATTTAGACATATTTGTTAAATTATATGGTTTAATTTATAAATAATAAAAATATAGATTCTACGTTGTAGTTTTGTTAAAAAGTATTATTATAAGTAAATTTTCTGAAAAAATAAAAGATGCTAGGAGTAGAGGAATACAAGTTTACTTCTCCAAATAGTTTAGGACTTCAACTACTCTTCTATAAAGTTTTTTTATTATAAAATATTACTTATTTGACCAAAAAGATATAAAAAGTATACAAGTTGTTCGAATCTTAATTATACTTTTTTTATATAGGCATTAGGCAGTTGAGAATTAAGAAAGGAAAAATGTACAGAAGTTAGAGATTAAATAATAAAGAGAAGGACGAGATGGTACAAAAGGAATAAAAATAAGATTCCCAAGATTATGTTTGTTATATTCTCACCATATTTTCAACCAAATTATAGTGAGGAGGAGGAAATGAGGAGCATCTCCTATAATATATGAATAATTGGAAGAACGCCATTGAAACTTTTAATAGACCAGTAATAATCTATCCAAGAGGAGGTCATCTTAGTATAGGATTCACTGAGAAGGTGCTTAATGGTGAGATTTTGATCTTAGACGAGAGAGTTGGTCGCCTAATTCATTTTCAAACCCAAAAAGTTAAGGAGCTTACAGAAGGATTTGACCAAGAACAAACCATTGGTAATAAATATCCAGGATATCTGATCCAAAGACTAGTCAATAGAAACTCATATGAGTGAGCAATTAACTCATATTATCTTATTGGATCCGGATATAAGCACGTAGAAGTTGGTGGATGAAGATTTCTAAGCAACTGAACACTTTTAAGTAGATGGATGCTTTGGCACCAAGGTTACAGTTAGGATTGAAATACGTGGTTCAATCCTATAGTCCAATAGGACAAGGTGGATCTAGCATAGAAGAAACAAATAATCTGCAAAAGAAACTACTATTCTGGTCCTCCTCAGACTTTAGTAGAGAGACAAGTACTCAAATTTATCCTCTTTTACTCAACACAAGTATTATCAGTGTGATCACTTAACAAGAGAAATTTCTCATCCACCTGATTCATTATAAGAAACACCACCAGTTACCCAGACCATTACTTATTTGTCCTAGACAGCAAGGCATACAAGCGAAGCTATTGAAGCAAGTTTACAAATGACAATTCCTTTCCTTTGAGCTGAAATGCTATCATCAAGAGCGGAGGCGAGATTCTTTCATCTGTGACAATGATAATGAGAAGTTCACTGCTTTGAGAACATTCCATGAGTTAACGAGGAGAAGTCATACTCCTTGCCAGATCGACTGGGGGCGACTGGCGAAGCAGAGGATGCAATGGTTCTGTTGACTCCACCAGCACCGACTCCATTGACTGGTACAGTTGAACTCATTCCATACATTCTGCAATAAGAATAAGTAATACTATGATAAACTGTTACTAAGAAAAGAGGACCTAAATTTATCATCAGCACTGCAGTAATTTTCCAGGATCAAGTTGACATTGCATCATTCGTTATATTTTATTGACTTTAAATCCACAGATAGGAGGATCACATTAAAAATATGAGTTTGATCTTCATGAAAAACAAGATAAAGCAAAACATAAGCTCTCTATCTTCTAGTCATCAAACAGAAACAAGAACAATCACTACCCATTCTCAAGTGCAGGATAACAATAAATGAACCAACGGCTTGAAAGGACACAAATTCCTTGCAGTTTTTATCTTGCCCTTGAAAACCCTAGGAAGCAACAGAGAAAGACAAGCATGAAAGAGTATTTGATCGTCTTTAAAGGTCAGATTAATTATTGTAAGTGACCAGATCATTTAAAAGTCAACAATTCATCACCTACTGAAGGATCGCTTCCTTAAGTCATGATCATTAAAGATTATATATTAGTCACACCCATAACAGTTGGTCTTCTTCCCTCATAAAAGCAGTGATTAGAAATCAGAAATCATTCCCTCATAAAGGGTGGTGGGGACAATAGCAGCGGCAGGCAATGCTGGCATGGTGACTCCAGGAGTTGCTATCCTTACGAATTGGAAAAAAAAAGCATTTCTAATTCCAAGAAAGAAAATAAGCAATATAAAGTGTAGTCTAGCTTATTCAATTTAGATACCTTAAGAATTCAATAGAAGCCATTGTTGACCTTTTTTATGTAGACAAGTCGGACAATTTGGATTCTAATTATTAAATAAAAACCAACAAGGAATATGAATTGATCATCATTTAACCTTATAATTTCCCCATATCTATTCAAACCTGGTTTTAACAGTTCGGAGTATGACTGTTCTAGTAACAATCCTCAGAAGAAGAAATAACCTTTATTGTAATCAGCAATACCATAACCTTCAAATTTGATATTTTCTCTTAAATTCATCAGAAACCTCACAAGAAACATAAGCAAAAGACCCAAAACAAGAGTCAAAGGAACTGGCACTAATGCAAAGATTTAGAAAGAACATGCTGAAGGGTGGACATACCCAGGTGTAGCATACGGACTGTAGTTTCCAGAAGAGTTTGGGGGCCTAATATTTGCTGCCTGCCAAAAATGAGAGAGAAATGAGATCAAGCTCTTAAATCAAGAAAAATATGTTAAGCATTTATAACCGCTACCTGACCAAAGTTACTGATGCCATTTTGTTGAGCAACCGGTGTCGCTCCTGGAATTTGATAACCAAGATTTGTCCAGTTGTGAGCCGGAAAATTTCCATTTGGCACATGGGAACCATTAATGATTGGTTGATTGGCTCTCCCTGGAAATGTTGGGGGCACACCACCTGATTTAGCTGCAGCCATTAGAAGAGCTTGTTGCTGGGAAAGAAATGTGAGCTGCTGCTGGTGAATGGCATATGGTGAAACCATGTTGGACTGCAGGGCACCACAAACAGAAGTGAGATGGAGAATTTGAGATATTGCATCCATTTTATGATACTTGTTAAATGGAATGGACAACATGAGAATAGCAGCAAGTGCAAAGCATCAGCTGGTTAATTGGCATCACTAGCTGGTGCCAACAGAATAATTAGGTTGTCCTCGCTTGCTTGTGGTGTCAACTTCTGACCACATTGCACTGGAATCACTAGCCCATGATCCATAGAAGTGATGATAAAAATCTAAACTTACACAATTCTTTTCTTCTCTAATCGAACAAAAATAGGCGCCATAAAATGTAGAATTTTTATAGAAAATTTCAGGACCATTTACTTCTAAATCATCTTTAAAGAAAATATGAAAACAAATGCCAAATATGGTGAGTAGAACAAGAAAAGAAAAACATTCCCAAGTCTTGTGGAACATAGCTTACCTAAGGCCTTTGGGCAAAATTCCTTCGAGAAAGTAACACTCATTGACTGCAAAGCTTTAAGTTATATGGACTTATGGTGCCATGTGTACAAGGGCAGTCCCTTAACCAGACAGGCAAGTGCTTAGTGTGTTTGGTTGTTCTCTGAAGCCTTTATCAAAAATGATCTAGTAAATGTCAAAATCTCTCCTGGCGGATGCTCCTCACGTTGTGATCCTTTGATCAATATATAGCATCCCCTTCTTCTTGGCTGTAAAAGTTGAACAAGATGGATCGCTCATTCCCTTGGCCTAATTTCAGTGAAGGGTGGTGACAGGTTTCATGACTGATGACTCTCAAGTGTGAAATTATATGTGGAGGTATGAGGCCATCCAATGTGACAATGTACAGCATGTGGAAGCATTTGGAATATAATAGTGCTCATCAAAGCCAAGCAGAAAGGCTTGAATAAAACTAAAGATAGATGACAAGAACATTCTATCTCTTACATCTTGCATGAAGCAAAGCAGGCTGCTAACTTGCTTGCTAATCACAGTAGACTAGCTCAATTACTTCTTGTTGTGAAGATAACAAGCACACAGACCTGGTTCATTGTGTGTGAAACTGCTTGGTTGGAGCTTTAAGGCTTGAGTAAGGACTGCCCTAAGACAATTACGACCTTTTTTTTATTATTTCTTTGTTATAAGGTAGCCATTATTGATGATCGAATTTTCACTCTCTTAGTTTAACAATTCCTATTTTTGGCTTCAGAATAAGGAGTTAAGCATGCTTTACATGAAATTTAAAACTGCAACTATACCAAACTAATTGTAAGACTGAGTAACAAGACAACAAATATTATAAGGACAGTTATCCCAATTTTCTTAGTGCTACAATAAACTACAATCTATAATTTCCCGAGGCAGAAATGATAGATTCTGGCATTTATAATAACAATTCATGCTAATAACAAGGATTTGATAAATGACCTTTTCAAAGAGACTCATGATGTCAGTCTTTGCATTCATTGGGGGATTCTTTGGAGCTGAGGACAAAGTCACCGCTGGTGAATCTTTAAATAAGTCTTCGATTCTGGATGCAGAAGTTGCACTTTCAGTTGGTCTTGCAATATCATTTGTCTTGGCACCATGTGTCACTTCTGCGGCTGCAAAAATAAGTTGGACAAACACAAGAAAAAGTAAATTATAATCTTGGTTCCAAATTAATGACTCAAAATGTTGATCCAGGAAAGAAATATCACAAATTATACTCAAACAGAATACATCAGCCATTGCATTTGATGAGAATCTGTTATCACTTATTAATTCTGATGAAATAACAAGTAGTGATATGATGGGACTCACACTTGAATCCTGCCCATGCACCATCATCATTGGAAGATGACCCTGGTCGCTTGTCACTTGTAACATCCATTGAAAGCATGTTAAAGAGATCAGTTGCATAATCGACAACTGGAGGTGGTACAGGTGGAGAATCCACTTTCAGGGGTGTGGTATCAATTTTTGCAGGAGCTGTCTCCGGAGATTGTGGAGAATCAGCCTTAGGTGTGGCTGGCTCTGCTTTTGATTCAGAGGAAACCTGTTTTCCCGCAAGGTAAACCAGATTAGAGACTAAATGCGATTCAAGGAGTCAGAAACCAACACAAGAGATAAAATAAATTGACAAAAAGAGTTTAGATCTTTAAGAATCTGTAAGCTTACCAGGATGGAGCATGAATGGCACTCACAGGGATCCAATAAAAAAAATTCCTTTTCTAGATTATTTACTTTTAGCAAATTCAAAGAGACAAATGAACATTGTGGCACCAAGCAATAAATATGATGGCATTTAGCAGACAAATATTCAAAGTTTCTCTTCTTCTACCTTCAAGAAAAGGCTATATCTTGTATGACTGTATGAGTTAACGATATACACTTGGTGCTGAAAAATCTCCAATATCTTGCACTTATAATCTCTCCAAGTTGGAGTATCCAACATTTACCAAAATTTCATTGTCTCCAGATAATCACCTTCAAAACATGTTACATGTCTTGGCTCAATATCAATTTTCTGTAGATTCTATTACAAATGACTTAGCAAACACCAACAACAATTGATAAAATATTGTCTATGAAACAGTAAGGACACCAATGAGGGAAAATAATAATTCCTTTTATCTCAACAAATCTTCTCTCATAACTAAGTAGGGGAAAAACTAGTTTGTTGATAGACACAAGCAACTTTGTTACTGAAAGCTTTTAACACAAAAGAATGACGTTAGTTAGCAGCACATCTAGTCCAAATGTTCATCATATCAAACTGAAACCTACCAGCACATAAGATTGGCTGAATATAAAAAGTTAAAAACTATACCAATCAATGATGACCCTGCTGACCACCGGCCAGCACGGCTTGTGCCGCGGCATTTGCCGGCCGTGCCGTAATAGAGAAGGTAAGGAACTATTTACCTTCACCCTTCAGTGCTCGTCGTCGCTAATTCACCGCTCGCGCAGTCAGAATCAGAAAAAAAAAATTTGGGGGGTTGAGAGAGGAGGGTGCACGTGCAGCCCCTCCCCTCTCCTTCTCTGTCACGCAACAGGAAGGGTGGTTGCGAGATTGTCGGCCACTCCGAATCAAATTCAGATTAGAATTTAAAACCTAACCTATAAAAACTTAAATCCTCTCTTATCCACCCACCGCAACCACCTTCTTTCCTCTTTTCATCTTCTTCTTCTTCTTCTTCTTTCTTTACCATCAGAATCGTCGTTGTGGAATCGGATCGCCGGAGTGCCGCCGGAGCAATCAAAGACCACCATACGACTCGTCGGTAAGCCCTCTCCCACCCCTCAAAATTAATTTCAGTTTAATAAGGCAAAATGAAAATACCTAAATTTGGGGTTCTCGACTTCATCGGTAAATCAGGCCGGCCGGCGGCTTCGGGTCGCAACCGCATCATCACCGAAAGCTTCGTGCTCTAAGCCCAGTGTCGGTGGTATCTTCTAGGGAGCCCTCGTGGCTCCAATCGACGTCGGCCGTTGGTGGTGGGTTCTCCTCCACCTCGTGAGAACGACGAGAGAGAGAGAGAGAGAGAGAGAGAGAGAGAGAGAGAGAGAGAGAGAGAGAGAGGGAGCCGATCGTGACTCGCCGCCGGTAGAGTCACCGACGGCCACTCTCTCTCGATTCTTCCCTTCCTCGCGTTGGACGCGAGAAGGGAGAAAAAGGGGTGGGTTGGGCTCGGGTTTAACCCGAGCCAACCCCTTTTTCTTTTGAATTCGGGTTCGAATTCGAGTTTGGATTTCGGATCCACAGACCCGACCCGAACCAATTAAATTGGATGGGCTGCGGGCTAAACCGCAGCCCAATCTATTTTCTCGGCTGGGCCTTGGCCCAGCCCGATTAGTTTCTTTTGGCTGGGCTTTGCCCAGCCCGATTAGCTTCATTTTTGGAATGGGCCGGGCCAGCAGTAGCCCAGCCCAT
Organism: Typha latifolia; assembly: GCF_019914945.1. NCBI lineage: Eukaryota > Viridiplantae > Streptophyta > Magnoliopsida > Poales > Typhaceae > Typha > Typha latifolia. The sequence continues at coordinate 11,476,449 of NC_133095.1, forward strand.
CCCAATCCAATGGGTAAATTAAACCCATTTTAGTTATTTTTAGTTTTTAAAATTTAAAATTATTGATATTATTCAAATTAAAATTTTATTATTATTTATTATTTAAGGTGGTAATTTTTAGTACGTGAGTTTGAGATTTCGATTGTCTTGCCTAGACTCAGGTGAGTAGATTCACTCATATATTTATTTTATTATATTTCGTACCTTTGTCAAACCATGCAAAATTTTCTGTGTGCAAATTATTTATTTCACCCTTACGTGCAAAAAATTTAATTGTTATATTTTCTATGTGCATTTAATCATTATACTCAGTGCATCACCATACTTTGTGCAAATATTAAATTTAGTGAAAAGAAAAATGAGACCAGTATTGGTACGACTTAGAGAACAGTCCCGGTATAAATCGCTTGTGATTTTCTGTGGTGACTGAAGTCTATCTGAAAGTCCAGGGGAAAGTCCTAAATCAGATCGCTGCAATGACTTTCTTAGGTGACTCTGGCGGGGTTAGGGAAGAATCCTAGAATGAATGAGAAATTTCCTAAGTAATTCCAACTTCTCTCAACGGTTAGTGGAAAAGACAGAGTGTGTTGATCGCATAGTGATACCATCTGATGACCATAACCGGATCAGCTATGAAGAAAAGTCTCGAGCGTCATCTCGAGGTGACTTCTAGTTTATGTGGATCCACAGGGTTTAAACCCATTGAGACATATGACAGTATAAATATTGAAAAGATGTTAATACGTTGAAACTATGCAAGGTTACAAGTTGTGACTCTTTATGGTGATCATTTTTATTATTTTAAAGAGCATGCTTATTGCAAATTGTTGTGGATATTGTTGCTTTCAGTTAATCTTATTCAGCATTAATATAATTTAGAATTTATTTGGTTTTCGAGTGGATTCCACTCACTGAGCTATAATTGTTGGCTCATGAATTTTTTTTTGTATTTATTTATCTATCTCAGGTAATAGTCAGCGGGGCGATTGAGCGAGATGTATCCAAACTCCACCTCCACTTAGAATTCACCTATTTACTTTTCTGCTCTTTTATATTTTATGCTTTAGATTAAAAGTTTTATTTATTTAGTTTAGAGACTCAAAAACATTAACATTGTTTTATGTTATTTGTAATTAGTTTTAAATTTTAATAAAGCAGATATTCATTTTATTTATTTAATTGTCATCGTACTCGTAGAAAGTATTATTAAGGCTTCGTGTATCTCAAGCATATTGAGATGCATGGCCGGTCATAATTTCTATTTCGGGTCGTGACACGTGCCCCCGTTGGGTGCCCTAGCCCAAGGGATGAAGAGGAGAGAGAGAGAGTCGGTTGATTAAAAACTTAAGTTGCAGATCCCAACAGGAGTGTGAGCGGCGAGCAGCAAATACATCCGACAAGAATAATGAGAAAGTTGAACATAGTATTTTTTAATGGAATAAAATTAGGTCACCTGGCTGGATGCTTTAGAAGCCACTGGAATATTTTTCTTCATGGTGGGAGGTGAATGATTGTTCTCATGGTTCACCTGAGACTGAGAACTCCTGTCTTCCCGTGCATTCGAAGATGACTTTGATATTCCGTTCCTAGGAATCCATCTTTTATCTTCATATCTAGCAGTTGCAACTTCATGCTTTTAGTACCAAGTTCAAAATTTACCACTACAAGAACATGAAACAGAAAAACAAAACAAACAAAAACTCCAAAGACACATAAAAGGAAAAAAAACCATACTTTGCGCGGATGAAGTTTTCAATTCCAACTCGATCATAATTTGGAGGAAGCTCTGCTTCCCAGTAGTTATTTGACTTTTCATTTCCCATTGCTGCATATTGGGAGCAGTAACAAGCATTAGCAACCTACTTAGCATAATTGATGTTCTCATGCTTCAGTAGTAAGACAATAATGGCAGCAAACTTGATGTAATGCATGACTGTTAGGTGAAGGGTAGGTTAAGGAAACTACTAAACTATATGCTTTAAACAAATGCAACATGTCCTAGTGCATGATTTGTATGTGATGGGTGGGTCCAGGAAAAGGAAGATTATATACTTTGAATAAACGCAACCTGTTCCGGAAGCCATGTATCAAGAGTCGCAGACCTTACCTGCATTAGACATCAAGCATTCAATCAGATAGGTTGCAGAATCTTAGCTAAGATAAGATTGCTGTGATGGGGGAAAAAGGTGGTCAATACAATATATCAGATTTAGTCAAGGTCTCAGAATATCCTGCAAATACAGTTAACACCCCAGTAAGCGAGAACTGTCTGACTTGTTATGAAGAGGCTTTGCAAAAATCCAGTTCACTCCATTATAATGCCATAGATCACCAAACTCAAGTTTTACAACAGATAAGCTTGCAAAGCAAATTAAGTATGCTATAAAACAAGCAGCAAGATCAATGACTACAAGAAACAGATTTACACCATGGTGATAAATGACATTGACTGTAGAAGTTCTAAGGTCACAAATTTGTAAACCATCCATGTACAAGAAAGACAAATTGAAAGTCAGTCTTGAAGCTTGTTTGCATGAATGTTTTAGAACAAAAGAACGAAAGGATACTATGCATGTTTTTCATGTTATAATCACAAGATTAACTGACTGTGTTACTTTACTGGTCCCATATGTGCAAATTGCAGTGAACCCGTCACATGTCTTTTAGAAGAACTAAAGCAAGAACAAAAGGACCTCAAACTCTCAAAGCAAATGAAAAGGATGATATATAAATAACTTTGTTTCCACTTATGTGTTCAAACAAACTGAGCATACAATAAGCCCACAGAATGTAACAACCATTTAAAGCCCACAGTTAGTACAAAACAGGTATTCTGAGGTATCCAGTATCCTACAGCAAATGAACTGCAAATGCTGAAACTAAAGAGCTGCTCGCCTGCTCTAAGACACCTAAGGTACAGTATTTTTCAATCAAGCATTAAGTTCGCCGGTATGAATTGTTAAGTGATTGCAACTCTGTTAAAGACATGAAATGAATCCAAAAGGTTGGTGCCTCATGTTCTTTGTTGAATTTCTTAAACTACCACAAGGTGTCAAGGTATTGCCTGCTGATTAAAACTAAGTTGGAACTAAGATGAGGATATTACTTAGCCAGAAGCACTGCTAAATAATTCTATTCTGATGTTTAACAAAACCATGAACAACAATCACAAAATGCTAGGTGAATGTGGCAAACATATAGACTTTGTTAATGACCTTTGATATGTGTACTCCCAAACTTCTATGGATTCCAGAGCACTGCATGCATATAAAGATTCCAAGATTCACGCTTGCCCATCTAGGACCTCTGCAAGAACATCCAATCAACACTAATAATTAAAAGAAAAACAAACTGGAATTATCTGAATCATATAAATATCATCCAGGGAATATAAAATAGTATGAGAAAGAATGCCAGAATCTAAAATAAGGAAATGCTAAGTTATAGTAGGGGTAATTTGAACTTCGAAGGTACATGAATTTAGTCATCTTTCTCCAAAGATATCTACTGACCATAACAAGGTTCTAACTCTTAAATATTTCAGAAGGTTCATAGTTTCTCACATAATGATCAAAAGGAGAGTTTTTATGCCTTCAGAATAAAAGATATCTAAGAGTCTAAGATCACCAATTTCACAAATGTTACGATATCCTCTCCACATAATACAAACTTTGAGAACTTATGGTAAAAAAATTTAGAGATAGAATATATCCCAAGTTGGACTAAATTTTTTTTTCCTTTTCCATTTCAGAATAAGATTCTTCCAGCCACATATCTTCCAAATATATACAGGTCCTATTCATACACATAAATTCAATAGAATTATCCATATACTTAAATTTCATTCTACTATTTAGAAATTACAATAGTTTTGTCATGTTAAAGCCTAAAGCTAAATTTCATATAGAATCATTACATTTTTTTTATCTAAAGTACGTACAGAACTTACAGTGCCAAAGTATACTGGAAATTTGAGCCCGTGTTAATACATATCTAGAGATATCATCAGAAGATTATTACCCAAAGAAAATGTAAATGTGCTCAAGCAAAAACCACATCATAAAAGTGTATAATCAAGAAAACATGCAAGTCAAGTAGTAATGAGTATGTTAACATTTCACTAATTCTTTTACCCACAAACGTTTCTCTATGAATTTAAAGCTTGTCCGCTGCCAACGCACAATAATTCAACTTCAGGAAAATATATAGGGTTGGCTAGTGATGATAATAAAGATTGCTCCTCCTTCCTCAAGTACTTTACCTTATTCCTAGGATTGCTAAAAGCTAATGTTAGCAGTCAATAATAAATCAGAAAGTTCTTAGAAGCAAAGAGCATATCTAGAATCACAAGTTATTAGCACCCATTACTTGGATTTGCAGTCAGCACATTCCCTGTTCTCTGGCAGCTTTAGAAGTCCTTCCAGAACCTGCGGAAGTATAGGAAAATATAAGGAAAACAAAAAATCATTAGATGGTCATTTTTAATGAAACAGGAATGAGAAAATGACCGATGGTTCAACAGTAACATTGACTCTGGTAAAATTTGTAATAAAGGGATAGGATGATCAAATGATAAAACATCTAAAGGATATTGTGGAACTAGAGCTCTATCTCTCTCTTCTCCCTTACCAACGACATGATTACCTAACTGCTTGCATAGCACATATGCACTACGTCATAGCTCAACCACTAGGATAGTAGGATATTGTATAGCCACCTTTAAACATTGATCACAAGGGAGAGAATGTTGATTTACAATGCATCTAGATGTCTCTCACCTACAAGTATATGTAAGTTAAGATATCTGAACAGAGCCACTATAGGTGCAAAGAAGCTTAAGATTGAGCGAGCCAAGAGATAGACTCAATTTGAAATGGAATGAATCAAAAGCTCAAGCTCAACATGAGTTGGGATAGGCAAAACTTCAACTCAGCTGACTGAGCCTTGAAATTAGGTATTCATGGCCTCGGCGGAAGTGTTATTTTGAATTTTTTGACAAAATTTTCAATATTTCAAATTTTCAATATAAAACAGCAGTAATTGCTTTCTTGGTCTAAAGTGTTGATAGAATCATAGAATGATCTTTGGTAATTGTCAATGTGAACCTATAACTCATATAGATCATGAGATGACGAGTCACATTAGATTAGGCTATACTGCCTATACATGTTTAAGTTTCAGAAAGCTTGGAAAATTGAACTCCATGGTGTACATATGCTTGTAGAAATCTCCTCTTTACCTTATATAATGATATTCTTTCAATTATTCTCATATTTTTTTTCTGCCAACCCTTTGATTGTTCTTTTACTCTTCTTGTTATTAAAGTTTTGATAACTCTGGAATCTGGAGATATTTAGGTAAATGACAATCTGATCATAACTCGGCTCACCTTGCCTGCATCAAACCTTAACCACACAGTGTCACTATTATCCTTTTAAAACTTCTCTTATAGTTTTTTTTTTTCTTTTGTGTGCGTGTTTGTTTTGGTACTGCTCAACAACAGAAATAACATCACGAAAATTTCAGAAACATGATATTGCTGTAATTAGGCGAACGCCAATTGGTAGTTTGCCATCTAGAGTAAGTTTAATCGGATCATATAGTTAAAAGAGGTGTTCATGTATTTCTCATAAGACAAACACAAGGGGAAAGAAAGCATGATTAAACAAAATTTAGCTTCTTCAATATGCGAAACTTATTTCCCAATCTTTAAAACAATTAGAAGACGAACAGAAATAACTAGGTAGCACTCCTTAAAGCGCGCAATCTTGATGAAACAAGATTAAAAAAATCGCATATTTCTAATAAATAACTGATGCACAACTAACACTATAGCTCTTCCAATAACTTATAGCACTAAAGATCCAATTATTCACATGAAATAGAAAAGAAACATGTAGACAATCTACAGATCCCTAAAGAATCACAAGAAATCAAGAAGAGCACCATAAACAGATCTCAAAATTTCCTGCTTTCCAAGAGCCAGATCAACGAACCTTGCCAAACAAAATCGCACTTTTATGATCTAAAGACACCTAAAGCATCGAAAAAGAAGGGGATTTGGCAGAGGAAGACCACACCTTCTTGTGTTTGGCATTAAGCTCTTTGGAAACAGAGGCCTTCTCGTTCATTCTGTCGCCCCACAGACTGTACGGATCTGTCCGGAATTTTGGCACAGGGGATCGAGCAAAGGAGAGGCGACTTCTGTAATATAAATTACGATTATTATATCTCCTCTCCTCTTCTCTTCTCTTCTCTAGGCCGCCTCTCTTCCTACACACACACAGAGAGACAGAGAGAGAAAGAAAGATATAGAGGATCCAATAGAGAGAGAAGAAGAACAAATCAAATCAGAGAGGAAGACGAAGGAAGGAAGGAATCCTCCACCTTCCTTCTCTTCCTATTTATTATTATCGGAAAACGTTGTGTGTGTTCCTTCGGGGAAGTTATTCCGTCTTTCTATTTTTCTTTTTTCTCTTTTTTTTTAAAGAAAAAATAATAAAATAAATAACAAATCCTCAAAAGAGTTTAGACTTTCTTTCACGGCTCACAACAAACATCATATCAAAAGTATTTGTATTAAAAAAAAAATTATTCCTTATCTCAAATAATTATTATTCTTAATCCCTCTCCATAAGTCATTAAAATCAAACTCCGATCTACATTGTTATCTTTATAGTAGTCCAGGATCCTGTTAATAATTGTACCCATGGGATATTTGGAATAGAAGCCAATGGGTGGTTAATAGCCTGGAATTAAACTAATACTATGGATTAATATCCAAGAAATTAGCAACAGAAAGATGCCACGCCACGTAAGAAAGGAACTCCATCTCAGTATCATAATTCACATGCATAGCTATTAGCTAACTACATATTACTTTATTCAAGTGGTGGTGGGGAAATATGAAGCAAGTGGATTTTGCATTGGATGCAAAAGTCAGCGGCAAGTGTGTGAATTGGTTAACATTGATGCATATGATGGCCATGGCATGACATGGCATAGGGAACACATAGCCATGCATGCAAACTTGTCACTAAAATGCATCTAATTTGGAGACTTAAAGCAAAGAGGTGGTGAGTGAGATTTTGGAGGTGCCACTTGTGTGGTGCCAAAATTATTATTAATTTTATATATTTTTTCTATGTTTTTAAAATAATATGAAATGTAATTGTCGCATCACATAGAGAGATGCTTCTTTCTTCTTCTTTTTTTATATAGAAGAAAAATGAGAATTTAATGATATCTTAGTTAAATTGGTGTTATTGAAATTTGAAGTTGACAAGACTCGTAGAACATAAACTCTTTTAACCATCTAAGTAGATCAAAAAGGTGAAAGATAAAAAGATAGATACCATTGGCATTCAATATGTCGAAAATGTAATTGTAGATTCTTTAATTCTTTTTGGGAGTGGGTATTTATGGCGCAAAAATTAGTATCTATAGAGCTATGATGATTTATATATATATAAAAGAGTTGCTATGATTTTAAAATTGAAAGCATTTTTTTTTAAAAAAAAAATGATTGAATAAACTATCTGATTTTATTGTCCTTTTGCTAATTTTTTGCTCCCAAACTACCAGGGAGAGTTAAACTGAGTTGGAAGAGTGGAACTCCCAACCTCTTTTTCATTAGCAGTTAGATTCTCCATCACTTGAGATATAGGGGTTTGACTAATTAGCCTTTCAATACTAACCATAGTGATAGTAATCGATTGGATTAGGTTAAGATTGTGACAATTAATCAAAGCTTAATAGGAAGTGGTCCCTTAGGCTTAGGTTTTGGTTTGGTGGCCAGCTGGGGAATAATTGAAGAGAGGGAAAGACTTCAAAGGCAAGATGTGAAGGAATTAAGGTAGGGATCAGTTGATCCACCTGTGAATCTGTGATACAAAAGGCAAGCAAAACAATGGAAATGAGTTGTGATCAATTAGATAGTGTTAAACAACAACCATGGTATCAATTTATTATCTCAAAGTGTTCTGAAGATGATTATATGATAAACTTTGGTTGTTTATTCTGAAAGAAATGGTATCTGCTTGTCCTTGTGTAGTAGAAAGGAAGGAAGCACTTTAAGAAATAAAGATAGGAAGGAAACAAATAAGGAGTTTTTGATCAAACAAAACCAACCTTCTTCCAGAGTGAGTTTTTGACCAAATCAGTCCCCTTTTGTTTTATTTTTTTTTATCAAAATAAACTAATCTCAAACTTAATACTAAAAGAGATCTGTTTCATTATGGCTATCAGTAAATTTATTAGTAAACCATTGAATTTAACAGCATTTTATCGAAGAATAAAAAATTCTAATAAATTTAGTGTTTTCTTCTTACATATAAGATATTAATCTGATCGCTGTTTTATCGTTTGTCAAGAAAAAATAAGACTAAGCAAACTTAGTTGAATTTATCAGTATTTCCTCTGAAATTTTTTAAGTACATTGCTAATAAATTTAGCATTTTACATATGTAAACCACTTATAAGATTAATATTTTATTTTGTTAATTTAAAGATATAAATATTAAATTTGATAGCAATTTTATCAACATATTACTAGGGCCGTCAAAACAATCGAGCTCGGCTTGAGCTCTACTCAAACTCAATTCGATAAGGTTCGATCAAGTTTGGCTTAAAAATAGGCTGAGTTAAGTTTGATCCTGAGCCGACTCGAAATATATATATTTTGATTGCTTATAGTTTTTTGACACAATTATCTTTGTTGCTTGTAATTTATATTTTAATTCAAGTCTAAATCAATTCAAGCTTGGTGAGGCTCGAAAATAACTTAAATTGATATAGTTTAAAATTGCTAATTAAGCGGTTTGGCTTGAGTTTGAAATACGCTCGAATTAAAATTATTTCAATTCAATCTTGATCGGTGAGTCAGGCTCGAAATTAATTTTAATCCAAGCTTGATCAGATCGGACTCGATCAAGCTCGGCTCGTTTACATTACATCCATACATATTATTGATAACTATAGTAAAATAAATCTCTTTTGATATTAAATTAGAGGGTAATAGGTTCTCGTTAAAAAATTTGAGACAAGACTAATTTGGTCAAAGAGTCCCTAATAATAACACTTTCTTATTACTGCCAAAGATATTTGACTCAGAATAATATCATTTAAACCTTCTCACAAGGTTAAATCTAGCTGCATTCTAGAATGCTGCTGCACCTCTTTCCCACCAAAAATTCCATGGATTTTGACTGCTGTATGTAATTCCTGTAAATATTTTTGCTTGCTCTATAATGAAGTAACTAGGATTATTACTATTTGCACTGAAAAGAAGAATAAAAAAAAAAAAAAACTACTCAAAGATGAGAAGATTCAAAGGCATAGGCAACAGTTCTTCCACATTAAGAAGTTGATGGGAAACTTTCCATGAAAGAAAAATGATCTACAGCATCGAGTATTTCCTTTCCTTGATTATTGGATTAAGCCCTGTTGATCTTCAATCTATCGCTTGTTCTCCTTGCGAGGTGGAACTACACTATACTTCCATTCCAAGATTCTCATGCAATTAAATCAAAAGCGTTGGTAGGAGATGGAATAAATATGTCCATTAAAAATAATCGTGCTTAGATCCCCATATAATATATATATATACATGACCTCTTTTGAGTTCTCTCTTTCCAATGTTTTACTTATTCTTCCCGAGTATTGAGACTAGTTATGAGTTATTTATTTACTTATTAATAACACCATAAAACGGTTTTACTTAGCGGCGACGACAGAGAACACCAGTCGACCTGAAGAAGAACCCTAATTTTTCACCCTTTCCACTTTCCAAGAATTCGGTTGGACCCGGTGTAGATGGACGAAACCTTAGCTTCTGATGCGATCAGGAAGCGCCTCAACCTACAAAGCGAGGTTCTTCTCCTGCTCTTTTTCTCGGCGTTCTTCTTCAAGTGTTTTGTCATCTCTTACTTTTGTGGAATTTGGCCTTAATTTGAAAGATCTTTGGAAGGAATTGTAGTTAAGGAGTCTATGATCCAGTGTGCGTGGGGATGGAAATGCGATGAGAAAATGGTCCTCTTGTAGGTGAAGGTGGATGCTTGCGAATTATAGGTAGATTGAGAAGACGGTGAGGAATAATTTACAATGTGAGAGGTGATGCTTTTGTATGAGGTTAGCTTATGCTAAAAAATGTCCTCCTTTGGCATGGGTCTTCTTGTTTAAGCTCCTATTAAGATTTCATGCCCTTGAAGACAGCTGAGATTGTGAGGGTGGTTTTAGTCCTAAACCTTGAACAGATGGGTACTTCAATTGCTAATGTTCGTTAGGATGTCATTTGATATTTTTCCAGTTCACAGCGATAAGATTTTATGCCCTCTCCCTCGAACAATTCTTCTACTTCCGTTATTTCCTTTGACGTCTTTCTCTGTCTGAGTTGTTATATGTAGGATACATTTGTAGTTGATTTAGACTTGGTATAACTTGACTCTTAGAACTTTCTAGTCTCAGAGACTGTGACCTTATATGATTTATAATTTCTTTAGTTTGACAGAAGATATGGACTGATACAGAATGGCACTCAAATCTTGCCTTACATGTGCAAATCTTGGTTAACTCATTTAGTCAATTCTTCATAATTCTATCTTTTCAATCGGACTGCCAAAGAATGTAGGTCACTAGCCCTCACCAATGTGGGATCTAGGGAAGGCAACACATATACAGCCTTACTTCATTAATAGAGAGGTTGTTTCCATTACAAACTCGTGCCATCAAGGACTTGATGAACTACTAGTAAGTGTTACACCAAGTGATACTCTTTCTCAATCAAATTATCTTATGAGGAATGTAAGTCATAAATGAAAATAGAAATGTAGATTTATTTGATTAATCAATTTGTTACCGACTAGCTTAAGTGGTTAGGCATTTGTGATTTTTATCTTTTTATATTTGATTAATCAATTAGTTATCAAATACTATAAAAGCTTAAGTTGTTAGGCATCTGTGATTTTCATCTTTTTATATTATAACACTCTTTCTCATTTCTAGGCTTAAGATATTTTTATATAAGCTCGGGAAGCAGACTTGACTTGAATAGGTGAAGGGTTTTTTTAACATTCATTTTATTAAATAGACAAGTTAGGTTTGGCTGGTAGCGAATTTAGGATTTTATGTTCTACTGCCATGTTAACTCACCAACTACTCTAAACTGTTACAACACGGTAGCTTTAATTTTTTTATATTCTAACACGGTTTTATATTAGCTCCTACTGACATTCAGATTCAAGCAAGAATTATGCACATGTCTCCTTAGGTTGCTTTTTCTGCTTGATGATGTGCAAAGTTTGTATGCAAGAGGAATTTAAAGTAATTCTTAGGGCCCCTTTATTTTTCAAAACGAAGGTATGTTGATATAATTCTTTTTTCTATTAAAAGAATAGGGTTTCTGGGGGTTGCAGGAATGTTTTGTGTTGTATGGGTTGTTTGAGATATATTTAATATTTTTGGACATGTATTAAATTATATTTAGATGTTGTTTAGGATATCTGCTCTCTCTATCACATAAAATGTGCAGTAACATCTCCAGAAATTCAAATCTTCTTTTATCTACGACACATGTCTTTAATTTCAAAGCGTGATAATGCCGTCGCTGAGACTCAAGTTTGCAGTGCATTTCTACTAGGACGTATGTTCATTATCATCTTGAGAATTTTGTTCTTAATTGTTGTGCTAGGTTTTGAAGTGGCTAGTGGATTTTTCCAAAGAGCTGGAAGATAGGTCAAAGAGTACTGCAGCAGAAATAAATGGACTGTTGGACGAGGCGGGAATTATGGAGATAGACATGAAGAATACTGTTATTTCTTTTAACAATCTTTCGTATGATCGGTTCATTGACCATGCAAGTAGTAATCCTGATTCTTAGTTCCCTAATAGTTTGTAGCTTCATATTTCAACAATTTAAAGAATAAGTAAAGTTAGCTTGTTCACAAGTTACATTACTGAAAATCCGCTTTCACCAAATTCCTTGACCCAGTATTATACATGTCCAATTTGTCATTTGATTTCTGTGTCATGGACATAGATGAGTTAGACTACTATGATAGTATGGTTGACAGCAAAGTTTATGCATTATATACTTCTGCCCTAACTTATATGTGCTTAGTACAGATGCCATGGCTTGTTGACTTTTGCAACTCTTATCCCTTTTTTTGTAGAAGATTAGAATGACCATCGGAGCCTGTTTTCATATTGATTAAGGACATAAAATGTGATAATATTGTACTTATTATCCTTTGACTCTAAAAGTCTTTTCATTTCTGATTTGCAGAAAGTTTCTGATGAAGATGATATGTCTTCAAATAAGGAGAATAAAGAGGCTTCAGGTCAACTGCACATCCATGCTCAGGATTATGAACTCGATATCTTACCGAGATATAAGGAAGCTTTATCTTTGGGCCTCACATCTTGTAAGAATCACTTGGAAAATAAAAGCTGTTCAAGCAGTTCCATTTTTACAGTAAGTTTGTATTACTTGCAAAGGATATCTTTGACTTTTCTTCTAATCTAAAGCACAATAACTTGATTTTTCCCTATTTTACCAGTTATTGCCAAGAGACTGCAGACTTTGATGTATAAATCATTAAATTGAGAAATAACTAATAACTAATATAAAGTGATCATTCGATATTTGGATTTTGTTTTATCTGATGTATCTGTTTGTAAATATGATACATGTATATCTCAAATACAAAATTGTTCATTTGTTCTAAGACCTGTCAGTCAGTAAGTTATATGTGCTCCTCATGACCTCATCTAATTCCACGGATGGCCTTAGGTTCCACTACATAGATTAACATAACTAGGTTGATTATTTGCTTTTAATTTGTTCTTTGTTGGTACTAGATTTAAGCAGTTCTTACCCCATATGATTTCTATTACTATTTTTAATTTTCTCTACTGTTTTGAATTTTGAAGACTATGTCAGCCCACAGTATGCTTCCACATGTTATTGGTTCAGAAGAATATATTCATGATAACACCTGTGGCTTGACAGGTAGGTTTACTTTATCTCGTTAATATGCACAAGGTGATTTCCTCATTCTTCCTGAACAAATTTTCTGTTTATGTGATTGAATTCTTGTTTCTTTTATATAAGATGACTTCACATCACCGAACTTGCCTGATGATTTTAGCTGGGTATGGGAATTCAAAAGTATTTCTTCAGATGCAGAAGCTCCTGATTTATTTGGCTCTCACATGCTTGGGATGCCACATGGTTTTAACAAGGTCGCTTATGGTTTGCTTTACTGTTATAATATTGGATGGATTTATCATGTCATGTTTTAGAAGTTCTCTTGTTGAATATTTATGTTCATTGATGCAGCTATTAGTTTAGAACATAATTACTGAGTGTTGAAATAATTTAAATAAAAAATAACCAATTATTAGTTTATTGCTAATATGGAATGTATCTTGTTGAATTTACATAATTCTAACAGAAAGGAATAGATCTATCTATGCTGATTATATCCAGCTGATTGACTTAAAAAAATGGAACTTGTTTGCTTATGTTATGCTGGTACATGGTCATATTTCCTTTCTTTAACTTTTAAGAAGCAATGAAGTTATGTTAGAATGGAACTTATGCTCTTTCTTGCTCGATTACTTTATTGGCACATTAGCAGTTAATAACACATACTATCTTGGAGTATGATATTTAATATTTTAGCTATATATTTGGTTATAATTTTAAATACTTATAATTCTAGTTCGATACTTAGGTATTACCTACTTAATGGAACTAAACTTCCCTTTTACAGAAGCAGAAAGTTGATATGTCCCGTAATAATTAGACTTAAACAGATAAAATATTTGTTTTGCTAATATTATTTAGACCTAGTCCATTTCAAATCTATTCTCAAGTTAATCTAGGCTCAATCAAAACCTAATAAGTTGACTGGTTGGTAATGTGTTGGTCATGAAATGAGAACCAGAGATTAATTTGATCAGGAATGGAGCTAAAATTGGAGCAGTGGCACTTGTTTAAACCCGAATTAACCAGCTGAAAACTAGTTAGGTCTGTTGTGTGGTCTAGTCCATTAATTTATTCCACAAATCTGGCCCAACAGGGCGAGAAAGAAGCTAACCTATATTCTACTTTTAAAACACTGACTTGGTTAATGCTAGACTGAACCCTTATCTCACCAGCCTTACTTTGAAAATGGAATGTTCGTCAACTTTGTAAAGTCATAATAGTTTTAAGACATAAGGCCTGACCAAAATATGATTAACTTGAAAAACCAATACTCCAATAGTTTTTTTCGGGGAAATAATGACGATATTTTGGTCTGGATGGGGTTTGGGTTGTTCCATGCAGATATTCATACTTAACCTTGTTCTGCAATCCACTTATCCATGACACATTTCTGTTTGTCTGCGCAAATCACTAATCCCATCAAAACTGAGGCTTATCTATGAATCAAACTGGATGCCAGAGTTTTGAGGCATATCTATGAATCAAACTGGATGCCAGATATCTAGCAAGAATTATGGTTGTTTGGAATGTTTCCACTGATCTATCCTGATAGAAAGAAGTTCCTTCCTAGCTTGTAGTAACTGGTAAAAACATTTCAAAGCTTGGACAAAGGAGAAAATAAATATAAGGAAGTAAGAGGAGGAAGGAGAAGGTATGTGAAACCACCTTATACAATTAATAAGCACTATAAATCATACAACTGTCAATATAATTGTTAGAAAGTTATTCTCAATTTCTCATTAGATAGTCACCAACATATCTAACCAATATTTTTAAGAGTCACATGCTCATTATTTTTTTTATTAGTGTTAACCTAGAACTATTATGAAGATGAATAATGTCAATACACCATGTGAGATTATGCCCGATTTCTTATAGATAGTAATTCTTAGCAAATATGGGATCTCATTTTAGTATTCATTTGGTTTATGCTAATAATGCTAGTAGTTTTTCAGCTTTGCTTATACAGCTTTCTTGTTCTGCAGTTTTGATCTTATCTTTTCTGTTTCAGGATGAGACCGAGCCGTTGGTATCTGCTGCATTAGATTTTAAAGCGATGCTCGAGGCAGCACTTCTTAATCCTTACAAATTTTGTATGTAATTCTTCTTTGTCCTTTAAAATGTTAGTAGATATGCCACAAAACATTATGTGACTCCATTCCTAGACTCTTCTTTGCACTAAATAGACATTTTTTTTCTTCTTATTATCAGTAATAAGTTAATTATTTTGTAATATAGCTGCTTTTTAGTGGTGACCCAAAGTACTGTTTTTTAAGCTTCCTGGTACCTAATATGAACTACTGTAATTATGGATTTTCATTAAATTTTTTATGCTTTTGATGTTCGTGACGAAGATTGCATCAATGCAGAGACACTAGAGTTCAGACCAGGTAACATAGAAGATATATTCTTCAAAGTTGGAATTCTTGTTATAACATGCACATTTTCCAACCTGTACATGTCCTTTTGAACTTCTATAGTCATCTACATTTTAATTCTCCTATTTTATTATTTGAATTCTCTCAGTATTTTAATTGACTATGCTATGGTTTTATTATTTTATTAAAGGAGTCCAGAACTTATGGTTGTAGATGTTCTGGTTTATTGTCAAAGTTATCTCCATACTTCATAGAAATCTTAACTATACTATTTCCATATATCTTGTGTAGATGACGAGGAAAGTGTTTTGGCACATGATGCTTCAACTGATAACAAGACTTCTGCTCAAACAGAAAAGAATGTGGTTAGTTTGCATGTTTCCCTGCCTATACTTGTGATTTCTTATTTCTCTTGTTTTTTTATTTCTTTTAATGTTAAAATTTGGGGAACTTATGCAAGAAGATGACAACATTTGAAATACTGAAGTTCTGTAAAAAATTAAGCGAACATAGAAGCATGTTTGGTTCATATTGTCATGACTAGAAAATGTCCTTCCCTGAAAAGACCTTTATCCATCCACTTCTTTTAATATCTTGGAATCTGGAAAATATTTTCTTTATTTTTATCTTAATATGAGGAAATGCTTTTCTAGATTTTCTTTCTTCTTAAGCCATTTTTAGGGTCCTTTTTCTTTTCAAGTACTAGAAATGGTAATGAGGAACAGCTTCCAGCAAGTCAGACGTAAGAAAGGTAAATTTTCTTTTTCTGTTGACATCCTTTGTCCTCATAAACCATGGAAATTTCCATTGTTGCCTAACATACTTTCAAAAATATTTAATTAACTAAAATTTCTGGCAACTTAATAGATTATTTTGTAGCTGAGATGCAATGGTGAGATGGAGACAATTTGTAGATTATGGTTATCGAATACTCTAATAAAGTCTTCTTCTATCTTTAGAGGAACTTTTGTAGGGTTGCTCCTAACTTGGGTAAGTAAAAAGTATTTAATGTAAGGTCAAGTGTTGGCATTTCTTTTCCTAAGACTTCCTCTTATGTTTCCCCTCCCTCTTAAGGTACCTTCTCCCTTAATAATCACTCCTTGAGACCTTTGTGTTGTACTCTGGACATCCTAATCAACAGTTCAGTGCTATTTGTAAGATTTGTTAACCTTATGTGATAAATATTTATTCACAAGTTAATTGCTGGCAATTGTTACTCAACAAACTTACAGAGGTATAAATGAGTTCTGGTGTCTGGAAAGCAAATTTGATTAGTACTAGTTATTGTATTTTTTTAGCTTCTGTATTATTATCTCTAAGTTAATTGCTGATGAATGACAGAATACAGTTATGTCAAGAGGGCAAGAAGATGTTTCATCTGATAGTTTCCAACAAGAAGATGTTAAAGAGGAGGGCCTGACTTACGCCAAATATCCAGAAGGTCATGCTCATGAGCTCTATCCTGGGTTGATCACAGAGAGCCTATTTGATGCAGAGGATGAGCCCGTCTCTCTTGATCAAAAGGAGTCTGCTGACATGTCTGCCTCAACGTCGTGTTCCACATCTCAGGGTGAAGGCACAGTTGATTCTGCTATCCCCGCTGAAAGCACTCTCTCAAGAAATGATCAATTTTCTACTGATCCTAGCAAGATAATAGTACATACTGGCACTGGCACATTCGTAAGCACTAGTGAGATAGGAGATGGAAAGAAAACACCAGAAGAAAAACCTATTTTACATGAGGACGAATCTTCTGAGGGTTGAACCTCTGTACCACATGAACTGAAAGATCATGCAGCAATGTTATCTATTATCCTTGCAATGACAGTGGGGCTGTCTTCACCTCAAAAAGATGACAATGGGGCTGTCTGTGAAATAATGTGTTGGTTATACACTTTTTCAATAATAGAAGGAAATCTGACTGCAAGGATGAGGAAATAAGGACTCGTGGCCTTTATTTGATGATCCGAGTTGCTTGCTGACAATTTCATCGATTAGAGGGTTCATAAACAAGTAATTGCTGTCTTGAACTGCCGACTCACTGAATATATAGACAAGTTGGGATTAATGAGGGAGGAGCGACTATCAGAAGCTAACAGTGTCTTGTCTTGACAGGACTGTACCATTCAATTGAACGAGGGGTATGAGCCACAGCTGCCGTTGTACTGATAGTTCATTTGCCTTGTAATCTAGACTTGTTAAGTTTGGCTTTCTTCGATTTTGGAATATTTGTCAAAGTCTAATCTTTCATATAGTGCTAGGAATTCGGCTTTTAAGTTGGGGTGGGTGCTAACAGGGTGTAATTTTAAGAGTTTATTACTATACTTACATGTACATGTGAAAGGAGTTCAGTTTTATGTTTGATATAACATTCTGGTGATTCCAGCTTCTTCAAACTGTGACCTGCCTACTTGAAACTGTTACCTATTATTTAGTGAAAGGGTTTATAAAATAAAGGGTAAGCATTGCAGTACAGTGGTCAGCTCCTATTATTTCTTCATTTTTTTCTCGCTAGATTGTTGTGAAGTACGAATTTGGTCCGCTACGACCCATTTTTACAGAGGACCAACCTATATATTGGAATCATTAGCTAGGCAAACTACGGATCTCTTAAACTGATAAAATAATTTAAAAAAGGGGAGATATTTATATTTAACAACATATTTTTATTATTTGCAGTTTATTTACCCTTTGTATTTTCAATATATGCAAATCATATTTTATACTTCACTAAATATTTGCAGAACATACTTGTCATTAGATCCATCGACCAAATCTAATCAAACTCCTAAGTCATCAATTAACTATACTTTGTCATTAGTTCTCAAGAATGTTGAATGGAATGTAGGAATGTCGTTTCAACTGAGGAGAAGAGAGTTGAAAGCCATGTATGTAGTCTCCCAATTTTTTTGTTCTTCTTCTTCTAACTTTGAGACTTTTGGCTAAAAGGATGAGCATCATTATGCCTTAGAAGAAGATGTAGATAAGGATATTTTATTAGGCAAATGGTCTGAACTATATAGAATATTTCCTTTTTATGACATTTTCCCTAATCTACCTCAGGGTGTTCTTCAGATATTTGTAAAATTACAGGACGTAATTTGCAAATATTAAAAGTAGTAGGTATAAACTGTAAATAAATAAAAAGGTAGGGTGTTAAATGTAGATTTCCCTGAAAAAAAGTAATCCCCCCATTAACGTAACGACGATTCGACAGTCAACAATGGTGGCCGCCTGAGAGCAGAGCGAAAAGAGTGAGATGGGAATCTTCGAAACGCTCCACTCGACGACGGAGGCTATCCGGGGGCGATTGCCGGACCCAACACCAGCGAAGGACGTTACGGTCTCGGCCGCCAAATCTGTCTCCGCGGCAGCCGGGAAAGTCGGCGGGGTAGCGTCCGATCTCGGAGCAGTCTACCGTATCTCCGCCGACTACGGGTGGGGGGCCGTCTCCTGGGTTGACCGCACCGTCCGGGTTGATGGTTCTCGGCGGATTCATGAGGCGATGCCCGATCACGACGGTTGGGAGCGGATCGGACGGACCGCGTGGAGGATTGCCGATCACGCCATCGCCGAGGCCACCAGGCCCTACACCGGTGTAGTAATCTCATCTCATCTCATCTAATTTATATAGGGTTTACGAAATTTAGATATCTTAGAAGGATCAAAATGCTAAAATGATTCTTTTTTTGAAAAAAAGAAAGGTGGGATTCCGGCTTATAGGTACCTGAGGGAGGAGTGGTCGAAGGGCGGAGAAGTTCGAACCCCGCCGGTGAAGGACAAAGCAGTGGAGGAGGAGCTGCAGGCGCTTCGGAAAAGGGTGGAGATCATGGAGGCGTTGGTGAGGGAGGGTGGTGGTGGTGGGGCCGACAAGGCATCGGAGAAGCCCGAGGACGTGATCAGAGAATTCATGGCGAAGGGATTAAACGTGGTAAGAAAAATGAACAAATCTTAAAAGTGAAGTCTTCACTTTCTCCCAGCCAGCATAATAATAGCATATAACTGAATTGGGAACTAATATGGCGATAGTAAGTACTGAGTAACTACTGTGGTTTTGGATTGTGTAATATAATATCACCTTATCCTAGATTGGGTTTGATGACTCGTTATATGGTATTTAATCTAATCTAATCTAATCTAATATATTTGGTGAAGTGCTTGTTATGATATCAAAGCAAATCTGTTCCATTTTCCGCCAACTAGAGTTCCAAGTAAAATCTTGTCCATATAGAGCCTAGTAGAAATGCATCCCAGCAAAAATGTTGTATGTAGAGTAGCAGGAATATTGAACATAGAGAACTAGAGATTACTAACTTACTAACTAGGGAGAAGATAGAGAACAATGTTAGAGATGTGGCTGGATACACAAAATTTGGAGGTCAAATAGAGGTGGTTATGGAGATAGGGGGTTTGCCGCAGACCAGGAGCATATACAACATGAGTCTCTTTAACTATCCGAGATCGACGACTGTCATTGTTTTCTGTGTTTGAAAAAGACAAAAGGAAAACCTTCTTCAATCATCAAGTTTGAAGCTAACTAGGTGAAAACAACAGAAGAAGAAAGAAACAGATTATTAGAGACATGTCCTCCTCTAAATAAAACCACATAATACTGATATCAGAAATATGCCATCTGAATGATGGATTTCAGACTACATCTGAAGGAAAATAAGGCAGTGTGATGCTTCTGACTTTTGCTTCAGTCATTCTTCTTCTCAAATTTGGCCCTGTCAGCTCCACTATACGGCGCGGCATTATAAGCATACTGCTGGATGACAGAGAAGATAACCATCTCAAGAATTACCAAGACATTCTGAATTGCTTCCTGGATATGCTCTACATCCAACCAGAAATGATGGGATCGAATAACTCCTGCAGCAGCTAAGACGTCGAGAGCAATTCCCTGCACAAAACGTTGTTCAACCCTTCAATTTCTTTCCTTTCACAATCGACACGCAAAGGCTTCTGTTATGTATAAAAATATGCAAGAATATATTCCACATCTCCCACCATTGTTTCAGTCTCAACACAAACAGATTGGCGTTGCTTAGTATGCTGTTAGAGCAAAATCAATCCAATGGGTGGAATAATGATTGGTTATCTTACTATTTCGAAAATCTATCAGGAAGTTCTCAAAAATCTGAAATAGCTTTCCATGGTACATGACAGTGTTTGTTCCTTGTGCTGTTTACCAAGGATCAATCACTTCATCCTTTAACTTTATAATTCTAAAAGTTCATTCAGACCTTGAAATCTATTAAAATTTAGACATTAGGTGAATGTTAGAAGATCATGAGAAATAAGATGTAAACAAGTACCTGCCAAAAGCAGAAGAAGACAATCCCTTTGATGCAGAGGAACTTTGCCAGAGGATTATGTGGTGCCAACTCCTTTGCAAACACATGGTAGAAGATAACCAAAGCATATAACGCCACGGAAACTGAAATGTTCAGTATGATGGTGAAAGTCCAGCTGATCCAACTCGGATACAGTCCGAGAAGCTGAAGTGTTATCATTAGAACAGAACAGATGGGCCGAATGACAACAAATTGCCATGTCCAGTACTTAAGAAGCTTCAACGAATGATGATCTAGACGGACAGTATGAGGCTGCATTCCAGATATATCTCTTGATATTAGCAGCTAAGATACAATAACGGAACTAGTGGAAACTAGAAACTAGTATTGAAATAAACTAGTAACAATCTTCCGTAGTTAACAGGACTGAGCAATTCTTCTTGGGAATAATGATGATTCTTTACATGAATGTAAGAGCTAGACAGCATTTGATAGACAGATTAGATATCTTGAACCCAGCAGCCATCTTTTAAACTCAAGATATGAAATGTTGCACAAAATTAACGTCACCTTTTGCGGGCTGAAGCACCTGCACGGTTCATAGATTTCTTAACGGAGTAGGATGAAGTAAACATCTATAAAAAGGGGAAGTTTCAGACATAGATGGAAACTGTTAAATACACAAGCCCATGATTGACGAAGGAGCAAATTTGGTATAAAAGTTGAGGAACATAACACCCAATTCATGTGGCTGAATGCCTACCACAATGTTATACTCATTAGTCAATTGATTGCAATCTAAACATCAGCTCTACAACCAACTAATTCTTGAACAATGCCATGGTTCAGAAGGTATCCTTGCCCAAAAGTTTATGATATCTTCTCCTAAAAAAAAGACTTTCCCATCCATTTTTAGCACTCTATTCATATAAATGTTGTAAAAAAAAGGTGGGCATCTATTTTTATCATACTTTTGAGATTGAAACATACCAGGAAAAGAGAGAAAGGGAAAGAGTGATGAATCTCCCTTCCTTTGATTTCGTCAGGAACTATATTCTTACTGATAGAGATATTTAAATAGCTATACATCAATGCCATGAACTTAGCAATCACCTGCGCATAATAAAAGGAGTAGATAAAGAAATTTATCCGGAAGTCTTCAGAAATAATATGCATACATCAAATGCTCTAGTTTAGAAAAATGTGGCTCACCAGTGCCTCATAACATTCTTTAATAGAGTCTAAGAATGTGAAGAAAACTTCACTTCCTTGGATGTCTAGCAAACCAGCAAAGGAATCAATGGCATACAATGGAGCCATTAGTATGATGACAATTATAGCCTTCTGTTCCTTTGGATTTTTCCAATGGAAGAGATGGTGCGATATCAACTGTACTGTAAAAAGAATCGAGAGTACCACACAGCATGTTGTCCCTAGCAGAGTCAGAGTCTTGGGATCCATTCTAGTTAAATCCATCTGGGGAAAAAAAATGGTTTATTCATCAGGAAGTAGAACTGCAATGTGTAGCCATATCAGAATCTTAAGATATATGAAGAATTAACAGTAACAACTGCACACCAAGCACAAGAAGGGTACAGGTAACATAGCCTATTTTTTACATTCCTAGCAATGGGTTTAAAGCTCTGATGAAGATAATCCACTCTTAAACTTAGATCAATCTAAAAGTAACAATAAGCGTGAAACATTGTTAGTTAATCCAAAAGCACAGATTTTTCATTGACTGAGACTTTGAATCACAATGCGGTCAAGAATCATCAAGGACACATTCTATCTTCGGATCATGATGAAGAAGAAGAATTTTCGGGCACATTTCCATCATTCATCTCGGCTTCCAAAAACTAACCAAGGCCGTTATGGCTACTACATGTTAGTAAATAAGTCTAAGGAAAGAATCCAACTGAGGCCCCTAAAACCAAGGCAAAACCCAACCCAACACGATCAATCTCTACAAAATACACACCTTGTGGCTATTTTCTCTTCTTCAGTTCAATGCGTAGCAAAATAAAAAGTCTTTCTGGAATAAAAAGCAAAGAAAAAGATGAAGAAATCATACACTGATTCCAGTACGCGATAAATAAACGACACTACTTACCAGAAGAGAGATAGAATAGAGGTTGGTAGGTGAAATGGTGGTCGTGGCTTGCTAACAAACCGGATATTTTATAAATAAATAAATGAATACTGGACGACTACCGACACCTCTACTCGTGTTTCTCATCTCATCTCTCTCTCTCTCTCTCACTGTTTCCAAAGCTTTAAAAATGACTAGTAGAAGAAGAAGATGGTTCGTGCTATGGAGATGAAGAAATCGGCGCCGTATTCATCTTTAGCACCGACTGCATATGCGGCATCCTACGGTGTTGCGTCGTCGCCGAAATCTCCATTTGCTTCACCACATGTCTACTAATTTTTCACAGGTTGATATCATTAATCAAGTTATTCCTAGTCGCAAAAGATGAGAATTTTGAAGTCCCAAATCTTCTCTTATGTTCGATCTTGCAAAATTTGCGAGCGCACGAACATGCAGGGATTATAGCCAATTGGGCTTTGTAATTTGGAAGATCCAATCCACTTAATCTACCAGTTCTTATTTATATATAAAAAAAAATGATCAGCTTTATTTGTATAACAATATACAAGTAGATAGAATCATTTCCCTCATCATCTATATATTGATGCAAAATTTCCTTTACTTGAGTTGCAAACAAGACAAGAGATCTTTCAACCTTTGAAGCAAATGGATACAAATCCAAATTAATGAAGAAGTTCGGTACCAGTTCTTTGTTCACAGTACTGAACAACACCATGCTTAAAGATCCAATTAAGTATGAGTATGCACGGCAAATTAAGCGAGTTTGACTTCAAGCAAGTCCAAGTGCAGATCTTTAAACTAATGTTATTTTCAGCTTCGATCGAAAATGAAACCAAGGTTGTAAAGTAGTTGAATATTGGAAGAAGTGGACTGCAGGAGAGTTCTCACTCTATTTTAAACTGTTTCGATCTCGGATTACATTATTAAAATGTAGCCAAGTTCACAAAATCATGTGCCATTTGCTTGCAGATAGCAGAGGTGCCAATTTTGCCAAAAGCTGGAAGCCATTTTAATCAGTGTCAACTAAGCATCTGTAAAGTTTTGTTTTACTTCCAGAAAATTAAGAAAGATGAACGATAAGAGTAGGAATACTACATCGATCTTTCTTAGGTGAGTAATCTCATGTCTCTGTCCTCTGTCCCCTGTCCCCAAAGATTACTGGAGCAAACTCAAACATAGGAAATTTTATGAATTTGATACAAAATTTAAGCACAAATTTAAGTGAGGTCTACTCATTAGTAATATAATACATTAATGGTAGAATAAAAGAGTCAGAAGAGTAATTTAATATTATATATTCACTTATTTAAAGAGAAATAAATAAAAATTAACTTTGAAGTGTTTATCATGACAAAAAAACAAAAAAGTGAGTTTAGTTCATATTAATTATTTTGGTAGTGTATATAAAGTATCAAATTTTATTTAGACTTTGGGTGCTAAGGAATACTTATTTTTATGAATAAAAAAAAAATCTATACAAATCAACTCATTATTTTGATTTAGTTTGTGCACATTGTCAAGTCCATTTCATGACTAGATATATTATTTTAATCAGGTTTTATGACTGTTCAATCAGATTATTGTTATAACCAACATTATATGGGACTAATAAAGTGTCTAGAATTAAGGCCACAGCATCTTCCCCATTACTTCATCAAGTCAATCCCAGAGGCATTTAATTATTTTCCTCCCAACCATGCACAGCTTCTTTATTGCCACATGGTTACTCTGCACTGCCCTCAACTGCTGCATCTCACATTAATTCATCTCCAGGCCCATCTTCTATACTCTCTCTCTCTCTCTCTCTCTCTCTCTCTCTCTCTCTCTCTCTCTCTCTCTCTCTCTTTATATATATATATATATATATATATATATCTATAAATAATAGCCTTAAAACTCCATGAGTGGACCAGTCAAAGGAAATTAATTAAACAGTGCTGCATGTCGATCGTGATTTGGTGGCAGAAATTTTTAATTAACTAGACAGGAATTAACTGACAGAAACCAAATATAAAGATAGAATGGATACACCCCCATCTTTTTTTTTTTTTCTATTAACTTCTTCGAAATACTACATTGGATACTATATAACAATCTGATACACAAAAAATATAAGGGTAGACTATTATCTTTTTAATATAAGTTATATACTTAGCTTAAACTTAGACGGCACTACGGATAGAGCATATCATCAAACCTAAGTACACACGTAAAAGAAAAAAACTTTGATAAGAGCCAAAAAAATTTTAAGTGAGGCTATGACCATGATTCCACTGTGTTTGGATAGTCTAAGAATCGGCATAGATGTTACATCTCAACTGCATGGGAAGTTGCTTGACATAGATCTTCGTCAAATCTAGCTATTAGCTATAATTATAGATGATGACAAGATTACGTGGGACGTGAACTCATATACGTGACCTACCTAGCAGTAATGGAGGGCTGGACCTAACTAATTAATTAGAGTCAAGAGTTAGCTAAATGTCACAAGCAAGTGATTAGTATCCCATTGGCCAGTTAAGCAACAAGTAATTGATAACTTAATTGTGAATAAAATTAAGAGCCATTATCACCTCAAATCCATCACTTATCACCAAACCACCCATCTCAACCTTAATTCATAGGTAGGCTCTCATTAATTGGTCGGTTGAAAGTGATATTTAATTTCCTACACATAGGTAAAAGTTAGTGGTAATTAAAACCCATCGATATTATTACGTTTCGTTCTCTCTTTTTTTTCTTACTGTTACAGTGTTACTATCTTAGAAGTGATTCAAAATATGGTATGTATAATTCTTAGGGTGCCTCAAAATAAAGGTCCTCGAAGGCATAATTATTGACTTTTACCTAACTTAACTAGCACTTGTCTACTTTGTAGTGAACAAAGGAAAGTACATGTTGATATTTACATAGCAGTAAAATGACTCTTTTATCTAATATTGCATCTTTTTAAACTCTCGTATTCTGTTGATCACATGAGAGCATTATTGTTATTTTCAAAATATTGATCTATACATAATACTTATTTTTCTATAAATATCATTTATGTATCTTAGTTTTGCAAATAGCTACCTATAAGAATTACCTTGATGCAGAAAAAAAAAAAAAACTATATTTCCCCCTTATTTACAATTTGGCTCTTGTTTTTTTTTTTAAACTATATACACAAAACCACATGGTATATTAGATTTAGGTGATTATTTTTTTCTTTGTTACAAGTAGATTTACAAATATGTTAAAACAAGGAGAAAGTTCTTTTATGTGATCTAGAGAAGATGCCGACCCTAATAATTTTGCTAAAATTTCTCATTTCTCCTCTTCTAGGAGAGGATTTCATTGCCACGGTTGTCAGCCTTCTTTTCCCTTATCCAGCCATTTTGGCCATGAGGAGAAAAGAGAAGAGAGGTCTTTCTCGTCCCTCATGAGATCTCCTCTTCTTTATCCTTTTCTCCTTCTTCCTCTCACTCTCTTTTTCCTCATTTTATTCTACTCTCGTCTTAGTTTTCTCACACCTTGCTGTTGAAATACAATAATGATGGGTAGGGCTCCTCCATTCCATAGAAAGCTTGAGTATCGCTCCTCATCCTCCTTGTCGATTTTGACCAAGGGAGGCGAGGCTTATGAGAGAGAGAGAGAAAGGCAACAGTGATTTCAGGGTTACATGAGTTTTTGGTGCTTTTCGTATTGTTCCATTGAATTGCCTTTAGATTTAAAAGTAGAGGATTTTTGCTCTTTTGGACTTACTATTGTCTTTCTTCGGCAAGCCTTCGTATTTGTCACTTATACATATTATTCCCTTCCTCTTTTGTTGGTGACCTATTAGTAGTCTTTATCGGCATTTGCATTGATAGTTCTTATTGTAGCTTTTCTATGAGTTTCATAGAGCTGTGTGTGCTTAGGTCCGCAATTGTTATGATAAAATTGCTAGATGCTGGGCTCTTTGCGCATGAGTTATATCTTTTCTAATATCTTTCTACACTCTTTGAACTTGATATACTATATATATTTTTTGGTTGCTAATGATCACTATGTTGTGGGGCTTATTCAAAGAGTCGTCGCCCTATCTCCCCTATATCTTTCGTATATATTAAGCTTATAATTATCTAAATATTTTTAATGAAGTTTCTTGCTTATGGGCTTTCTCATTTAAATAATATATAAATGAGACAGTTTTATTGATATATTTCATAAACAACCAAACATTACAAACAATTTAGGCTGATTTGCATGAAAGATACACATGATTTTTATTTTTGTCATTTGAGCCCATTTTAGTTTTCTCTTGCAAGTCGGACTCTTTATTTTTTCTTTCAAGTTTGTCATTTTGTCACTTAATGCCTCATTAAATACTGATAAGATACTATAAAAATATAGAGAAGTGTTATAGTACTCTTCTTGTTCTTCCTCCACTCTTACTCATTTTTCTTCTCGTTTTGTATACAAGTCTATCATATTCTAAGAAATGTTGCCAGACTCTTCTTCTCCTTCATCTTCTTTTTCTAACTATAAATCATAGTTATCTTACACAATTCAAAATCATATTTATGCAATTTGAAATTATATTTGCGAACTTCACATTTGTATTTATAAACTTTGTAATTAAATATAACAATATAAAAGATCAAATTGTGTAAAAATTACTACAAATTATGTAATTATAATTACGAAATGCATAAATGTAACTATGAATTAAATTATAATAACTATGAATTGTGTAAAATAACCGTGAATTATAGTTAGAAAAATGAGGATGATAAGAGGTGAGAGAAATACTAACTTATTCAAACATTTGAAAAATTGTTTCATCATCACTAATATCTTGTGTGAAAGTTACCTCTAACAATGTTATGAACCAGATCTGGAATGATCCGAATGTAAGAAAATTATGAAAATTTAAGTGATAGTAGCATTGCAAATTAGGATTTTAATGGCTCTAGTTTCACCTAAATCGAATGTCGGAATAACTAGACTCCAATCCATTGAGCCCAATCTCCACTTAATATAATCTGATGTGACCCGGTTCGCATCAAACAGTGCCTAAATTTTACCAAAAATAATAGGGATGATACTAAAAAGATTACTCTTAAATTGGAGATAAGCAAATGATTTTAGAAATTTGATAGCTAATCCATATCTTCTTAGATTCAACGATCTAGATATGGTTCATAGTTATATTTACAGTCTTATTATGTAAATCACAATTATTTGAACACTTACATTTTTTCTATTTTTCAATTTTATTACACAACTAGCAATTATTTAATAGTTTTATTTTTATGAATATTGTAGTTAGCTTACTTAGTTTCTAGTTTATATTAGTGTAGTTATATTTATTATTCGCAACTTGTAGTCTATTTAATTTAGGTAGTAAATATTTATTGTAGGCCTAGTGCACATCTTGGTTTGACAAAAATAAATAAATAAATAAATAAATAAACAAATAATCGTGTATATTTTACTAAAAAGTCAAATTGTATTAAATGTAGGAAGCGAAGTTAGAAGATAAAAATAGAAGAAAGTTTAACTTGCAGCAAAAACGTGAAGTATGCAGGGGTGATACTAATTATTTTCGGAGCAAATATCTCTAACAAGTAATTGTGTATATATCAAAATTACGTCATAAATAAGCATTTAATCCATCTATGATGCATCTTGCAAACTCATAACTATACCCAATCCAGGAGTATATCAATATCATCATATCATATAGTAAGTAAAGTGTACAAAACCAAAGCTAATAAATCTAATTTCGCGACATAAATATACATGATAAACATTATGATTAAGATTAGAGAGAGAGAGAAATAAGATTAAGAGAGAAGAGAGAAGCTAATATATATTAACGGTAGGACTTGAGGAGGGCCCCGCAGAATGTGCAAATGATGGCACGCCACATCTTCCGGTAGACGGGAAGGTAGCAGAATCGGGTGGCGGTCTCCATGTCGGCGACGCTGGCGCAGCCTCCGCAGCGAGAGCAGATCCCAGCCGCCGGTTTGCTACTCCTCACCATCCGACGCTGGTCAACAAGAAAGCAGAAGAACACCATCTACTACAACTCCCAACTCCCCTCACTCGGTCTCTCTACTAGAAGAGATCTAGAGTACTCCTTTATTATTAATCTCCCAGATATAGAGATGGATGCATATATAAAGGAGGGATGAGGGGTTTGGATGGATGACACGTGGAGATGGGATCATGAGAACCGCGTGGGGTAGACAAGAATGGCACGGAGGCAGACACAGGGGGAGAGAGAGGGAGAGAGAGAGAGAGTTGCATGGGTGTTGGATTAATTAAATAGGGGATATTAATTAAAAGGGATCGAAGTTGGTGTGTGTGACTATTTACTACCTTTTTTATTTATTAGTAAATGAATGTGCGGTAGAAGTTAGATAGGAGGCAGGTGGTGAATGAATTAATGAGGGAGGAATGAATGGGTAATGCAACAATTTCACTGCGCATATCTATTCAGTGGGCAATTAAGAAACGGCTGGTTCCACGGATTTCGCGATCCACCCGGGGGGATTTATTCAACTATACATCTTTAATGCATGATTTTGACGCAGCGATGCATAGATTTCAAGCTCTATCCATCTCCCAACCATATAACTTTATATATATATATATATATATAGAGAGAGAGAGAGAGAGAGAGAGAGAGAGAGAGAGAGAGAGAGAGAGAGAGAGAGAGAGAGAGAGAGAGAGAGAGAGAAATAAACAAAGCTAGTGTTATATAAACCGAGATGCATGCGTTGCGTTGCATTGCATTGATTTCCGTTATACATCGGCAAAACTCGTGTTCTTGTTGGCAACCGTCAAATTTGCAGAGGTTTTAATATCGTGGAAGGTCACACAACCTGCACTCTCTTCTCTCCGGACTAGTCAACATTGCATACACTCTTCATATAATCTATATATGTTGTTCTTTTTTTATATACGACATGTCACAATTAATATTTGTTTCGCCATCTTCATATGTATTTATTTTTCTTTTTCTTTTTTCTGTGCAGGATTATGTTGTGATAGCCAAGCTTATCCATCTTGGTAGGACCCACACGCACTCGTTGGCTGGCTTTATCAGCTTACACAGTGCATGAGCTGGAGGAACAGGTTTTAATAAGTGGGTGGGCGAGTTACTTATACCAGGATTAGGTTGATGTCGAGTCCCCTTTATTCGATCTCGACGCCCCCAATGTCTTTGTACACTTAATGCTCCTTGTCGGCCATCCAGGGCAGCTAGTCTAATGTACGTCTCAATGATATTTATCTTTGTAGAAAAGCCACAAAGAGACTAATCCATTCTTCAACATGAAGTTTGAAAATAGAATAAAACGTCATAGCCGACGGATTCAGCCGTTTGTGCATTCTTAAGAGTTAATCATCAGTTATTATGCTGTATCACTTTTACCCCCTTTCAAGGAGAAAAAAAAAACAATTATAAAACAACCTTCTCTAACCCATTCAAAACCTACTTGAATCTACTTCTAACGTCGTGAGAGAGGAAGAGAAAACAATAAATATTTTTATTTATATAATTAATTAGTTAATTTTGTAATATCTTTTCTAACAAATTTTCTTACTGATAACAAGTAGACAATTCAGACGTGTATGCCGAGTTTTACTAGTAAATCAAATAATTCAGACCCATTTAAAGCGATAGAAATAACAGAACATACCTAGGGGGAGAAGAAGAGCTTTAAACGTCATAGCTGTCCTTGCCCACAGAAGTCCGCCGCCTCTTGAGAATTTCTCTCCTCAACTTCTCCTCAATCCTCTCGCTGTAATCCCTCTCCCAATCACGTTTCCTCTCTCCTCAATGAATTAAATATAACTGGCCTAGCCCATTTTCCTCAAGAGGAGGAGGAAAAATAAAGCTATCGGACCAAATTTCGAGCAGGCATCGCAATTTTGAAGACCAGTAAAATTGAAAACCTACAGAATATGTATAACAGTACAGAGATTACAATTAATTGGTAAGCACTGTGACACTTGAACACAACTGCACAAAGAAATAATAAAACTGGTAAGCACAAAGAAGTAGTGCTTCACTGAAGCTGTACACCTACTCCAGTAAATTACAAGATGGACAACCAAATATCCAACTCCATGTTTAAGGTCAGAAAATCAACTGTCATTCTCAAACACATGAAATGGGTAAAATTCAAGCAACAATATGTATGACCTCTAATCAATTACATCTGCTCTTTCCATGAAAAGTATCTGTGATGCAATGTGTATCAAAATGCTGCCCTCATAGCACCACGCGCTGCCTGCTGCTTCATTTCTGCAGCTTTACCACTTCCTCGGAAATACATGTATACTTGCTGCACATAAAAATGGCAGAAAAAATCAGAAAGACTGTCCAATGAAAAGTATTCCAGATGGAAGAGAAATTCTTCTCTTCCAAGTGAAATTGACAGTGTAATTGGAGGAGTGTTTTCAGATATATAGTTCAATGCATCCCTATTGCATACATCAAAAAAAAATTCTCTGATGTCTGAACATTGCTAAAATCCATGTTCAAGCTAAAACCTTTCCTTGCCATCAAAAGTACTACTTCCTACATACCAAAACCAGGAACTAAATCTTCAAAGAAAAGAAATGATGACCTGAATGACCCAGATACTGAGCAGTGACTCGAGGCAAAACAACCCAAATCCAACGAAGTAGAAGATCTGCAGATTAAAAAAAAAACAATAGAAGAGTCTGATAAGGCTGTGATAGGATCAAGAAAGAAAAATTTAGCAGTGAAAAAGGAAGATTTCTACATCAGCACTGTAAATGATTACTTTGGGATTATTCTTTCAATAACAAGGCTTAATCAAACAAAATTGGAACTATCACTTATTGAGCTAGTTGAGATCAATGCTCCCAGAGTGTGATACAGGGAATTATTGAGCTTTGTACAGAAATAATACTGCCAACTGCATTAACATGGTGCTTGTACCGCCAAGTCAGGTAATGCAGGATAACAAGCTCTGGCATCATGTATGTAGCTTAACAGAACCCACTGGTTTTCAAATGACCAGCAAATAGAGCAACAATCCAGACAACTTATCAAAAATCATCACAAAACACAGAAGCTTCCATAGCCTAGGAAGCTACACTAACAAACACATAATCTAGGTATTTCAGTAATCAGCAGGCACATTGAGTTCTCTGGATAACAAATAATCTAAACTTACCCCAATAATAACATGGTCGCCGATGACATCTATTGCTGGTAAAATTCCTCTGCGACAAAAGAGGATAGAATGCAAAAGTGAATTAGCAAGAAAGGGAATGCTGATAAGACCTAAGGTGCACAACTTCAATGTACATACAGACATGTATACATATAACATATACATGTATAGTATACATTTACAGCTACGCATACTTATACAACATATACAAATACATGCATATATACCAACATACACAAGAATTATTAACTTAGTGGTCATTTTCTTAACAATTAATAGAAACAAGAATTCCAAGCCTAAAAACTAAAAAATATATTAACTTATGAGTTGCTTCTCTCTCTCTTACTCACAAGGCAAAAAAATTTCTAATTTTCTTTCCTTTCTTCACTCTCCTTTCTCTTTCTTTCTCTTCCTCTCTCTCTCTTCCTGCCACAAGGTAAATTTTACTTTTTTCATTTCTTCTCTCTCCCTCCTTTCTCTCTTCCTCTCTCTTACTACCACAAGGCAAATTTTTTTCTCTGATTTTTTTCACTTCTTCTCTCTCCCTTCTCTTTACCTCTCCCTCTTCCTCCCTTGGTCTCACTCTCGACTCTCTTTCTCTCTCTCATCTCTCTATCTAACTCTCTATTACTGCACTGCATAATAGAGATTAAAAGAGACAGATAGACTAAAAAAGAGAGGGAGGAAGAAATTGGAGGAAAGAAAGAGAGGAAGAAATTAGAGGAAAGAAAGAGAGGAAGAAAAAGAGAGGGAGATGCTAGAGAGAGTAGAAAGAGAAATGAGAGAGATAAGGCAAAAGAGAGAGAAAATGAAAAAAAAAATAGAGAGCGAAGAGAGAGGGAGAGCCTATGGGATCGGCCAAGACTTGGAACCATAGATTAAAGCACCATACACAAGCATTCTTTTCCTTGGTGCTTTTCCTTTGACTTCCATGACAAGAAACTAGATGTACATTTCAATTTGGATAATGTTATTTGAAGCTCCAATGTTGTCAAAATAGTTGATGCAAGATCTTAAGCTAACCAACATATCAGTGATCATCAAGGACAACCATACCCTACCATTTTTGTTGAGGGAAAATGAAAACCAGAGCCTTAATATAAAGCATCAGTCTATACAAAGGTGCTGAGTGAGCAGAACAATCCAGAAAAAGGATTATAACATCAAACTCTATCAGATATATAATTGCAATAAACTTACAATCTCTCCAAATTAAGCATAGAAATAGCAAACAGAACAGTAAAACTTCTCCATGTTCCATGAGCATAAAAAATGATAATTCCATAGGAAAAAGCTACTATTCCAGGTGGCCAACTTTACAAAGATCTCTGGTTTTAGTACTGCCACTTAAAACACATCTTTTCTTGCTATTTCACAAAGATATATATTGGAAAACTTACGTCAAAGATTTTCCCTTGAAGAAGATTGGAGGAGCCACAGCTGCATAGATGCAGAAACCAATGTGTAGCTGCAATAAGCAAACGGGCAATGAGTAAATTATCTTCCTTACTCCTCTAATAAGGACAGCACTCTTCTGATCACTACAGCCTTCTTTAGTGTGATTCAATGACTTACCAAGTAAAACAAAAAGAACCATCCAAACTTCAAGGCACTTTCAGTCCTATAAGATGAGTTGCAGAACGCATGTAAGTATCAGAATTCTCAACAACTCTACAATGAGTGAGGAAATAGAAAACATTGATATCTAAAAGTAAGATTAAGAAATTGATGTTGCAAAGTTATGGCACCTTGAAGCATTATAAAGAGGCCGGTACCAGAGAACATATGCACCTGGGACACCAGAAATAAAGTAGATGATTGCGAGAAACCAGATCTTTACACCTGAAAAATAAAGAGTTGCATCAGCTTCATCTGAGATACGGCGGCAGCTGAATCAGTTGAAGTATATGCAATATACAATCCCTTCAAATATACCTTCCCCCTTAATCCAAGCTGCTGTAACTGCTACTACATTCCAGAGGAGACATCCAAACAATCCTGTGTGAAATTCAAGCACAAGTCTTTGATAAGTTTACAAAGTATTACTGTAAAACTGAATGTTGATCAATGAACTCATGCATATAGTGCTGTATAATAATACTAGTAATCATACCAATAGCCTCAAGATATTCCTCAGGCTTAAAACAATATAAACCATCTCTAATGTAAAAATCACAAGAATGTTAACCTCATCAAATCATGAGATATTATAAGTTTAGCATCCTCAGTTTGTGGTTATGGTTGAAAACACTTGACAGTGAATAATTACCACACAACTAACATCTGTCTCCTATGTACAATCTTCTGTGCAATAACAGATAGACTATTCCAGAAATTTTCTCAGCAGCTACCAAAAGCTACCAACTAGTCCTATCTAATGCTGTTAAACTATGTACAAATACTACATTTTGGCACAACATAGATTTTCTTCAAGAGAAGTTTTTTGGAACTTCTTTCAATAGGTGTTCCTATTTGCACAACCAAATATACAAATCTCTCCAAATGAGTTGACATGCCTAACAAGGAATTGCATATGGAGACGCACAGGTTATGCTACTGGATACTGATTATAGTAATAGTAACCAGTATTGATACAATCCAGTGAGAAAGGTACAATCCGGTATTCATTTGTGTCACTGCATCGCCTTGTGCTAATCTAATGCTGCCAGAGTAGACCACATGTGTAGTTGTGTACCTTATGTTCCTTGACAAACTGGCATAGATGATCTGGAAAGAGAATTTGCTGCCTCACAGCGACCAAGCCTCAGTTAACACATACATGCCAATAGCTACCCAACAGGCCTTGTGCCACTTGCATGACTATCCTTGATCCCTACCAGTATAGGCAAGGGTTGACAAATGATGTATCAAGTGTTGTTAGTTGTATCTAAGTTAGTTTCCTAGTAGATTAGAAGTTTTATTTGCTTTGGGGTTGTTCAACTTAAAGAAAAGTGGTGTATGATGGAGAACACATTATTTTTGATGAAATATATTGCTAATTCTATTTTATTTCTTCTCTTTCTCTTCTCTCTTCAATTTAATGATGGTGATCACAAAATTTCTTCACTGGTTGCGCCAACAAAATATCATATGATTGAGTCCAATACACCAAAAAGACATGGTAATGTCGAACAAGGGAAACTCCACCAAAGACATATATAGGCTACCAATTTTTCTGATATGGCCAATAATCTTTTTTGGTTCAAGTTCGGCATGCCAATGTTATGTAAAAGGGTAATAGATGTGCAGCAATTATAACTAACATATTAAAGAGTTTAAAGGAGTCACAAAAACCATGACTTGTCCTTTGACCATTACCTCCAAATTTGTTACATCTCAAAGGATTCATTATAGAACTACAATTTCATGAGAATAAGTAGAGCATACCTAGTAATGATGCAAATGCAAAGTACTGCAGTCTTTGCAGGTGAATGGGTATCTCATTTCCAATATCATGATGGATAATGGGGAAAAAAGGAGGCCAGTTTTTCTCCTCTATAACAATGCCAGCTGCAAAAGCAAAGTTAAATGCCATAACTCAGGTCATATGAACTGCAATGTAATTCAGCTTCCTAATGCTCAGAAGATAAAATGCCACTTAAAAAATAACAAGTATATACACTAGAGAAGAAGAGGACGACACTTATAAAGCCATATCTTCAACTCTCACTTGTCTCAAAAGATAACCTTTATCATGATAACACTGATAAAGCCATAATTCAGCACTTACATTGTCTTAAATTGACAAGTGCTCTTATTTAGACATTCTCCAAGAATTAGAAAACCTATGGATCCTCTTCTCAACTAGTTTTATCTCCGGTATGCAGGAATTAATATTTCCAAACTTCAGTAAAACATCCTCCTTTTCTTAGCAGTTGAGACACATTCTTATAAGATTATGCTTTGCTATTAACTTATATCTAAAAATGGCCCAAAGGAGAAAAAGTTGTTTAAATCAGACTTGGACGAAAAAAAAGAACATTAAATCTTACCTCTGGCTGCTGCCTCTTCCCTTCTTTTTAGTTCCTAAGTAGCACAAACAAATATCAAAATGAGTAAAAGATGTATGGAAAATCTATTCAAAGAGAAGCTACTCAGTTCTACAGATGAACATCAGAAATGAGAATCATAACTTACATGCAATCATGCATTCAAAGAGGATATACTATCTCAATGGATATATGTATGGTGTCTATCTCAGTTTATGTGGTCTGTATGGAATCTATGGATGTCTGTATATCAAAAACAATAAACAGTATTGCAACTAAATGCACTTTGGATGCATATCAAAAGCTTGCTGACCACCCAAGCACCAAGCCTAACCGCCACTCCAAGTGACTTCATGTGATTTTTTAAGCTAAAATGCTTTGGCTAAACTATTGAAGTATTACGTACCTCGTCAAGACTTTATTGCACATTTTTAGATGGCTTTATTTTTCTACGTTGTCTAAGAATAAGAGAATCTATTCTAGCCAAGAATTTAAACTAAAATATAGGAGAGCTCTACCTAATAAGCTAAAGAAAGAAAGAGAGCATATAGTGGTATATAACAAGAAAGCTCACCACATAAATGCATGCTCTCGAGCCTCTGGAAGGAAAGTCATAAAATATTTGGCACTGGTTGATGATGAGATTTGATAATGAAAGGGATAAGAAACAATGCATTGGATGGATTAAAATCAACAAAAGCCCAAATGAAGAGGGAATGTGGCAGGTGGTAGTAAATGTCAGTCAAGTGGGTTTGGATGTCCTGCAGAACACTACTGATTTAAATATAGCTACAATTTTCTCATAGTTGGAACTTGGAATTTAACTTATCTTTTTCATTATCAATTCAATCAGTGGCACCTGAAGTCCAACATGAAGATATTAACTCTGTATATGATCCACTTTCAGCCTAAATCCAAAAGGTTCATGCAAAATCTGTTAAATATTAGGTCCTGTTTACTTCATAGAAAAAGTATGATCTACAGAGATAAATAAACATGTAGAGCATGATATTGACACATTCTAATGATTATGTAATAGTCTGTTTGCTTTCTCATAATTCATGTAAACAATAACTAATAACTAGAAATAATGTTGGGACTGCATAGAATTTATCACTATAAAATTTGTCCTAGTGCACAAGGCTCCCACATAACCGGGGTCTAGGGAAGGAAGATGGTCGTAGATGTAGTTAATCTATTAATTGAGTAATCTCTAAGTTTAAGATGATGCAAAAGTAGCATTTATTAGCAATTCAGTTGAAAATACTTTCTCCCTCTTGCTTAGTTCTGCCTCCTTTGCCTGGAGTTCCTTCTCCTTTTTCTTTAGGTCCTGAAAAGTACACATAAAAAGAAGAAACATGCAGTGAAATCCAAAATCACAATAGACATAGAGAACAAATATATATGGTTTAGAAAGGAAACTGATTAAAACAGAAGTATGTCCACATCAGCCCGTGCAAGTGTGCAAGACTAGCCAAAGATGTGGACCAAGTGTCCCACTAACTTGCAAAACTTTTTGAAGTACACTTGCCAATATCCATATGTGCAACATGCTGTTCATTATAGTGCCATAAATATCCACATACCTTTGATGAATCAAGTGGAATATCAATTGTTGCACCACGATCATTATAGAAATCAGCCGGTTCTGGAGGAAGAGGTGAAAGACGAGAATTTGTTGCAGGAGGTACGCTTCCAGGGTGCTGATTCACAAGGAAACATAAAGGTCAATCTCAACTGAAAAATGGTGAAACAGAAATTGGATAAGATGAAAATTAATTCATGCAAACCCAGAATCTGATTTTGTATTCTGCACAATGATCATTAGAATAAACTTACTGTCGTGTAAAATGGACCTCCACCATAATTTGACTGTCCAGGTTTCTTTCCGCGGACCGCTGGATCCTGATACGTGGAACATTATAGAAAACCCTGATTAGATAACTATTTCTTCATAAAAGAGTCCTGAATATCATACTAGTAAAAGTGGTTATAGAAGATGCCAAAGCTGCTACTTCTACAAGAGAAAAGGAAATTGATGGAACAATCCATAATGCTGCAACACGAGGTATGGTATATGTTAAACTTGTATTTCTGTATATAAGCACATTATATGGATATTTTCAAACTTCCAAACAGCTTTATTTGCCAATCTCATTAAGTAGAGACAACAGTATTACTAGCTGAAGGTATAGTGTTTTTGCTACATAAAAAGTAAATGACAAAGATCTCATTATATCACCTTGCAAAGTAACAATACGACTGCATTCAAGTCAAAATATCATTGCTTCGACAAAAGTTTTGATTTTGTTATCATTGAGTACACCTTGAAAATGTCTAGAAGCATAGGGGTATAGCCTTCCTTCCTAAGATGAAATTTAATAATCTTTTTTTCCAATTCTATTACACAACATTTTATTGCAAAAAATTCTACACACTCCATCCATGTGCATGGCTAAAAGGTATAGAATAGATATATATTGTTGAAATATGTTATGCTGGAACACTGTCAAAAGATATTAAAATATCTTTAATAAGTTGGTTCTTCAGATTATTATCCGTTAGGAATAAACAGCTCCAAGTGACAGGAAGCAGATCACCATTAGCAATACTCAGATAGGCCACTTCCATGCTTGGACTCATTGACTACTTCTAGCAATGTCTTCTGAAATACTCAACCAAACAACACTTCAGCATTCACTTAAGTATTAGTTGGAAGTATGAATAGAGAACTTCAATCAAATGTAGAAGTACGAACCAGATGTCAAGACCATATTGCATGCTTTGTCACAGTCAAAACAAATCAAATGTAGAATGCTGATTTTATATAATATACAAGACGAATGGACAGCACAAAAAACCTTTAGGTTGAATCCGAAAACAAAGTTCCCATGCTTCCAAATATCATAAACTTCTCAGTGTCCGTAGAGCTCCAAAGAAAGAAAAGAAATCATGTGGGCAACACATAAAGAGTTGTCTTTTCTTTTAATCCTATTACTGACTGACATCACCGCTAGGGGCCTTGTCGGCTCATTTTTCCTTGTTTCAATATTTGTTTCACGACTTCTATCTGTTAAAGTTCCAAGTTTCTGAATATCCTGAAAATGAATAAGAACTACCAAAAATTGGAACTCACTAATCCATCAAATCTTTCTATGTTAGTTCTCAATTCATCTGAGTACGTCTTTACTTACCATCGTAGGCGTGCTTCTGACTTAGAGCAAAATATAAAATTCAGCAATTTCCGAGATAAAACTGAAGGATGTTATTCAGCTAGGGTTGATACCTATACCACCATAAGGAAACAACCAGAGGTACCGAACACCCCAAAATAACCAACTCACATGTTTATCCAAGTCAAATTTGTCCATTAGAAATGAGATAAGGACCAAAACGCGTCGAAAATCTAGAACGGAGCTCGACAGCATCAGATCTAACACAACCCACGACAAAATTCAAAACTCTATAGGTTTAAAACCACACAGATTCAGGACCCTCGGATCCAACTCCAAGCAAAGCAACAGGAGATCTCCCGTAGGGTTCATATTCATTCAAGCCATGTAATCTCGCAAGATCTATTCTAAGAAAAAGAAAACCCTCAGTATGATTCGGATCTCTTCCAGATCTACGAGACAGTAAATCTTAGCATGGATCAAGAGTCGTGATCGAAAAGAATCGTCGAAGACTCACCGCGAAGGGATTGACCTCCTCCTCGTCGAAGGGGTTACTGTCGTAGCGCCCCGCCATTAGATCCCGATCGCTGTCGCCTTCCCAACCTCCAACGGATCGATCTCTTGCTTTCGCACGCGAAGGGAGAAGGGAGAGAAGATGAGGGAGACGAGATCTACTCAAACTAAGTTGTATTTGTAAGTCCACCCAACAGAGAAAGAGAGCAAAGGAGACGGTTGTGTCTCCGCGACGAAGAAAATTAGGCAGAGGAAAAAAAAAAAAAAGGAAGAGGGAGTAGGCTGGAATATTGTTACTTGACTGGGTTTAAAGTGTAAAATTATATGGGAGTGAGTCCGTGACTTTCTAAACTTTCTTTCTTACAATTAAACATATCATTTTGAAAGTAAATGACTATCTTACATATGCTTCTCCCAACGCGTGAACGCGTGACAGCAAAACTCCACTTCTGCTTCGGAGCAATTGTTGTCGAATAAATACTAATGTAACGTTAATAGGAAAGTAGAGCAGGAGACTGGATCAGAATTTGGACATTATTAAATCATCTTTATTGTGATTCTCTAGTATAAATAGAATGTGTGCATCTCGTAATCGTAGAGAGACATTAACGGGTACGATTCCTTCCTTGGGGACAACGGAACCACTACTACGAAGCAACAGACAGAAAATAAATAAATAAAAAGCTCACGAGTTGGCTGGCCTAAGCCCAAGGATGGGTTCAGGGCTTTGCGTCTTTTAGTCTACTATTTTAGACGTTTCACCTGGTACGATCATCGACCTATCCCAATCCTCTCTAAATTGGACAGGTTTTTAATCTCCTCTGTAGGTCGGATAGGAATAGGAATATAGGATTCATGTTACCCTAGATCTGCAGTGGTGTCCCGTTGGTTGCAACACGGTTTCCGATCAAGCTGGACACCAAGGCCCTCCCTCCCTCCCACTAATATCTTCAGATTTGAAGTGGCAGGGACTAAACATCCATCCGGGTTTTGACTCTCTGGCGGACATCGGCTCCGTCCTGCAGCAATCCGATTGCCAATTTTATCCTCAAGCTTAAATCCCTTCGAGCCAGCACCCACTCTCGTAAATTCTCTACCCTTTTCTAATATAATTGGGTTCCTATTTGTTTATCTAAAAACCTATATAATTTCAATATTTTTCTAACAGCTATAATAAAACATACATCTTTTGGTATTAACTTTAAGAGTGGTCCATTTCAATTAACAAAATATATATATATATATATATATTAGAAGATGATTAGTGTGGTAAAACACACAAAACATAAAAATAAAAAACCTGACATAATTTGTGCATAAAAATGTCTGAAGTAATGATTCAAGTCTCATCTGAATTCTGTTATTCTGCCAATCTCAGAATGATTAGTTGAACAACTTCCATAAGCTGAGTGGAAGCTAGTGGATACATTGAAGAGATAATGTCCTTGTACAACTCACGATTTGTTTGTGTTCCTAACTTGCTAACTTTCCCCTCTCCATAGAGCTTGAATGGATATTGAATAACAAAATCAACAAGAAGCAACGGAAAGAATATGCTAAGCATATAAAATAATTTAGTCGCTTTCCAAGATGTAGTTTGCAGTTCTGTTGCATTAAAATTGGAATACTCTTCACAAAAACTTTTGCTCCTTCAGCATATAGCAGCATCCCATGCAACAAAATTCCAAATGAAAGATACAACTGGCCCTGTTTATCTCATGGGACCCAGCATCTGTGCTTCAAGAGGGAAATTGATTCCGAAGAGAAATACCACACAAAGATATATGAACATAGCAAAGAGCAATCATGGTAAAAGGGCCGTAAGTTGAGAACTAAAAAGATCTCCAAGTGCTCCACGAACGTCCATCTGTGTGGTAGAGCAAGAATAAATTAGTGCAATATCTCTCATCAAGCAACTTCAAAGTATATATCTTATATGAAACAAGTGATAATCTGATAAACTACTTATAATTAAATAACTCCATAAGGTCATCAGGGGTGCCTGATCTCTAAGAATAAAAAAAACTATATAAAAACAAGAAGCTTTCATCATGCATTCCATGAAATTGTCATCAATTAGCAGATTCTTTTCACACAAAACACCATAACACTAGGATTCCTAATGAACAAGAAAACAGAGCAATTGAGAATTTTCACACATTAGATGATCAGCTTGAAGAAAATGCTGAAGATCATTCTTAGCTGGACATTACGAGATCAGCCAGTTGAATGGGCTCCAAGAATTCACATGTTTTTCAACCTATCGACTTCTAGAAATTGGTGGCAACTATTAAGAAAAAGAAAAAGAAAATAAGCAAGAAGAGCTGATCATGATACATAATAAGGCCAATCTACCATGTTGATTGCAAATACAGGCAGCGTATACACAGAAATAGAACAGATAAAAGAGGAAGCTGCTGCTTCTACATAGGGACTTCGTTTTGCCCATGAGGCACAAATATTCCACAGAACAAAATAAAGCAGATGACAAAGCAATAAGTAAGCCATCACAAATTAGCAGCAATTCTAAAGAAACGTAACACATCAGAATGATCAATTTTAGAAATTAACTTGATAAGCAGAGTTCAAGGAAACAGCAGGTGGATCCAAGTTATTGCCATGTAGATCTAATAGTTTTTGTGAAAATATTATATAACACGTCCAGCTCACAGCTCATGTGAAACTAACAGCCATTCCAAAGTAATAAAAGTTCAGGTACTTCCCTGTCCAAAATCAACTAAAGATGAGAAATTGTGTTGTATTTCTAGTATATACACTGGGTTTAGAACCCTAATCACAACGAACTAAAAGCTAATTTGGAATTGCAGATAGGATCACATACAAATATATCTAGTTGGTTTGAAATCATTTTTGATGGTTAGTTGGGTCAATTGCCACAGCCAACAAAATAAGCAAAGCACTTATGTGAGAGAAGTTACCTGATCACAGCAAACAAGTTTGGTAACTAAAGGGTAGAACTCTCTTAGATGCTTCCTGAATATCTGAGCATCCATGCGGCACATTCCCTTAAGCACCTGGAGGAGCAGAAGAGTTATTGTCTTATATCATTTAATATGCACACACAGATACCATAAGAAGCAGGTATATAAATATATGCATCATAGAAAAGGAAAAAAATCAATCATTGATGTACAAAAAAAGTCCATGTAATGTAAAATATAATACATACAGAAACCAGGAAGTTGTTCAGGGATAAAGTACTGCATTCCTAGTTCCTACTACATTAATAGGAGCACGGAGTACAGGCGACCTGCCTGATCATGTCAATTCACAAGAAGCAACTACTCACCTCACTAATGCAAAAAAACAAAGAGGAAAAAAAAAGGGGATTTACAAGAAAGTGGATATTAAGATCACTCCAAAATTAATTCCCATAAGAGGACATGAGAGATTGAGAGTCGGATAGGAAGACCTTGACTGAGAAATACAAAGAAAATGAGATACAGAAACATATTGAAACATTAGTAAGCACTTTCCGACACATAGGAAGCTTCAGGTTAAAGGAAATCAT
This sequence comes from Typha latifolia, assembly GCF_019914945.1. Taxonomy (NCBI): domain Eukaryota; kingdom Viridiplantae; phylum Streptophyta; class Magnoliopsida; order Poales; family Typhaceae; genus Typha; species Typha latifolia. Next base: position 11,519,614 of record NC_133095.1, read on the forward strand.
TGTAACATCTGATGTCATGGGCAAATCATGGATATTCTCTATATCGGCGCCAGTACCTGACGTCCTTGTTCTTTTGGCCAAAGGAACTTAAAGAACAAGTAATCTCTGGTTGAGGTGTTGCACAGTCCCTAGACTCTTTTACATAAAGCATACCCACACAAAATTGCAACAGCCTCTGCCTCTCCAGATTTATTAAATCATCATAGCTTTACCAGAAGACTATACAATATGTCTATTCAGGTGACCTCAAAGAAAATGTCATACTAAGCATTAATGTGTACAGTGAAACCTTACTTTCATGTCTTGTAAGGAATTAGTTATACTAACTCAGTTATTCAATCCAACCAACAGCGACTAGCTAATCAAAGCGTAATTTTTTTTCCATATTGAGTGATTCTTTTTTATCTTTTGCTTGTTTAATCAAAACTGTTGCATGAGTCAATAAATGACAAATATGAATGTGTGCAGGAAAATTTGGATATATAAAATACTATTAATGGTAAATGCAACAATCCTCTATTATACTAAAAAAAAAAACTTTGAACAAAGCATCATACATCAAGGAGATTAAATTGAATTCGTTAAAGAATAGTACTTTATATATATAATTATATGGTGAAAAGAATCATATAGATGCATTATGAGGACCATAATTGAAAACAAAGTGTTAATTAGTGCAGTACACTATATGCAGCTAGAACAGAAGATCTTACATAAGCAAATGAAACACTCTTTTACCTTGACAATAACAGGAGCTCGTAGATCAAGAACACGATGTATGTCAGCATTGGAAGCCTCTCCCATGATAGGCTGGAGGTCAGAAGCCTCCTTCAAAATCTGCCCGCAGAAAGAAACCAACTTTTCTTCTGCTAAGCTCTTGAGCTTTTCATCTTCACGTGCAGCTTCAACAAGGCCACTGGTCGTCTCAGTTGAATGATCACCAGTATTCACAATTTCAGAACTTTTAGCATCATATGATGTAGTTGACTTGTGCAAGATCTCTAAGTAAATGGAAGTTCCTGCTATTTCTTGCCGAAGAAGATTTAGAGGTGGCCTGTGCACCATTTAAGTTTCAAATTAAGACCTGGTAGTTACGACAAACAAAACTTTCCAGATACCACCAAATTTACCTTTCTGGAGGTATATGGTGCATTCTCATTCTAAGGTTTGAGGTCGAATTATAGGAGGCCGCAAATTCCAAGAGCGACAACAAGATATCCATTATTGCAATCTTTTGAGGGACTTTTAGCTTGTTCCAGTATCTCATCTACCAAATTCAATCACTTGTCATGAGATGGTGCTAATCTCACAAGTACTTCTTGTAATTCACATCCAAAAATAACTGGATCTGATATTACAGATGGAATATCAGGAGAAATTTTACCTGTATGCTGTCAATGGCACCTAACAGCAGTAACTGAGTGATGCATTTGCCCCTAACTTTCTCCATCAAAGGGCTCTCTTCATCTTCATTCTTGGTCTCAGCAGATTCAGATATCTAGATAGATCAGCAAGGAAAACATAGAGTCAAATCAAACACATTTAAACAAGAATGAATTGGAACTTGGAAGATATGACCATCAGCACTTCCATAATAAATCAAACACAACTGATGTGAGCGATGATGTGCATATATAAAAAGTGTGCTAGTTGGCCATTAAAACATTATATATCAAGCTACAGACACGAGCAAATATAGAACAAAATGGTAATAATTTCTCTCTTCATGTATTATTTCAATATGCCAAGTAAAATAAGCAGGTCTCATCAGGACCTAACACTCACGAAGTTACAAACTTCAGACTGGAGAAAGAACATCTAAAATTGATATCAGTAATCATTGATTAGCTTTCACCAAGTTTCAATTCTGTATTCGTATCTCTCTGCAAGATGCACTCACATGGAGGAATAGTCCAACCAGAATGTAGTGCAAATTCTCCAAGAATCCACATTATAATAGTAAAAAAGAAACACACATCCCTCTAACCGTTATTTAAAGAAAAAAGTCAAAAACTATTTCAGGGTTCAAATATTTCAAGTCCCTCGAAAAGATAACCAAAAGCATTATTCATTGTCAATGACAATACTTCTAAAGCCAAAAAGAGTACATACCTTCACAGGTGAAGATGGCACAAGATCATCCGAGTGACTCTTGGATTTAGAAGTAAGACTTCTGACCAAAAGATTGTCCATCATATTCCCCATGATCCTTTGACCAAATGTTTGACTTCGTTGCAAGTCTCCAGCTTCAGCAGGTTTCTGTGCACCCCCTGATGGTGATGGTAATCCTACAAAGAAAGCAGGTAATTTGATTGCATTTGGAAGAGGAACCCTGTTGGCTCCACAGCCACCCATTGTAATTTAATTTGCAATTAGCAAGCTACATAATGCCTCTAGATCCAACTAGTAAAAATGACTTCCTGTATATGTCTGCAGAACCGTCTAGTAGAATATTACCTTCAGAATCCTCCAGGATAGTTTGGAGATCTGTTTCTTGATAATCATCTTGCAAGTTTGAAGTAACAATATTCCTTCCAAATGTTTCACCACGAGGACTTAGGGATGCATGACCAAAAGATCTTCCTCCATCTTTGCTATGATGGATGTCCTTAAATGAAGGACTGTCACCTTTACTAGCACTTACATCTTTTGATGTCACCGCTTGCTGGTTATTCGAATTCTCAAATCCTAATGAGTTGAGCAGCTCAAGGGGTTGCGTCGTGTATGAGGCATCTCTGATAGATCAGATATTAAAAATGTGAACTTAATCTTATGCAAAATATATATTCACAGAAGTATTGGAAATCCATGCCAAAGTTCACCAAAAGAATACCTGATGCTCTTTAGAAAAGTATCCCAGTCACTATCACTGAATTGGTGGCCTCCAACCTCTATCAGATGTACTAAAGCACCGAGAGAAATTGAGACAACTGTTTGATCAGTCTTCTTGGCACAATCCAAAAGTAATCCAAGAAGAGGTGGCAGCATAAAACAGACCTCCTGTAAACAAGAAAAGATGGAAGAGATGAAAAATAGAACCTCCAGTATAACAAATTTCAAGATTGTTCTTTTGTGAACCAGAATAAAAGGAATTTCTTATCTAGCCACAAACATGAAAGAAGGACGAAGTATAACAGAAATAGGCAGTATTCAGTTTGTTAATTGATGGTTTTGAGGAAATGGATTCAGAAACAAGCAACTTTGGTACCTTGTAGAAAGTATTGAATAGGTTGCAAAGCAACTGAAGCGAATGAATGCTAGTCTCACGAAGCCAATCATCACCAGAGGAAACAAACCCTTCCCTTCCAGCATGTCGTACATGATCAAATATAGGAAAGAGCACTCGATGAAAAATGCTTTCCCAAAATGCTGAAGAGAACTTGTGACCTCTCTCATTCAGCAAATCAAATAACACCTCAAGTGCACAGTTTCGAACTTCCGATCTTGAATCCAAAGTTAAATCAGATAAACCAGCCAGCATGGGAAACCAGTAAAATTCAGTTACATCAAAGTTAGTTTCCAAACTGACATCAACTGGTTTAACTGCCCCACCAGGTATAAAACCCTAAACAACAAAAAAGAAAAAAAGAAAAGAAGAAACACATATCAGAAGAATACATGCATAAAAGCTTGTAAAACTACAGAAAAAGCAAAACAGAAAGGATTTTTATACAATAGCGATTGAAGACTTTCCAAATATCATAAGAAACCAAAAAAGAAAAGTAAATCAACCTGATTCTGCTTATTCTTGTCTACACCAGAAAATGCTACCATAGTAGACTTACCAGAGCCACAAAATTTCTAACATCCATCAACCTATATATTTGGCACACAAGAGAAGTATATGACTATCACTGATTAAGTAGCCAGATTCTAGATTATGTTCATTGCAGGCCCTTCATGGTCAAAGAAGCCCAATGCATCTAATGAACAAGGCAATTTATGCATAGATATTCTATGGACTATGGAGACATATAAAGACCTATGTGGACTTCTTCTGACTATTCTTATGGCCATGGCATGTACCTGACAGAAGTTCTACATCCATCTAAGTTAAGATCTTCATTACTTCTTCACAAATGATGTAGACTTACACATGGATGGCCGTGCCAACTACCGACCGGCACGGCACGTGCCACGGCACTTGCTGGCCGTGCCACAAGAGAGGGAGAGAAAAATATGAGGGAGACTACTCACCTTTACCCTTCGCCGCTCACCGTAGACCAACCGTTGCCGCTCCTCGCCAACCTCATTGTCGCCGTTCGTCGTCGTCTCGTCACTGTCTTGTCGCCCTCAAGTCGCCAATTACACACGACAGGATGCCCTAGACTGATAGAGAAAAGGAGTGGCGGGTCGGGTCGGATCGAGTGAAATAAAAGCTAAAGTTGCGGATTTGGGCAAGACGATGATGAACGGCGACGGTTGATCTACGGCAAGTGACGAGTGGCGCAACTGCTTGGGAAGGTGTCATGCGGCACCTCTCATGCCACATGCTGGTATATCGACTACACGGTAAGTGCCGATCGGCACGGCCATCGTTGGACTTACATAGTTACATCCAAAACTTCACTAATTTGGAGAGTAATTTAAGAAATGCATTCAAGGGTATCACCCCAGTTTGGGAAAGGAATGTAAATTATAGTAAAGAAAAAAAGAGAGATTTCACATGACTTGTCTCCATTTGTTTCATCTACACTGAGACAACATTAACAGACAATAGTAAGTATCAACAAATTTCCAATCAGCTGGGGTCACGAATAGTTTTTCTCCATTCAACTAAAACCTATATCTTCTACTTTGATAAAAGGGTTGTATTGTCTTTACCTTTCAATAAGGAATGGATACGAATACAAGACAAATATGATATGGATAGGGATGTGCTGATATGATAAATCTTGAAAGACAAGAATACAATATGCTTAGAAACGTAGCTTAGATATGTATATATTTATGTCTACACATAAATATTAGTGAACTTGTATACCTGCATTTTCTTAATTGAGAAATTATATATTATTGTTGCGTATGATAGTTTATATAAGGAGATCTTCAATTTACCAATTAAAAGAACCGCCATTCACAATAAAGTTCCATTGTATTGCATAGTATATAATTAACTACTATGTAAGACAAACAAGAAAATTCAATCTATTAATTGAAGAAATTGGTCATTATAATGTGATTTCCTTTCTTTTTTTCAGAAGACAGCACTTTCTAGAAAGGTCCCAAGTATCGGAATCAGAATCGAGATTGGTCGTATCAATTTGTATTTTAAAATAATTTTTAAATATAAAAAATTTCTAATTTTTTCAAAATAAATAATAATAAGATATAAATATATATTATTCATATATAAAATCTAAAAACTAAATATTATTTTTTCAATCTCTATCTCTCTCTTTCTACGACACACTCAGTCTCTTTCATACAAATTAAAAAATTCTTACTCTCTCCCTCACTCTCTTCCACTTTTCTCTTATTAATTTTTTCTCTCCCACTAACTCTCTCACTACCTCTCCCTCTCCCTCTCCTTTTTCGTCACCAACTCCCCTCTCATTAACTCTCTATCTCTCTTTCTCTCTCACCACCTCCCTTCTCTCGATCTCCCCTCTCCTCTCTCCCCCACTAACTCTCCCCTACCCTCACTGACTTCCTTCTCTGTTGGTCTCTCTCTCCCTCTCTGATTCTTCTCCAGCGATGCTTCTCCGACGAGGTATTTTCTTCTTTTCTCTTACTCCTTCCAACGAGCCCTCATTATCTCTCTTACTCTCCTCTCTCCTTTTTTCCTTACTCTCCTCGCTCTCTTTCTCCCTTTCTCTCTCCCGATTTCGATCGATTTTGGCCAATCCAACTGATACTAGGCCAAAACGAGTTACTGAACTAGTTTCGGCCCTAGATTGGGATAGGCCGAAACTTGGAACCATGCTTTCAAGATGTTAGTCAATCGCTACAAGACCTACTTGACTACTTGATCCAAAGGCAGAAAAGAAGGTCCCGTGACGTAAGGCAACTCATAAATGACATATAATATAGATCATAAAATAAACAAGTAAACTCAACCTTTTCACAAAGAGAAATCCAATGTATTGAAAGGCAGCCACGGATGGCGGATGGTCACCCTCACCGCCTAATGCATAGGCAGAAGACGAGCACCAAGGCAATCTAACATTTTTAATATATAAAAAATTGAAAATAATTATATATGATATATATAATATCTATAAATATAGTATACATAATATTTTTGATAGTCTACTACACCAAATTACATTGACAATGGTTTATAACAATTCTTAAAAACTATGGGATGATACAATTTAGTGGTAAAAGAGAACATAAAACATTAATGAAAATATAACTACATCTTCAAAAAAAAATCAAAAATAAAACTCCATCTATCGCACTCCACTAAGTGGAGACACATCTAACAATCACTCACGTGTCCAATACGTGTTCAATCACTCCACTAAAGAGAAGGGGAGAACACTTTCATCTTCTCATAACTTCCATTTAGTGAGAGGTGTGGAAGAGAAAGGCGATGGAAAATCGTGTCTGCTCCACTTAAGAGAAGGGGATCTAGGCAAGGTTATAAGTATCGGTTTCAGAATTGGAATCGGGTGCTTGAAAAAAATGACACGTATCAACTATATTAGTTGTTGTTTCAGGCAACTTGAAACAGGGACCGACTAAATCGGCCATATAGGCTGATCCATTTCAGTGATACGGATTAGGATCAGCTGATACTTGAATACATGGATCTAGGCCGCCGTGTTCGCTACATGCCGCCACACGAGGCCAACCTTCACGGCGTCCATGTCGTTGCATGAGCACGGCCTCCATGATATCGCACAAGGCCAACCTTGACTGCATCCACGTCCTCCACGACACGGCACGAGGCTGACCTCCACTCTAGTAACTTGAAAGATCTAGAGAGCCATAGAGGAAGAGAGTGCCTTCGCTACTGCTACTACTACCTTCGTTGCCACCGGCTATCGAAGGGAGAGCCGGAGAGGAAGAAAAAGAGGGATTTAGGGTTTAGTAGTCACGCCATCGAGCACCGGATGAGAGGATTGAAAAAGAAGATGGGTTTTTTTATATGCAACTTACCCGTACTCGCTTTCAACCCGACCCGCTTCCGTTAGTTTTAAGATTTGGTAGACCGAACTGCCAGCCTGCCAAATCAGCCCGCCCGGCGCTTTCCAGTACCTAGGCAGCCCATAAATGCGGGTAAACACCTTTCACCAGCGCTAATCGAGATAACGGGGTGGACGCCAAAAACGCCATTCAAAACACTGAAGAGACCTTCTAGATTTGATAAGAAATGATATGCCATAATCTCCTTCAATTTGAATTATATTGATAGGAATTTCAAAAGTAGCCAAGAAGTATTTAAGAGGGAAGGGATAGGATCGACGAGGTGTCGTCCGAAGTATCTGAAAAGAATTCACAACATTAATTTTATTTTTAAAAATTGGATACTTTTTTAAAAGTATCTGATACATATTCAGAAGTATTCAACAAGTATCGTATATAGATATAGCGAGAGTACGGAAGTATGTGTATTTTCTAGTTCCCTTCTGCTTCTAGTCAAATAAATCTCTCTCTGGGGTATCTACTAGTTATATTGAGTCAACAAAAATAACCATGTTTTTGTATGTCCAAAAGTGAGACAAGCAATCGAAACTGAAGTGAAGTAATATTTCAGAAAGTGACAACTAAACCATGCTTACATGTTGGTATTTTAAAATAATAATAATCCATCACTACCTATATTGAGATATTGATGCAATATGAATATCCTATATCTTACTCCAGCACATTTTAACATCAATAGTAAAGATCTGAATTATTCTAGATTATGGCATATCAGTTTGCAACACAGGTAGTAATGTCAGGAAAAATATGCTTCTGAAAAAGTAGACTTTCTCAGAGCTATGAGTCTAAAAATTGCTCCCTTGAAGTTTAATTTCCTTTGCAGTATGTTCTTTTAAAATTGAGTTTGAGTTAGATTACATACTTCTTTTATTCTGAAACTCATCATCAATGTTTTAAAAAGCGGCCGCAGATGGCAGGCTATCACCCTATCGCCTAGCGCCTAGGCAGAAGGCGGGTGACAAGGCGGTCTAGCATTTTTAATATAAATAAATAAATAAATATAGTATATATAGAAATTTTAATAGTGCACTAAATCAAAACACTAAATAACATAATCACATTGGCTAATTGCTTATTAGTGATAACTGAATAACTAACATATCTATTTACTAACTCTAGTTTATTCACATGAATCACATTTTAAAATCCTCTAATTAGAAATTATATACTTAAATAGCAGACAATTAGTAATTCCCCCAATTAATAATGCATGACAGTGAAAAAAAATTTCTTCTCTGTAATCTTAATTCAATAATTCATAAAGCAATTAGCAATTAACTCCTCTAAATTGGTTAGTTTTATTAAACCCGGTTCGCTATAAAACCCGACCCGCTCACTAATAACCGCATCTCGACTTGGCGGGCCGAAGCACTAGCCCGCCAAGTCGGGCCAGGCGGCCCACCTAGCACTATTTAGCGCCTAGGCAGCTCGCCAAGGCGCTTGGCCGCCTTTTGCCGACGCCTTTCAACATGGTGGGGTGGTCGGTGCACCGCCCCGCCATGGCAGCCACCTTTTCCGCTTTTCAAAACAGTGCTCATCATAAATGAAGCTTAAGCTTGAAATAAGCAAGTGCACCAATACATGTGAAACAAGCATAATCTCACAGCCAATTATATGCCACAAGTCAACACGCATGGTAATTGAAGACTCATGATGTAGTTTGCAACAATTCTTCAGATATATTCGTTCAATTAATTGCAAAATGATGAATTGTTTCAAAGTGTGAGAGTGCAAGAACAAATAAAATTATCTTGCAGAGTAAAATTGCTAGATCATTACTATAAGGAACAGCAATAGTAAAAAAATACGCAGTCTTAAATTTGTCAAATGAACCCTTTCAGTCGTATATCTACATAGACTGTTTCCTCTGTTACATGTGTGCTACTGCTCCACATTCTTGAATTTATCCTTAATCTTAAATAACAGCTTAGTCCATGAGCAATGATATCTTCAATCTCTGTGGTGTAAGAGCAATGATATCTTCAATCTCTGTGGTGTAAGCCCCTCTCTTACAGAAAACTATTCTTGAACAAAACTCCATAAATCTAACCTATGTCAAAATATATTGATAACTCGAGAGTCATGCATAAATGCTTTCTTGATGTCATCTGTCTGCACATAGCAGATACACATGCACAAACAGACACCATACTTACAGACCTAAATATATGCATGCTATAAATAGATATATACGGATTTGCATACTTATGTACATAATACAACAACAGATAAAAGCACATGTTTCATACCAAATACTAACTCAATATACAAGTTATAATAGATTCCAAAAGTACAAGAAATCAGAGAAAGCATGCAACAAGTATCCAAATAGTCATTCTCCCTAACCTCTGCAAGGCGATCCTCACATATACGAAGGAGAGCAATAGCCTTCAAACTAATCCGAGGAGAGCTTTTGTTATTGGCAAAACCAATAAGACAGTTGACGCAATCCATAAAGCAATCACCAACAACTTGATCAAAATGTTCCAAAATAACTGCAACATACATTGTATTAGCATGATTTTAACTTCAGCAAACTCGGAAAACCAGATTGGTTAAACAAGGCTCATTTTGCCAAGAAAATACATTTAAAGTAACAAATCTCATCATAAGGTAGAAATTCAAAAACTACCTTGTTCTACATTTTCAAATGCACTTTCAACAATTGATTCCAGCTCATCATCAGATGCTGCAGTGAAGATCATAAAGACACTTCTCCAACCAGATTTTATGCTACCAACTTTCGATTTAATCATCTGCATCGTTATCCAACACAGGTAAGCTCATGGACATCGCTGAAAGGAAGTTAAAAACATAGGATCATCAAAAGGATGGTACCTGAACAATGCAGTCAACAATGAGACTGCGAATTTTGTCGTTGCGGCTATTTCGCATCAGAATAACAAATGGCTTCAAAATATCATTCTGGAAGGTGAACTTGTTCAGTTCAGCGCGCTCTAGATACTTCATCCCAAGTTGCCTCAATGAATCAATGGCATACATAGCAACCTTTTCCTCATGATGGCTACCAGCAGTGATAAAATGCTGAGCCAAGACAGACCATATTCTGGCCCACACCTGTAAAATAATTGCAATTACATATATTTCAAGTAATTTTGAAATAGATGGAAAAACAAGGCTCAAAATGCGGACAATAATCTCTGATGTGATTACTACTTAAATTGACCTATTAGCTGTCACAGAATAGGTTAAATCCGATTCAAGGAAGAAAGATTTCTGTAGAAGAGCAGAATTATTTAATAAGAGATGTAACTGAGTTATCCCCAAACATTTTTTATCTAAATATCACTGAACAGGATCTTCAAACTGACACAGAAGTAGCAATCTAAATATATATATCTAAAAAGAAAAAAATAAGACAGAAATTTAAGTGTTTAAGGCACAGAGGATACCAAACGTATTCGAGCCATATTATAGTAGCTTATCTCCACGAGTTTCTGTAAGCTGAAGACGCGAGCAGGCGTTTGTTTAAGTTCTTCAGCAGATACACCGCACAGAGCAGTAAAGAACTCAACAATAGCATCACTTGGCAATTTCACACTATTTATGAACACCTGCTCAGCAGGTTTCCCAGCTAACTCTCTGAGAGTCAGAAGAACAGAATCTCTAGATATTTGATTTGAACCCTGCATGACTGTTGCAGAAATAGATGGGTTTGAAGTGATATATTCTAGCCTTGAAACACATTCTAAGACAGCATTCCATGTATCCTGTAAGGCGTCTGTCTCCATGTCAGCAAGAACAAGGAGTGTTCGTAAAGCTTCCACATTCTTACTACGCATTTCCTTTGGAGCATGCAAAAATGTAAATCTGCAAAAATACGTCACATGAGAAGAAAGTCATACATACATGCTGGCAAGACAACTTAGCAATTAGCTTTTATGAGACAAAAAATGTATTCAGAAAGATGTGGAGTAGGACTTAAAACAAAGGGGACAAATCTGACAATTAAAACAAGAATATTATACCGTACTAAGGATGTCAAGAAAGCATAACGCATTGTGTCCATTCCAAGAACACGTGTTATATGTATACCAGATCTAAATCCTTCCATGCAAAGAAGAACTCTAGGCTTATTGTCACCCTCCTCCATGGTAACAGAAAATGTAGCAAGCAAAGGCCAGCCTACAGCCTCAAGCATGGGCCTAACAAGTTCAACTTGCTGAGCTGTATAAAAGACACCAATTTTCTCCCCTTTGTTTTTGAAAAGAGCTTGGGTTTGCTTGATAATTTTTTCACTCTCTGCTTTAGTATCAGTTGCTGACTTCATTCTAGGAAGAGCTAAATTTAAAATGTTGACAAGACGACCTCTTTCTTCTGTCTCAGGCCTCTGTCTGCTGCTTTTTGCTGAATCAGGCACATTGTCCTTCATCTTTATCTCTTCTTTGATAATAGAATCATATATCTCCTCCAGAAGCTCCTTCGGGGCACATTCTTCAGCATCATTTCCAGAGTTCATACGTATGAAATCAGCTTTTGACATTTTAGGCCAGACCATTGGATTATGTGCGTCAGTATTCAACATTATAACCGCATAGGCAAGAACATATGCAGTATCTGCATTTTTGAACAGTCCCGGATTATCAGCACAGTAACTGCAAAACCATCATGTCAACTCAATGATCATTCATAGTAATCTGAAAGAAAATAGTATCCAGCACTTAAAAATATATACCGCTCAGCAAACTTCTCCATAATTCGATCAATTTTCTGTGCCTCTCCAGGAAGGCGAAATCCTTTAAGAAATTCACGAATTGCAGTATCAAACTTCATCCCCGAAAATTTCATGGAATCAACATAAGCATGCATGACAGAAAGGGGAAACTCCTCATGCTGTCCCAAATATTCACCTATCATGACCTGCAAAAGTTCTGAAGTTAGCAAGCCCTACTTACTAGATAAAAGAGAATTATCTTACACTCCATTTGGTTCGCAGTTAAGGGCAAATCTAGAACAATTGTTCTAATTTCTTACTCTTAAAATTGTACCTCTAATCTAGAGAAGGATAATTTGATGTTTGGTTGTAAACTAGATTAGTGGTATAAATATCATTGATGTGACATAAAGTTGAGGCACAAGTACAAATAAGAAGTGGAAGTTGAATCCAATACCTTTGATTTGATAATAAATTTAAATTAAAGTATTTGCATTTTCTGGAGGTATGCATTACCACGGATCCCAGTTTCGGCTGATCTCGAGATGGAACAACGAAAACGGATTGGACATAATTGATTCCAACCAATATGGTGACTAGTTTCAGTCTAGTATCGACTAGCTAAAACAAGTCGAAATGAAGTTTTTTAAAAATTCATGTCAAATCTAAAATGATTCAAGGGACATCAATAACTAATGTGCCCAGCTCTTTTTTTTTACTCTCTATCTCTCCTACCCCTCATACTTCACCGAGCTCATCCGATGGCCGATCCGATGAACTCCTCCGACTACATCACACTCAAATGAGTATTTTTTGCTCATTTTTTTCATTTCTTTTCTCTCTCCTCTCTCTCTTTCTTTAGCTCATCTTTTCTTATAGCTACAAAACAAGAAACAAGAGAGATGAAAGAGAATCTCTCTCTTCATCTTACTTCTGCATAAGTAATATATGAGCATAGAAATTTACTAGATCCAAATCGAAATTCACCATAGCTTGAGTGAATACTTATTTTAGTTTTTAGGCTTCATATGTGAGTATTTCTTCTCTTAATTTTTTGTCATTTTTTTAAATTTAAAAAAAATCCTGCATTTTAAAATAATATTTATACTATTACATAATTAAAAAATAGTCTGATTTGATACGGACGATCAATACAATCGATATGTTTCATTTTTCTAAGCAGCCAAACTTGAGTTTCAGAACTTTGTGCATTACACACTTGAGTAAGAAATAAGATACGTGGGTCAGAAAAGAGAGGAGATAAGTAGGAAAACTAAGCAATATATTTTCACTTATAGAATGAGGTAAATGAGTGGTAGGAGATAGGAGAAAGGATTTATGAAATAACTTTAGTCAAATCAAAGGTAAAACTATAATCAGGTTTATGTGTAGAATAATTTGAATAGTGTTTCAAATGTAGAGTATGAATAATTTGATGTTTGGTTACAAATCTATAATGTTCCTTAATTTAGAATATGGGAAAAAAGAACCTAAAACCACATGGAGGCTTAAATCCTACCTTATCTAAACTAGGAGTGTTCTTGAGAAACTGAGCTACAGCTGAAGCTGATTTTTCAACCAACTTATTTGATAATAAATATTCTATTCCCTTCATTGGTTTGCGATTGAACTGCACAAAAGCCACACAAGAAAATATATATTAGTTTTTCAAATATGATAATGCAAAAAAAGCAACATAAGTGAGATCAGAATAAGAAATTATAGTACTAGGTTGATTCAAATTGAAAGAAAACCAATAATTCTTCTACCTCCGAGATTGCAGCTTCCATTGTAGATTTATGAGCTTTAGCCTTCTCAAACTGGTTAAGTCCATCTTCTCTGGTCTTTGACTCTTCTGTTGTGGGGTTTCCCTTGGTCAATATTTCCTCTTCAAGGGACTGAAGAACGCTGCCATGCTTTGTGGATTCTCTTCGTACTTTCTCCCAGTCAACCAATGACTTGAGGACACTCACCAGGCACTGGAATAATGGGTCTTTAATTGGGTTAAATCACATATAAAAGAGATTGAAGGTTTTATATTGACACAAAAGTTCACATAATAAACCTGAACAGATGAGCCCTTAACAGAGGCAGTTTGAGATGAAGTAGCTGAGTTAGGATCTGCACTTAGTGTCCCTTGTGCGATTCTTGAGAGAGAATTAACCTGGTTGTGTCATTTGGGCATGGCAGTTTTTGTTACTAAGTCGAGACACCACGAAGAAAACTTAGTGCATGATCCTTATATATGATTTCCTGGACTTACCATGCGCTCATAGAGGTTTGGTCCCTCAAGATCACAGTCATAGTTAACAAATATGTCTGCAAGCATTTGAGAATCTTTACAAACTTTCTCGAGCATCCTTCAAGACAATCAAATTAAACATATGGGAGTAAGATAGCCTACGCCAGCAAAGTGAACAATGAACTAAAGAATTGCTACTGCCAAGGTACCTACTAGAATTTCACATGAGAAAAATAAGATTACCGAAGGACATTCGTTCTTTGGCTGAGGGAACTATCAGAGCTATCCAAGGACCTTAAGATTATCAAGGGAAAGAAGACACCAATTTCTCCCTAGAAACCAAATTTACGCATACAGTAATGACTGAGAAAATCAAAACATATTGTAATCAGCTGCTAATATTATGAAGAACTTGACAAACCTTAAGACTTTCCCTAAAACGCAGCAAGAGAACCAAGAAAATTCCAGTTGCATACTGCAAACAAGAAACAAAGATAGAGGGTAAAAGGACAAGACACATAGAAAAATCATCATCACAAAAAGTAGGAAAAATGAGTACAACTACTGCCAAGTATATTGCAAAGTAACCTTGTTTAGGGGAAAGAAAAAAAAAATTAAGAAAGAGTATCAAGTATATGAACTTAGAAGATAAGGAACAATAAGTACAAAACCTGAAATACAACTGGTGAAGAAGAAACAGAAGCTCGGAGAAGAGCATAAGAAAGATATGCTTTCACCGAATCGATGAAGTGGAAATTTTTGGTAAAGGAATGGCTTACTCCTTCCAGTAAACCCTGCATAAGAAAGAGTCATGAGTATTTTCTTAGACAACAAGAAGCACCATACACTCTGCAACAATGCTTTAACTATCAGAATAGTTAAAGTTTCAACATATAGAATTCTTTAAGATAGTACATTTCAAATCTTTTACTACCCTCCACCCAATGAAAGCCCTTTAAAAGTAAAATAACAAACTAACTTGCAAAAGCTCAAGCGACAAAAGCCTTGTCCTTGTAGTAATGTCATCAGTCTCTTCTTTCATGCCCATCTGTAGAAAGAAAGTCAAGCTAAGATTTTGAAGTAGAAAAGTGCTACAAGACTGTCATGATAAAGCAGCTATTCTGAAATATTAGACCTTGCAAAGAGTGCGGAAGAGCAATAATGCATCACGTTGTGCAATGCTCATGTTCTCCAGATCAATGCCTCTGTTAGGAAAGGAAAATTTAACTAGTGTCATTTCTCTAGATTCCATAAAGACAAAACTAAGCAGTGTATATGTTATGATTTCTAGACTAAAGCATCTTATCCATACCTTTGTATTTTTTTCCCATCCTCAAGTTGAACAGCCTTATCGAGAACAGCTTCTAGTCCCTGTTTAATAAATCCTATGGTTAGAGGCACCTACTTAAGTTTGGTTTTTGTGTGTGCTGTATGTGTGTGGCTATCTATGACAGCATCTTTGGCTATATTTAGGAAAGGGAGAAAATTCTGGAGAACCTTGATATCAGCTCCACCGGCTAGATTTTGAAGTTCCTCAACAGATGCAGGGGATGCTTCACTTACACGACTCTTGGACAATGCATCTCCTAAAGTAACTTTTTTATCATCTTGGTCATTCAAATCGCCATTTTCTGAATTTATGTCACTAGTTGAAGCAACATCAGTGTCTGCCGAACTTCCGATTGACATGGGAACCTGCATTAACAAGCAAGATCCTTATAGCAATGTGGTAAATTGTTTTCTTCCTTGCACAATTAGCAAACATTTTGGAAAATAAAAACATACTTGATCAGATTCCATTCTTCTGAATACAATACTGATCATCTGGGTCAACATTGCCTTTGATGTAGCTAGATTGACAGGACTCTTGCTGTAGCCCACAAAATTTAAATCAGGACCATTAATCAAAAGTCCATACATCTATGAGGAACATTTGTGTCCCCTACCTGTTAAGAGCAATGTTATAGCATACTCTAATTACTCCCAATAATGGCTCCCCATGCACTGTATTAGAATAAAAATTTCAGTCAATAATTAAGAAGAGTACCATGACATAACTAAGCACCATGTAGAGATATACATTTGCAATTGCACTCTGGCAATAATCCTGGGAATAATCAGATATACAACAGATTCACTTGAAATACCCGCCAGCCTAACATCAGCTAATTAAACTTATCAGAGAAATTGAAGATTGTATGATTGAGAAGAACAGCCAACAGAATTATTAGAGAAGACAAGGCAACAAAGAGAATTATGTTGTACCGTATTAGCTTTATGAGTTGCTAGAGTATACCCTAAACAAGTTAGGGGTAGCACCTATAGAGGACAAGTGAGAACAGATTAAGGAGGTCTGGAGATGTACAAAGGAGATCACATAAAGAACTAAGTATTTCATTGAAGTAGACGGTGCCTTGAGAAGGAGAGGAATGCCAAAAATTTGTTGTCAGTTGTTACTCCGGTTGCTATCAGAGCTATCAAAAAGCAAATTGCATGAGGAACTTATGACCAATCCACAATATCCCACTTCAAGGATTGGAAGATCCTAGTTGATATGCATCACTTGCCTAGCACAGACAATCAGTAAGCCTAAAATCATCACTCATCTGTATTTGTATCGCAACTAAAACACTACCAGGAAAAAATATGAATTTGCACCTAACATAATCCTCGTGTTGATTTGATAGAAAATAAATGAGGTACAACATCAGACTTATCAAGAAGGAGATACAATCTGAAACTTCTAGCATCTTAAGGTATTGTACCTATTAATTGCGTCTTTGATGTGCAAATACAGGAGGATTGCCTTAATTCCATGGAAACCAAATTGACCTTAAATTTTGTGTTCTACATGTAATAATAAGATTGATCATGGTGAGATTATGGACAAAGAAAGTTTGGAATATAGAGGTTATTTGATTATCAGGTTTTAGTCTTTTTTCTGTAAAACATGTTTTAAATCATGCTTTACATAATTACATAAATAATTTTAGAGTTGCATTATTCGTATTTTACAAAATTAGTTGCTTGGTTGTACCTCAGAGCATGGGCTCTCTCTATCACTCACCTCTATTAAATCTCTATCATTGCTTATTGACTTTCTCATTGACTGGCACTAAGGCAAGCGAGCACCACGGCTGTGATTTATAACCTTGTGTTGGGGAAAGAGAATCAAATTGCAACTGAATAAAATTTCAACACAACCCCATTATTTCCTGACAACGTACCAAGGAGCAACCCCCACCATGGTATGGGCAAGCAAGGGACCAGCCATGGTGGTGGTGGCAGTAGTGGAGATGAAGGAGTTGGTTCCAAGAGAGAAGGCAGAGAGAGTTCCAGGGGCAATGGTTGGAATTATGACTTATTGATGCAAATCTAGTATGAATGCAATGTTTTGGAGAACAATCGACCCAAACAAGTAACTAAAGTAAAATATAGTAAGCAATAACTGATAAGAAGTTAATGGATTAAAAGGATCACTACTAGATGGAAGGAGAGAACCACTCAAATAAGACAGTAGCTTTCTCAACTCTCAAATAGGTATGTCGATAGTAGAAAGGCCTAAAATATGGTGTAAGGAAAGACTTTAGAGTTTAAGTTTACCAATAAATAAAATAGTAGTGCTTTTTACTTTGAAAACCAAGTCCTCTTCACGTCTAGGCACCTAAAGATCCTCTTTCACTACTGCAACCTTCTGGACAGCAGCAGTGACCAACGAAAAAAGTAGAAATTGAAGAAGAAAAGAGGTTTAGAGAGGAGGTAGAAGAGATTAGAGAAGAATATTAAGATAGAGTAGAAGAAAGAGGGGAAAGGGGGAGAGAGAGAGAGAGAGAGAGAGAGAAGATCGCAGGAGAGAAAATGAGAGACTTCAAATAATTCTTATTCCAACTTGTCCTTGTTTCTCATACAATAACCCTTAAATAGGTTAACAACTTTAATTCTAGCTGATTCTAATAGAAACTTATTTCCTAATAGGACTTTAATTGATCATCTTACCTAAATTAATTGACCCAATTTAGGTAATAAATCAATATGAACATCCCCCACATATAAGCTTACCATAACTATCAATTGAGATTCTAATAGGAATTCCTTTTCTAATAGGATCCTAATTGATTAAGCCTTACCTAAATTGACTAACCCAATTTAGGTAATAACTCAATACGGACATCCCCTGCATATAGGCTACCATATCTGTCAATTGACTAATTCAATTAATTATTTGAATTAAAAATCAACAATTAGACCAAAATTGGACTTGAGTAATTCTATTTTGGTCAAATTGAAGATGATGCCCACATCACTTATGCAAGTATGTTGTTTTGGAAAAATAGAGGATAACAGCTTTTTCTTGGAAACATGTTTATTGTATATCGTGAAAACCATGATAAACTAAATCATGTGAAACCCACTCTAAAATAAGGTATAAGTAAACATGCCTTATACCTTTAATTGCTTAACTCCTAAACTACTACACAAAATGAGACCTTAATTATCTATTATAGTTGAAGTTACCATTTTTAGAAATTTACCATAAGTTCATAATTGCTTAACTCCCATCTCTAGAAGTACCAACATGCAACTCATGTACACAACATCCTAATTGGCAATTACAAGAGTTATAACAAGATAATCTTGACATAAATTGAGGCTTGAGTATCCCAGGAAACACATTAATCTGTGTCATCAAAATTGGCTGCCTCTACTCTATTTATCCAACAAGATACCAATCTGACTGACTTTTTCTCCTCTAAATGCTTCAAGTACCTCTTCTGTTGTCATGAGGAGTAACTACAATATACTTGTTTTTATATATATTTCAAAAACAAACTATGAAAAAGAAATTCTCTGAAAACAGTTATATGCCAAAAGGATATCCTACAGTGTAAGGCTCCTTCAATGCAAGGGTTGGAGGTAGGGGTGAAAACGGGTCGGATTAAGTCCGACCCGACCCGCTATCCGATCCGGATCGGATCGGATACGGATAGGAAAATCCTATCCGATCCGGATTCGGATACGGATACGGATAGCTATTTCCAAAAATATCCGGATCCGGATCCGGATACGGATACGGGTTTAGTTGATTTTATCGGATACGGATTCGGATAACGGATATCCGTTTACCCGCTTAATAAATACCCAACTAAAGTTAAACCCTACCTCTATCTCTCATCTACTCACCATCTCCTCCCCCAAATCTCCATCGACCGCACTGCTACCCGCGGCGCCGCCCTCACTGCTAGCCCTCACGGCCTCACCGGCTCACCCATTTTCACCGCCTCCCTCCTCCGGCCCTTCCTCGTCGACCTCGGCTCTCCTCCACCGGCCCTCCCTCGTCGACCTCGGCGCTCCTCCACCGGCCTCACTCCACGGACCACGGGTCCTCGATCCAGTCGCCTCCAGCCAAATCTCCATCGCCCCCAAATCTCCATCGCCCTCACAGCCTCACTGCTAGCCACGGCGCCGCCTCCATCTAAGGTGAGGTACTCATGCTTTTATGTACTCATGCTTCTAGTCTCTTGAGACTCTTGTCACATTACTAGCACAATTGAAGATTCGAGAGACTAACTTCAAGTGGAAGGCCAAAGAATAGATTGAATAATGCTGATGTTGGTTGTTTCAATATCAAGAAAAGAAGGCTGAGTAAACAAATCTTTGCCAGTAGCGTAAAGATGTAAAGCATGGACGATAGCGTGTATGAGTTTCTTACAAACAACTTTGATGTGGAAGATCACTTTGAAGTTGGTCGTTTTGGATGCCGATGTTGATGTTGATCCATTTTCAAAAATAATTTCAATCTATAACCCATCGAGAGTAGTTACGGGTCAATATTTGTTATATATCGATCGTCATACTTTGATTTCTTCCTATCATTCACTCGGATCATCCATATATGATAATGATGCAAACAAGTGAGACTACCATTTAATTTCTTAACATGAAGTACTAGACAAGTAATCCACGAAACATATTACTTCATTATTCAATTTTTACTTAAATTATTGCAAAAAATAAAGGTTAATATACCTCTCCTGACAAGACTATTCCTGTTACTTATCTAAGTAGACCTACTATTAGCATGTCTGAGTTCATAACAAACTAGTATATTTAACTTTTATCTAGTTTCTAGGTAACCTAAGCAAAAAACAGGGCATTGTTGATTTCAATTGAGCTTTTCAATCTAATAGCACTCTTTCGAGAATAGAAGAACAATAGACTTTTCGCCTATCAATATTTCATTTTAAGGAAATCAAAGGGACAAGATTTGTTCAAGAGAAAATAGATTTAAAAATCTTTGTAAACCCTACAACCATTTGTCTCACATGTATAATTGAAGATTGTTACACATCAAACTTGAAGATTTACCTTATCAATGTATTTGTATCATGTCTTATCCATCAAACTTGAAGATTGTTACACATCAAACTTGAAGATTGTTACATATTCTCTTATAGTAGAAGTATTACATTAATAATGACATGTTTTACATGCATGGCATTTATGTTTTACATGCTTGACTAAATTGCCTCTGTTTGCATATTTTGCGGCTAGTTATTTTCTCTCCTCTCTTGTCGATATTTTTGCAATTTGGTCCAAATTATTTGGAAGAATAATTAGTTTTCAAAATTATTAGACTGGTAAGAATATTTGTATTTAATGTATTCTCTCTTTTATGCTTTGATCTTTAATGTTTTAGCTGTAATTAGTTTTAATATCTATGTTTAGGAGTCAATGGCATCTACAAGTGCATCAGTTCAAGGTGACACCTCAAGTAGTGTTTTTAATGATGATAGAACAAAGAAGAAGAAGTTGACATCGGATGTCTGGAATAATTTTGAGAAAATTGAAGAGACAGAAGTAATTGATGGAAAAATAATTCGCAAGTACAAGGCAATATGTAAATATTGTCGAAAGCAATTTAGTGGGGAAAGTTCTATGGGAACATCACACTTGAGGAACCATTATAAGAACAAGCATAATAGAGATAGAGGGCAAATGGTACTCAATCTCACAAAAGTTGGAGAAGATGGAATGTTAGAGTCATACAAATATAATGAAGAAACAAGTCAAAGAAAACTTATCATGGCAATAGTAATGCATGAATATCCTTTCTCTATTGTAAAGCATGAGTATTTTATTGAATTTATAAAATCTCTACGGCACCTTTTCCAACAAAGTCACGGATTACTATCAAAAAAGAGATCTTGGAACTATATGTTGAGCAAAAGAAGATTTTGTATGATATGTTTACTTCACTTTCATGCCGTATGAGTGCTACCATGGATCTCTGAACTTCTAGACAAAATTAAGGATATTTGTGTGTTACAATACATTTCATTGATGATGAATGGAGTATTCAGAAAAGAATCATAAATTTTATGCATTTAGAAGGAAGACATACAGGGTTGAATCTCTGTCAAGCATTTCTAAAGAATATGATTGATTGGAATATTGACATGAAGCTCTTTTCATTAACTTTAGATAATGATCGAGCTAATGATGTTTGTGTTAGAGATGTGGTTACTCTAATTTGAATGGGCAACAAGCTCTTGTTTGTGATGACATATTTTTTCATGTTAGATGTGCCACACATATTATTAATTTAGTTGTGCAAGATGGTTTGAAGAAAATAAAAGATGCAGTGGAGAATATTCGTCATATTATTGTAATTCTCAAAAATTCACCTTTACAATGGGAGGAGTTTCTCAAAAGAGCAAGAGAATGCAATTTAGATACCAATAAGTCTCTTTCAATTGATGTATCTACAAGATGGAATTCTACATATTTGATGCTTAAAGATGCTATATATTATAGCAATGCATTTAAGAGACTTTATTGTCTTGATCCAATTAAATTTCTTTGTATGTCCAACAAATGAGCAATGGGATAAAGCGAAGAGTGTTATGCAAATGTTTGAAAACATTCCATACGATTCTTGAATTGCTTTCGGGAACTTCATATCCGATGACTAACTTATTTTTCAAAGAATTTTGTGCTATTCGATTTGCAAATTAAAGAATGGTGCAAAAGTTTTGATGAACTTGTTCTTTCTATGGCAACATCAATGCAAGACAAATTTGATAAATATTGGAAGCAATGCAATCTTATACTAGCAGTGGCTTCATTTTTGGATCCTCGGTATAAGATGAAACTTATGGTGTATTACTTTCCTAAAATTTATCCTCTTGGTGGTGTTAAGGAACTTGAGGAAGTTCGTGAAGTCATAAGGAATTTGTATAATGAATATGCATCCAAATTTTCTTCCCGTCCGATCCAGGATGTGAATATAAATAATAGCCAAGTGTTGCGAGTGGTAGAGTTGATTTTGATGTTGATGAAGATTTAGAGCAATTTTTAAGTGAGGAATGTCAACAACAATCTATTAAGACAGATTTGGATCAATATATTGAGGATGCCTCACTTTTATGGCAACGTAATGTGATAAATTTGATTTATTATCTTGGTGGAAGACGAGAAAGTAGTGGAAAGTATCATATATTATCACGAGTTGCCCGTGATGTATTAGCAATTCCGGTCGCCACGGTTGCATCCGAACCGCATTTAGTACAAGTGGCCGAGTAGTTGATGCTTATCGTAGCA
This sequence comes from Typha latifolia, assembly GCF_019914945.1. Classification (NCBI taxonomy): domain Eukaryota; kingdom Viridiplantae; phylum Streptophyta; class Magnoliopsida; order Poales; family Typhaceae; genus Typha; species Typha latifolia. Next base: position 11,542,287 of record NC_133095.1, read on the forward strand.
AGTTGGATCCCGAATCGTGGAAGCTTTAGTATGCACTCAAGATTGGATAAGATCTATAAGAAAAGGTAATGATTATAATATTCGATAGTATTTTATAAAATAGTATTGTTTACTAATGTTCATATACTTTTTTTCTTATTAGGACAAATAGCATCAATTATTCAGGATGTTGAACAATCTAAAGATGTTGATTTAAATGGGGAGTAATCATATTGTAAGTATTTTTCACTTTATATTTTAAGTTGATTAATCTAGTTTCTTTATATTACTTTTAAGTTGGTTAATTTAGTTTCATTTATTTTGCGAGATGCACTTGAAGAGGAGGATTGTTTGAATGGTTGGATGTTTTGATGTTTTGTTCCTCTAACTTTGGGATGTTGATACTTTTTAAACTTAGTTAATTTTATTTGTTGAAGTTCATATAAACTTGTGTCAACCCTAAACTTTATTTTGATGGATATTTTAATTGCTTTTGTGGTTGATAATGTGAACTTGTGTTGGGATAATTTATTTACTTTTATGGTTAACAATGTGAACTTGTGTTAGGATAATTTATTTACTTTTATGATTGACAATGTGAACTTGTGTTAGGATAATTTATTTACTTTTATGGTTGACAATGTGAACTTGTGCAACAATGTTATATTTGCTTTTATGGTTGACAATATGAACTTGTGCAAAAATATTTTACTTGTTTTTATGGTTGACAAAGTTAGAATCTCATTCTTGTTGTTGTTGTAATTTTTTGATCAAGGTTTAGATCATTAGTTTATGCACATTATGTTTGTTTAAAGTTTATAATTTCTTTTGTTTTTTCTTTTTGCACCGTTACTATCTTTTTGCCGATGAATCAGTTCTCAAATACTTTAAGTTTTGTTCAAATTGTATTTGAATGGTTTTAGACTTGATTGATATTCGTAGTAAGTTCATATTAATTTGGTTAAAATTTGATACGTATTTGCTTAAGATCCGAAAATTTATCCGAACACTATCCGATCCGTATCCGAAACTATCCGATCCGTATCCGAAAACTATCTGATCCGTATTCGAAAATTATCCGTATCCGTTTTCTTAGGATATGGTTTTAATTTTTGCTATCCGTCAAATATCCGTATCTGAATCCGTATCCGGATAAAAAATATGGATCCGGATATGGATTGAGTACTATCCGAGCCGTATCCGATCCATTTTCACCCCTAGTTGGAGGGCATGAAATATGCAATTTTCCCAATATAACAAGATAGGCTATTTCCGTAACTATAACCTAGCAACCATAATGGATGTTAACGTGATTACTATCACATTATGAAACTCCTAAAGATCTTTGTGAACATTTTTTCTTAAAAATAGTTGAAATTCTAATAATAATATAACAGTATGCCCTAATATAAGAGATCAAAGAAACACCGTATATACACTCATTTAGTATAAATCTTTATATTAGAAAAGCTAGCATAGCTAAAATCCTAATTGGTGGAAATGGCTTGCAAGAGAATGTCTAGTAGCAGTGACAGACTAATGTCTACTGTTCCAATGTTTCAAAAAGCGGCAACAAATTTCATTGCAATTTGTATAAATATCCTTAAGGAAATGGATGCAAGTAGATTGATAAGGCGAAGAAAAACAAAAGGAAGTCTGGCAGATACAAACCTGAAGGTCACATGCCTTGAACGAATATCAAAGAGATACTTGACCATATTGTAAGTGCAAAAAGTGTCGACTTCTTTTACCCCACTAAAGAACAAGGCAAATTACAAGGTTACGAAACATACCTCTGAACCTTGTGGATGCCACAGCATTGAGAAGCACTTTCAAGACTTGGAGGATAGTACTGCAAAGCACATTGGCACACCCTCCCAGAAAGTTGTAAGAAACCACAGCAAAGGACGTATAAAACCAATATCATATTAAACAGACACATACCTATCAGTTGAAGAGTTATCAACACAGCCGCAGACCATGCTGAGAATGTCAGTAAATAGTGGAGCATTTTTACCACCTTTTAAGCCAGGATCACCTTCTAGATGATCATAAGCAATAAGTTTCTGGCAGTAAAACAACAGATCAGAATACAATTGCCAGAAAACAAAATTTTGATGCAGTAAAGAAAGAAGTTAGGAGCAAACAATTAAGACATAATATGTAAACTCCAATAAAATCTAAAATAAAGAGAAAAAAAATATACTCAATTTAAGAATGCTGCAAGAGATGGGTAAAATTCGATTAAAGAAAGCCAGATGCAACAACTACCGCAGATAAGAGTTATAGAGAAAGACAGTCCATGCTCAAGTGAGGTTTATTTGTGCCGTGCTGGGCTTCAGCCTTCTGCCCTTTTGATTCTACTCTCTTCCACACAACACATAACCATGTAGGTCAATATTCTTCTCTACTTAAACTAACATGAGTAAAGACCTACTTGTTTGAAAGGCTGATTTGTAGATGATTTATCTTTCTATAAGATCTGCAATTGTTTGCAAATTTATTGCATCAAGTGATGGTACAGCTCCAGCCTAGCAACTAGCTTATCTTATTATTTCTTAATGGTATTTAAAGTGTCATATATTTCTAGTAAAATCCCAATAATGCAAACAAAGAGTTCAGAAGAGAAAAAGAAAAAAGCAAAGACACACCCATATAAACAGAAAAGAACAGAAAGATATTTTTATGTATGTGGTTCTACCATTAGTGTCCTTAGTTGTTAGTAATACAAAGTCTAAGCAAGGGGAAGGAAACAAATCCAATTGCAACAAAGCACATACATGAAGACAATCAAGTGCAGGCTCCACTAGTTTAATATATTTTGTCTCAAAAGCGAGCCTTAGCGGTTGTAGAACTAGTTCAGCTTGAGCCCCTTCTAAGGTATGGCCCGCACATGCTAAAGCTGTTGTAATCGGTTCATAAGTCTCCAAAGGTTTGTTGATGGTAACTGCTTCCTCAGTTGGTGAACCTGGCTGTACACCTTCTTGAACACTTCCCTCTTTGACTGCTTCATCACTATCGCCTCTGATGATACATGAAAAATACAATGGTTAGTTTGCTACACTAGTTGCATAGAGAAAGACAAAGAGAGAGAGAGAGAGAGATTTATGTTTATCCAGACCCTGCCTCTCATGGTATTGACAGATCAACTACTATGTAAGTCAAAAACCATACCTTGCCCCAAAAAAAGATAATACAAAAGATACCATGCTTCTAATGATCCTAAGTTCCTAGCAATGAAAGTTATAGCATATTAGAAGGCAACCTCTCATCCCCTGCAGAAACTGCAGTATTGCTTTTCTCATCAGAGTGTGGCTCTTGAATAATCTCCTTCATAGTATCTGAAAATACAAGAAAATACTTAGCTCTCAACTTAATCTTAACTAAACATATAAAGGTAAAGGTCAAAGTGATTTAACCTTCTTAAATTTCTACTGAGAAACTTAAGCGTGCATAGATAGCAACATGATCAGACTACTGTTATTATTATACACAGAGAACGTATATACATGTGTATGGCCCATATACACAATTAGAAATAGGAATTAGAGAGGATAGAATCTGTAAAAGCAAACTCATATCATCAGATATGATCTACAAGGTCCAAATCCTAGATGTAAAAGTATAATCATGATGTTGGAACTTGGAATCCCATAAATTATGAATCAACTCATTGAAGTAAATAGTATTATTGGACAATAATATATACTATTCTTTTTTTTTTATTTGATGCATTATGGTCATATTTATCATAACCGGACCAACCGGTGGTCGGACTGGTGAACCAGTGAACCAACCACCAAGCTGATTCAATTTAGTTTTCAAACCGAGTAAACAATCAACTCGGCAAAAACCGACTAATCCAACAGTTGAACCTATGACCCGTGCAACCTGTCTAGTTTTTGGTGAACCGGCTAGGTTAACTATCTCTGCAAAGTTACATAATTATTACTAATATTTAATTATTCTATTCTACATCCTAATGCTATTTTATTTCTAAAATTTTGAAAATATTTAGTTTATAACTTATTTGGTGTTTCAAAATTAATTACTTTGCAGATATACCCTTAAAAATTCCCTTATTTTCTTGTATGTCTCTCTAAAGTTTATATTTATATGTATATCTCTCAAAATACAAAAAATTTGCACGTAAACCTTTTTTAAAAAATCCTTATTTTTTGCATGAATACCGCTTAAAGTAAACTACTATTGAAATTTGAACAATTTAAATATAAAAAGACAAAAATATCATTAATTTTGTTTTTAGGTATTTCTCTTAGTTGATAGTACTTTTATCTTTTTATATTAAATGACTTAACTTGAAAATAACTATGAAAGTATCTATATAAATAACATATGTTTTGTGAGATATACATACAATTATACTACTTTTATGGATATTTTTTTTATTTTTAGAATTATTTAAGTCTATCTATATAATATTTAAATATTTTTAAAAATCAGCGATTCGATCGCGTGAACCACCAATTGAATAAATAAGCCAGTGACCCAACCCCTGACCGGGTCAATGTCCGGTCCAATCCAGATAACTATGAATATGGCTTCTAAGACAATAAGTTTCTACAAGAGACTTAATTCAGGTTGCTCGATACATCATACATGAAATACTTACATCACGCTTCAAAGTCTAGCAATGCAAATATAAGCATATCTTGGAATTTTTCCATGTTGTCTCGCTATGATAGGCTATAGTCTAATTTTGCTAAATTTTCCTTATTGTTGAAGCCTCACCATTGTTGTTAGCACTTTGTCATGAATATGGTATAAAAAATTTTAACGAAACTGTATGTGCCATAGGCACCAAGTGTGGAGATGCTCTCTTCCTTCCATGGTTGCTCCAACTTTGTCGATGTAATATAAAATAGCCTTTCCTCTACTGCTGCCACTTTGTGCCACCATCATTACATGCCAGTTCAATTTGCTTTTCCCTGGCACACTCAACTCCTAATGACATTTTAACTACATAAATCTCAATCATAAATTCTCAATGCTTCAAACCCTAAAAATACTCTATGTTGGCGGCACAACAATCCAGGGAGAAGTACATGAATTATTAGACTATATTTCCTTCTCCAAGCATGAAATGTAGTCAGCAATAGTTCTCATATGGTCTCATCAGCTCAGTCACAATCTATAGATAATTCATTTAAGGGTCTTACATCCGTCAGCTCAATCAAAAGGTCTATGTACGCCACTACTTGATAGAAAAATTAAATGTATTTAGATGAAACCATGTAAGGACATGTTTGCATTTTGCAAGATATGTCAGTTGGAAAGGGCTGACTATTAGAACTCAGCGATGCTTTTATCTTCGGCAAGCTTGCAAAAAGGTGTAATGAATACTTCAGGTCGTACTCCCTAGGCAGGGTATATATGATCTGTTGGATATTGAGAAAGATGAGGAGTGACATGCAGAAGTCCGGTTAGTCAAAATTTTATATAGGGGGTTTATTTAGCTGGTTGCAGAAATGGGATTTTACAGGTATTTTATAACTGAGCCTTACTGCTACTAGATTTATCACCTTTAATTTCAAAATAAGAAAAAGAGTATTTATCAATCATTAAACTACAAACAATTGTTCTTCTTCAAATCCATGTTCGTTAACATTTACAGTTTTTCACTATATGACAAGGTTGAACACATCATTTACCACTTAAAAGTTTGATTTCCTCAGAAGAAATAGGAACCTTGATTTTTATCCTTGACTTCAAATAAGATAGCGCTAGCATATCTGATACAAAACCCTTTTAGGGCACATCTTTAGTTCACTGTTGCAAACAGTCCAAACTTCTCCTTTAATTCTCATTTCGGATCATTCTTCCATAAGTATTATATACCTGAGTATCATTACATTGCTCTTGCATCTGCTGGCCACCTGTTGCATCTATGCTGTGTCTCTCTTCTTTTAAATAAAAACACAGAGCATGGCTAACACAAGCAAGATTGCATCACGATCCATTTCCATAACACATTATTCCTAAACAATTGAAATTCCAAGCTTTTTTATTTTTCTTTTTCTGTATTTTAAACAGATGATAATAAAATGTGACCCATGTCTGAGCTTCAAATTTCCTAACACTTACTGAATCATGTCTATTGTTTGTATGTACTTTTATCTAAAGTCCCCACTATATCCCAGGCCGGCAGAGACAAAGATTGTGCCAACTACCAATAGGTAAAAGGCAGAACAATGTGACTAGATAAATTGGCGCATGAGTCATATAACTAAATTTATTCCATCAGAAAGGTCAGCAAGACCTAAGCTTGTGCTTCGACTCGTACAGAATAAAGTCAAACATCACCATAATACTCTAAACAAGCAGAAGGATCAATCCTCCGACTCAGTCTTTAGCATTTCAATTGATATCTAGAGAATGGAGTCGACAGAAATAGGAAATGGGATGGAATACGAACCGAGATAAGTCTGGATGGCCTTCTGAAGGTTCCCATACTTCTTGTTGGCGGCGCACTCCTTGAGCATGGACTCGAAGGAGCGCGTCACGAAACCACCGGCGGCGCCCGCCATGGCGAGATCTCTCCCTTAAGTTGCCACAACAAGAACACCACGAGGGCTTCAAGATCTAAGGAACAGATCGCAAATTCTCATCAAAGACGAAGGGATCTAAGCAATGAGGAGACGGAGATTGGAACAGCGACGATCTGGGGAGAATAAGAGAAGAGATGTAGATGGGATCTGAAGGCTGTGGATCGAAGCGAAAGACGGATCTGAGGGGCTTCTCCGCCTTCTAGAACGCGGTGACGGAGTGACGGTCTGAAATGAGAAAGTCAGTCATTATACCTTTCCCGGCTACTGATCCGATAAGCTAAGGTGTCTATTCTCCAATTCCACGACCAGAATCCGACCCGGTATATTAGGCGATCTTCATTTATTATGGATCCAAACCCGACTTGCGAGTCCGGATTCCGGAAGACCATTTTACTCTTTAATCTTTATAGAAACCATTTGAATTTTGAACCGGTCGAAGATGCTACCCGATATCATTTTACATAAAATTGGTGGCACATATTAATCACTCAAAACTTGCCATAATGGTATTTTAATAAATGATCAACAATTTAGAGTTCAAGGTTATAGGCAATTATGAATTTTTAAGTAATATCATAGCAATTATAATATTTGACTAGTTTTTATATGTTTTTTTTTTTGAGAGAAAACCCGTAGGTGAGATATTTTATTCGAGCAAAAGAAAAGGAGATATAAATTGAACAAGAGCCCACTACTTGGCAAAAACAACAACATGAAAAAACCTTGTATCAAACCCAAAAGGCATACAACATATCGCAAAAATAAAATAGCCTAAAGTTTCTACAACATCTCAAATATTAAGCTACGACAATTCCGCCATGATTATTGTGGATACAGGCTAGCCAAAGAGCAAATTTACATAAAAATATAGAGAAAATTTTATTAAATAAGAAAGATGCCCCTTCGAATTTGATGAGCCTGGACCACAGCTTGCATGGTGGTGGCTCCTAGGGCTTAAGAGCGAAAAAAAGGAGGTGACCGAAGACGGTGAAGATCAAGAAAGGAGAGAAGAAGTAAGCAACAACAAAAAAGAAAAAAAGAGGAAGAAAAATTTTAAAAAATCTTCATAAGAGAGGAGGAAATATCCCTTCCCTCCTAGCCTTGCTAGGGTAAAAGAGAGGAAAGAGACCACTAGCATGAACACATTGGCACTGGTGGAGAGAGCAAGGGGCTGCTGAAAAAAATTTCTTTGAAAACCCCAGCAGAGAAGCTTAATTAGATGTGATAATTGAGCGAGCCGAACTAAGGTTGGGTCACTATGTTCGCCAGCTTGCCCACGAGTGGCTCGAGCGAGGTTGGGCTAGAATAGTCTAGCCAGTTATTGCCTGTCGGCCCATGAGAGAGTAGGCTTGCTAGGTCAAGCTCCACTTGCGAATTTTAAAATTTTTTTGCCTATTTTTAGAATTTTTAAAGAAAATATAAACATTACAGAGTATTGTATAGGCGGGATGGACCGATCATTGATAAGAGAGTTGAGTTTTAATAATTGTAAAACAGTATATAGTATCAAAATCCAGCTGGTTTTTACTATAGCAATATGGGCGGACTTAGTTATGGGCCAAACAGGTAGGTTTTCGTGTGGGCTGATGGGTGGGCTTCCGGACTATGCTTTCAAGTGGAGCCGATGGACGAACTGTCGGACCAGGCCAGGCGCACAAAGGGCTGGCTCGTGCCACCCTTCGAGCACGAGGCCATTTGATCAAGTTAAGCTCAATGACCCTTTTACTTTATTCATGTTGAAATTGGAAACCCATTGCCTTATTACGAAAATGTTTGGTATGCTGCTTACATACGCACTAGTGGATCCTGAGTGAAAAATGGAGAAAGAGAAGTTTCCTTCGAAAGAGAATAAAGAAGACGACATTTCTAAATTGACAAGCTGGTGGGGTTACCGCTTAGTTTCCCTTATTTATGTGAAGTAACTTGAAACAATCTCTCTAACAATAGTAGCATTGAATGAATGCCATTTACTCTCCATGACCGCCACAATCATTTTTATCAAATATGAGGAGAGGACTTTCCATATGTTGTTCAAATCTAAACTTCGCATCCACATTGCCACAACTCGTGAAGAATGATGGATTTGGTTTTAGTTGAGTGCCCTCGTGAATCCGAAATTTGATAAAACCGAAAAGACTCATTTCTGCACTCTATACGTGTTCCAGTTGCAACCTATCGTCCCAGATTATATTATAAATTAGCGCAGGTTTATAGTACATCGTGGATTACAAGATTACAATAAGTAGTAATAAGTGTGCTTAAAATCGCACCTGAAGAAGGCATCAGGCAAATGAATGAGCTAAAAAATGGCTTACAGAATTCTGAGCTTACAAAACGACAACAAAAAGGGAAACAAAAATACCTTCTGAGTAATAATCAGCAGAATCCTGATTAGACCTCCCTTCTTTCTGTGGCCGGACCATCACCATGTTTCTGAGCAGGCAACATGGTTACAACTAATTGCATTTGGCAACAAGATCCTTGACATATGCCCGGTAATTCATGTTTCAGCATTTTCAACAGCTCCGAGCTGAGATCAGAACTTTTCCTTTTGATAATACTCTCACTCCAATGTATTCCTCGTGTCCTTTACCAGACGAGCTAGGTCTTGGGCGACCTCGGACATCGGAGGCCTGAATTCTGGCCCTTGCTGTTGACAAAATCTCAGGTTAGAGCAGCAATTTGTTCCATCTCTGACATATAAACTACAATTATAGATGCCATGCATTCCAGAATTTGCATCTACTATGTAATTGAATATATTGATGCACTTGGAAATGTTAACTATATCCATAACTCTTTTCACTCTTCAATATCACTGGAAGTGGAAAAAGATAATGCAGCTGTCCATATTTTATTTTCCTTATCTTTTTTAATGGAATTAATTTTACAACATTGTACATCATGTCATCTTGGTGAATACAGAAAAGTAGGATAATGAGATATAGCTGGCAATCTAGTCGAATATTCAAGTGAAGATACAATGCTTTACTGAAGCAATGGATAAAATGCAAGACCTTGATGCACAGTATTGAGGTATCTGTCATACAATAACTTTTGGAAAGTGAGGAAACAATCTATGTGCAGACATGGGCAATGAGATAATTGTTTCTATTAATTGTTGCTATTTAAATGGAAGTCAATAGGTGAACAAGGAATGTAAAAAGTTACCTGAATACAACGACTAATAATGTCAGCAAACCAAGATAAAGGTTTCTCAGAACATTTTTCTTGGATAGATGGATCCACCATCCTTGATAAGGCATTAGTGTCATATAGTTGAGAACTAGCCCATCTTACCAGATGTTGCTCTGCACGAGGTCGTGAACTGCCATTTTTTGAGAACAAAATATATGAACACAAGGTCTATACATAATGTTTTTAGAAATTAAGCAAAGAAGATGGCTTATAAAAAAATATAGCAAAGAAAGAGAGAAAGAAAAACTGGTAATAGACCAAACAAACTTTCTTACCTATCATAAGGTTTGCGCCCTGTAAGAAGTTCCAACATAACAACTCCAAAGCTGTAAACATCACTACGATCTGTCAATGACCCAGATTCACCGACTTCAGGGGCTTCATAACTGAATAATGCACGTAAACGACCTGATAACTGATACAAAAAATAAACATAATAATAAGTACATAAAACCTTGACCATAATTCAAAATGAAAGTTTGTTCATAAGTTTTGTATGTAAATGTGAAGCTATGTCGATCCCTTACCTCCATGGGAAGAATTAGGATATGACAGGAAACAAGAGAATATTTTAGTCCTTGAAGTTTTTTATTAAACTTTGATATGACAGAACTGCCAGACAAAAATTATACAACTGGTTCTTTAAGCATCCCAAGTTCTTGTGGTACTGTCAAGCACCCAGAACATTTTCAAACTCTTATGTTTGTCAGTTCCACAATATTGTTCCAATTATTTTTGTGCCTTGCACACCATAAAGTCACCTTCATTCTTTACTTTTAACTGTTTGTACTTCCAGTAACATAACATGACAGTCTTAAAATGCTATCATCCTTTTATTTTTCTACTGTAATATCATCAGAGGAATCATACAAGCCCTGCATTTGGCTGGAAAAGAACAGAATTTTGAAATTCACAATGTGTTATTTACTTTGTCCTCTGTTTTCATGCTCAATTCTTATAAATCTTAAACGTCCTATACTGTGAAAGTAGAAAGTAACGTATCCCTGAATTGACCAACAGACCTTCTACTACCAATATCTGAAGGTATGAGTTACTAGTACCATTTGCACCTGCACCTCCTATTATAATTAAATGAGCTCTCACGTTCTCATTGATCTAATTTTTTGTTTCAAATGGAGGACAAAAGTTAAAAACAAAGCAAACCTAATAGATTATATTCAATCAGAGAATTGTCTTTTAAACTTTGAGAAGTGTTAGAAAGAGCTGTTTATCTCAATAATGAGCTAGAGGAGGCATAAGGTGAGCATGATGATCTTCCATGATCTTCCTGTGCACAAATAAAACCAGTGACCTTATGAAATATCTCTTTGAAAATTGCAATAATTTACCTGAGTCACTGAGTTGGATGACATTAGTGGTGCCAGGCCACATTCAGAAATGCGTGCTTCAAGCTCATTATTAAGGAGAACATTGGCGGGTTCGAAATTCTGATGTACAATTGGTTGTTGACATCCCTCGTGAAGATACCTTCAGCATTTAAGAAGTCTTATATTAAAAATATATGAGATTATGAATCCATCCTTTTAATTGACCACAAGTATAAGAAAATCCAGATCATAGAGCAGAAGTATATAAAGTTAATATTTAGCTTACTCTAAGGCCTTTGCTGCTCCAAGCGCAACCTGTAGACGAGCATTCCATGATAATTTCTTGTTGAAATCATCCCCACAATGGAGTACATCATGCAGGGTTTTCCTACTGAAGTAGTTATAGACAAGCAATCGTTGACCAAACTCTGCACAATAACCCACAAGTTGGACAATGTTGGGGTGCCTAAGTTCTGAGATGTTCAGAACAAGATCTAGAAAGTCATCAACTGCTATTCTTGAGCTAACATTGTCAATCTTCATGACTTCCAGCAGCTGTAACAATGAGCAAAAAACGAAAAACCACTAAGTACATTGATATTGCCTATTTGTCTCCATTATTACTATAAGAATTGCATATCCACTGTCACTCTCTTAGTTAAGGTTCATGCAGATAGAAATACCATGCATGTACACAAAACAACAATGTATATTTCATACTTTAGAAACGGATGTGAACGTAGAAGACATAAGGTGCATTGTGATGTGGTTTTTTTGAAAAATAAAAGGTGAGAACTGGTCTATGACTTAACCAGAAAGAATATCCAACCATGCCATTCTAGAAAATAACAAGAAGAAACAGAAAAATTGAGAGACAATATAAGTGACGGTGCCTGATGAATGCCCTATGACATAGACGAGGAACCTTATAAAAGTATAAACTTAGTTGATGGAAGAGTAGAAACTAGAGACAAATCTCACTTCCTAAAGAACAGAAAAAAAAGCACTAAACCATTATTTTTTGCTTTCCAAGAAAGGAACAGCATCAACGTTGAATTTCTATAATTCAAATTCATTGAGTAGAATTCTCTCCCTTTTATTACAATCACCTTGTTGACATGTAAGATACAAACTACAAAGTTGAGGCAGCAGGCATAAAATACTTCAGTCAGGATTTTGGAGGTCAAGAAAAGTTTATGATCATAGTTGTTGGACATAATATATACAAAATATACCACTCCTATCATACTTGTTAGAAACGTGATAGGTAGTGAAAAACTTATACTCTTCTTGGTGAAAGGATATCACTAGGCTCATACCTTTCCATCGGGAAGCTCTGCCAGATAGACTTTTCCCAACCTACTTTCTCTTATCAAATTTTCTTCTCTAAAACTATTTGTATACTGCTGAAGAGATGCAACGGAAAAGGATGTTGCAGAAGTTGAGGTACATGTCATTTCAGATGTGGGTCTACTTGGGTTTTCAGGATAAAGAATTGGATTCACAATAACTCTTTCCACAGGAGGAGGTGGCATAGCTACAAATCCTGTTTCTCCTACATCAATCACATGCTCTTTCTGCTTGTCAGTAGATATCACCGAATTGTCTGTCAAAAGTTGCAGAACTTTTCTCAGTAGCAGTACTAGCAAACAAGAACCTGCATATCATTGAGTTGAGCAAACCTACCTGCCAGTGTTAGAGCTAAGTTATGCTCCTGTTGTCTCTCAGAAACCTTTTCTGCAACTGTTAACAACCATTCCAGATGCTTTAAATGGAATAGCAAGAAGAGAAAACTAACAATCAAATCTAAAGAGTGAGAAGAAATCTTACTCTTACCTTTTTTAACTTCATTATGTGGCTTTGCTAAATGTTCTCTAATTTTAGGTTCCTCAACCCTTTCATGCACCCTCCCTACCTGGCTTTTGGAAAATTCACTATCCCTTGAGTTTCTTTCTTGGTACTTGGACATACAGAATATCACCAGTAGCACTACCACAATAAAGGAAATCACTGAAACAATAACAAATCCTATAATTTTTATTGTCGAAGTACTACTTTTCTTTGATGGTGGGGAACTTTCTTGAGCATTTGAACTGCCGGAAGAATTTGTAGGCCTTCTTGATGGAGAAGGTGTGCCTGATGAAGATGACGATGGTGGAGGTGTTGGTTGTGGAAGTGGAGACATTGGAGATGGAGCTGTGCTGGTATTAAATGGGTTTCCATCCTTTCTGCACTTACAAATCAATAGTTACTTAAGCATTCAAATATACAAAATTTTCCACATAAAATGATCCAACTTCTTCTGAAATAGTGAAGTGAATCGACAGAACTTTTATCAATAATTGGTACATGGAAATCTACTTCTAACTTGAAAACAGTAGCCAAGACTCGAGGAGAGAAAAACAATATAAACAAAAACAAGTTCTTACTTGAAATTTGGTATGCTCAGTAACTTTGAAGGCACAGGCCCAGAGAACAGATTATTTTCTACATTCCTGATTTCAAATCAAGAAACACAAACAAAAGGAAGTTAAAATTTTGTGAAAGGAGAAATGAAATACTTTAGTAATTGTTTTAAAGTATTGTTGAAGGCATTCACAAACTAACAATGTAAAAGATTACAATTGCTGGACTGGAGAGGCAATCATAGAAAGACATAAGCATTGTCCACCATTACAATTAATGAATGCTTAACTAATAAAACCTAGCCAGATGAAAGAAGGATATTCAAATTATCCACAAGCTTTTAATTTAACTGCCTGAGGCACCACCCGTGAATCAGTGAATCAAATGGGAACCACAAGAAAGAGGAAAAGGATAAACAAACACGGCTATTAACTAGAAGATAGCAACAGAAACTTAAGTTAAGGGCATCCACTTTGAGGCATCCATACTTCCAAATCAAGATTTTCAAGCAGATTATGCTAGTGACAATGTGGTTAAACATCTACATGAGTCCATAAATAGAAAGTACAGGTATCACAGAAGGGTGAACATGAACCAGCAAAGCATCTATAGTTTAGAATAGCTTTAATGTTTCAAAAAGAGTGAGTACATTTAGGTTTGCCTATAATATTTGTGGTTAAGAATACACATTCTGTCATGCAAAAGCTTAGAAATCAAAGAAAGGGAGTTACTTGAATATAAAGGCATGTCAATAGTTTAGAAAGTACCGACAGCATGTCTTTATAAAGTACCTTCGGTGTTTCTATTTGGATGGTTACTAGAGGGCATTAATGGAACTAGAAGGATTGGTTTGTACATGCAAGTTCTTAATTTTCATTCTCTTCTGTACTGGAAAATATGGACTCCAAAAGCCAAGAGGTTATCAAATCGATCTGGTAACAATATATGATGCTCTGAATTCGCTCCTTGGAACACATATAGTCCACTGGTCTAAATCTATTTTTGATCTATCAACCAGTCTCCAATGGTTCTTCGTAAATCCATGATATGATCATAGACCAGTGAGGCTAAATCGATTGCAGTGTACCTTTCACCTTTTTCTGCTCTTCCAACTCTATTTCACCTCCCAGAGTCATTCAAATCTCTAGTACAGTGTGAGTTAATGGACGTTATATGAAGATTAAACTCAACTATTAAACATAAAGTTTGTTGACTAGTAGAACAGTCTGCTCAAACTAGACCAACAAGACACCTGACCTACTTGCCATGTGCATTTCCTACTGATATATATGGGCTTGACTATGAATGAACCTAAGAAACAATATTTCTTTAAAAGCTAGATCAAATAATGAACCAATTTTGGCATCCTAGTCATGATCTAAGATTGAAAACCTGGGACAATATTGATACTAAGGAGAGAAAGATAATTTGATGAATCAGGAAGAAGGAAAAATAGGGAGCAGCATTTTAGAGAGGGGTGCATGTGCTGCAATGGGTTGTGTGTGAGCAAATGTTCTGTTTCTTTTTCTTTCTCTTTCTCTTTTGGATGGGGGAGGGGAGGAGAGGGAAATTTTGGGTTAATATATCTTGACCTGACTATGCAATACACAGATGATTTTGTTACACTTGGCCATACATATTCACTTAAAAATTTTCTCTATATTTTCAATTTAGTCTGTGACATATAGATCAACAAATTTAATTGGAATATCAAAATCTCTTGTAGTGAGAAAAGAAACAATTTCTACTTTGAATTGAAAGGGTTCAGACATAATGCCATGTGAAAAACTCCTGTCCTTTAGCAGCTACAAGAAAAGCAGAATAATAATGTATTATAGAAATAAAAATATGAAGAGATAAAAGAGATGGGCTTTTTGAGAGTACAAGTCTTTGAGAGGAAGATCCTCCAATACATTAAGGGAGCCTGAAAATTGATTGTCTTGAATATGCCTGTGAGATAACGTATCATCAAGATAGTATCATTAAGGAAATTGAAGAAAATCATCACAGGGAAAAGCAATCCACTCACAGAGTAGTCAATGATAACAAGCTTCCCATTGAAGGTGGCAACTGACTGCTCAGGTTGTTAGAAGATAAATCCCTGTTTGGAAGTTCTAAATATCATTTGTCAAGAGATTAAAGTATAAGCAGCAATACAGAAACAATGATATGCAAAGATAAATGCCAGCTTACAAATTTATAAGACCAGTGAGAGACTGGAAAGCATTTGGCAGTTCTCCAGTTAAATGATTTTCATTGACTGACCTGAGAAGACAAAGATCAATAGATATATAATAAATCATAAAAGAGACTGTTGAAATAGGTGGCTATATTCGTAGGCTAATCAATGAAATTTTTACATGGCTGACAGAACTGTCAATTTTGACAAGGAACTTGGGATGCTTCCAGTGAGCTGGTTCGCAGAAAGAAAGCTGCACAAACAAGGGTATACATATCTGATCAAATGAGTAACACAAGAAGATGAAAATAAATCTTTATAAGGATGGATTAGGTTTATTTAGCCAAAAACATACAGTTGCCGCATGGTAGTAGGTAGGTTTTCTGGTATACTTCCCCCAATGTTGTTATTACTCAGATCACTACAAGAGAAGAAAAAGAAAGTATGTTAATTGCAGGTTTCCCTGATGATAATAAAGAACATAGACAGAAACATCAATTTCATCTGCTAAAGAAGCATGGAGAAGCATGGAGAACCATGAAGTGTAAATTGGGCCATAAGATAACATGGTAATAAATCAAACTGTACAATCTTGTGCAGGGATAAAAGCACTTACATGGTGACTATTGATGTGAAATTTCCTAAATCATTACTCAATTGCCCTCCCAAATTTGCAGCATTGATAGTTCTATCAAAAGTGAAATTTATAAGAAAATAGACCTTAAGATTATATGAGAAACACAAGGATAAGGCGAGTTTACCATACATTGAAGTAATATTTGAGTCAATGCATTGGACACCCTGCCATCCCTCTATGCAGGGGTCTCCTCCATTTGGAATCCACCCAGGAAGAGGAGGCGATCCCAGAGAAACATACAAGCTATTTATAGCATAAACTATAAAGAGAGAAAAATGTGATTGTTATCTGAAAACAGAATATATGGACTAAAAACATTCTATTATTACACATATTAATGACTACATCGATATGACTCCACAACAATCTCATTGGTAATCCAGTTCAAAGTATGACAAATGGCCGGAAGAATGTACTATGTTAAGTGTATTAAACAATGACCACCTCTAGATTGTGAGTTCCACGCGGGGTTATACTAAGATTTGCTGGTGAGAAGCATTCAAAATTTACATGTTGCCAATCGCTCTTTGGATACATGAAATCTCTCTCTCTCTCTCTCTCTCTCTCTCTCTCTCTCTCTCTCTCTCTCTCTCTATATATATATATATATATATATATACATACATACAAAGTAGAGTTTAAATAAACAGTCCATGGCACAAGTCTGATAGAATGTTAATATAGAGAATTTCATTTATCAGCTCAAAATATAAGGTAATCTAGATATAATGGATACAAAAGCATCAACTTTGTAAAATCTTGGAATTCATCTCTAACTTGAGAAATAACTGTTAGATAAAAGTATTAAACTGGCTGGAAGAACATGATAACTGTTTATTTGTTACTAATTCAGTGCTAGAAAAAAAACATCATCAGCTTGAATCAGTTGACAAAGTTAAGTACTAAGGAGACCACCATGCATGAACACTTCCTAGACAAAAATCAAATCTATGTTCTTAGAGAGACATTCATTTTGCCTAAAAATTACCATACGGGGAAGTCATATTGCAACACCTTATCATATTCATCTTGGAATTACCATTGGCCAAGGCACGGGACGTGCCCGTCGGCACGGGGCATGCCCACCAACATGCCCCTGTGTGCCATTGATATGCATTTAACATACTTTTAATAAAAAATACAAGATAATTAGATATGTTTTTGAGTCTTTGGCATATCAATATTTGATTTTTTATTTCTGAAAGATAAAACAATAATCAAACATAAATATTATTCAACACATAATATAATTGAATACATTCATTAAAACTAATATTAATAATTAAACACTCCGTAATATAATTGAACACATAATAACATTCAACACATAATAATAATTGATAATAGTTTAATAACTAAAACTAATATCTAGTTGAACGTAAAATAATAAGGAGAATCAAATACTTTATTTAATGATGATTGATGGAAATAAAAAAACTCCATATTGGCACGACTCGGTACGGTTATCCTTGTTGTTTACTTGTATACAATAAATCAAAACAACCATAAAAATATATTTACTTAGTGATATGACAAATCTTTTCTCCACACATGGTTAGCTAGCTTCTTCCTTATCCCATTACCCATAGCCAAGTAATAGGAAACTAAAGCCTTTCATGCAAATGAGTATGACCTTATCAGACTTTTACATGTTGCCTTTGTCCTCTTACTGATACAAATTATTTATTAGGCAAGTCAGGGACATCATCTCCTTATCTTGCCATTTCCTAACATCCACAAGTTCAAGCAAGTAGATCACTCCCCAAGGACCCATCTAAGAAAGAAGCTTAGCTAGGGTTTCTTCCCTTTGCTAACTCATTATTATGCTTTCAAAAGATATAGCAACTTGTTGGCTGTTGGGGCTCATTCTTTCAAGAGTATCAATGTGCCTCAAACTCACTAGCATTTTGGGGTGCTGAAGTTCCAATTTAGAGCAATAATCTAATAGAATACTTACAATAAATAAAGCTAGATGGAGGAAAATTATCAGTTATATCCAGCCAACTATGAAGCATAGATACGAATATAGGATACGGGGATACGGAGATACAACAAATATTTACAAGTAGGATACGAATACGGCATGGATACATTAATAAATAAATAATATATTTTCAACCTATTGTCAACCAATATAACATATGGTAAAAAATGATTACATCGTAAAAATGATACGATAAAAGAAAAGAAAATCACCGATTTAGTATTACATGCATAAAATTTTAAAATAATATTGTAACAGAAACTGATATGAAACTCAAAATGTTAGTGAAACATTGAAATGTAATTCAACTATTAATCTACAATTAATTTAGATTTTTAAATAGCTTTCAAGTTATATATTTAATTCATCATCATATAAACATAGCCTTAAAGTATCATGAAGGATTGGATAATAGTATATACATATAAAGTATATGTTTCGTATCAGTTATTAGCATTAAAAAAAAGGAATGGATGATTAAAAAATATATCGGAGCCTTACTGGAACATTAAAATGAATTTTTTTAATGCGGATACTCCTCTAACCGTATCTGATACGTATTGAGCCTATCGGGCCATATCAAGGTCCGCTATGTATCAAATATCGTAGAGAGGAGTAAATGAAGTATCCGTGCTTCACAGCCAGCTAATTATTTGGGACTAAAGGTTTGGTATCGTCGTATCATCACTCCTTTGTGCAACAAGGTTACTCCTAGATATTGTTTGCTTGAGGAGAAGTTGGTTTTCAGAGTTCAGACAGACTCAAGAAGGCTTAGTCAGATTAAAAGTCGAACTGAAGCAAACAAAAGTTCTAACAATCTACACAAACTATCCTGCCATTTCTTTAACATATCACTTTCATTCTCCCTCTAACCCAGAAATTTCTTCCACTATTTTGACTCTTATTCTATTTGCTTACTATATTCTTTAGTTTCTAAAGCCTAGATACTACCCACTTCCTCACTTGATTAGCCTGTTTCTTGTCCCCAGTACTCTCATTATCCATTACTCTTAATATTTCACAGTTTGATGAAGATCCTTAGTATAGAGAAGAAAAAATGAAAACTTTGCAAGTAAATTGGCAACATCCTTCTTTGAATTCAAACCTATTTTCCCTTGAGACTCAAGTTCAAAACCAACCCATATTTTAAAGAAGCCAGCTTAAAGTACCCTTGTATTTCATCAAGTAGGATACAGTTTGCATTGTCCTCTCGTTCGTGTTACCAAAATAAATCAAGGTAACAGATGTGATCAACTTCTGTAACTTACTGAAAGTGTTATTGAACCTCACAGTGGGTACTTAATGCTTTCTGTTCATGTTGCCCAAACAAATCAAGGTAACAGATGTGATCAAGTTCAGCAACTTACTGAAAGTGTTATTGAACCTCACGGTAGGTACTTAATGCTTTCTGTTCATGTTGCCCAAACAAATCAAGGTAACAGATGTGATCAACTTCTGTAACTTTCTGAAACTCTTACTGAACCTCATGCTAGTTACTTAGTGCTTTCTTGGTATCTTATCTTGCCACATTACATTATCCAACTTTCTCATGATCTCCACATTTTCTAATACCTTTTGTATCGGTTCCTTTCAAACTTCATATCCTCTTTCAGTTTCAGAATCAATACATGCTAATTCTCATATTTAATCTATAATGGTAGAATGATAATCCTACTTATTTGATACCTGGCCTCTATGGGCATCCAATAGAGGCAAAGACTAACTTCCAGCACCTCTTTAAATAGGATGCCTCTCTTCCCAACCAACACTCCCTCCTCCTGATGGATCAAACCTAGAAGGTTTGGAATTTTGAAATATGGATAGTAGGGTTGCTCTATTTAATTCATAGTCATTGAAGCATTATCGATGTTAAGTATAGATCAGCATTGCTGGTTTAGTCCAAATACTTTTATGCTGTTACTTACAGGAACAATAGTATGGGACTAGATACTATAAGATCCATATATACATTAATAGAAGGTGATCTATGATATAGCTAAACAGGCCAGCCTATGTAAGAAGAACAATGTGTACCATTGGTAATTGATATCCTAGGCCAGTTAAGAGAACTACCAATTTTCTAGGATGCAACCAGGACCGCCTCCTTGCTTATATTTCAGAGCTTCTGACCTCAAAACTATAATCACTTTCTTACAGTATTTCCTAGGCCGATTTAATAGTTTCCTTAAGGGGATAAAAGTGTTAGGTGATACTTTACTTCTACTTGAGACAGTATCGTTTTCTCCTAATTAAATAAATTCCAATTTGCCAGCGCTGTATTGAATCTCGCTCATAGAACATCACAGAACTATCTGGAACATTACAAAGATTAATTAAGGAATTAAAATTAGCACCACAGAACTACCTGCAACAATAAAAAGATTGCCGAAGGGGTTAAATCCTGAAAATCTCAGAATCTAGCAGCAAGGGTTGGGGCTAGGCCTGTTGAGAAACTCTAGCAGAGGGACCTAGTATTATAGAATATGGACTTACGGAAGTCCAACTTCCTTTCAATGTTGGGAAACGTAAAGGCCTGCTATGCTTACTACAACTAATAAAAAGTGTAGCAGAGAAGCTAGGTGATATCATTTTCTTCTTTTACAACAAGTACATAGATTAGACAATCAGCCTTATGACAAATCCCTAAAGAGAGCTTATGGGCATACCATCTCTTTCATTCGTGTATGCCTGCGAAAATGGTGTCAGTAAGACCGTCATCAGAGAGAAAGCGAGACAGAGGGAGATCCTCAAATCAATGTTATCCATTCGAGTTTGCGGCAATTTAATCATGCAATGCTGTTCTGAAAAAAAAAAAGATAGGCCTGAGAGGGGAAGAAAGTAATTGCTTTAGAGGATAATATACATACCGAAACCCAAACTCAACAAATAGAAACAGCGTAAAGAAAAAGAAAATGTAGAGAGCTCATGAAGCAGGAAGGATCAATTTATTATCATACCATAACATTCACTTTCTTGAAATCAGCTGTAGCAACAAATCCAGGAGACAAGTCATTTCCTTATCTGACCAATTCCTATAAGGAGCCAACCAGCTCAGACATATGGAGAGGGAGAGAGAGAGGGGGGGGGGGAGGGGGGAGAGGGGGAAAGAGGACAAATTCTTCCAGCTCAGGTTGGTGGGCGACAAATTTATGAGTTCACGTCTCTTCTTCCAATTGAAGCATAGCGCACTAAAATAATCTGAGAACACAAACAGAAAGGCAAACAGGACCAATTTCAATTGCGTTTTTTTTTCCGCGATAAGTCTCAGAAAATCCAGAAAAAACTTTTCACAAACGGATCGGAACCAAATCGAACAATTAAAATTCAAAAAGAACATTAACTTTCCATCCAAGGCACGCAAGATCTAAAACCCCTGTACCAATGCCACACGAAATCACCACAGCGAAACACAACAAGCCCGAGAACACCACTTTTACAGTCGAAAGAAGCAATAATTACAACTCCGCAAGAGAGAAGTAGGAAGTAGGAAGTAGGAAAAAACACAGACGATCTGACCTCTGAAAAGTGGCGTCTCCGCCGGCCTTCGATTGAGCTCGACAATACTTGGACGCTAAGATTCCAGAAAATGTACAGATCTCGGGGTAAGAGAGAGAGAGAGAGAGAGAGAGAGAGAGAGAGAGACGTGCAGGTGAAAAGGAAAAGGAAAAGAAATAAAAATATATAAAAAAGAGTAGGATTGAGAAGGGTCGCGCGAGAACGGACAAAAGGCAGCAGCAAAGCAAAGCGAAGGAAAGCAAGAGAGAGACGGTGGAAGAGAGAGAGAAGTAATAAAAGAAAATGCTACATGGCGTAAGGAATCGAAGGGTACGTCTTGGACACGGTGACGACGGTGGAGTCCAATCTCTCTCTCTCTCTCTCTCTCTCAGGGAATCTCTCCCTCCACTGGACAAAGTACCACCTTTGTCCTAAACTTTACCGTAAAACTACCCCCATATTTCTTTATTTAGGAGAAATTTTATTCCTTCTTTACTAGATTCAAATTTATAGGTGGCACAAGCACATAGATTTCCGTTGAGATATCTTTTTGTTTGTTTGGCGGCCTTGAAACTAGAAATAACACTACGAGAAAGTCCTCTTCGGTATCATTAAAGGAATGAATCTTTGTGATAAGGAACTGCATATATATATATCAGTTTCCTTTTTCTCTGATTGGAAAATTATGCCATCATTTATTTCTTATTGCTCCTCTAGAAACTTTTCCATTGCAAAAAGGACCTTTCACTTTTATGATTTATCTATTCAATATTAATAGTATCCAGAAGTAAAGATGTGGACAGTAGCCGCAGTCATATAACCGCAATGTGGGTTATTTTATTTTGTAGTAATAAACTATATAATTCCTACTGTGGCGTAATTAGGACCACATATATACCCATTGGCATCGACGGAGTGGAATTAATCTATAAATACTAAATCCAAATCCTCACCAATTATTCCAATACCCACCTTTATCCGGAATTGGATAAGTTAGCCAATGAATGTGGTGTATTTTTTTGGGACTTGTCAAATTCCATTTAAATGATGCTATCTGTCGTTTTATCCTCATCTCATCTCAAACATTGATAGTATTCTAAGGATGTTGGATTGATCTTGACATCATCGATCTCTTCTTCAGACCCTGATTAAGAAGGTGGTCGTCGTAGTCGCCGACTTTGATTAAACTAACAAGTAACAAGATAAAGACCAATATTAATTAAGAAGAAGGTGGTCATTGTCATAGGTAAGATAGATAGACATCGGAGCTGCACGCCGATTGCCCAAAGTATTGGACTTGCTCTAGCGTCCAGATGGAAGATGAAAATGGAGGTGGGTCAACTTTCTACGGCCTTTGGTAAGTAAAAGTGGGACCTTAAGTGAGGCCATTTTATTCCCATGTGATTGAATAGGAAACACTTATTATGACGGGACGCGTGTTCTTCATGAGTAATCTGATACTTATCACAAATGAGACTTTGGCCTCACTTTTGCGGCCTCTTTGTTTATAATTAATTGCCACTCTCTCTCTCAAGATCCCACTCGGCCACTCAAATACATTATTTGCATTCAGTAAATAACGTATGCTTCTATGTCCTATATTTTGAAATATAAATCATTTTCCCTTCACTTTTTCTCAAGTTTGAGATCAGAAAATTTTCAGGCCTCAAGTTATTCTAGCCCTCAAGTATACTAGGCCCAAGTGTAGGTTAGAGACGAAGGGTCAATTGGGCCCCAATTTATGAAGCCCAGATGAGGTTGTGGGCTAGTTTAGGAGTCTTTCCTGTTGCTTCACCTAAGGCGTTTGTTTGTTTTTCTAATTGAAATGGATTAAAAGAAAGCCACAGGCTCAAAATTACATCCTAATGTCTCAGAGAGTAAGACATCCCGGCAGCAACCCTAGCCATAGAATCCAAAGTCGCCCTATAAAAAGGATGAGCACCTTTGTCTACTATATGTCAATTTGCAACTGATTAATATCTCTGTAGACGTAAAAAATCTTTATGTTGCACAAGCGATTTAAAAATGTAGAGACCAGTGGAAGCGATTCTCAAACACTCACAAATGATCTACCCTCAACCAAATGATCCATCAACATTAATTTTAACCTAATTTAGGGTTTGGGGGCACTATTAATCTGAATTTCCAACTATTGCTAGTTCGGGCATTTTTTAGTCTACCCAGCTTGAAAATATTCCCAAGTTGTCATAAACATGTTTCCCACACATGATAAGTATGCAACTCTTGCCTATATAATAATGCAATTGTCTCTATTCTTCCAAATTTGTCGTAATGTATTAATTGGCAAAGTTAAGTTAAACATATAATTCTCTCTTGGTCAAAATTATAATACTCTTTGAACTAAGCTTTCCTAAGCCAATCACCATTAAAAGAAAGATAAAGATGAAAGGCTAGGACAGTCATATTCAAATCTCATATTTTCTTAGCAAATTCACACTTTAAAAAAAGATGCTCAGTGCTTTCAACGTCTTTATTGCTAGATATTATAGAGCAAGATGGTAGATATGCCACAATTTATCAATCAAACTTTGGTTGGTAGCTTATCTCTAAGCAACTCTCGCAAAAAATATCTAAATTCTAAATACCAATGGGATCTTCCATATAAGTTTTCACCAATTCTCTACTCTTAGGATAGAACTCAAAACGATTTCAGTTCCCTAACAAGGAGTAAGCTTACTTTACATACATGAATCTTTTCTAATTATATTGCCATACCCAAGAGTTGAAGATTAAGAATTTGCAAATAATATTGTTCTATGTGACATAGTGTCACACATATTCTCTGGTCTTAATCGTCTAGAAAGAGAAGTTGAAGATTTTGCTACAACCATGTCAAGAATTTTGAGGAAAGTAAGAAAGTAATGAAATTATGAATAATGCTGCCACTTCTCTTTCTTTTTGAAACACCCAACTCCAAAATCATTTCCATGTGAAACAACCCACTAACATGTCGATACAGTGTTCTCACGAAATATCCAAAAAAGGTCTAAAATGTCATAATAATCCAAGCAAAAATAAGCCAAAATATATAGTAACAAAGGCTTTGACAAGCCTCCACATATATAAAACTCAAACCATAGAACCCCTCGCAGGTGCTAAGTTCAACTAGGAAAAATTAAAACAAATAAATCTAGTAGAGAAATAAATTAGATACTCCTCAATATCTTCATCCTTCTCTAACTCTAAAATGTTTGCACTTAAAGGTGATGAGCAGATAGCTTAACAAGTATAATCAAATAATAGTCTATGAACAATATAAATGCATGATAATGTGTGATAAATATACTAATGCATACTCATAATTATCAACATATTAAAGTAATATGTATAATATAATTTGCAATGATCTTTCATATAATCACAAAATGCATAACTTAATCAACTCTTCAAGATAAGCTCAAATAAATTCATAGATAATTATGTCTCAATATACTCATATAAAGTTATAATCCAGATAGCAAAAAAAAAAAAAAAACGAGGAGGAATAATCATCTAGTGATAATATCGCTCTTATATGCCTAGTAACACTGCATATGATCAGTTGCCTATGAACATTAGACTAAGAACCTTAGTTGTAAGCTCATATCTCAACTCTGTCATTATCACCGCTCTAGTAAGTCATCTCACACAACAAAAGTGTTACTTATAGCTAAATCATTGCACATAATAAAATCATCACATATAGCGGGATAACAGCACATAGCTCAATGAATGCCCTGACCCTACATTATCAAGTATTGGTAGAGCTATAACCATACCTCATAAATATCTGTATACTATCATCATATCCTAATCTCCAAATAAGATAGTGTAATTTCCTAAATATTACACAAGCTAACGACCTTAGGTGTAGATCGCTAATATGGTAATACTATATAACACACTCCACCCTTAACTCTGGGCTAAGTGAGTGGATGACACTGCTTAGTCAGAACTTGACTAATAATGATACATGTAAATAATGTAACGTATTCTATCATAAAATTTATGTTATGGTCATCACTGTTTATATAAGAGTAAATCATGCAAAAGATAAGCAGTAATTAGTAATAAATAAACAATAAAATGCACGTACAAGTAATATATTGTAATAAAGACATGAAAATTAAATTAGCAAACATCAATACTACCTGTAGACTAATCTAAGATTTAACTCTTATAAGATATATCTAGAATATGACTATTCTCCTCAATTATCAAGCTTCTCCTGTATCTCGAGATTCTCCTTACACGGTAACGACTCTAATAATTTATGAAAAATAAAATAATATATAAGAAGGACGAACTTATAGAACTAGCTACCTTATTTCATAAACTACGCTTGTCACTCTAAGTCCCAATAGGTTTGACTTGATCTTTGCTTTTAGTCTTCAAGTATATAAAATTAATTTTATATTAATCAAATTGAGTCATAAGATGTCGAATTCAAATTATACCTAGTTATAATTGTCAAAGACATTAAGACCAAGATTACAAGGATTAACAAGTCTAACCTTCCTATAATTAAGTTATGTATTATCCTAAATTTACACTAATTAAATAATAGGACATAATTTTTGGAAAGGTAACTAATATAAATTATAAGAAAAACAAAAGATTGTTATTAGGCTAACTTATGGCCCATGATTTGGACCGGGCTTAAGGCCTAGTCTAGCACATATGAGGAAGTGGGGCTACGGGCCTACTACAGCCCACAAAACTAAAGGGGTGGATCGGGCTCAAAGGCCTAATCCACGATTGGCTATGTGGGCTACAACCCACCCCGCAACCCAATAGGGAACTAGGTGAGGGTTGGTCAAATCCCCATTGTTTTTTATCATCTTCTTCCTAGGGAAGAAAATAGAGAAAAAGGAGATTGTTGCTACTGGCGACCACCGTTGTTGACGACCGAGCAACACCTCCTAAAATTGATAAGATCAGCTTGATTAAAAGCTTGGGGGATTAGCCAAAAATTAGAAGGAAATGGAATAGGAATGGATGATTGAACTTGTTGGTGGAAAAAGAAGAAATTTGTAACCCAAAGGTGAAAGGGGGTCTAAGAAATATACAAAAATCTTCAGCTAAGTGAGTAGATGCTCTCCGGCGATTAACCTATTGGTCAAGGTGGACAAGAAGTAAGGAACTCCATGGCCGACGGCCATGGAGGTTTCCACATGGGTCAAAAGGGCTTGAAGCCCATTAATCTCGGCACCTATCTCTTTTGCTCGAAGAGGGGAACTAGTCGAGACAAGCAAGCAAGGTCACCATCGCCGTACACAAGCCGAGTAATCGACTGTGGGAGGTGACATGGTGCAGCCTCACACACACCATGGGTACCCAAACATGGTACCCACGGCAAGAGGGTAAGGTAGCGGAGCTTCTCGAATCGATGACTGGTCGACCTAAAGTTGTTGACCAACGAATTTCTTCAATAAAGACGAAAATAGTAAAACTAGAAATTAACTATAATTACTAGGCAAAAAACAAATTAATTATAAGGAGGGATTGGGGACTAACTTGCAGATTGGGCTAGGGGTTTGTTTTGATCCGCCCGATGCTCCGGTGGTCCACAGCTTTGATGAGCTCTTCGGTGGCACATAATAGAGGAGAGAGAGAGAAAAAGAGATGAAGGTGGGAAGGCAACTGGAAAAGAAAAATTAGAGGGAGAGGGTTTAGGCTTTTATAAGTTGGAGGTAGTGGGGAAAGAGTGGAGTCAGAACTCACTCCAACGAGGGTAGTGTGAGTCCACTCTACTTCTTGTAAGCAATTGCGAGAGGTGAGGGATGAGAGGGAAAAGATCAATGCAGTGCACACGCTTGACATTAATTTTTTTTTGTATGTGTAGGTGTTACGACTGTGCTATATACTAAAGTTTGGGGAGATTATCTTTGTGTTTGTTCTCTTGGAGAAAAGAGATTTAATTTCCTTCTGGCCAAGCAAATCAGACTTGAGGAGAAGAACATTTTATATCCCACTTTAATTTCGTAAGAAGATAAATGATCTTGCTTACAAAAACATGCTATGTCCAAATACCAATACTTGCCCTACTTCTAAGCTTGTTGTTTTGTCTCTAGAGTTGTTCTACTGATTTCAGTTAAGTCGTTATCCCTTTTAAGTTCGTAAGAAGATAAATGATCTTGCTTATAAAAACATGCTATATCCAAATACCAATACTTGTCCTACTTCCAAGCTTGTTGTTTTGTCTCTAGAGATGTTCTACTGATTTCAGTTAAGTCGTTATCCCTCTTTAAGTTCGTAAGAAGATAAATGATCTTGCTTATAAAAACATGCTATGTCCAAATACCAATACTTATCCTACTTCCAAGCTTGTTGTTTTGTGTCTTGAGATGTTCTACTGATTTCAGTTAAGTCTATTTTGGAAGCCATGTAGAGTTAGTGGTACCTTAAAGATAAGGTAGAAGCAATATATACATTATTTTATGCAAGGGAAATACTTGGAGGAGGATTAAAAATAATTTTTCGATGTTTCACTCTTGAAATTAATTATTTGGTGAGCATGGGTTCCTTTCTTGCCTATTCTCCCGTTATCACTTGTTTAGGCTTTATTTGGTTTGAGACTGAGCTTCGAACTCGATTAGTTAGTTTTATTTTTAATCTTAATTTTTTTAAAGAATAAACTTAATTAGATATAAAAAAGATAAAAGAATATTTAATTATTAAATCAATTTAAGAGTTCTAAAATAGGTCAAAAAAGGTCCCTAAATTCAAAGTAAACAAGGCCTTAATTATTTTTCTTTACCATGGTTGCTTAACAATGGATGATCTCATTTCCGAAAGATTCCGAGGTAGATGTATTTCTTTATACTGATTTTATGAGTGTTGATGCATGTGATGATATCTTCCATGATTTGATTTGAAAGACTCTTGGTGGGGATGGTTGATCTTGTAATGATTCAATCTTTCACTACGTTGTTATTGTCTACATTCATGTGCCTCACTTCATGAGAATTTAATTATAGAAGAGAAAAAATTCTGAGGTGGTACATGCATTCTCATGACCTCAAGTAGATCTAAAGAGTTACGTCACCTTCCAGTCAATAATGTTGCTGAGATAGAGGAGAATATATACACGGTCGTAATCATAACTGGGAAGACAAAATTGTAATTACCAAAATCAGTAGTGATGTAGGACAAAATAGGAGGTCATATTATGGACCTTCTGATAAAGATACAATAAACAGATGATAAAATGTCGAGGATAAATAGGAGAGGAAAAAGATAAAATTTGGCGGTAACAATCAGATTTTAAAAATCACAAAAAATTCTTATTAAAAATAAGTAAATAAATTAAATAAGCTTATAGATTATAGAATTAAAAATTATACATAGACGAATTCAGTGTTTGACACTATTTTCTTAAGACTAATTCGCTATTAACTGATTGTTTTTAGAATAGTGGACGTTAATATCTCAGGATACAACAACTATTTTACATTCAGAAAAAAGTCGTTATCTGAATGTCTTATTGAACTAGAACCGTGTAGTACTATCTCAAATACAGACAGAAGACTCAACTTGAATGAATAAAATTTTATGGTAGAAGTAATGCAGACTGCCGACCTATTTAAAAAAAGTAAACATCCATGATAGAGGCTTCAATCGATTGGATTTCGTCATGAAAAGATGCTTCTCTTAGAGCTTGAGTGAATTAACCATTTCAGATGCTAAGGTACACACCACTCCGAGTCAGATCTAACTTGAGCCAAACTAGATCTGAACTTGTACGGGGCAAAAAATAATTTTGGACTAGACGCATATACGTGAAGTGAGTTGCATCGAGCAATGCCTGTCTGTGTGAGTTTTGCGTAGATTTTTTTACCCACAAAATAAGTAACCAAAGTTTATAAAAGTTTGACACTTTTATATCATACTAGCATATCTCAAATATACAATATAATACTAAATTAATTTCTTTTTATTTTTAATTACTATGATATCCACTTTAGAGTTGATTTTTATTTACATCTTTTTATAAATTTGAATAAGTAAATATACGACACTTAAAATACTTTTTGAGCTATTTTAATTGTACTATTAATTGATCATTAATAATTTGTGAACTCTAATTAAATCTGAGCTCAAAGTTTATAAAATATTCGTACTGAGTACATGATATTTCCAATAGTAACAGGGAACAGTGGCTACACGAGCACTTTTCGTAGTTCTTAGAAATAATTTCCTAATAGACTTGTGTAGGCCTTGCCTTCTATTAGTAGACTAAAGGGATAACAGGAACTTTAACTATTCTACATCACAAGCGTATCTATTCACTTGGAACATTTCCACTATCCTAAAACTTGTATTACTGTCATGTAGGCTACTATAGATTTTCCTGTTTTCTTTGGTTATGTTATGTAAATTGCTACTCACTGACTGCAAAAATTTTGCTTCTTAATGAAGCTGGGCCTTTGGGCATTCTTTATTGCTTTATTGCATGGAAAAGATGCAACATTTTTTTAGGCCTAGTTCTCTACTCTCATGTGACCTTAGTCACTCATTCCAGCCTTGCAACTCCCTATATATTAGCACTCTCTTTTCTGGTTCCATGTCATTCCTAATGCATGTTAGATTGGTTACCTGCCCTCTGTTGAGACATCAATCAGACCATCAGCCGTCCTTCCCCTCCTTGTCAGGGAAGGGTGGGTGCCTCACTATATCAAGACCAAAAGAATTTCAAATGGTCCACTATAATGTTTGTTTTTTCTGACATTAAGACCAAAAAAGTCTCAAATGGTTCATCAACGCGATATAGTTTATTTGTTTGATGGTACATATTACATAGATAACTATAGTAATCCTAGAGCTAATACATGCAAGAGAGGCACTTTTGTGCTACTGGTAGTTTCAGATTTTGAGTATGTCTCTGTTGCTTGCTACCCATTTCTCGTTTTACATATGTAGCAATTACATGGCAAAAATTATATAGTATTTTATATACTGGTCCATATTGTAAATGCATCAGCTTGAGTATTTAAGTATTTGTTTTCCTGTTCTTCTGTAGCGTTTCTTCTGTACTAAAGGACACGGCATGCATCTAGAACTCGAGATTTCTAACTTTGTACTCTGGAGTTGTAAACATCCAGAGATCTTGAATTTGTATGTGCCATCCATTGAATTTAGACAGTTACTGGGCATTTAGTCAATCAGAGGTAAATTTTCTTAACTTGATCTTATCAAAATGTGGACCCATTTGTCTTTGGAGGAAGAGAAGAGAAGAGAAGGCGCAGGAACACTTTTGCATTGGAGTATAGTTACCAATGAAGTGGCCAATATATGAAAGAGGGTGATCTTTACCTTCATTTGTTGCAGTTGTTATTCCAGATAACACACTAATAGTGTAAGCTAATAGTTAATAATAGTTAAGAACAGTTGTCATATGCTTGCATGTGTATAGAGTATAGAGCCAATGCTAATCAATTTTCAAACATCCACTTGGAGAATGACTGTGCAATGGCAGTTGGTCTGCATTAAACTCAAAACACCCACTTGGAAAATGATTCTCTAATGGCAGTTGATCAGTTGATCTCCGTCAGACTAGCAGATGGTGGTGGTTAATTCCAATTTGTGGCAATGAATAGAGCTATTCAAGATTGCATGCAGGCCACTTGCTATAGTAAAGTTTGTACAGCAAGATATGCTAATGAAGTTGTGGACAGGGTTACTGCAATCTGGCCTCCATATCGATATAAGTGAGAGCTCAGAGTAGTCAAGTTGGAACCCAGTGGGTCTACTAGATTATTAAGCCTTGTCGGGCCTTTGGCTTTGATATGTCGAACCACTCGGATTTTATTCCTCCGGCCAGTTCTTGAACACGTTATATGATTCTGGAGCACAAGCTCCCACCATGGATCGATCGTGGGTCCACAACAACAGCCACTTAAACCTTCCAGTTGGCCGAAACGATCGAGAGTTTGATTATTGATGCTTATCGATCGATCGATCGATCGATCTTTTCCCTCCCTAGCTCTTGGGCTAGCTACCTTTTCTCTTTGGGAGGTCAGGAGTACGATATTATATAAAATAATAAATTTACTAGGACCTTACCAGGCGGAGTAGTCCAAAAATGTCACTGGACCTCGGCATTGTCGAGGACGAATGCAGCAGCATATATAGCATTATTGGACTGCAGCGATGGGGTGGGGTGGGGGTGGGGTGTGTGGTCTCCCATCACATCCGTAGTAGACGACATGCATGGCCAATTGGCTATAGTTGTGGTCCTCTCATCCATCAATCCATCGGCATGGCTCGTGAGTCGACCAATTCTGCCATGACTTTGCTCATGATTGACCATCCCGGACCACAATTAATCAAGCTCCTCCATGCAGGGGTCCTTTTATATATATATATATATATATATAATTTTTTTTTTTTGTCATTGCTATAGCATGGGTTGACAAGGGTCTTATATACCTATATATATATATATATATATAGATATATATCTGCAAATTAAACTCATTCCAGTTCATTAAGCAATTAATAATAGCGATGTAAGCAGCACATCTCCTGGCACACACAGAGAAATATCAATGAACAAGTTGATCCTATATTAGAAGTAATCCATGATCTTATCCACAGTATCAGGTCTTCTCCGTTTGACACTGTCAGTTATTAGATAGAAAACTTGAGAGCCACAGCGAGTTGATAAAGAAATATCTGTGTAATGCATGCCAATAGTTTGGTGCTATGCTGTTACAGACTTACTTCTTTTAGTAGTAATTAATAATTGTCAAGAACCAATTAAGGGCACGTGTGGTAGAATTTGACTACTTTTGGCTTTAAATTCCTAGCACATATTTTTTCCTTTACTATAACTAAATTAAGCACGGTAGTAAAGGACGGAAAAAAATTTTAATACCTACAAACATTCTAATTTTGACTCTAACTAAAGAACAGTAGTGTACTAAAGGACATTGTGCGAACTGTTTTTTGAATGTTCCATACTTCATGGCTGTTTAGATTCCAAACATCAACCAGAAGTCTACAGCAAGAAGAAGTTATTATAAATATATATTTATAATATATCTAGCCGGCGGCCGGTCAGCCATACGCAGAGCTCCAGAAGCGCTTAACGGTGCAACGGTCGAGAATGGTCAAGAGTACCTGGTTGTTGGTGCACCTCGGCATCTTGAACTGGCTCACCGCAGCGCCGTTGCCGATGTAGTGCTCCAATATCTTCCCAAACGTCCCCTTCTCCACCACCCTTAGCTCCAGCCGCCCGATCGAGTTAGTCCGCCTCGACACCACGTAGCCGTGGTCGACGAAGGCCGCGTCCATGGCGGAGCAGCACTCCCGCAGC
Organism: Typha latifolia; assembly: GCF_019914945.1. NCBI lineage: Eukaryota > Viridiplantae > Streptophyta > Magnoliopsida > Poales > Typhaceae > Typha > Typha latifolia. The sequence continues at coordinate 11,575,382 of NC_133095.1, forward strand.
ACCGCCTCCTCCACTGCCTCGCCCTTCACCTCCCAGTAGATCACGTAGTGCCCCGGCTGCTCCGTCACGTCGGCGTGGCTCGTGAAGTCCACCAGCTCGGCTCTACTCATCATCATCATATTCTTGTCTTGGGTCGCGAGCAGTGTCGATCCCTTCTCCACGGCCATTTGCAGGTCCTTCTCTGTGTTCTTGTCGATGTTGATGGTCAGGATTAGCTTCCTTCGGCAAACGAAGGTCAGCTGTGGGGACCCTTTGTAGAAGCCCGTTACCTCCACCACATCCCCCAGTCTATATCTATACAGCCCTGTAATTATTAATTAAGCTAATATAATTCAGTAAATAATAAAATACCTATATATATATATATATATATATATAATCTACGTTTGCATATGTCTTACGTGCAGTACTCGTCTTAGTGAAGAAGTAATTAATGCATAGATTGAGAATATCTTGCGGCTAGATACTTATTATAATGCAGTAGATGGCTATAATTAATAGAGGTCACGGGACATGGGCCACAGTAAGCAACAATAAACGAACGGAAATGGGGACGACACGACTTCTCCCATACATGCATTGGACCACCCCGCATTGCATCCAGCTAAAGCGAGCAAGAGAACATCTCTATCTCTTATTTGATTGACAGAAAACAATGGTATGAAGACCGTGCATGTGTATAGTGGTACGCCTACTGCATCACTGTAAGCTGTTGTTCCCAGAGGACTGCTAGCTGCTCGACCATACTGCAAGACATATCTTACCTTTTAACATACATGCATGCATGCATGCTCCTGTATCAGTGTCACAATCCTCGCAATAATGCATCCTGGCTCCTCTTGTTTGAGTCTTGGCTACTTCTCTCTCTCTCTCTCTCTCTCTCTCTCTCTCTCTCTCTCTCTCTCTCTCTCTCTCTCTCTCTCTCTCTCTCTCTCTCTCTCTCTCGTCCTAGAGTGAAAAAGATAAGTTGGGGATTTACTTTACCGCCATTATGCAAGTTTAACATGGATAGCCACTAGTCAGGAGGAATTAGTCGCGATTTGTTTTATATATTTCAGTGTTCAGTGCATTTTAAATCAAGCATATATAGGTATTCGTAAAATTAAACATGTAATAATTTCTGTATGTGGTTGATATATAATAATTTCGATCTCTTTTCAGAAAATAAAAAGAAAAAAAGGAAGAGAGGGGGAGGGGAGAGGGGGGAGGAAGATAAATACGTACGTACGTACGTACCTGTGAAGGTGGTGAGGACAATCTCATAGTGCTGCCCAACTTTAACTCGGGACAGTGGCAATGGTTGGCCTTCAGTAAAGTCATCAGTAGTGCTACTAATCGTGATATTAGAAATGTCTCGGTGATCTTCCCCCTGCTGCTTGTAGTTGTAGAGAGGGATGAACTCAAAGTAAGAGAAGGTGGGTATGGCAGTAAAAGAGACTTTGTCGGGAGGATTTGAAGGCTCCAGGTTCACCCCGATCCAGCTCTCGGTGGACCCGTAATCCGCGGAGATCAATGGCAGGTCCCCAGCGTAGTGCCTTAATTTGTTCAAGTAAGGCTGCATCGACCCGGTCATTATTGAGTAGATGTACTTGGCGTTGGGCCACAGTGTAGGAATCAATCGCCACCAATTCCATCTCATCTTCAGTTCTCTGCATTTGCTTCCAATCCTGGTAGCCAGTCCCGGGTTGGGCGAGAACGACTTGAGTACGGCCATCCTCATCTCGGGCGAGCTGACCCTTGAGCTTAGGCTCCCCTCCCTGAGATCATCACAGAGCTCCTCCCATAGCTCCTCGAAGGCGGCGAAGGCCTGCACGATGCTGTAGGCGAAAGTGGAGGTGACGAACTCGACCTGATCGCACAAGGCGAGGCCTAGTAGGAGGTGGCAGTAGGTGGTGGCCTTGTAGTCCCCGCCAGAGATGACTTCGTAGGGGCTGCAGGTGAAAGATTTGCTGCTCTTCTGCTTCGTCTTGAACTCCTCGCTTGCGAAGTAGTGGGTCGTGGCGGTGCCTACGCTTAGGCCTCCCTTGGTCAGAAACTGCTTGCTGCTGTAGATGAATTCCAAGATCCTCCCCCCTGGCCTTATTGGGAATACCCTACATATATATGGAGATGTACATATATAACAAGTAGCGCTAGTACCTACTATTTTAGTTTTAATTTGATGAATAAGATTACTATTGCACACCTTGACCTATAGGCAGCCGCCAATCGAAAGGTCTGAAGCGTGGACTGAGCACTGAAGCGTGTGAAGGGTACATACTTAGGCCTCCCGTCCGTGGTTCCCGAGCTGCAGCAAACTCAATTAAGTGTACAGCTTTGTGATAATTGTCGAGGTTCTATAAAGGCAATCCAGCTAATTAGACAATTAACATAGCTAGCTACTATTGGTACGTACTGTAAACGAACCTGAGAGAGAGCATGGTGATGGGCTCGGAGGTGAGGATCGGAGAGGAGTCGCCATCTGCGATCCTTTGGATGTAAGGATCGAGGTCGGGATGGGAGACAAGGGGGACGACGGAGGTGAAGAGGGACTCGAGCTCAGCCGGATCCATGTCTCGGACACGAAGGTCATCGCCGAAGTATCTCCGGAGGTACTCGGTGGCGTGGTTGAGCTGGATAATTCGTTGCAGCGTGTGGGTCTGGGTTTGGCCGGCGTTCTCCGCGATGCCCTCGAACCAGTCGACTACCTCGTCGTGAATCTGCTGATCGTCAATTATGTAGTCCATGTCGAGATGCCGCCCTACTGCAATCTCCCCAACCGCCGCTTCCTGGAGGATGGTCATCATATCAAATGTTGTTAGCTGTAACCGTAGACTAGCCTGGACTAGGGGTGGTATAGTTGCACCGCCAACCACAACAATTTCGGCTGGCTTTCCTCCCTCTCTTTCTTCAGCCACAAAGTTTATATATATATATATATACACAGAGAGAGAGAGAGAGAGAGAGAGAGTGTTATATTATTGTTAAGCATTCACTGTGATAACGCTCTGGCTGGGGGAAATACCAGTGTAGCCCTGATTAATTGTCTCCTTTTCTTTTCTTTTTTTCAGCCCTTTTCACACGAATCAATTAGGCGCAGGAAAACCGATAACAAGTGTAAAAACTAGAGTAGATAATATCCGTCATAACTAAATCTTAAAATTAGTATCTGTGAGGTATACAGCTGTTAAGCTACGTGATATCCACGTTAAAAAGTTATAATATCTCTTAAATATTCTCTCTCTCTCTCTCTCTATCCAATATTCCTCTCTGGGCCAAACCGCAGCACATCCATCGACATATTTCCACTCTCTGCCACAACTCTCTCTCAATTTCCCGAAACACTTCCAATCCCTACCTTACTTGTAAATTTCCTAACTTAATTTTCAATTCCTTTTAGTAACATGTACCAAATACTACCAAATTTAAATTATTCCAACCCACTTCAAACCAACTTCGACGCTTCTCTATCACTAATTCCACACCTACACTCATGAATATCTCTCTTGTGGTCTCGCCCCACGCACTCCTTCTCTAAATGGTACGCACGTATAATAGCTTCAAGGCTACACCACAGCTTAACTAAGTAAACAGACCATGGAAGGGTTGGTTACAAACAGACTAAGTATCGACAAGGGGGACGGCAGAGGTAAAGTGGGACTAAGTAAACAGCTTAGGTAAGTAAATGGTACGCACGTACAATAGCTTCAAGGCCACACCACACCACAGCTTTTACTTTGTATATGGAAGAAGAGAGAGGGAGAGAGAGATAGAGAGAGGAGGATGGATAGAGAAGTACGAAATCGGTCGAAGACAGCTGGCGAGGCTCCCATCTTTCAATGTTTGCTGCTGTCCGTACCGTTTATCTTTGAAATCGACGATAGCTACAGCTTTCCTCTCGATATCTACTTCTACGCACCATCCGTCGACTCTATATATTGCTTTTCAGAAAGATATATAATTCGTTTGACTACAGCCTAATCTCAAAGTAGTTCACAAACTCCAATATTTCCTCTCTCTCTCTCTCTCTCTCTCTCTCTATAAGACTATATATATTCTCTTTGACTCGTGATTATGTTGAACGTCCGAATTAATGAAAGCTAAGGAAGAAGGGATCCAACCTGAGATAATTAACTCTTTCGAACGCGTCTTGGCTTGTTGAAAAGTACATGTTGCCGATTTTGAGCTTATTTTTCTATTGTGTCGGCAAGCAATACAGACTGTCCGATCAGTAGCACAGGGAAGAGTATCAAAGATGTACTTTTCGGGGAGGACATCCAATTTTTGATTGAGTGTTTTTTTACCAAGATAAACTATTTTCAAGACTAGCTACTAGAATGTTGCTAGCTCAACAGATTATTATCTCAATAAGTGATTCTAAGTCAATTAATTACTAAGACCAACATGCAGAAAAATTGTCAGGAAAAGTAAGTGATTTATAAATTACGAAGAGTGATTTAATATAAAGCTAAATGTATTGTGTGTGAGATAGAGGGAGAATGATACAGAGAGAGGATACTATGCTGGTATATTAGTATATTATATATGAATCGCTCTTTTGGGAGAACAATTTTTACTTATTCCTAACAGTTTTCAATAGGTTTAGGCTAGCCAACAAGTAAATCTATATAAAATAGAGAAATAGAAGTCGCTTTGTTGGATTAAAAAAGCCTAGATTATCACTACCGATCTAGTGATGATAGTGGAGAAGGGCTCGACCGCAACGGAGGGGAGGGTAGGGGAGTGGTGATGACATAGAATAGGAAAAGAGAGAGGAAGAGAAGGGGGAAAGAGGAAGACAAGAAGAAAGTATAAGATGAGAAGCGAGAAAATGATGGAGGAGAAGGAAAATATTGTCTTGAGGGAGAAGAACATGCCTTTTTTCTATCCTAGCCAAAGTTTTCGGGCGTGGGGAGAGGAAAAAAACATCCACCGTTATTGGTATTGGTGTCGGTGGAGGGAGCCCTAGGAGAGGAAAAAAAATTTAAAACAACTGGCTCGCTCCAATGCAATAGTTGAAGAACGAGCTATATTATTCATTGAGTGAAAAGATACGGAAAAAGAAGAAGAGAAAATTATACTTTACACCTTGTGTGTTACCTGCTGCATAAATTCTATATACTTTTAAGTACTTAAATTTCTGGTTTGGATTAAAATGTAACTATTAATTTTTTCGATCATATTGGATGCAACCGACCATTAACTCACTTCTCTGACCATAAGACCATATTTTGTAGGTAGAAAGAACTGTCGGGTTAAAAAGGAAATATTAGTCATCCGTGATTGTAAACGATTCACTGTGGGCTAGCCCATGTACTAGGTGGGCTCATAAGTAGCTAGACATGGTGAGGTTGGGACGCTGCGAGCCGAAATCCCGCGAGACGAGGGACGGACGCAGGAGTAGTGGGGTGGGGTTGGTTGGCTTTCGGATAAAACTAATAAGATGGAGAAGCAGAGCCAAGTGAAGTGTGAGTGACGAGGCTTTTCTTTTCTTCCCTTCCTTCTTCCTTTCCTTCCGATCCTAATTCCATGGCGTCACCGTTGGTTCCCGCCCACTTTACCACCGCCTCCAACCATCTTCCGCAAGTGAGAGCTGTTGCTCCAACTCCCGCTCCTGGGAAACCACCAGCTATTGCTATTTCCGGTGAGTGCAGGAAGAGGAGTAGGAGGTGGAGCTCTTGCATCAGAGTCTGCGCAGCCTCGTCGTCTTCTTCTTCTTCTTCCAAGGATTCCTCGTCTCTGTCTCAGGCTAGTCTTTTAACTCTAGGATGCTTCTAGGTTTCCATGCGAGGGATGCAATCCGTGCTTCTGCCTTCATGAGCACCTTAACTTACGCGACTAAATCTAATCTAATCTAATCTAATCTACTAGGCAAGACAATGCTTTAACATTGAGAGATCCTACAACCTACATTGTGCTATTAATCTCAATTGTGTTGCGCCTTTCTCTTGTCTTGCCTCAAACTATAATCCTAATCTTTCATCAAATCAAGCTGCAACTGGAACATAATTCACACCCAATTGGCCAATTCCCTAGATCAAGTTATAACACAGCTCCTCACCTCTTCCTTTTCTCATGAATAACTCGTCATGCTACAATTAGCTTGATTTCCCTCTGCCAATGAAAAAAAATCTGCCAATCTGGCATGAGTATTTTATGGAGAATATGTCATAGATAGATGTATTATAATTTTTCTTATTACCTGGGGTGGCTGCTAATTCTTTTTTTGTATTAATTTATTTTAATAGGTGATTTTGGACCGACATCATAGTTCTACATGGTCAGGATTATTACACAGTGGACTTGAGAGACTTGAGAATGCAATTGCTGCAATTCTCATAGTTTCTCAAATTTCTTTTCCGATGCCTTTTATTGATTGGAACCCCTGGTTTATTTCTCCTGCAAATGCGGTGCTTTATTCGCCTGACACAAAAGTCCCCAGAACCGGAGAACTTGCTTTGAGGAAAGCGATTCCAGCCAATGCAAATATGAAAGCTATACAAGTATTTCTACTTATGTTATTTTATATGGTATGAAATGATTGATGTTCATTCGCTGACTATCTCATCTAACTCTCATTCTTCATAGGAGTCTCTGGAGGACATCTCCTATTTGTTAAGAATACCTCAGAGAAAGCCTTATGGTTCAATGGAAGGTGATGTGAAGAAAGCTCTGAAGGTAAAGTAATTATGTTTCCCTCATCTTTCCCTGTAAGCTGCTTAACAGTATATTAAATTCTCAAATCTTTTTCTCCAAAGAAAGAATTACGAGAATTACTTGCAGATTGTAGATGTTCAAAACTTATGTAGTTATCATCTTTGACTTTCAGTTGGTCATTTTTATGATAAAGTTTGTTAAAAAGCATATGGATATCCCTGAAGTTGGAGGATCCATAAAGTCCCTTTAAGCATCGACATAACTCATTTTCTTCATAGTTTCTATTTGGTAGAATTTGAACCAACTAGGATTTACGCCTGAATTATTGTATCTATAATTGTATATATCTTTGACTTGCTGCATCTTAAGAGCATAGTAGGAGTACTATGATGATATTATTTTCATATTTAATGTACAAGTAAAAATAGTCCCTTTTACTGCAACTGCCTGAAAATCAGTAATTGGACCAGAAAAACATTGTGAATCTACCTTTAGATATTGCAGTTGATGCAATACATACGACAATTCTTCAGTTTAGGGGGACACTGGATGGATTTGTCATTCTTGATGTTTTACCATGATTGTAAATGGATAATAGATGGTTTTACCACGAAACAGATAGAACAACGAATTATGGTATTATCTGAAAATTTAACAACCTTAACTTATTGGAGAAATCTTCTTTTTCTCATTTTCCATGACACAACTATCTTAGTGAAAGTGCGAACTAATTATGAGGATTTTGGTTATGATTCAGATTTATTGGGATAGTACCTCTGCATCTCCATAAATCAAGGCCCCTTTTCCCTTGCTGCTGCTAGAGAACCAGCTGCAACAAAATCTCCATAAGATATCTGCCAGATTATTGGCATCTATTTAGTACACATCAGAAAAGAACATAAAAGATAAATGCACAGGACATGGTGTCTAGGTTTTGCATCTACTTTTGTGTTCTGCAACTTTGTAAGAAAACACCTTACATGCACTACTACTTTTGTTGCTTTTCTTACCTAAATGGACATTTTAGTATAATGTAATCTAGGATATCTTAGTGGTTCTGTTTCATAATTAAAGAACCTTTATGGCAGAATACTATGGTTAAAAGAATTAGATCAAGATATATAGGGGTGGCATCAACATCTCTACATCTTCTTTGATGTCTCAGTTGGTGAGAGCGCGGATTTGTAGTTTTTTTTTTTTGACAAACAGGCTGCAGCCCCTGTTTCATTGAAACTTACAAAAGTGTTAATCTTTCCAAAGATTAACCACAACATCACAAACAAAATAGATAATCCCTGTTACAGTATATGGACCATAATAAAGGCCCTACAACCACCAAGACAAATCACAAATAACATCCACAACTACCATAGATTAAATGTACACACAAACATCAGACATACATCCACAAGGACTAACAACAAAATCCAGAACAAAGCACTAAAACAACCAGCAAAGTATCACAATAAAAGTCCCGTCAAACTTCTGCCAGCAGCTCCATCACTCCTCCAAATCCACGACCTCCAGGGGTCCTTGAATCCACTTGTGAGCCTTTTCTGTAGCCTTCTCTCTTTGAATCCCTGCTCAGCAGAGAAATAAGGCAGTTACCTTATGTGAAAAAGCTTCACAAGTTCGCATACTATTATTGAAAATCCGATTATTTCTTTATAACCACAAACTCCACAAGAAGGCTTTAAGCCAAAGAAACCACCATCTTTTTTTCTCTTTTCCCATATTGAGGTTTAGCCTGAACCAATCTTTCACATGTTAATATATTTCTTAATACCCCAACTTCTTTTCATTTGTCTCAGCAGCTGACTCTCATAATTATATCTCAAAAAAAGGTGATCTGCTCACTCATCCAGGGCATAGAACACACAATAATAGCTATCAGTCCAACCTCTTCTCAGTAGTTTATCTTTAGTTAAAACCCGATTGTTGCAAGTTAGCCATAAGAAAGCTAACTTTGGAGGAATCTTCAATTGCCAAATCTTTGCCAAGTCCTTTGTAATCCTCCCTCTAGTTCAGAAACCAATACAGGGATTTAATTGTGAAAATACCTCCTTTCTCAAACCACCATACAATTCCATCATTTCTATCACCCATTTGATTACAGTTATTTGGTACATAATTAATCATCTACTGTTCCTCATCAGCATATACTCAGACAAAGCCTTTCAATATTTTAGGTTCCATCTTCTTCTATTAGGCCAAACTTGATTCAAAGTTACCTCTTCATCTCAAACCACATTGAACAGTTGGGGAAATCTAGTGGCCAGAGAGCACTCACCAACCCAGATATCTTTACAGAATCTAAATCTCTTTCCATTATGAACATCCAAATTAATTCCAGCTTTAAAAATAGTCCCAGTTTGAAGCACCCTTCTCCAAAATGGAGAAATTCTGCCAGAGTTAGTTAGTTTAAAATCATGAGCTTTAATTTTTCTATAATACCTCTGCATCACAATTTCTACCCACATATACTTCTCAGAGTTCAACAATCTCCACTGCTATTGGCCAATAATGAAGTGTTTAAATTCTATAGATTCACAATTCTCATTCCACCATACTTTTTTTTTACATACTTTGTCCCAATGCATCAGAGCATATCTCTTTTTAGCCTCACCTGTGCCATGCCACAAAAAATCTTTATGCAATTATCAATTCTTTTTTGAACCCAAACATACATATTAAAGAAGGACAAAAAAATAAAGTGACACTGCACTCAATAAAGAATTGATCTGTGTGATGTGACCACTTTGTCCTCCACTTTGTTAGCCCCAATAGCAATCCCCAGCATAAAAAGCATTTAACAGGTCTATAATCTCCTTTTTCATACTGTCCTAAAAATGATGAAAAGATCTCATCCCAAACCTATTAGGCCCACGAGCTTTATTTTCGGCCATATTAAACATAGCCTGATATATCTCCTCTTCACTGAAAGGGGCCGCTAAAGCCTCAGCTTTATTTAACTCTAATTTATCATGAGTCCAAATCTCCTCAGTCATAGTTAATCCCTAGGTGCTCACAATTCCAAACAATTGTTTATAATAGTTAGTGATATGCTCTCTAATTGCCTTCTGATTGATAGATTGTTCTCTTTCAATCTGAATTGAAAAAAATATTATTTCTTCTCTCATTGGCCACCTTATGAAAAAAAGAAGTACTGAGATCACCAATAGTTAGCTATAATTGTCTAGATCTTTGTTGCCACCTCATTTCCTCCTCTTTATACAACTGATATAATTGAATCACAATTTTTTCTATAGCCTGTGCCTCCTCCTGAGTCAATTGTTTATTCTCCTCCAAGATGTCCAGCTGGTTAGTAATCTGAAGCAAATTTTTTTTTTTGAGCCTGATCCTCTTTTAGATTCTTACTCCACCCTCTCATGCTTTGCCTCAGTTTTTTTATCTTTTCAACCAAAACATTAATTGCAAAAAATCCCAGTCTTTCGAGACCACAATTTCTTAACCAGCTCATCAAACTCAGCTTTACAAAACCAAAAAATGTTCCAATCTGAAAGAGTGAACCTGATATCCCATAGCCCTAGTATCCACAAGCTAAGGAACATGGTAAGAGTAAATCTTTGGTAATGCTTTAACCATAGTTAAAGGGTAGCAAGCCCCCCACTCAGTTGAAGCAAAAACTCTATCAGTAGAGCAAAAACATTGTCTTCTCTCATATTAGTCCAAGAGAACATTCTACCAGACAGTTTTATCTCAATGATTTCTAAATCATTAATAATATTATTGAAAATTCTCCTCTTTTTATTGCTAAACTTTTTTTTCCTTTTCTATCTCTTTTAAATCTTGTGGCATTAAAATCACCCCCAACAGCCAATCCACTCTTTTATCTCTTTGAGATCATTTCAGAGAACTTCTTTATCCCTCCACTCTTGGGTACCATACACATTAGTCAAGACCTATTTAACCTGATTATCTCTGTTGCACACACTCATAGAAATAGCATAAATTCCAAACTTTCAGTCTAGCACTGCTAATTTCTCATCATTCACTCCAATGAGAATTCCTCCCGAAGCACCCACTGAAGGTAAAATAGGACCAACAATTGATCCTTCCTCCTCTAATAGCCATAAGCATCCTATCTTTACAAGTTTCCATTTTAGTTTCTTGAATACAAACAAAGTCCAACCCCTTCTGTACAATCAATTCTTTTATCGTTTTCTTCTTTTTAGGTATTCCCATACCCCTTATATTCTAGAAAATACCCTTCATTCTTCTCATCCGAGCCCCCTTTGTCTCTTTGGCCACAATTAAATAGTCCACATATTTTTGCCCTTTCCTTATCAAGAGCTTTTAAAGTTCTCTACTTTTTCATCTTTGGTATTACCCAGATTAATACCACAAGTATGAGCAATAGACAACAATTGTTCATCTAAATTTTTTGGAAAACACAGACAATTTAAGAAAGGATCTTTACCTGTTTTTGTTCTTTTTCTTCCGACCACTTCCAAAGCTTTACCCTTGCCCACTTCCTCTATTTGCTGCTGAATAACTTCTCTTGTCCTCTTTGCTGAATAATGTTCTTAATGCTTCTTCTAGTTGGCATTTGGTAATTTACTGAACTTCTGCCTTGTATATTTCTTTATATCTGGGTGATCCAATCGACTGCAGAGGCCTCTACATCTAGTTTACTACCATCACAATCAAGGTTCGAAAAATTGGGATTGGCCTTTCAGAAAAACAATACGTATCGACCGGATCGGCTGGCCGACAAAATTAGGATTGGGATTGGGATTGGCCTTCCAGAAAAACGATAAGTATTGGCCAGATCGGCCATATCGGTCGCCCGGATCGGATTGGATTTTTTTTAATTACAAAAAATTCTAAATATTATTTAAAAATGCAGGAATTTTTTTAAAAATTTAGAAAATATGACAAAAAAAATAAAATAATAATTATTCACATATGAGCCCTAAATATTAAACAAAAATACTAACTTACTCAAAAGTCAAAACTTCGATGAATACCGAGCTGGTTCTCAAAAGTCAAAACTTCGATGAATACTCAAAAATCATAATCATTATAAGTTTGTAAATAATGATATCTAGGGCTTGGTACTTCAAAGAGTGATTGTATCATATCATTTATATCAAATGGATCTTGTTGTCTCTGAGATGGATAATAATTAATATGTAGATCTTGTGTCTGAGAATACTGAGGAGGATAATATCCAGCATATGGATCATGTGATGATTCTAAATAATAAATACATAATGAACCATAGTCATAGGAAGCAATATCCTGGCTTGGCTTGGGGGCATCAATAATTGATGTCCTCGGGTTGGATCCGGGTCAGATCCATAATGGATTTGACCCGGTTTAACTAAAACCGGCCGATCCCGATCTAGATCGGCCATGGATCAAGATCGGCCGATTCGAACCTTGATCAGAATACACTCTCATTTTCCAGTCCTCATGTTCTTCCTCATTTTCTTTCATTTGCTGAAATTCTATATCTTCAGTAGCTTCACCCCCTTTCTATCATCTTGATCCAAGTTTGCTTCTCAATAAGTATTCTCTTACCCATCTACACTTTCTCTACTAGTTCAAACTTCTCAGCACCCTTAGCTTCTTCTTCAGGTTCTGATGAGTTAACAAACCAATCCTCCACCATTTTCCTTTTTTCCTTTCACATCCAAGGAGCTATCTTGTTTCAAGTACTCTTTTTTTCCTTGTTCAACTGGTGGTTCTGTCTTTTTCCTAGCTTTATTCTCCTCCTCAGATCCACCTCCACAGCCACCTTTCATTGGGCTTGCAAACTTCCATCTCTTTGGTGCCATCTTAGGGAAAGCTTTCTTTTAGCTTTTCCAACCATGATTGCTACTTTGGTCTGACCCTAATCCATGTTCTTTCCAGACCCATATGGAAGATTTAAAGCCATCCACTTTTGGTTCACTATCTTCTATTTCACATTTAACCTCAAAAATCATTCCTTCAATCATAATTGCTAGTTTAACAAGAATATCCTTAATATCTTTTATCATCACCCTCAATCTAGCCCATTGCAAATTTTCCTTCTTCATAGTTCTATCATCAACCATCACCAAAGTTCCAAAGGATTATACTATTTTCACGAAATGAATGTAATTCCAACAGTGAAGAGGAATACTTGATAGATGAATCCACATCGGTTCTTTACGGAAAACCATCTTCCAATCTTTCTTCCACGGAGTGAATATCAGCACTGCGACACCCAAATCTATACTTATCTTAAAACCTCTTCCATACATTGAAGTGGAGGAAAATCAACCAAGTATTCTTGATCAGAAGTAGCCTTTGCTCTCCAATCATGCTCCCAAGCCCACATGTTACTCATCGCCAACTCTGTGAATTCTTTTGTTTTCTGATAATATTTGTTCTTGGATCTTTAAAGACATTCCCTAGCTGTCCTCGGAAATATTACTCTCTATTCTACTTTGATACAGATTGCAATGGAGGAGAAGGAAGCAATCATGGGCAGTGTACCAGGAGAACTCAAGGAGAAAGGTTCCATGCTGTATGCTTCTTTACTGGATGGAAAGGTATGGTCATGAAACTAGGATATCATCCACAGTGGGAAAACTATTATCATATTTTCTTCATCTTTTACTCGGCAAAAGTTTCTGATCATACTGGATATCCTTTAAGACGGATAGGAAGAGAATAATAGTCCATTACTTCTAGCTGCATTAGAAATCTGAGCAAGAAGGGGAGACTCTTACTTTATGTTAAGGGAAGATTTATTAATGAAGGACTTTAACTTCTATGTAGTTTTCTGGAGTACTACTGCAGGTTCTAAAAGACATAAGATTCATCAAAGTAGTTATCTGCAAGATAGCAAATTAGGAGAACACCTCTGGTGGACAATGTAGAATTATTATTTGTCTCCTCTACCTTATGTACAAGAGGGACGGTTCTTTTATTCCTCTGTTTTAGTTGCGTATGATCGAGTTTATTAGAATTCTTCCAAAGCCTATCAAAAGGTTGCAAGTCTTGTAGTGACAATGTGACATGATATCAAGTGCTATTAAAACTCCTTTAAAGCCTGTTTAAAGATTGCAACACGTTTACTTGCATAGTATTGGGATGATGGTTTACCAACATAGAATTGTTTCACAATACATCATTTCTTGCTTTGAAGGATTTTTTGTTTTTTGTTTTTTGGTGCCACTTTTGAAGCTCTGGTCACATCTTTTAATATCAGATACATGGCTAATTATCAAATTACATGCATAAATATGAAGATGTTTCTATGTTGCTTTCAGACAAGAGCTAGTCTGTGGGGGTAATTGCTCAGTAGATAAAAATAACTACGATATCTTGCTCCCAAACTTGAGAATTCAGCCACCAACATGCACTAGCAACCTCTGACATGCCCCCCCCGCCCCCCGCCCCCCTCCCTCCCCCCCTTTTTTTTTTTTTCTCTTTATACTAGGTATCATAATTTTCCTTCATTTGGTCTCAATGGTCATTGAATTCTGCATTACTAGAGTTGGTTTCAAAGAGAATTTCTTGCTTAGTTCAATACCCAGTCTATTTTTAACCCTCATTTGTCTCCATTCTGTTCTCAATAACAAGGGATATCCTACCTAAAGAGTACATATGCAAACAATACTCCAGAGCTAGACACCTCTACTCTCGTAGCTAGTATTGATGTAGAAAACTCCCTTTATTCATCAAAATTCTAGCATGGCATGTGGAGTTCTTCCTTAAAATGTCAAGGAAAGATACGGAGTGGAAGAGAAGAATAATGAAATTGTGACCTCGGACAGATGTGTATAGGCAGGTACCCTATAGAGTACAACATCATATTAAAAGATATATCTACATATACTTATAAATTGCAGCTACATGTTATCCATATGAAAGTATTAAGAGGTTATGCCTAGGATCACATTCTGTGGGATGGCTCAAAGATTTGGGCGATACCATTGTGAATTATGTCGAATTCAACAGTAGCATATGGAAACAAGAGGAAGCATATTGTTTCCTCAGCTGCTATGGAGAAACCCTGGCAGGGCATGACTAAAGAGTAAAAGAGGGAGGGGGATGCTAAGAGTGGTCAGATGAGGTGTTGAGGCTTGTTCAGAAAAGGTAAACTGAGAGGTGTGATGCTCTGATGATGAGAGATTTCACCCAATGATCCAAGAGGTTGAGATGCTAGGTGGAGCTGCCATGCTAGGAAAAAATGTCCTGTTATAGAAGATTGTCCTAATTAGGCTTGCTTGCAGGGAAGAGAGGAAGAAAAGTGGGAACAGGAAAGAGGAGTCTCAGTCTAATGGTTAGCTAACCTTCTAAAACAGGTCTGGCTGTATAATTTAACCCTGAGTAGCAGCAATCTAGTAGAATATAAACAGATTCAAGTATTCAACAGGTGAATCTATGCAAAGTATCTTAAAGATATAATTTGCTTAAGTTCTTCAGTATATTCTGCTCAATTCAGAGAATTTTCCAGCTATTGCAGTCATATGCCCAACTCAGATTACACTTTTATATGGTGTGCCACAGTGGATTATCATAGGCTATAATTGCAAGCATGTAGCATAGCAGACAGAATACACACACACACTCTCTCTACCAACCTGATGATTGCCGATTGATTCATTTTCTGGCATTATGCCCTAAATTTTTTGTAACATCCAGCACTTTTAATTTATTTAATAATATAGAAGGGAGATGAACCTCTTTTTACTTTATAAAATTCTTTTTTATGATTTAGAGAATCTCATTTTCTTAAATTCTCAGGGAAGTTTGCAAAATCTTTTAGAGTCCATAAAGGAAAAGGACCCAGATAAGGTATCTGTTGGTCTTGCTTCATCCCTCGACACAATTGCTGAACTGGAGTTGTTACAGGTAAAATTAGTATATGTATACTTCTAACAACATGATATCAGAATGAAATGTTTTATAAGTGTGACATTTCACTTTTCTTACATATGTGGATACCTTATAGGAACAACTCCTTTTAACAGGCTCCAGGTTTGTCATTTCTCTTACCTGAGCAATACTTAAGATACCCAAGGTGACTCAGTTTTCCTCTCTCTCTGAATGGCTTGTTATTTGATCTTCTCATGTAAATTTTCATTAAATTGCTATATGAAGTTAATAGTCCTATCATTACATCATTCTATTGACTGCATTATAGGACTACTAATAGTAATAATTAAATAATGTAATTTAAGCTGTAAGTTATGGTAAATTTTGGGTGATTCTATCAAATGGTTGTCCAGCGATGCAAATGACAAAAAGAATCTTTTGGTTCATTTCTTCTTTGTTGTATGGCCTTGTGGGACCTACTTGCGTTACTTTAATTTGGGTTTCTGATGCATAAAAATAACTTTGACCTTTTGCCTTTCCTGCATTACCTCTTCTCCTATTTTGCAACAATCAGAGAAATCCTTTCACTTCTGTTTTTGTTATAATCAGTTTTATTATCAATCTCCAAATTCCAAATACTTTGTTTCTGCTATTAATTATGTAGGACGTAGTCCAGGTTTTCAAGATTTCTTGCTGAGGCACTTAAAGTTATGTTAGGGAAGAAGATAACTGAAAATCAAAAAGAAAAAAACAGATCCTCGCTTGAATGAAGGGAAAGACCTGTTTTAACCATAAAAATGATCAAGGATCACAATAATGATACTTTGGAACAAATTTGTGGAATTTGTTTTTTATTGGGTAATGGGGAGCAATGTAAGCAGGAGAGATGGGACGAGATCATGCTGATGTGAGAAGTTCAGTAACTGTATTCAACTTGATATTGCCACTGTCAAATCACCTTGTGCACAAGGTATATCTGCACTGTCCCTGTCATGGTTTCTTAGGTAACTTGTCAGGTTTGATGTTCTGGTGTTAGCTTTAGTTGTAGAATTCAGCACTAACATTTAGTTTCTTCATAAACTAAAACTGTTTTCTCAATAGCAGTGTATCTGCGCGATTAGTTTCAATAACCACAACATGACAGCCTTGATTTTTAAATATGCCCTCAAAGATTTAAGAAATTCTACACTGCCTTTTCTATATCAATTGATTCCTAGAAATTTTGTTTGGATGCTTACTATCTTTCTATGAAAGTTTATTTATTTTCAACTTTGCATCATTTATTTTGTCAATAGACTAACAGGGAGAGGAGTTGTTGAATTCACCATTGAAAGAGGCGACAGTTCGACATTCTTTCCAACTGATGGTGGTGAACCAAAAAGTATTGCTACAATTCAGGTACCCAAGTTGATAGACTTGAGTCATTTGACTGATTAGAGTCATTGGCAGATTATGTGTTCTATGTAAGTGACAACATAAGCTTAACACTGACACTGGATCCATGTTGCTGAACCCATAAGACAAATCTTCAATTGTTTCATCGAGTTTGTATGCTCAGTTAATAAACAATCTGTGATCTCATCAAATGAGTTGTTAATGTTTCTAAGCAATGTAATGGTAGAATAAAGTTGTAATACTCATTGCTCACTATAGGTACATCTTGATGTTTCTACAGACAGCAATTATGTCACCTGAGGATGTACCTGTAGCATTTTAATTATTTTAACTTATTTAAAGAAGATAATCTTTATGGGCTGTTGAAAATATAACTATTTTAGTAAATTCACTATTGATATATGCAGGTTGTCATTGATGGATATTCTGCCCCACTGACTGCAGGAAATTTTGCGAAATTGGTAAGGTAGCCAAATCTGACTTGGTCCTCTTGCTTCTTTTCCTTGTACTTTTTAATCATCAGGGCACATGAAATTGTGGCATGAGACACGTCTAAATGGTTCCATGGAAGAACTATTATAATTGTCCAAATTTGGAGCATAACAATTTCTTAGATTGCTAGTAATATTACCAGCATCAGGAATGAAATCTGGAAGATGGATGATCAAGTTATTTCCTTCAGGTGACAGATGGTGCATATGATGGGGTAAGACTGAAATGTGTAAACCAGGCAGTTCTTTCAGATAATGAGATCGAAAAATATGGTTACACGGTTCCCTTAGAGGTGATGCCTTCTGGACAGTTTGAACCTCTATACAAAAGCACCCTCAGTATTCAGGTATGTTGAAGGTTATTGCTCACTGATCTATGATGGATGCATGAGGTTTGCATTATTCTACTGTTCTTTTTCTCTGTTTTTTCTACTGATAGGATGGGGAATTGCCTGTTCTACCTTTATCTGTATATGGAGCAGTTGCTATGGCACATAGTGTGGACTCTGATGAATATTCATCACCATCCCAGTTCTTTTTCTATCTCTATGATAAAAGGAATGTAAGTCAATTACTGTAGCTTTTAAGCATGTTTCTTCTGACAGAGATCAAGTGGCTTTGTGGTGTTGAACATGATGATCTTATATGCAATGAGAAATATTTCTCATCCTTGCTAAGACTTACTAGTCTTATGACTGCTTTTTAAGAGATGAAAGGTCTCCTACGTACCATCAGTTAAATATAAGAATGCGGCAACTCTGATTGGTTAATTATGTTGTACCATATTCAGCATTGCCTGAGGACGCTCTTCTACAATTTTATCTGATATGATTTATGGCTGCATTTAATTGGTAATACATGATTCAAGATTCAACCCAAATCATGTACTAACTCTGCATTGATTGTTGTGGAGTGGATTACCCTTGCTCCTATTCTGCTTGAAATATATATTACTCATATTAGCTAATTCTTCTTGGCTATGTTGTACCTACTAGACATTTAGATATTCTTGCAATTAAATTGACACTCATCAACATTTGTCCTGTCATGCACAAATGATATCTATGATGTTAACGTAGATATGATACATACCCAGATCCATTGATTTGATTTTATGCATCTTCATACTTTACTTCTTGAAGAGGACTTACTCTTCACTGAAGCATTCTGATTCATTGCTGGTTACCAGTTATTGATGGTATCTTAGTCCAAAATGGGTGAGATTTTCCAGAGAATACAATCTTTCTAATGTTTTTCATTCTTAATAACATGCATTCCCAAATTTATTTTCTGTATTTCTACAGCTTCATATGTTTCGTATGCTAATTTTTTGTTTGCTATAATACAATATTATAACTTCATGATTTCTTGCCCACAGGCTGGTTTAGGAGGGTTATCCTTCGACGAAGGCCAATTTTCAGTTTTTGGGTAATTCTTGAACTTCTAGCATTACGGAAAAGTTATTTCATGTTTATGTTCATTGTGGAATGGAAAATCCTTGTAAAAAGTGACGATGCATCTGAGTTAAAGAGGATGGTGGTTTTTGAATGATCGGGAATTTGCTGCTTTGTTCCACCAGATATACCACTGCTGGAAGAGAGGTACTTTCACAGATTAAAACCGGAGATTTCATTCGTTCGGCAAAGTTAGTGCAAGGCAGAGATCGCTTTGTACTGCCAGATGAAAGTTGATTCACCTTTCGTGCCGGACATGATCCTTCCATTCCATCCTGCCATACTCTTATTATGCGTGGCATTTGCACTTGGGAATGACCAGGCCTGGTTTTTCTTTGTCTCAGGGCATGCCGACGAGCATTTGTTTTCTTTTATTTGCAAAAAAGTATTTCATTTGGATCAATGTGTTTAACAAGCAATGCGAGGCGCTTTTGATGTAAAAACAATTGAAATATCAAGTGTTGGTTTCGGGTGCATCATACCAGTCTGTTCTTTCATACAAGAAGTATGTGTACAATCGAATCAGTTGAATGTGGTGAATAATTTCTAGGAATAGCAAGCATCTTCTAATGGAGAATATGAGAGGCGCGGCTTTCTCTTTGTTGTTGGACAACGATGAAGGTTTTGAGAGGGCAAATAGTAAAATCCAGATTGGATGTTGGTGATTTTACTTTTGAATCGGCGGCGGGGAGTGGGAGCACCTTTGATTCAACCAGGCGAGGATGTCGCTGCGGACGAGGTCGATGTTGTGGTCGGGCTCTCCGAAGAGCATTGAGTGCAGCATCCCGTCGTAGATCCGGATGGTCTTGTCGTCGCTCCTGGCCGCCTCGTAGAGGGCCCGGCTCACACCGGGGTCGGTAACCTCGTCGGCGCTGCCGTGTACCACCAGGAAGGGCAGGGTAACCTCGGAGAGCCTTGCCCCGAGGTGCTCGGTGACACGCAGCAGCTCCACGACGGTGCCCAGCCTCGGCCTTCCGTTGTACCTCCTCGGGTTGCTCGCTGCCACGACTCTCTTCTCCGGAACCTTCACCGACTTCTCGATCAGGTCGGTCGTCGGCACCACCGGTAGCGTGGGGGCGAAGCGGGCGACGAAGGTGAGGATCTCGGGGAGGGGCCACCGGGGGCGGATGCGATCGGAGATCTTGCACATGGGCGCAACGAGCACCGCGCCGGCCCAGGAATCGTCGTCGCCTTCTTCTTCCTCCTTTTTTGATTTTGATCGGAGGTGGAGGTGGAGGAGGAGGCAGAGGGCGCCGCCCATTGACTCTCCGAAGAGGAAGCAAGGTAGGCCGCTGAACTCGGGATTTGCCCTAACGGATCGGAAGAAGGAGAGGAGGTCGCGGAGGGCGGCATCGAGGTCGGGGAGGAAGCCCTGGAGGCCGTGGGAGCGGCCGTGGCCGGGGAGGTCGGCGGCGAAACAGGCGAAGCCGGAGCTAGCGAGGAAGATGGCGGTGGACTGCATGGTCCAGCTGATGTCATTGCCGTATCCGTGGATCATGAAGATGAGTGCGCGTGGGGAGGCGGAAGGGAGCCAAGAGCGGGTGAATAGAGAGAGGCGCACATGTTTGTCGTTATTAGTAGATTCAGCAGGCTCGGTGTGGAAGAAGGATTGGGTGCCGCGGACGCCGTGGGCAGCGTAGTATTCCTCCTCCCTCTCCGGATGCTTCCCCCAAAAGTGTGGGTACTCAGCCGCCATGCGAAAGGAATGAAATTGGAATTGGAATTGGAATTGGAATTGGAATTGGAATGCTTGCTTGGCGCTGGCTTATTCACTTGTTTGGATGATGTAATTTGTGATCGTCATGAAGAAAAATGAATCAATCCTCTGTGATTGATTCGTGTGGTCAATGGTGGTCGTTGGGCTGTTGACTAATCTAACCAAATTTGGGTGAGATTGAAAGTCTAGGCCCATTGTCATGCTGGGCCGGGCCCAGCCCAATCTGAGAGATACATTTCATTCCTCTCCTAGATTAATCAGTTTTGGATTCTTCATCCGTTACACACAATCATTTATTTGTCCTTATATTTGCCACAAATTGGTATTCCGTGAGGCGCACATGTTTCAAAATTCTTAAGCCATTCATAATCTTCCAATTAAGGGGGTTAAATCAAGTCATGAGAGAGACATATCTGGATCCTAGATTAATCAGTTTTGGACTTCTTCATCTGTTACACACATCAGTGAATTGTAGTCCTTCGTAAGGCGCACATATTTCTCAGTTTTTAAGCCATTCATAATCTTCCAATTAAGGGGGTTAAATCAAGTCATGAGAGAGACATATCAGGATCCTAGATTAATCAGTTTTGGATTTCTTCATCTGTTACACACATCAGTGGATTGTAGTCCTAGTATTTCCCACAAATTTGTAGTCCTTCGTGAGGCGCACATTCTCTCAGTTTTTAAGCCATTCATAATCTTCCAATTGAGTTAATTCGATCAAGCCATGTAGATTCACACAAATAATTAGAAGAACTCAATGCCATAGATCCATAAGGACTAACCATTAACCACTAACCACTAACCACTAACCACTAACCACTAACCACTAACCACTAACCACTAACCACTAACCACTAACCACTAACCACTAACCAGCGTCCACAATACGACGAGACACTGTGGTCCAGATCTCCGTTTTGTCCATACAACAGTTCAAGATCTTAGCTACATCTCGATCTAAGGAAAACGAATTCGCTGTGGGCCTATCTGTACATGTCAATCTTGAGTGAGCCACTGCATGCATATTAACACTTCGATCCGAGTGTATCTGACGGTTTTGATTGCATTTAAAATAATAATAAATTTGCAAAATAAAATATCTTAGGGATCAATAATATATCCAGGAAACTATATAGAACCTTTTGATACGATTTGGACTTCACCGAGGTCATCTCGAGCACAGATACACATTAGGGTGCCTTTGTTTCTTGTTTTAATATTTAATTTCTAAAAAAAATAAGTTTTCTGTAAGTCGCGTTAGAACGCGGGTGAAGTGTGTTCAAACGCGGGTGGAGTGCGTTTGAACGCGGTTGTGAATACCTGCATCACGTCCAGAGAGTGTGAATTGTGCGTTCGAACGTTGCGTTCAATCGTGCTGTGAACGCCTGCATCGTGTTCGCAAATCTAGAGAAATGGGAAACAGGTACGTTCGGTTGCGCGTTCGAACGCCTGCAGCGCGTTTGAACGCCTGCATCGCGTTCGCAAATCCAGAGAAGAACGAACTAGGTGCATTCGAATGCGATCGGGCACGTTCGAACGCGGTTGGCAAAAATGTACTGTTTAGGATTAATTTTGAATTATTTGGTTAGCCTTTAAATGATGTGGATGGCAACTAGGGAGTAATTATTGATGAATTGAGTTTTTGTTTTGCCTTTTTCGTCTTCTCCGCTCTCGTTCTCTCGATCCTTAGCGACGCCGCTTCTAACCTCCTTCGATCGGCCAATTACCCTAGTCCCTTAGGGGTGGCTCTCTCCTCCCCTTCTTCCAAATTCTCCAATACTTGCCCTAAACCTTTCATCATCCATAACCCTTCCACCACCACTTTTCACCTGTGCCACCCCATTAATGCCGGTCTACCACCAACCACCATTATCTAGGATCTTATGCCTCCATCCACGGATCTTGATCAGACCCCCTTGATGTTCGTCAACTAATCGGAGGATATCTTGAGATCCCCACATCCGATTTGTCTGAAACAATTTGATTTGTTAGAAAGCTCTTTTTTGGGAGCTACAATATATCAAAATCTCACGACGATCCGACGACGACATCTTTCGGGATCTATTTACAAATTTCCATGTCAGATTCAGTCCAGTTTTGAAAATTAGAAGATATCAAACCTTAGCCTAAAGAGGAGATCGTATCAAAGATTTGCTTAAAATGGTTTACAAAAGCACTGCAAATCTCGTCGGTATTGAGGAGTCACTCGAAGAGAGTTTTAGTCCAGAGTTGGAGTTCCTTTTCTTTCTAGAGGAGGCTAAGGCAAGAAAATATTTAGTGTTACAATCACCAGATTTAAGCCACTCCACCCTTGATTATTGTTTCCAAATGATTTATTCTTTGAGGTAAAGGTCTTTTAGAACACATCCAAAAACCTTCTCCTTACTCTAGTCATTCTCGGACAAGGCCTTTGCTTGTTCTTTGGCTAGGCGCTTTTCCAACCTTCTGATATGGGAGAAGAGATTGCCAGCATTACTCTTAGCCCAGACTTTGATCTAAGAGGCCAGAGACGTGAGATTACACGATGACGTCATATTAGCATTGAAAGTTTTAGACCGAGCCTCCTTACAAGAGTATGAATCCACTCTTAGCCACCAGTTTTTAGTTTTGAATTTCTTAGGAGCCATTTTGAAAAGAGGAAGAGTTTCAAGAGAATAGGATTATGATCAGAATAGATGGCTGGAAGGTGAAGAATCTGAGCCGAATGGTAGAGACTACACCATGAGGGAGAACTTCCCAACTAGGCAAAGATTTGGATTTCTTCCTAGGAGAGAATAGCCTTCAAGCAGAGGAATAATTTCTTCAATTCCATTATCCGTGAGAAGAGAAGCAAAACTCTAGAGAAGCTCTTCACCCATCATGATAAGGTAACAAGAGGGATGGTGGAAGAATGGAGGATATAAGGAAATGAGGGTTGCTCGGGAGGAGTAAGAGGGGAGGATGTTATGGTTGCTTTTGATGAGGATGATTTTCTATCCGATTTAATAATCTGGATAAAATTCAGTATGAAACTTGTTATAGTAACTGGGTTTGATCCAACTATTGCATTGATTTGAGATTTGAGATTTGAATATATTGTCTCTCTGTTAGTTCGGAATCTAACACAACTATAATCTCATCGATTAGATAAGTAGATCGAAAGTTACGTACAAAACAACGACCAAAGGTACTTCTCGTGTAATACATAGTTAGGTTTATAGAAAATGATTATGGTATGGTGGATGGATTAGTGCAAGAACTAGATAAGGGGAGAGAAGAGAGCTTTCAGGTATAGTTGGTCGCTAGAGGGAGAACAGAGAAGCTACGGAAGATTAACCTCGACCGTAGATAATAATTTGGGTTGGATACCACGGGAGGAAGGAAGAGGAAGAAGATAGCTTAAGCCTAGATAAAAACTAATTCCAATATTCAATAATCGAGGCTACTTTTTCACGTGTACAAAGGCTAGCCAAACATCTAAACAAATCCTATTACAATTCAACTTAACTAAACCAGTCGTCCTTATTTATATCTCAGATTAGTTATTTATTTCGCCGAAGATATATTCAGGAGAAGTTATGAATATCAAAATTATAGATCTGAATATCAAAATTCAGGAGAAGGTTAGCGTTATTATTTTATTAGTTTGATATTATTTAGACATCTGTAGAATATTCTACGAATATTTTTCTAAAACTATACAGAGTTAAATTTAACTAATTAAATAAAATTTTAAAATTTTAAAATTTTATCTAAATTAAATAAATAGATAAAATAATTAGACTCAATTTATTGAGTCTAATATATTTTTAATGTGATCCGATTCGACTCAATCTCACTAGAGAATAAGAGAGAGAGAGAAGGATGGGGTGAACTACCTAGGGGACCAGGAGAAGCCGAAACCGAGGAGGCGAGCTGCAGAGATTCCAAGAGAAAGCAATATGCAACCAATTTTCTACACAAGAGTCACGTCATATATAGAAGAAATAAGTAATAAATTACACAACACACGAGAGCTTTTGCTATCGTCATAGTACTGATATACGGGGGAGTTGTGCAAATTTTTTTCTGGAGAATGTCTGTCGACAAATATTCATTAAGATAAGGTATTTAACAGTTTGAGGGATCTGCAACAACAAGTCCCGAAAATAGCTTTGCGAACTGACTTCTATTAGTTAGATTGAGTTGTGTTGTGCCAAGCTCGTTGTTCCGTAGGTTTACAAAGCAAGTCCGAGCGATAGATATGATTTTTTTTATCAATCTGATACAAACTGGGTCAGATTAGATCATATTAAAGAGAGATTAGACTCAATGGATTGAGTCTAGTTATCTTATTTGCTTATTTAATTTAGTTAGAAGATTATAATTTTATTTAATTAGCTAAATTCAGCTCCGTATAGTTTCGAAAAAATATTCGCAGAATATTCTACAGACGTCGAATAATATCAAACCAGTGGATAAGATCACTAACCTCAAGATCTACAAATTTGGTATTCACGACTTCTCTAGATTCAGAATTTATCTATGACGAAACAAAAGATTAATCCGAGAAATATAAAGAATGTTGATTTAGTTAGTTAGTTTTATCTCATTGTTTGAATTTTAAATAAATTGGATAATCCGCATGTGTCCACTATAGATTTTTACTCCTATTTATAGGATGGACATGCAATAAGAGGGAGATGGAATTGAATTGAAAGAAATATGAGTTTAGCCAGTTATTATTATTTTCGTCTTTATCATTTTTACATTAGCTGTTAAATTGTCTTTATCTTCATAGGAGTAGATCATAACCATAGATCCCCTTCAGCATCCAAACCCTAGCCACCTTTTACCTCCAGCAGCCACCCTATTACACAACCGTCCACTACCACCGACGACCGCCACAACGTCGGATATTACCGTTCTGCCCTCCCTAATATATCTCCACTATTTTATTTTTATCTTTTTATCCCGACCTTCGATTTAGGTGAAACGAGAGCCATTAGAACCCTAACTCATGAGGCTACCTCTACCTAAATTTTCATAATCATCCTACGGACGGATTGTTCCAGATCTAGTATGTAACACAATGAGACTCGTACTGAAAGTCTCTGATCATAGCATTTATCTTATCCAAGAGAGAAACCAATAAGATTAGAGCAGACAAAGAATAAAATAAATGAAGTTTAGTACCGAGTTAATCAAAACCAGCCTTCTCGCTTGAGATAAAGCCCTTGCTTTCTATCCGGTCAACAAAGATTGTAAACCACAATGAACTTGAATGCCATATGTTTAGACTTTAATAGAAGACTTTCAAAACCAACCAACTCTAATAGAATTGGTAGGTACCACAATAATTATTTGGTGGTTTGATGGCTTGGCTAAACGGCTTAGACGGTGTAGTTGGCTTAAAGGAACAGCTCGGTGCAATCTAGTCTTCGAGGTAAATACTTCAATGCACGAGAATAAATTGTAAGTATAATCGGACGACTGTAAGAGCCGGTTTTATCGGTAAAATTCACCCGGTACCGGTTTCCGGTACAGGTTCCAACCCGTGAAAAAGGGTGTATTAGTCTTTTAGCACTCCCTCACGCTTTACTCTTCCCCTTCTTCACCGACCTCCGATCTGTTCTTGCTCTTTCCTTTTCTCCTCCCATCGATCTCGATTCATGGCTTTCATCACCGGATCGGCGATCTCGATCCCGGCTCCGGCGAGGAAGCCGATCCAGGTATCGCGATCTGATCTCTCGTTCTTGATCTTCTCTGTTTCTAGGGGTTCTGGAAAGAATATTGGGCGATATAGAAATGGTCATCCATCTCGATCCATGGCTTTCATCACCGGATCGCCGATCTCAATCTCGGCTCCGACGAGGAAGCTGATCCAGGTATCGCGATCTGATCTCTCGTTCTTGATCCTCTCTCTAGGGAGCTCAAGGTCCAAGAGGGGAGATGACTGTTGGCGGTAACAATCTGATTCCAAAGAGTCACAAATAAATTCGATCAAAATAATATAAATAACTTACAGATTACAGAATATAAAATTCTGAATAGTCGAGTCTAGTGTTGGACACTATCTCTTTAAGACCAATTCGCCCTCCACCGATTGCTTCTGGAACAGTGGACGTCGGTCTCCCAGGATACAACGACTGCCTTGCACTGGAAAGGAAGCAGCTTTCTAATGCCTTGATTGAACCTGAACTATGCTGTACTCTCTTTCGGATGCAGACTCGACTCTATAAGGAATGAACCAAGTTTTCTTCTCTGATGTTATAGATGTTGTATTTAATTATGCAGACTGACAGCCTATTTAAGCTTTCTAATGCCTTGATTGAACTTGAACTGTGCTGTACGCTGTACTCTCTTTCGGATGCAGACTCGACTCTATAAGGAATGAACCAAGTTTTCTTCTCTGATGTTGTATATGCAGACTGACAGCCTATTTATAGAGGTAAACAACCAGATTTGAACCCGTATCAAGCAAAAAATTAAAATTGGACTTGACCCGTGCGTGCGAACCGAACCGAGCCGAGCCGAGCCGGGCGGTGGTAACAACCAAACAGAATTGGAATCAGAGTAACAACCAAACAGAATTGGTCTTAAGATTGTTGGCGGTAACAATCTGATTCCAAAGAGTCACAAATAAATTCGATCAAAATAATATAAATAACTTACAGATTACAGAATATAAAATTCTGAATAGTCGAGTCTAGTGTTGGACACTATCTCCTTAAGACCAATTCGCCCTCCACCGATTGCTTCTGGAACAGTGGACGTCGGTCTCCCAGGATACAACGACTGCCTTGCACTGGAAAGGAAGCAGCTTTCTAATGCCTTGATTGAACCTGAACTGTGCTGTACTCTTTTTCGGATGCAGAGTACTCTATAAGGAATGAACCAAGTTACCAAGTTTTCTTCTCTGATGTTGTATTTAATTATGCAGACTGACAGAGGTAAACAACCAGATTTGAACCCGTATCAGGCAAAAAATTAAAATTGGACTTGACTCGTGCGTGCGAACCGAACCGAGCCGAGCCGGGCGGCGCGCATGTGTGTGAGTTAAGTTGCATAGTAACATTTACCCACAAAATAGGTACCCCTTTTGGGGCCCAAAGCCCATAAGAAGTTTGTTACTTATATACCATACTAACATTTCTCAAATATCCAATATGGTACTAAACTTCATTTTTCTTTATTTTCCATTGCCATGATACCTACTTTAGAGCTAATTTTCATTCACTTCTCTTCATGGATTTGACTAAGTGAATATTTGACAATAAAGTACACTTTGAGCTAAATTAATTCCATTATTAAACCATCATTAATAATGTGTGGGCCCCACTTAAAACTTAGCTCAAAGTTAATAAAAATTTATGTCAAAAACATGAAATTACTAACAATCCCCCACATGAATAAATTGGCTGAAAATGCATATGAAATGCAGACTTGATTGAGAGTACAACAAAAAGTTACCGCATCAGGAAAGGTAGCTTTTGGCTTTGAACCTTCCATAGTGAAGTATTATCGAATTTATTCGCTAACCAGTGAACATGATGTCTTGAACTGTTCAGCTTTTGTATAAACCAAGACAATAATACTCACACGGCTCTTTTCAACACAGTCGGTTCTATATGTTGTGTCCATTTCGGCCCTGGACGCGCCCGGTAATTCTTTGAGTGCTCTAGAGATTTAGCCTAGTCATCTCATAGAAGCGGCCCACTTCACACTCACATAGGTGACCTCTTATTAAGAGTATCCTGTCATACTCCACTTGGATTTCCAAAGTATAAGAGTCATTAAAAGCATTGCTTACCCTAACGCTTAGTACAGGTTTATCACTATGTCATCATAGGAAAGGTGTAGGAAATTTAATTCCTTAGTGATTTCAGAGAACGCTCGCACAACTCGGTTGTCCCTTTGAACCTAGATCTTGGGATCTCCAGTCAACTAGGTTGGGTTGCCGTTGTGTCGTTACTCTAGGTGGTAGGCTTCAAACCCATTCCCCTCGATGAACAATATACTTGATCTCTTGTTAAACCCTTAGTTAATGGATCCGCGATGTTATCCTTTGATTTTACATAATCAATGGATATTATACCATTTGAGATCAATTGTCGCACTGTATTATGCCTACGACGTATATGTCGTGACTTACCGTTATACATTTGACTCTGTGCCCTTCCTATAGCTGATTGACTATCGCAATGTATGCAAATTGCGGACACAGGTTTTGGCCACATAGGAATATCTTCTAAAAAATTTCGAAGCCATTCTGCTTCTTCTCCAGCCTTATCTAATGCTATGAATTCAGATTCCATAGTGGATCTAGCTATACATGTTTGTTTAGAAGATTTCCATGAAATAGATGCACCTCCAAGTGTAAAGACATATCCGCTCGTGGATTTGGTATCTTTTGTATTAGATATCCAATTTGCATCACTGTACCCTTCAAGTACTGCTGGATATTTTGAATAGTGCAATCCATAGTTAGTGGTGTATCTCAAATATCTGAGTACCCTAACTATTGCCTTCCAGTGATCACTGCCTGGATTACTTGTATATCTACTCAGTTTACTCACGGAGTACGCAATATCTGGACGAGTGCAATTCATGACGTACATCAAACTGCCTATTATCCGAGAATATTCTAACTGAGATATACATACACCTGTATTTTTTGTGAGATGATGATTCACATCTATAGGTGTTCTGGTTATATTGCTACTATCTTTATCAAATTTGTTGAGTATTTTCTCAATATAATGTGATTGAGATATAACATACCCTTCGGTTGCCTTAGTGATCTTTATACGAAGAATCACATCTGCAACTCTCATATCTTTCATATCGAACTTGTTAGCCAACATGTTCTTGGTAGCTTTAATGATATTAATATTGCTACCAGTTATTATCATGTCATCCACATATAGACATACAATGACATAATTATCTGAAATGCATTTCACATAAACACATTTATCACATTCATTAATGTGAAAACCATTTGACATCATAACTAAGTCAAATTTTTCATGCCATTGTTTAGGCGCTTGTTTAAGCCCATAAAGAGACTTAACTAATTTGCACACTTTTCTTTCTTGTCCTGGAGCCACAAACCCTTCGGGTTGTTCCATATAGATTTCTTCATTTAATTCACCATTCAAGAATGCAGTTTTCACATCCATCTGATGTATTTCCAGATTATATAATGCCGCAAGAGCAATTATTAATCGGATAGATGTTATTCTTGTTACAGGTTAATATGTATCAAAGTAATCTATTCCCTCTGTCTGTCTATATCCTTTGACTACAAGTCTCGCCTTGTATTTGTCAATTGAACCATCTGCTTTCATCTTTCTTTTGAATATCCATTTGTAACCCAAAGGTTTACACCCTGGTGGAAGATCCACCAATTCCCAGGTATGATTTTGCAAAATGGATTCAATTTCAATATCAATGGCTTCTTTCCATAAAGGAGCTTCAGGAGTAGACATTGCTTCCTTATAACTCTGGGGTTCTTTTTCTAACAAATATGTTAGAAAATCTGGACCAAAAGACGTAGAAGTCCTTGCCCTCTTACTTCGTCTAGGTTCATTATCATTTCCTTCTTGCATGGACTCTTGGTCCTGCTTATTTTCATAAGTTCTTTTGAGAGAACTTATTTCAGATGTATATTTATATGGAAATATATTCTCAAAGAATGATGCATTCCTAGACTCAATAATTGTATTCTCATGTACCTCAGAATTATCTGATTTGTGAACTAGGAATCGATATGCACTACTGTTATGAGCATAACCAATGAATATACAATCAATAGTTTTAGGTCCAATTTTTGTTCTTTTAGGAACTGGAATTGCAACCTTTGCTAGGCACCCCCACACTCTTAAGAATTTATAACTAGGTTCTCGACCTTTCCATAACTCATAAGGTGTTTTATACAATTTCTTATGAGGTAACCGGTTGAGAATGTGATTTGCAGAAAGCAAAGCTTCCCCCCACAAATTCTGGGGTAAACCGGAACTTATTAACATGGCATTCATCATCTCTTTCAGAGTTCTATTCTTACGTTCAGCAATACCATTTTGCTGTGGAGCGTAAGGAGCCGTTGTTTGATGAATAATTCCATTTTCTGCACATATTTGTGCAAATGGTGACTCATATTCACCACCTCTATCACTTCTTAGCATTTTAATCTTTCTGCTAAGTTGATTCTCAACCTCTATTTTGAAATGTATAAACATTTCTAATGCCTCATCTTTGCTTCTTAGCAAATACACATAACAGTATCTTGTGCAATCGTCAATAAAAGTAATAAAATACTTTTTTCCACCTCTAGTTTGAACAAATTTCAAATCACATACATCAGTATGTATAAGTTCTAGAGGTTCTGTACTTCGTTCGATGGAATGAAACGAAGTCTTAGCCAATTTGGCTTCAATACATATTTCACATTTTTTATTTAAATCAATTTGAAAATTAGGCAACATGTTAAGATTAATTAATCTACGTAATGTACCATAATTAACATGTCCTAATCTACCATGCCAAATTTCACAAGACTCAAGCAAGTAAGAAGAAGATTCCCCTTTATTTATTTTTGGAGTTACAGTCATTACATTCATCTTAAAGAGGCCATTTGACAAGTAGCCCCTTCCAACATACATGCCATTTTTGATAAGTACAAACTTATCAAACTCAAACACCAACTTAAAACCTTTCTTACTCAATAATGATCTTGAAACCAGATTCTTTTGAATGTCGGGCACATGCATTACATCATTAAGAGTAAGTTCTTTTCCTGAAGTCAATTTTAACACAACCTTCCCTATTCCTTCCACCTTGGAAGTTGCTGAATTGCCCATATAAAGTTTTTCATCTGTTACCCCTTCTATCAGAAACAAAAGCCGACTTTGCACTCTTGGTCCATCTTTTCCAAATACAACACTTTGGAATAATCACTTTATTAAGTTTTTTTAAAACAGTAAAAATATGGGTGCAAGGAATGGTTCTAATTTCAAACAATTGCAAGCAATATTATCAATACTAGTACTTTGTGTGACATCAACAAAAAACAAATCATCAACATGAGTAAGTGAAGATACTATAAACTGTGAAGACTCATCAGAATTTAGTATATCAATAACTTTATAGTTTTCCACCAACATAATCTCAGTTTGTACTAAATAAAAAACTTTTGGAGTATACATTTTTGCAGCAAGTATTTCTATTTCAATCATATTAGTTTTATTTACGGGAATAGTTTGAGAAGCTATACAGTCATCTTCAGCCTCATTTCTGCGAATGCGAGATAAACAATGTTCATAGTGTTCTACAAGATCAAGTAATAATATTTTTCAGTCAAGATGCTTATGTAATCTAGAATTAAGACTCTCACTTCGTTGGTTACTTCTCATTCCAAGAAAAGATTTGTTTTGTAAATATATTGCTGCCCATAACTTTCTAATCTTATACATTCGATTCAACCATTTATGATCTTCAGAAATTTTATGTTTAATAATAAAAATTTTTCATCTTTGCTTGAAAGAAACTAAATCGCTAAGGTCATATAGTAATGATTTAAAATCATTTACACTTGAAGAATGTAAGTGACGAGTTATATTTTGTTCAATATGCCATGTGCACAATCAATGAGTAGTATTTGGTAGTATGACTTTTATAACAGTTCGCATTGCTCTATCACCATCCGTAATTATAGATTTAGGACTTTTTTGATACATTGCTGTTAAAAATGTAGTTAACAACCATTTATATGAATCTATAGTCTCATCTGAAATAATCCCACATGCAAAAATAATAGTCGAACGATGATGGTTAACACCTATAAAAGGAATGAATGGCATTTTATATCGATTCACACGATATGTACTATCAAACACAACAGTGTCACCAAATACTTGATAATCAATTCGAGATTGACAATCACACCAAAATAAATTTGTTAAATGACCTTTTGTATCGACTTGGTATTGAAAAAAGAACTCAACATCTTCTTTTTGCCTCTCTCGCATAAGTTTAAGCACTGTATCTGCATCACCTTCAATGATTTTAGACATTTTATTTCTATAGGAAAAATTATATAAGTCCCTTGACACAAACCCGACATTTCCAAAGCCACCATGTTGATGTTCCATCACATCCATTATTTGGTGCTTTCGAAGTCCCGCTACTTCTAACGAAATAATATTAGATTTTTGAACATCATTAATTTTACGATGAGACCGTAAAAAAGGAACTTCATCTAATCTAGCAAGATCATGATTATGTTCAATAAAAATTTTCACAAACCATTTACCTGTATCAAAATTAAGTTGAATAGCAAACTGGACGGGACATTCACAACGACTAAGGGCTCGTTCTTTTCTTTTTCTATCAATCATGTTCATGTATTTCTCATCTCTTACACCTGCCCTCGAACAAAGAAAACGGCGGTAGAATATAATACCAGTCTTCTTATGGCGTTTTATATTATTTTTTCTTATGCTAAATCCCTTTCGATTAGCATAACTATTAAAAAATTTATATCCTTCATTTTCACTTAAAAATGTCATTTGTATTATATTTTCATATTCAGCTAGTGTTTCTATATCAAATTGATATTTTGACGTTTCACCATGTTGACTAGAACTCCCCTCCATATATTTGATAATAAAGAAAACCTGAATAAAATATGATAAACGATAAAACATGTGTTAAATCATAATAATGTATTAAAGCATAAATAGTAACAATAAAAGATGTACAAATATATGCATGCCATAGTATACTCACAACATCATAAATAATTAATCATAAAAGTAGAAGCAAATATCTAGCTCAATCAAGGAGCAAAACAACGAGCCAAACATCAAATGCTGAGATTAGTTTGATAATTGGTCTCAGTTCTAAACATTTAAAACTTAAACTAGTAAATGAGGAGCATGACCAACTAATTGTAGATAAATATTGTCCATTGGTCAATAGGAATTATGTGTCTTCTTTAACTAATGTTAACTACAAATTTTATGCTACCAAGAACAAAAAATATATAAGTCGAATAGCCGATAATGAGTAAGGTATAAACCTCCCTATTTTCTTCAGCTTTGCATTTTAAAACAAAACAGGTTACTAACAACAAATAAGATAATAAAGACTTAATTAGTTATTTGAACCCTCAAGAATTTGCAATACCAAATCCCTTAAGATGGTTGACATGAGGAATAAAAGATTAAGCCATAGAGAATATATCACCATTCTTATGGAGACTTTATAGATAATCCATATAGCCTAAAGGGTGCCATTTAATTATATAAAAGTAAAACGAGTTTAATTTTCCTAGCTTTTTTTATACATGTGATATTTACATTTCATAAATTGCTTTGTAGTTTATTGGTCCTACTGCTACATATATGCTATATGCGTATATCACACTTCATTCTCATTTCGTTTAAGTTTGTATTTTGTCCCAATATGGCAAATGGTTAAATGCATCTTTAAAAATTATAAGAAAAATAGTATATTAGTTAAGAAGATTTAATTATGTGTGCCTAACTTTCCAATTTTCTTATTATATCCTTGAAAATCTTAACCATTAGATTTTCATCAAAATGATTGATAAATAATTAACTTTACGGTACGGAAGAATTGCTCTACATGTTTTTTTTTTCTTCCGTTAAAATTTCTCTCTTAAATAGAATTATGCCTTAATTATAGGAGATATCATTAATATTAAATAATTTAAATTTTATTATTTAGAGATAAACTTCAATTTAAATATATTTCTCTATCTCTATCTATTAAAATATAATTTAAATCTATCTTAAACTAATGGAGATATATGTAAATAAAAAAAAATAATCAACAAGATAAAATGTAATCAAATTTTCATCAAGTTAATTATAAAAGACATCAATACCCTTATTTTGATATATATACATTACTCTCGATTAATGATATATATGTCTTTTACTTAATAAAATATTAAGATAATATAATTGTTAAAAAAGAATGTGTAAAGATTATATATCTAAAAATAATAATATGTATAGATGGCTAGTATTGTTGTAGGACTTTTTGGAAGAAAAAGGATGTAAAAAAAAAAAAAATAGTGAGATTTCTTTGTAGAACCACGTTGGTTAGGGATCTGTACATCCCTTTCTATTCTCCTATGGATCGAGATCAAAGGGAGGAGAAAGAGGTGAAGAGAGATCTGGAAGGAGTTGATTTGGGAGAGAGATCTGGAAGGAGTTGATTTGGGAGAGAAATTACTTTCATTTTAATAGTGGCATGCTTGATTTGGGGAGAAAACTAAAAATAGAGCATGGGGTAAAAAAAAAATAGCATGACATCTAAACAAATATCTCTCATCATCAGATTTATGGTGTGAAAGCCAACGAGATGTTGGCTAATACAAAATCAAAAGTTTTGATCTCAAATACTCATCTGTAATTTTTAGAAGTCTAAAAACACAAAAAAAGAAGTAGCCTTACCATAATATTATGGGATCCGCTGTGCGAATAGAGGAAAGGAAAGCAGAAAGAGAGAGGAAAGAGAGAGGAAAGGGAGAGCGCAGACAAACTAACCATTCATTAAAATTTTATTTTAAAAATAAATACCCATTGAACCGGTCATCCTTCTTAATTCTTTTACATTTCCATTATACCCTCATAAATTCTGACCGTTGGATTTCCAATTAAGATACTTACTCCTGGGGCATGGAAGAAAAGCTCAGTCTTCGAGCTCATAAATGATTAAAAAAAAAGAAAGTCTTCTAAGATATTTTACCTTTTTTAGAAGTCTTCTAGG
This sequence comes from Typha latifolia, assembly GCF_019914945.1. NCBI lineage: Eukaryota > Viridiplantae > Streptophyta > Magnoliopsida > Poales > Typhaceae > Typha > Typha latifolia. The sequence continues at coordinate 11,610,661 of NC_133095.1, forward strand.
CTTTGTTTGTTTTGAGTTTACCGAGAACTAAGATAATAATTGTTGACAAATAAGAGTATATTAGTTATTTAAAGTTTTTTTTGTTAACTTAACATTATTTTATGAGAAATATTTTATTAAAAACAAACCACTAGCAATTCGAAAAGAGTCATAGAAAAAAAAACCAAAATTTAATGCCAATTAGGATAGTTCCAAAAAATTTCAGTGATATTATATAAAAAGCCCTATTTTTCTTAATCTAATAAAATGACTTTGGAGAGAAAATATGAAAAAAAAAAAAAGAATTCTTTTCTCTCGGCTGGTAGCTGGTAGGGATTTATTTTTAGTTTATTTAATGACTGCTACGTGGCTCGTCATTCATAGTACGCCTCGTCATTCATAGTCCAAGAACTAAGGAGATCAAGATAGTATAATTATGGAATTCAATCGATGGTGAATCGGGAATCATGGTCACCCATGCCGTCTCATACACGGAACACGGGACGAAGGAGTACATATGATCAGGGGATGCGCCAAAGAACGCCTCGTCATTCATAGTCCAAGAACTAAGGAGATCAAGATAGTACCTTTAGAATTCAATCGACATTTTTTATTATTATTGGATCAAGTTTTGTGACGGTTTGAATTAGATTGTTTGCTAACAAAATCTAACTTATAATCATGATTAAAATCAAACTCGGATTTAATAAAGACTATGTACCTTGTATAAATTGTTTAAAAGCTATCTGATATCTTTTTTATACAAGATAAAAATCATTGAAATATATTTTAAATTCTAAACTTTCAGAAATGAGAACAAAATTTTATGAGGAATATTCTATTGAAAACTTACTATAATGGCAATTTTAAGAGAGTCAAAAATTTTATCAATTAGGATACTTCCAAAATTTTCAGTGTACTTTTATAAAAAGCTCTAATTTTCTTAATCTAATAAAATACTTTGGAGAGGAAATATGAAAAGAAAAACTAATTTTTTTTCTCTCGGCTGGTATCTTGTAGGGATATATTTTTAGTTTTTTTTTTTCTTTTTATGACTCTCTAGGTGGTCCACACAATTAAAGTTTGTTGGGCCTTCATTGTCGTTTCGATCGATAGGTTTGCTGTCGCTCTTTGCCATGATAGCAGAGGATGTCGTAGAAAAAAATAACATAGTAAACGTGGACCACATAATTATGCAATATATAAGAGAGAATGTTGTCGTCATATATGAGGCTGATGTCTAATCAACGTGAGAAATGTGGGTTGAAAACAACCGAGGACCTAGCTAATGCCGATGCTACTACTACCTCAATAATTAGAGGAGCTCTCCTACACAGCACCTTATATATTTTGCAGGGTTTTAGTTTTTACTTATTTCTTTCAGAGAGATGGAAAGATTAGTGGATGAGACACTTGTTGAGATGGTGAAGGAGGAGGTGTTCTTGGGTGCCTCCCCTGATGATATGTACTCCTTCATCCCGTGTTCTGTGTATGAGACGGCATGGGTGGCCATGATTCCCAATCGAGATCGCCCTAACCGCCCACTCTTTCCTAAATACTTGAGTTGGCTACTCCATAACCGGCAGAGAGTAGAGGAAGGAGGTTACTACTGGGCTGAATCATCTGCAGCTCATGATCTCACCATTGGCTGTCTCACTGCCACTCTTGCTTCCCTTATTGCACTCACCACGTGGAATGTTGCTCGTCAAAACATAGACGAAGGTTTTTAATATATATAAGTAAATACTTTAATACATCTCTAAAATTTATAATTCTAATTTAATGGTTATAATAGCATATTATTGTAGTCCTTTTATCTTTTGTTAAGATTTCTCTTCCTTAGACTTTAAATATAATAGATAAAATTAAGCGTTAATTATAGGAAATATTATTTAATAGACTTTTTAATTTTGATTCTTGAATTTTATAGGAGATAGACTTCAATTTAAATTTGATATTATATATTTTTATATGTTCTCAAATTTTACTTTAAAGCAATCTTAAACTAATGAGATATATTTTTTTCTTATGATAAAAGAATTAATGAGAGATATCAGATATAAGTAATTAAAAAATAGGGAAATTTGTATATAACACCCTGCCTTTTAGCTAAATTTGCATTTACACCCTACATTTTCACTATTTGCAAATCGAGCCCTATAATTTGAGTAATATGTGTAGAAAACACCCTGTCATTAAATCTGTTAATTAAATTTAACCCAACCTTTGGGTTAAGTTAACTATACTAAGAAGATTACAAAAATACCCTCAACCCAACCCAACTTAACCAACTAAACCCAACCCATTAACCAACTAAACTCAACCCAAACCAACTAACTAATTAACACCCAACCCAACCCACTAACCAACTAAACCTAACCGAACCCAACCCAAACCAACTAAACCCAACCCTTCTCCCTCCTCCCTCCTCCCTCCTCCCTCCTCCTGCCTCATTCTCTCCTGCCTCCTCATTCCCTCCTCCTACCTCCTACCTCCTCATTCCCTCCTCCTACCTCCTCATTCATTCTCTCCTCCCTCCTCATTCCCTCCTCCTACCTCCTACCTCCTCATTCCCTCCTCCCTTATTCTCTCCACCCAACCTCTCTTGTCGGGATGCCGCCAAGATCGAGGGCTTCGTCGATTACTCTCCCTTGGCGGCAGCTCCGCCGAGATTGGGGTCAACCTTGGGGACGCCGGCGAGGCTCGAGGACGCCGACCAGGAGTGAGGGTCATGGCCGCGTTCTTCGCGGGTCAGCCTCGATGTCAACCTCGGGGTCAACGGTCAACCTAAGGGCATTTTAGGTATTTAAGGTATTTTAGAAATAAAATATATTTAATTAATGGAATATTCTCACGGTGTTAATCTAAATCTAACTCAGGGTGTTTTCTGCATATAATTCCTAAATCATAGGGCTCGATTTGCAAATAGTGAAAATATAGGGTGTAAATGCAAATTTAGCTAAAAGGCAGGGTGTTATATACAAATTTTCCTAAAAAATATTAAAGAGATAGAATTTAATTACACTTTCATCAAATTAATCATAAGAAAATATCAATACCTTTATTTTAATATATATAGTTCCCTCAGAACTTTATTCATACAACCTTGACCTTGTTCCGATCGATCGACCAGGGTTGGAGTTTGTTCGCGCATACGCAGATAAGTTGCTGGTGGAGCAGCATGGCCTCATCCCTAGATGGTTTGCCATTGTTTTCCCCGGAATGCTTGAGCTTGCAGCTTCCAAAGGTTTGGAGGTCTTTCCTAATGGTTGGACTGAAGCCGTTAAGGACGTCTTCACTCGAAGAGAAGAGATCTTTGACATGTAAGTTAGTTAGTTAGTTAACATATATATATTGATATAGTTTTCTACGTACTAACTAATAATTATTTTGAAATTCCTCATACAAATCATATTATTCTCAGGGAAAGGAGTAGTTTCAGCACAAGTCTGAGTCCATCACTTGCGCTATACCTGGAGGCCCTACCAGAAACCTACAAAGAAAGCCACGAGGAGATTCTTGCGCAGCAGAGTAGTGAAGATGGCTCACTCTTCCAGTCGCCTTCGGCAACGGCCAGTGCTTTCCTCATCACCAAAAATAGAGGCTTCATGATGTACTTGAAATCCTTGGTCAGAACATGTCAGAATGGAGGTATACCTATGCCTCATTATTTTATTAATTAGATTTAAAGTTACTAAATAACCAATAATTAACGATGCATGTACGCATGGAGATGTGCTTGTATATATATATATATATTTGAATCTTATGTAATTAAGTAACCAATGCTAAAATAATTAATATATGTGTGGGCCGGCAGCACCTCCGATGTACCCCGTGGACCAAGATCTCGTGAAACTCTGCTTAGTGGACCATTTACAAAGGCTAGGCTGCGATAAGCATTTCGCCGAGGAGATACGACATGTCATGGACCAAATTTATTGGTATATATATGCTTAATTAATTTATATATATACATATATATATATATATATATATATATATATATTCGAATGTTCTTTTGCTTCACGTTTCTATTGCATGTGAAACGGATCTACAGATTAGATTGACTAATAAATCACCCAAATTGATTAAGAAAACTGGTATCTTACTGATGATTTCAGAAATTTAAATCTAAACCTTTTGGGCATTGTTGGACGTGAAGGAATTATTGGATGATACAAGAGCCGCAGCCCCAGGGTTTTGGGAAGCATGATTCGCAATTGCAGCTACAATTACAAAAGGCGTCTTTAGCATTTCACCTCTTGAGGATGCATGGTTATCGCGTATCTCCATGTAATTAAGAGCTAGCATCACCAATCATGCATGTATTTTATGATTTTCACTTGATCATCATGCATGACCATCAATCACGTACATACTAACTAATAAATCACCTTAATTTACTGATCCACACAGCGAGGTTCTGTTGGTTTATTCACGACTTAGAGCTGCTGTCATATATGCGAGAGAACTACATTGACTTCTTAGGTGCTTTATACAACATTTATAGAGCATCACATCTTGCATTTCCTGGAGAAGCCGATCTCGAAAAAGCCCACACTTTTGCTAGAAACCTACTCCAAAATGGATTACAAGGCCATGATCAAGGAGACCATCACTCCTCACTTCTGACCGATTTCCAGAAGGAGGTATATGCAGATTTATTATGACTTCGCATTTGCATTAATGCTCATATGAAGGATATTCTTTTTATTTATTTGCTACATTAGATTTTGCAGGCGTTGAGAGCTCCCTGGCTAGCTCAAGCAGATCATTTAGAGCATCGGATCTACATTGAAAGAAGAGACGACTACAGTATATTACTTGGGAAATCTTCATCTTGGAGGTAAAAATTGATATGGTCAAGTTTGATAGACTTATTTATTAATGGAAATTTTACAAATCTCATTCTATATTTTATCTATTTTATGATTTACACTTTATTTTTTAGGATCTTATAATCTAGTCTTTTATTTAGTTTTATAATTTTTATTTAACACAATTTAACTTAATGGTAATTAAATAGAATGGTACCGGCAATAAAATATTCTCTTATAATACACAAAATCCAAGAAAAAAATATCCTTGGTTTTGTTTTTTTACCGAATACCTAAATTACCTACAATCCTATCTCTAATTTATAAAAAAATAAACCTCCCCTCGTTCTTATTCAAGACATAGCCAAAAACAAAAAAAATTAAATAAAAAGAAAACCTAAAAAACAACTGGTTATTCTTCCTCAGCCATGCAAAGCCAAAAAAAAGAAAAGAAAATGAGAGTGAAGCCTCTCACTCGTACTATTCATCTTCCGCACACAGTTAAAAAGAAAAAAAACCTAAAAATTTAAAGACGTAGTGTGAATCACAAATTAAGTAAATTTTATGATGTGATTTATAAAATTTCAGGCTGGTATGTTCTGACAATGTTGTGGAACTTGCAACAAAAAGTTATGAAATTCGTCAATCAGTTTATAGATCTGAACTAGAGGACGTAAAGAGGTAATTTTCATTTGTACTCACTCTCTAGATTGCATAACCTCTGCTATATATATATATGAGATTATTCTATTATAATAATATCTGTAACATGCATGCATCATTATTCATCCTTAATTTGCTTATTGTACTAGGTGGGCAAAAGATTTCGGCCTTTCCGACATAGGATTTGGTCGAAAGAAAAAAAACCCATTGCTACTTTTGTGCTGCTATCTCTATTTCCCTTCCTTTATGTTCTGATGTGCGAAAATCTATGGCCAAGTGTGCAATCTTGGTCGTATTAGCTGATGATTTCTACGATGAAGAGGGTTCATACTGTGAGTTGCGAGAGCTAACAGAAGCAGTTCAAAGGTACGTTTGGACTTTTTAGCCACTAATAAAATCTTTTGCATGTAGTTTTTTTTTCCTGATAAAAGAAGCTTTTCTTACTTATCTAATTATTCATTATTTAACTGTTATCTTAGAAGTCCGAATTTAATGAAGAACTAGTTCGTGCCATTTTCTATTACAACTTTCTTAAATACTTCAATAATAACAGGTGGGAAGGTAGTCTCTTATGTGGCCATAGTAGAGTTGTCTTTGATGCTCTTGATGGCCTTGTATTGGATATTGCTTCAAAAGCTCACGACCAACATGGCCTCGATGTGAAAGAGGATATTAAGGACATTGTAAGTATAGAATCTTCATTTCTTTATAATTAATATGAAGATTAGTCTAACTTTGCAGCAACATGCATATTAATCTAGCTAAAAAAAATATATATCTCGTTGCAATCCCAGTGGCGAGGGGCATTTAATGCATGGTTTAAAGAGTATGAATGGAGGAGAAAAAGATATGTGGCAAGAATAGATGAATACCTAGAAGTTGCTACAATCTCTGTTGCAGTGCAACAAGTTGTTTGCCCAGCCTGTTATCTGACAACTCCACACCTTCCCCAGGGATCTACAAGGACACAAAAAATTACTTATACATCAATATTTTTATTTCTTATGTTTAATGATGATATCGACTCGCTTATTAAATGATATCGGAAGCTATCAGGTTACTTATACATCAATATTTTTATTTCTTATGTTTAATAGTATTTATAATGCTAAATAGGAATTCATGATATGAAAATATTTCCAGAGAGAACTGGAAGAAGGGAAATTGAACATGGTAACATTGTTCCTGAAAGAGAACCCATATGCGACAATTGAAGACTCAATTGCATATATTCGCAGAGTATTAGAAGTGAGGAATAAGGAGTTGATCGAACTTCTTCTGACTGATGACTATGTTCAAGTGCCAAAGGAATGGAAACGACTCCATCTATCTGTTCTTAAGGTCTTTCACATCTTGTATGGTGCAACTAACAAATTCGACTCACCTTCTGCATTGCTTGAAAACATTAAAGCTGCATTTTATGATCCTCTGGTGACGGATGTTCCGAGAATTTCACATCCTTATAAAGTGAAGGATAAACGAAGTTTATATGGGGTTGGCCGTGGGAATTTTGATTCGACACCGAGGGTTAAATGCCAGCTTCTTCAAGAAATTAATTTCAAAGAAGCACATGATTCAAGGCCAATCTCATACGGGATGAAATTCTCATCAAACCGGAAAAGATCCAACAAATTGCGTTCTTCAGCCTGTTCTTCTTCATGTGTTAGCCTTTCAATTATTAACGGTCTAAGTTATGTTTAACGTGTTGAAAAAGCATTAGGAAAAAAAATTGTATCACTAATAAGCATGCAGTCAAATTATATACTTTCATGCATGCATGTAATGTTGCATTGTGCGTGGAATTACTCTCTCTCAAATCAAACTTGAACTGTGTTGACTCGAACCATACCGAGCCGAGCTGGACGATATGCATGAGTTAAGTTGCGTAGTACCCTTTATTCACAAAATATGTACTTCTTTTGGGGCCCAAAGCCCATAAGAAGTTTGTCACTTATATACTATACTAACATTTCTCAAATATCTAATATGGTACTAAACTCACTTCTCTTTATTTTTCATTGCTATGATATTCGTTTTAGAGCTAATTTTTATTCAACTCTTCATAGATTTAACTAAGTGAATATATGACAATAAAATACTTTTTGAGCTAAATTAATTCCACTATTAAACTATCATTAATAATGTGTGGGTCTTACTTAAAACTTAGCTCAAAATTAATAAAATTTATGTCAAATACATAAAATTATCAACATAAATTGTCACGCCCCGATCTGGGAACATGATGGCCATGAATCTCTAGTATAAAACTCGGAGAAAACTCGAAAGCCCAAATAATAATCAAATCTTAAAATAGATTGACACAGCGAAAACGGTATTCAGTCTTTAGAGTCATCACTAAACAGCTTCTTAAATTCCTGCAAAATAATAAGTCCTCATGAGCTAGACGGCCAGCAAGTAACCCACTCTACTAATAATATGTCTAATGACAAAAATCAACATGTGATACATATAGTAGCAGAAAAAGAATCATAATAATAATATATAAGCCGTCTTAAAAAACAAATAATTTTCTTGTCTCTTATATTGAATTTCAAAATCCATATATACTAAATTAGAATCATAAATTATTCATATTAACTCATTTTGAATAAATCAATATAAAACGAATCAATCTCCCCTAAAAGTTTATTTTCATAGAAATCAAATCATAAATCTTTCATATTAACACAATCCGAATAAATCAACAAAAAACAAATCTGATACGATCTCCCTTTTGGGCTAAGGCTCTGATCTCATCCAATTTCCTGATCTGGACTAGATTTGACACGAAATTTTAAAATAATATCCCGAAGTATTCCGCCATCGAATTGTCGTGAAATTTTGATATGTTGTAGCCCCAGAAAGGAGATTTCCAAAAAATCTAGTTTTAGGTGAATCGGATGTGGAGATCTCAAGATATCGTTTGATTAGTGGACGATGGTCAAGGTGGTCTGTTTTGGATCCGTGGATGGAGGCACGTGATCCTAGGTAATGGTGGTTGAAGGTGGACCGACGTTAATGGGGTGGCACCGGTGAAAACTGGTGGTGGAAGGTTTATGGTTGATGGAAATGTTAGGTCAAGTGTTGGATAGATTGGAAGAAGGGGGAGGAGAAGGCCACCCCTAAGGGACTAGGGTGATTGGCCGATCGATGGAGGTTAGAAGCGGCGTCGCCGGGGATTGAGAGAACAGGAGCGAAGAAGACGAAGGAGGCAAGGCAAAACTCAATTCTCAATAATCAATAATGACTTTGGTTGCCATCCACATCCTTTTAGAGGCTAACCAACAACTCAAATTAACCCTAACAATACAATTTTCGCTGATTGCGTTCGAACTCGCCCAACCGCGTTCGAACGCACCGAGTTCACTCCTCTGGATTTGCGAACGCGATGCAGGCCTTCGAACGCGCCTCTCGATATTTACGAATGCGATGCAGGCGTTCACAGTGCATTCGAACGCACTGCGTTCGAATGCGCAGTGCACTCTCTTCACCCACGTTCACAACCCCGTTCACAAACCGCGTTCGAACTCACTCCACTTGCGTTTGAACGCGACTTACATAAAAATAATAAATATTTTTTTTTACAAATCCGAAATTCCTTTAAATTGAAGTAATTCTAATTTATATCTTATTTTCTAGAAATAAAATAATATTATTTATTTTCAGAAATTCGAAATCCATATAAATTGAAATATTACTACTTTATATCTTATTAATTATTTTCAGAAATCTAAAAATTCATTTAAATATAAATATTCCTAATTTATTTCTTATTTTCTGCAATAAAAATAAATACTTTGACTGAAAAATAATAAACAATAAATACTTTTTTTTCATTGATATTAATTATTTTTGTCTCTAATTCTTTATTGAAAATCCTTAAAATAACAAACTTCTTAATTTCCCGAATAATTGACATCTATCATATTATAAAGTTTGCTTATCTATTTTTATATAATAAAAAATTAAAAAAATATCAGTGGAACTTGTGTTGATCGCTCAATCCAAAATAATTTGATTTTCGCATCCTAATCGTAATCTTCACGAATTCCAAAGCGCTTCATGATTGCCTTCTATTTCCTTTTCTTCTCTTGGGTATGATTCTCTATTTTCTAGTTTTTTTTTTCTAATCTCCCTCAAGAATTCTCTTTTTTTTTCTCGGTACTGTAGCACTGCCCCTAACATCTCTCTAAAAAAATCCCTTAGGGTTTTCTAATATCTTAAAAGTTGAAAAAAATATAATAAAATTCCTATTAGAATAAGGATTCTAATATCTTAAAGATATATCTAAACATTTAATTTAATTTAATAAAAATCCTAAAATATAAAAGATAAAGTAAAATTCTTCATTATTTAAAATTCTGGGTTGTTACATAAATTATGTCAATGTCCAGGAAGAGACGTAGCATTACCAACACGAAGGATGTCAAACCTTAAATGGGGATGTCAAGGAAGAGACGAGATGCTCAGTTGCAATGTCAAATGCAGTTAACCCCTTACTAATAGCTTGGAAGAGGCTAGGTAATATGGGTTTTGTTAACTGCATGCCTATTTTGAAAGCCCGGAGGTGGCCTAACCACATGCAGTTAATTGTGTTTCCTTACTTCAATCTAAATTACCGTGTGATAACTCTATTAAACTTTCTCACTTTCTCTATCAATTGGCATTAATTCCTCTAACAATGTACTCTTGCTTGAACAAATTTATCGGAGTCCATGTAATATAACGAAGTCTTCAACTCAACTCGATCATCTTCATGTTAAGTTGTGCGATAGGAACATCGTGCCATCGATCATGTGTGATGGCATTTGGTGGCTTAAAGAATGCACACAGTTGTCAGTGCACATAAACAACTTGTTTCATGCATTTTGCAACAACTTGTAAGCGACATAACTGGATTTACTCCCTCCATGTCGGCGATGGCAACTGGACCCAAAGTCACAATATAATCAGGAATGATTTCGCGTTGCCCAATTTAAATCTTTGTTTAAGTCCATTAATCCACCCTCTCCTTCTACTTGTAGTAGAATTGATATGAGCTACCGTCCAAATTACTCAATGCCTGGGATGACTTGTGCTAGCTCTATCAAAGCTTCCTTAAAGAGAGAAGAGATGAACATCAATATCAACCGATCCCACTGAAGAGAAAAAAATCGAACGTGAATCTTGGGTAGGCTATGATACTAACGGAAAAATCTTATAATGAATACTTTATGAGATGAAATCTATTACATGCTATTAAAAATAAAATACAAAAAATTAAATATGAAAAACCAATCTCAAACACAAAAAAATTTATGTGAAAAATTCCTAAATTGAGTAAAAGATTACGGATCTAAACTTGGATTGAAATCAATTATTGGAACTTGTAGTCGTTACAAGAAGATTACAGATCATCCATCGATTTTCACAAGTCAATTTATAACAACGTTGCTCGTTAGATCCCGTGATACACTGTTTTCTGTTATATGTTTCCAAATCTCAATGACCCTTGAGGCATTTCATCTCAGTGACGATATTTGAGATGTAGTTCTTTTAGATTTGACATAAATGCGTTGAGATGAGAGCAATTTAGCATATTTCATTTAAAGCTGGAAAGTTATCGTTAATGACCTACAAAAGATGATCTAAAGATATGATTAACGGCTTCCCTTGGGTTAGATTAAGACTCCTTATATATCTCTTAGAAATAAAGTAGACATCTCTCCAAATTAAAGCCAAATGGATCTCCAAAAAGATCTCACGGAGTAGCAAATTTCTTCAAAATTCTCAATCTTGTTCGAGCATAAGGATTCCATTTGAACGACCTGACTTAAATCTGCAAAACCATCTCTATAACTCCAAATGACCTCTAGGGTTGAAAAAACAACCAATATACGTGAATCCTTAGGTATATTTTAATACCAAATTAAGAAACATAATAAATGCCATATGAGATAGGATGTATCGCACGCTATCAATAATAATATGCATAAAATAAAGTGTGAAAAAGATAACCGCAAACACAAAAGTTTTTACTTGGAAAAATTAAACCAGGTACAAAACGATGTATCCAAACGAATCACTAAAATATATAGCAATTAACGGAAAGCTTATAGATCATCGACCGATCTCCATGACTTAATCTGTACTAATCTTGCTTGCTAGACTTTGTAATACATTGCTTTCCATGATAGATTTCAAACTTATGACCCTTAAGGTTGATCATTCCGTCTTAATGACTCTCGAGAGCTAGTTATTCTAGCTTTAATATAGATGCGTATAATTGAGAGCGATTCAACATATTTTGTCTAAAATAGAGAAGTGATATCTAATTGCCTCTAAAAGATTTTAAAATAATAATCGATTAGTAATAAGATAGAATATTCTTTCAAAGATTCTCCATCTATTATCTTAGAGATAAGATAAATATCTCTTAGAAATAAAATAAGTATCTCTTAGAGATAAGATAAATATCTCTTAGAGATGAGATAAAAATATCTCTAAAAAAGTAGCAGATTTTATGAAACTCGTGATTCCATTCGAACACACTTCAAATGCACTTCGAACAAACTTCAAATGACCTGATTTAAATCTACAGCTTCCAGCTAAGGTGCGTTCGAATAGTCTTTCATATGTCTCTGTAAATTTGAACGACTACCAAGGTGCGTTCGAACTGGTAGTCGTTCAAATGGTAGAGTGCATAGTTAAATGTAGAGTGGTCATTTTTGTGCCTTTAGGTATTTTTTTTCATACTACTTCAATGGTCACAATACCGTTTGAGCACTTCAATTATGATTTAAAAATCATTTTAAACACTTTGACTTCAACATCATCTTTAATTTTAATTTTGTACGAAACATTTTATAACTTGTGCATATGTTTATATATAGAATCTAGACACATAACATGAACAAAAATTATATTTTAAAACATAATTTACCAATTACATAAGTACATAATAAAATATAAGAAGGTGCATTCAAACGACCTTTTAAACAATGTCTATGTATATTTACAGCCGTTCACCACTCTTAGCTATCTGCCATCCTTTGATAATCGCTGCAATATTCGATAATTACCAATCTATCCAATTATGACCTTTCTCTATTTTTTAATTTTATCTTTTCACTTCGATCTCGAAATCAGTGAAACCAAGGCCAATAGATTCGTGACTTCCGAGGCTTCTCCTTATAAAAATATCATAATTTTTTACATCCATATCATTTCACGTGGTAGGCTAAACTCACATGAAGATCGAGGACATGTAGTTCAAGAGCGATAGAAAGTATGAAACCCACTATAGACACCTTGAGGACAAGATGGTCAGAAGTATGGTGGATTAATACGAACCAGGTTAGATCGGATCGCATCATGAAGATTTTAGGCTTGATTGTAACACCCGATACCAAATACACATGCTTTTTACGTGGATAGAACCCATGTGGTTACCACGTGTACTTCTAATCAATATTTTAACACAATATACAAGAGAAAATCCACATTTCTACAAATAATAGAACAAAAAAAATACCATAACACAAAAGACCACAACAAGCCTCAAAATACATATCATAATATTTATGTAGGGGCTACATGCCATCTAACTTACTTTACAAAAATAAGTAAATAACATAATTATAAGCAACTCTTCCCTAGCTCCTTTGTGGACTTTGGGTCATCTACAAATCTGAAAATTTTTCTACTAAAAGGTAGTGAACATAAATTTCAGCAAGTATCTACTTCTATAGTCTATAAGTCACGTAAATAATAATGCAATAATAGGTAAATATGAATATGTATATCATAATCAAATCAATGCATTAATATACATACTCATCATGTTCATATAATCACACAAGTATTAATAATTAATAATATAACATGCATAAATTCAGACTATCAAATCCTCAAACTTGAACTCATAATTAGCTTTGCCCAACATTCCATGTCAACACTACACCACATGATATGCATCACCTCAGATTATCAAGTTTGTAACTCAGGCACATACAGAGCTACGCCCGTAGACTACATTAATACTCACACCCGACTACATAAATACCCCTAAGGTAGGGTAGACCATAGCAGTAGAATTGTTAGCCCATCAGCGGATGAACAACATAACCGATTATCCACAACTGTAGATTAAAGACCTCAGTCGTAAGCTCATCACATGAGTTAGTATCGAACCTGATACTACCCTCGAAGCACTTGGCTCCCATCAACGCATCACTGTGTAGGAAATTATGAGCCGTCGCTCATGGATATCCTTACCCTACGTCATCGGGTATCATCCTAAAGGGTATAACTCATTAATTGATAATAAATCGCCCATCGCCCGACAAAATGACTGCTTGATTATCTGTGATCAATAAACTAAGACCTCAAGCATGGGCCCTAAAATATAAATTAATATCCCCCACCCTAACCCTGGTTGGGGAGGTATCAAATACTATCGAGATATAGTAGTCACTCTCTTTGTGGTCATGAACATATGCAAATGATATGATATTATACATTACAATAAGCATAATGGAACATATATCATTATCATATATTATATGCTATTCTACATAATAATGCCAATAGATATGCATAATATCATGATACACGTAATTATGTCGAACCATAAGTAAAGCTAGTGGGGAATACTTGCATTAATAATAGTAAATAAATTTTTTGCACATGCATAATATGGATGCGATGATGCCATAAGGTATGACATTGCATTCTAATACTACTAGATTATAGAAGTTTTACTTGCCTGAGGATCATCTTCGCACGGTAGAGAGTCCACCTCAATAATAACGATAAATAAATTATAAGCACCATATTCCTTATAAGAATTAATTAAATACTTCTACTAACGTTCACTATGGGCTTGGATAGGTCTATCTATAAATTCCTATATTTATTAATTAGATAGAACTAGCATAGATGTACTAGTGCCTAACACATTATTAAAATTAAAGTAATATTTATTTAATCTGCTTCGTTAAATAAGACAATCTACTTAATATAATTTCCCTATGATAATCTGTATTAATTATCCGACATGAGAAATTAATATAGATATTCGCATATCAATGACTCATTTGCTAAAATAACTTTAACCAAATTGCAATTGAGCATGCTAAATCCCAAATAGAGCTAATTCCCTAATATGAGTTATATTTAACGACACTCTCAAGCCATAGTCTAATTTATTAAAATTAATTTATAATAATTAATTTAGTGAATACAGCTATTTGCTAAAAAATAATTAATTAAGGCTCACATTTGACAAGATTAACTAAGTAAAAAGTTAAAATAAATTAAAAGAAATTAAATAATAATTTTTCTATTTGGGCTAGCCCAAAGCAAAATAGGCTGTCTCTCCGCTAACCCAAAAAATACAAACCTACCAAAGATGGGCCTAAAGCCCCCAACCCACTAAGAAGCCATTTACATTGTGCTACACCCAACCCGCAACATCATGGGCTAGGCCATAGCCCAACCCACAATCATATCATGGGTTGGGCTACACTCAGCCCAACCTCACCAGCAACTTGGGTTGGGTTGCAGCCTAACCCAGTAGCAACTTGGGTTGGGCTGCATGGGTTGTCTCGCAGCCTAGCCCAACAACTTGGGTTGGGCTGCATAGGTTGGGATGCGGCCCAACCTAAGCCCGAGCTGGGCTAAGCAGCCCAGCTCAATAATATCCCCACCACACCACCTCCCTCCTCTCACTTGACAACAAACCCTCCCAGAGGAAGGAGGTGGTTGTCGGCGTGCACCACCGCTAGTGGTTGAAATTGGTATGCTGACCAGCAACCACAACGAGGATGACAACCCAAAGTGTGACTCCGCCAAAGACGGAGCAAGAGAGCCATCTTGACGAGGAGAGCTCCTCGATAGGGGGTGGGGGGAAGGGTCACTAGCAGTCATCACCTTCGACAATCCCAATTGACGGCATCAAATCCACCAACTCGACACACATAGCCCACACGAGGTGGCGCACTACTTACCAAGGCAGTCGACGATGATCATGCCCTACACCATGGCTAGCAGCCAAGGAGATAAGTTGCTTGACAAACCCAGCCACAAGGGCACCAAAAGATGACACTAGAAGCTTCGTCTCACGAAGAGGAATCTAACTTGTTGGCAAAGCTCTAAGGACCGGCACGAAAGCTACCTGGGGCTGTTGGCCGACCAATCAATCGACGAGACTAAAAGGGGAAGAAGGGAGGGGAAAAAGTCGTGGGGCTAAATTAAAATACAAATTAACTTCACAAGATAGGAGTTGACTCACAAGTGAGCATCTCCACGGCGACGATAAGCTACGGCGATGCTTCGATGCGACAAGGAGCTAAAGGGAGAAATGGCTGCGCGGAAGGAGAAGGAAAGAAGGAAAAGAAAGGAAAGGATGTTACATCGATGGATCGAGTCTATATATCTTTTAATTAATTTATGTTTATCTCTTACGCAAGCTCTTAAGGTAAGTCTAGTTAAATCATGTAAGCCTTAAAAAGTAAGTCTAATTAAGTTACCCAAGTTTTAAGGTAAATCTAATTAAGTCATGCAAATATCTAAGGCAAGTCTAATTAAGTCATACAAGTCTCTAAGACAAATTCAATTAAGCCATGTAAGCCTATAAGACAAAAATCTTAATTCAAGTCATACTAGCCTTTATGGCTAATCTGAGTAGGACTAATTATACCCGACCTTTATATATAGAGGGATTGTGCTTATTTATTCAATCATCCGAGCATTAAATAAAGAATTAAAAATTAAGTTTTAGCGTTAGACTAATTTAGGAGTAAGAATAAGATAATTCAGGAAAAGAAGTAAATTAATCATAGCTGTTTATTTTTATAGGAGTAGATCTATCATAGAATTCTAATTCTACCTCCAACCCATAACCACCACCACCTCCACAAGCCACCCTACCTTACAGCCATTCACCACCATCCTTAGTTGTCTGCCACTCTCCGACGACCGCCGCAATGTCAGATAATTACGAATCTATCTAATTCTAACATTTCTTTATTATTTTAATTTTATCTTGTCACTTCGACCTCAAAATTACCTAAAACTAAAACTATTAGATCTGTGAATTTTGGGGCTTCCTCTCATAAAAATATCATAATTTTCTTACGTTCAGATTGTTCTAGATTTAGTTCGTAAGATTGAAATATTTTAATGACTACTTTAAATCATTAGAACACTTTGACTTGAAATCCAACAAAATTTATAAATCTTCAATTTATATCTTCAAATCACTTGTATATATAAATTCCTTAACTTCAAATCAATTTTCTAATTTAGTATATTTTTTATCAAACATCTCATAATTTATCATAACTTGTATATATGTTTATAAATAAAATCTAAACATATTACATAAATAAAATTTTATTTTAAAATATAATTTATTAATTATATAAGTACAACTAAAATCCTACACCTAGATTATTCTTATGCCCAAAAGGAAGCTCCTGCTTTGTCGGTGACATCTAGCTCGTACAAAATTATCGCAAAGATGCTTGCAACAAGGATCAAGCCTTTTTAAGCTCTATCATTCCTTGTCCCAAAATGCGTTTGTTTTGGGAGACAAATCATTGGCAATAACGTAATGGCTTAAGAAGCTGTTGCCTACATAAAGTCGACAAAATTGAAGGACGACGCCATGGTGCTAAAAGCAAACCTCTCCAAGGCATTTCGACCATATAGAGCTGTCTTTTATTGCCAATTGTCTCAAATTGCATGGTTTTCCTAATCATTTCTTTAAGTTAATTGTCGCATGTATTTCCTCTGCCAATCTTGTTGTTAATATCAATGGTTGTCTTGAAGGTTACTTCATGTTATCAGGAGGCCTTTGACAAGGCTGTCATCTCTTCTCATATCATTTGATTATTGACTCCATTGTGTTATCTTTCTTGCTTGACAAGGGGAAGAAAGCCGGTAGATGATAACCATATTGCATAAAATGAGTGGCTATTATTTAGCATTCGTAAGGGAATCTAGTGTGGAGTTGCTATCTTAAGGGTATGAACCATAGGAGCCGAAACACTCAGGATATATTAAAATGCAACTGACATTCAAATAATGACCGAACATTTGACAGACCGAGAACTCTGTTCAATATCCATTAGAATAAAGTGTAGCGTTGGAAGTACGTCCGAAGATAGACAGATTTTGCATGATAAGTTAGGATGTTTTGGAGCTTAATATAAATACAATTTAGACTAAACGTTTGGAATCATGGGGGTAGCAGAGAGAAGAAAGGCTACCACTTGGAATAGGAAATATTTTAGAGGTCTTCTCTACTTTCTGTATCTACTCAGACAAATTTATTTTCCTTCCATTTTAGAATATATTGAGAGGATTGCTCATTTTAGAGTAGTTATTAGCATTGTGCTTTTTTTTTTTTAATTTAGGGCTTTAGAGCTATCTCTATCTTGTCCTTCTCGTGATGCAAATTGGGTTAGATTGGATCGCATCACGAGGACATTAAATTCGATAAATTGAGTATAATTATCTTATTTATTTTACTTATATAGTTTAGTTAGAATCTAAATATGTGAGAATTTATTTAATTAACTAAATTCGTTAACTTCTGTTGCGTAGTTTCTGCAGATATTTATCAATATAAGAAAATCAAGCCAAGAGAGAAAATATAAGATTTATATAGTTTGATGATTCACTTACAGAACAAAGATCAATCCACTGTGAAGAAATTGCAAAATTACAAAAGCGATTACAAATCCTAAGTTTTTATCTCTCGCTCACTTTTTGCTTCCATAAAGAAAAGCAAACAAAATAAAAGATGGCTGCTGCTAGGTGATCAACGCCTTGGTGCTGCGAAGCTCTCTCTCTCTCTCTCTCTCTCTCTCTCTCTCTCTCTCTCTCTCTCTCTCTCTCACACACACACACACACACACACACACACACACAGAGATATAGTTAAACGAAAGATGCAAAAACTAAGGGTGGCTGCTGTAGAAACAAAAGGACAAAAGAAAGTTTTCTTTTACATTGCTTCATGTAGGCCCACTTCAATTTATTAATAGTAGATCAATTCCTGTCTTTTAGGACGGTAAGTCCTCTATACAACGAGGCAAAACCCAACACGGCATCTATCTCAGGGACGCCATTTTCGGATCTGATACGCTTTAGCATAGTATTCGATAGTTATAAGTAACTCACAACTGGTAGCACTACGTACGAAGGGTTGTATTGCAGAGTACCAATTGTACTATTCTTAATTGGTGAACTTTTATACATGATTATGCTATTCAAGCTAATGGGATAGTGCACACGGTTAAAACGGCTTCATGTCGTATCACAATGAAGGTTCCACTTCTCACAATCTCTCAAAAAAAGATAAAGATCCTTGACGTGATCCAATTTTATAGTCAAGTTCTACCAATGAGTGGCAAGTGAGATGCAGCGATAAAGAGCTCCGATGCATGCACAGACAGTGA
Source organism: Typha latifolia (assembly GCF_019914945.1). Taxonomy (NCBI): domain Eukaryota; kingdom Viridiplantae; phylum Streptophyta; class Magnoliopsida; order Poales; family Typhaceae; genus Typha; species Typha latifolia. Next base: position 11,629,571 of record NC_133095.1, read on the forward strand.
TACCTCTGGATGAGTCCATAAATGGATATTGGGCAGGATCACCAAATGCAATTCCATAATGCATATTGAGTTGGATCACTAAATGCAATCTTATTCAAGAGACGACGGAAAATAAGGGAAGCTGGCTTATCGATCTCACCCTCCTTACGCTTTGCTTGCATTGAGCGGATATTTAATTCCCCTCGCTAGCGTCTAGCTTGCTTGCTCTTTCTTCTTCTTGTAAAGATCTCTGGTCTGTGATCGACATCTCACGCTTGGTTACCCAATGAGATCCGTGTATATGACTTATTATTTTGCATTTTTAGTTCGTACTCCAAGAATCAATTAATTCCAAAGGACATACACTACCGAATATATAAAATATAGAGCTACAGCTTATTTTATTGAAAGCAAGTTAAAACGTACATTAAAATATCACCTAACCCTTCTAGTACATGCAGCTAGCTTAATTATTCTAATTACCTAGCTTACGAATGAACACAGAAGGAGACAGCACTTGATAGATAGATAGATAGATAGATAGATAGTAGAATATGAGTCCCTAGCTAGTTAACATCTTCAAGGAACTGATCTCCGAAAGGGATTTGGAATCTCGAAACCTGGGTTTGGAATGAAAGTGTCATCCGCACCAGGCAGATATTGGCCATTCACCGCAGCGGGAATACTGTGGTCTAAGCCACCAAAGTCAGGTGCCTGGAATCCGCTTCCGCCCATGAACCCACCAATGCCTGGAATCGACACACCGCTTTCTTGCAGGCAGTCTGTTTTCTCCTTATCGTCCGACTTGGTGGTAGTGGTGGTTGCTGGAACTTTGCGTCCAGCGACGGTGAAATGAGCTACGGACAACAGTACTAAGGCGACGAAGAAATAGGAGAGGCTTGAGGATTGGGCCATTGGAATTAGCTAGACGTACAAGAGAGAGTTGATATATAGGAGTTAACGCAGGACCAATGCTGGTTGGTTTATTGAAGGACTTGCGTGACCTTCGTGTTTCTTATATACTAGCATCCACTGGGAGAGCTTCCAGATCTAGTTTGGTCGTGAGTAAACGGCTCATTAACTTGAAACATTATGATATTATACATACATATATACGTACATTGTTGGCAAGTATAATGTATGTTCTGAGTTAATTACCTCATGCTTCTGCTGCTTTATATTTTGGTGATGTGAAAGTGTGAATCTAACTGAAATTTATTGCTCCAACATCTCCCAACTACTGATATCATTCATCATACCTGCCGCATTTATTGGTTGGCATTCATAATTTGCTGATGGGATCTTCACTCATTTAAAATTCTGTTATAAAAAGTGGCCATTGAATGCTATCTCTTGCAGAGTAATTAACATTGATGAATAGGAGGAGGATACCCAGCTGAGACGTTGGATAGGACTTCAGGCTAGCTAGCTAGCTATCCTGCATGCCTTATATATATATATATATTGCACACACAATGCTCAAACTGTATTTTGTAGTAGATCCTGCATGCTGAGCAAGAACGTTCCTTTATGTTAAAGTATTGTCCTTCTACAAATTAATATTTATTTCTACATAAAGAATTCCGACAATCCAAAAAGGATACTAACTTTTTATCAAAATTAAATCTAGTTGCTTGAAGTAATTAAGGATGTTGTTCATGGAGTTATGGGCAAGACGATCGAGAGCCATCATCAAATCGTAGAATATACGTTATTGTTCTTAAAGCAGAACGAAACTGACTTTGCGACAATAATTGAGAGAGAGAGAGAGAGAGAGAGAGCTACAAATTAAAGATCATTGATCAAAGGATTGACGTAGCGCTAGCTGCAGGTGTGTCAGCATATATAGGTATCACTAATTAGAAACACTGTCTTCTCCATATTAGTGATCAGTAGTATAATTTCGGCCACTAGCTTAACCTCGACGAATTGCATCCAATTCTTGCAATTTTTTATTTAAGCTTCACTAAATTTACTACTTCTGTATCGTGAGGAAGTTGAAGTTTTAAGAGGCAAGCTGCCAATGAAGAAAGAAGGTTCTTCATCGGCAGAAGCTTGTTTGCGTGGTTAGGGGAACGAGCCAAGTTGGTGAGGACTGGTCAGTTGCTCTCATAATTAGGGAATGTTCCTGCATTCTATCTGAAAACTGATGTCTAAATGTTTGTCAATCGCTTAGAGTTTTTCGCTTATGTTAAGAAAATTTGTAAGGAGTGGGTCAATCCCCTCCCAGAATTTCACTAACATGTTTCTCTGATTAAATGAATAGGTCTGTCGACTTCCTTTTCAAATAGAAAAAAAGGAGAAAAAAGAAGGCTCTTCATCAGCCAAATCGATCATAACTATCTTTGCCGCCGGCTTTTATTCAACAACGTTCATCTATCCCGTCAAACATATTAATAGGAAGATGACACTTGAAACTATTGAAATTTAGCTCAAATTCAGGTTTTAGCAATTTTCAGAAACTTGTGCTAGTGCGTTTGAACAGGCCTTGAGAGCGTTCAAACGCAATTTTCAGACAAAGGCTATTGATGTAGGTGTTCAAATAGCTCACCAGCGTTTGAACTCAATTTTCAATCCGAGAGCAAACTGTGATACAGAAGTTTGAACGAGGTCTTTGCGTTCGAATACTACTTTGGGATCTGCTGTATTTAAACCCAACTTGAACTAGCCCTATAAATACTAAAGTGAGTTTTTAGGACTTGAATGCTTAAGAGAATATTTATGCGGGTGAGCCACTATTGTATTGAGAGTGATTATAGTTCCTAAACTCTTTGGAATGAGAGATTTGCATAGTAAAAATGATTTCTCCATCCGTAGATATAGGTACATCGCCGAACCACATAAATCTTATCTCCCTCTCTCTCTATTGTCTCTATTACTTTCATACTTGTGATTACTTGCATTATGGTGTCTAATACATGATTAGAAGTTGTTTATAGCTATTCCATTACTATTGGCACGATATTAGAGTTTTCGCCAAACTTGCATTGGTATTGCTATTACTATTTCATTTGTAAAATTTGTGGGTGAAAATTTTGCGTCTGCTTCTTTCACCCATTGGGCTATTTGCACAACAGAAACTAGATCTTTTACGTGAACAACTTTTGAGATCTCTCTACATTTAATTTTTACTAATTAACCTTCCCCGTATATATATGCTCCCCTTTACTTCTCCCCTAATTATTGTCAAATGGAATGCTAGCTTTTGTAGTTAGGCTAGTCCCTTATGAAAATTGGTCATCAACATCAGCTTGCTTTCTGTCTTACTTTGAGATTTGTGAAAATATATGAATTTGATGTATCGGTAATATTTCTTAGCATAAGAACAAACAATTATTAACTTTTTCATGTGGTTTGAAATTATAAGGAGAGAGATTGTTCTAGTAAATAATAAGCGAGTCTCTCCAAGCAAGTCTGGCTGTAGTAAATTGCAGAGGATGTAAATGTTACGTGGAAGACGTAGCGTGGGATTATTGGTGGGACCCTCCAAGAGGACACTACCGTGGAGTCAGATCTGTACACCGGACCTCTGAAATTAACCTGTCCAGATCCTGAGTGCAGGTACTTCCAAGTGAATTACCAACGAGTAGTACGCACCGATTCGATCTATCTTGTAGAAGATTGCCTGGGCTGGATGAATTGTCAGATCCGACAATTGTACTGTCCAAACCTACTTTGCCAGCAAAACGTCCAGCAGTACATAGCATTAATTCATAATTGTAGTTAGGTTTTTAAAAATAAAAGAATAAATAAAATCATTACTTACTGCAGCTGGAAAAGTTTGGTCTAAGACCGACCACTCATAAAATAAATACATCTTTGGTAGAAATCATTGGCCTTATGGTCGGGGCAGTCGCTTTGAGTATTTCTGGAAACGACTTCTCACGCCCATTAATGGCCCGAACTTTGCAGAAGAGGAGATCCACTGTCTCATGTCATATCGCAATCGTTCAACGAGTCGATCACCTTTAAAAGGAATTGGCAAGCTTGCTTCTAGCAGCATTCGCTGCTGACAGCTATTCAATTACATCTGGATTTGGTATACGCGCCCAAAGATTGTGCCCATGGTTCGATCCAACAATTATTCAGACCGGGCTAGAATAGTTTAGTCATTATTGCCCGTCGACCCGTGAGAGATTGGGCTAGCCGGTCGGGCCGGGCCGACCTGACCCACCAATTATTCGACCAAACCCACATTTTAGCTATTTTTAAAATTTTCTTACTATTTGCTTATTTAAAAAAAAAATATTCACTCCATTTAAAAAATAATAATAATAAATTAAAAAATTTAAATGTGTGCTTTAAAAAAATATAAAATGGTACAGTACTAAAATTTTAGTTGGTTTTTACTGTAGCAGAACAGGTAAGTACTGTAGCAGAACGGGCAGGCTACTATAGCAGAACGGGCGAGCCTAGTTGCGGGCCAAATAGGCAGGCTTTCAGGCCGGGTCGGGCGGGCAAAGGGTTGGCCATGCAACCCATGAGTAGTTCGAGCTCAGGCCGGGCCAGGCCTAAACTAGGCCCGGGCTGGGCTTAGCTCAATCCAAACCGGGCCGAGCCGGGCACGAGCTGGCTGGGCCATTTGATCAAGTCTAGGCCTTGGTGTATCCATATCTTTCATCAACCTTAATTACAAGACTATATAAAACATATACCTTCTTCATCACTGTCTCACTCCTCTATACGAGAGGGAAGCCCCGTAAAGGGATGAAAATGGATCTGACGGTGGTAAAACCATGTCCCTAACTTCTTTTCTTTGTTAGATACAAATAATTAGCATATATTAAAGTTCCTTACTGCATCCTCTTAATATAGACCGAATCTTTAATATATCCGAATCCATTTTGTAAAATTATAATATTATTTAAATTTATAACATATAATTAGAACAAGGATATATGAGAATATATTCAGAATTCAAAAACTACCCTCTTTTCTATATTTTAACTACTCCTGCAACTATTCGGATATGAATATAAATTCCGTTGTTTATTAGGACTTGAAACTTTTCCTTGTGTTTTCCCTCCATCATTGTAGTTCGGACGTAATGCTTCCGCTGTCTGTCCAAGCTAAGCACCCTAGCAATAGGATCATGGTGGGGGTTTCCCCTCTGACCTCTCCTCCTTTGCTACAATTCCTATGATGCTAAGAAAGACTGGTGCCTAGGTACGTGGGCATGGTTACATGTAACAATTTTGACCTGCCACGTGCCTCTCATGAGGGGTTTTCCTTTCGTAAGCATCACGTGGAGATTAGAAGTCTAACAACATACCATCAATATTCAAGATAAAAATTAATTGAAAAGTAAGGGGGCTCATAAGCCACAACTCCTCCATCCAAATACAACAGTATGGATAGAGTCTCACAATAAGGGGCCTAACGCCCTATTAGGTAATCACTACCAAGCTCCTCCTAGAGGATTAATCAATTTGCATCATATATCAATTATGAATTAGCCTAATGTTCACCAAGTAATACTATTACTAGTCATATATTATGGATAACAATATGCCCAATATGGATAATACATGGATATCTACCCAACTGATCATCATGATTATAAAATAAATCGTATTTAGTTAGCATGATCCGACCTGACTCCTACTAACCCTATCCACTCCATACGCGTAGTGCGCTTCACAAACAGCACATTGGCTACCATCCATGCTAAATGGACATAAATGCCCTCAAGAGAGCGTAGATTCTAGTGGTAGAATTATTTAATTAACCCTTCTTTTGTTATAGATAGATTCTAAATCTGGAGAAGTCATGAATATCAAAGTTGTAGCTCTAGAGGTTGGCGACCTTATCAAACTGATTTGATATTATTTGGATATGTGTAGAGTATTCTACGAATATTTTTCTAAAACTGCATAGAGTTAGATTTAGCTAATTAAATAAAATTCTAACCTACTAAGACTCTAACTAAACCAAATAACCAATAAGATAATTAGACTCAATCTATTGAGCCTAATCTCCATTTGATGTGATCTGATTTGACCTGATTCGTAAACATCCCATTGCCTACCGTTTGGTACAAGAACCCATCAACTATCTACGGGGTTGCCACGAAGGGCCCCTCGACTCTGACGACCACCATGACAACTAGTTGATGAACGACGACTTAAGCAAGTTGATGAGCATGACCAAGATGTCTCCGGCACTAGGAAAAGGCCATTAACCGCAGGGAGGTGCCAGCGAGCGTGGCAAAGGTTGAGGAAGATGGAGGGAAGGTTACAGCGGCCCACCGAGGACCACAACGAGACCCTCGAGGGTCCCATCGATGCGAAACAAGGAACCCTCTGAGAGGCTCATTCGGGCCTCATCAGAGTAGGAGAAGCAGCTCTAGAGGAGGCACACAGCCTCACCAAGCTCAACGACGGTAGACAGACCACCATTGCTAGCCCAATCAGTCTTAACCAAAGCCGGCGGCTATGAATGCCCGAAGCACTGATCCACTATGCTAAACACCAAAAAAAAAAGATAGGGGAGTGAGAGATGAAAGACTTCTTGACGACGGGGGGCTTCACCGACTCCAACGATAAGGGAGTCCAAGGCGTGAGGGAGGACTCAGTAGGTGGCAATGAGAGGAGAAAAGAAAGGGGAAGGCGAGAAATAGAGAGAGGAGGGCGGCTGCCCTCTGCCTGAGGGATTGGCCACCTTGCACGTTGCCAGCGGTGTGTGCATGGGAGTCGTCTAGGCCTAGTCCTCCTCGCCCTCTATTTGATAGAGAGGCCCTCCCCTTCGTCAGGCAGGTAGGGAGGGGAGGTAATGGGTTGGCACATGCTAGGCTTTTTTTTAGGGTGTTACATTACAACCTTGCAAATCTTCTTCACCACACTAGGCGACCTCAGAGGATGATATTGACCCTGTTAGGTTTTTATTTGTTGGCAATTGTGTACAAAATATTCTAAGTATATTTTTTCATGTATATGAGCTTTACACAAGTCTAGAATATCTCTGGTTTGAAGAATTGCAAGATTATTGGAGAAAAGCCGTCGAATTCACACCGCGTTCACAAACGCGTTCGAACGCGGATACTGCGTTCACACAGACAGAGAGCCGCGTTCACAAATGCGTTCACAAACGCGTTCGAACGCGGGTACTGCGTTCACACAGACCGAGAGCTGCGTTCATAAACATGTTCGAACGCAACCTGAAGAATTCAAGCTGTCGCGTTCGAACGCACTCGAGCCCGTTCGAACGCACCAACAAAGTTTAAGAATATTGTACTTTCGTGAGTACGGATAAGATTAGGATTTGGCTTTATCTTGTACTTTCATGAGTGCGGATAAGATTTGGATTTTGCTCTATCTTGAAGATCGTGAGTACGGATAAGATTTGGATTTGGCTCTATCTTGTACTTTCGTGAGTACGGATAAGATTATGATTTGGCTTTATCTTGTACTTTCGTGAGTACGGATAGGATTTGGATTTGGCTCTATCTTGGAGATCATATATAAGGATTGTGAAACCCTATCTCTAGGGTGGTTGAAGAAGCATTATTGAAGGAGACTTCTTGAGGCTACATTAGTTCTTCAACTAACAAGGCTCTTCTGATCTACAAATCTTAATCTTTCGTCTTAAGGGCTATCTAGACGAAAGATCAATCTCGAGGGTTACTGAGATTGGACTTCAATCACGAGAAGCGGTTAATTGTGGGTTCTAGCGAGCAAGACTGAGAGGAACAAAATCGTTTGGATCGACGGGTTATTTTGAGAGTCAGTCTTGTAATTGCTACTATTCTAGTGATTGGTTTTTATCCGAGTTTGGATCCGTGGTTTTTTCCCGTTTGGGTTTTTCCACGTTAAAATCTTGGCGTTCATCTCTGCTTTCGTTCTTAATATTTCTACGGACTTTTACTTAAGCGAACGAGTGATATCATTGCCTAGTATTTAGATACATACTTGTGTCTAGGGATTTTTTCAGACCCATATCTTGCATATGATCAAGTATGATTCGTTTGATTGGGTAGAGATAGACCTAGAGCTACTTGAAAGTAGCTTAGATTAATGAAATTCACTCTACCCAACATAATTGTTAGACCAGACGTTGACCCAATTAGAGGCTAGATCACTGGATTATTGGTTCAACGGTTCACCTAATTGAATCACTGGTTTTTAGAAAGATAGTTCTAAATAATTCTAAAAATAAAATAAAAATCTCGGGAAGTAGTACAATTGTATAATATCCCTCATAACATATGATATTACCCTCATGGTAATTACTTTTCAAATTAAGTAATTTAATACGAAAAGAGTATTAAACCACTTTCGAGGGGCAAATGCTAAAACCACATTACACGGAAACCTGACTTCCAAGTCTTGAAGGAGATCCTCAAGTCGGCTCTTATTTGGGTGTGATTCAAGGATTTGTCACATGAGTACCGGAGGCTGGAAATTCTTGCTAGTATTGCGATCAAATTTGGCCGTCCATTATAGGTGGACGACATGACTGTAATTCGGGCAAGGAGCTGCTATGCTAGAATGTGCATTGGCCTCGACCTGTCCAAGACCCTATGGCAAGCGCTATCCATTAGGATTGATAACCAACACCTTTAGATTCATTTTCTCCATTAAGATTTAACTATATTTTGTTTCGTCTTTGGTAGAATTAGACACTTTGTCACGAACTACTCCAATCCTCCGAAGTGCAAAACATCAATGATAGTGGCACCAAAGGAATGAGTGCAAACTGACATGAAGGATGTCGGGACTAATAGCGGTCCTATGTAATTGAAGGTGGGTGGGAGGGTATGCCTATATGCCTAGGAGTGAACTACTCATGAGTATGGTCTATGGTTGTTGTGATAGCCTATCGCAAATAAATAAATAAACAAACAAATAAATAAAAATAAAGTTAAAAAAATAAATAATAATCATGGCACGACATGGCTGGCCACACGATGGCCGGCCTCGTGCCAAGATAGATTGGGCATTGGCGTGCGCTGAGGGTGCGTGCTGCCGGCCCGGCCAACCTAGTTGGGCCATCTAGCGCGGCGGGCCCTGCGGTCGCTAGCACCCTCCCTTACCGCCTCTCTCCCCCTCTCTATATCTCTCTCTTCTCTCTCTCCTCTATTAGTCTCTCATTTTCTTCTCCCTCAAACTCTCGTCCCCTCCCCCGACGCGACCTATAGCTGCCGTCGCCATTGATGCCGGTGAGCCTCCACCTCTCTCTCTATCACTCTTTCTCTCCCTGTCTCTCCCTTTCTTCCTCTTTCTCTCTTGGATTCGCCAGAACCAAGCCGCCGGCGAGAGGCTTGTTGCTGGCTGGCCAGCAACGGTCGAGCCCCTCCCCATCGGCCGACTCTCCTCTTTCCCCTCCTCTCTCTCTCTTTTCTCTTCTTTATTCTTCTTCCTTTCTTCTTCTTCCTTTTTCCTTTCTTCCTCTTCTTCCTCAGGTCCCTCCTCCTCTTCTTTCTACAATAGTGCTAGACTCGGCCTAGCATTGTAGCAAGTAGTGCTGGGCCGAGCACAGCACTACTGGCAATGCTTTTATTATTTTATTTTATTTCTATTTATTTAATTATTTAGGTATTTATTTCTTAATTAATACAAATAGGTTATTTAGATATTAATTATTTTAATAATAATATATATTCTTTAGTATGATTATTATTAATTATAATTGGTATAATTAATGATTATACTGTTATAAACTATTACACATAAAATATAGGTAATACTTAAATTATTTATTATGCATATATTCATTAATATGCTTATTATTAATTATAATTAGTAAAAATGAATGATTCATTATGTTTTATATTGGTACATATAAATATTGGTTTACTTTATATATATATATATATATATATGTGTGTGTGTGTATGTGCGCGCGCGCGTTTTGTTAGATCAATAAACAATTTCCTTAATTATAATCATGAGATTTGTACATATATACTAATATTCATAATATATATATATATATTAAGTAATTTTAACAATTTATTATATACTATTGTGTGTAGAATAAGATATTAGTCTTATTTATTTTTTTTATTTATTATTATGTATAATTAAGTAAAGATTATATAATTCCTGATTAATCAAGTTAGAGTAAAAATTATAAAATTAATTATAAATAGATCTTGTCTATACTTATATCTAATTTATAGTTATTTATCCTTTTATTTTATTTGATAAGTATATATTTAGAATATTTTTACGTTAAAAAAACACACCTCTCCCCCTTATATTACAACTAGCATTTTATGATAATAGTATAATTATAATATTTGAATTGCACCTATAATGTGGATTTAGTTATGTACAAAATAAAAGAAGTAATTCTAAACCTAATAAACCATTATGTTCTATTTGAACTAATTCTAATTGGATAAACGACTAAGTTAATGCTACTTAAATATTTTTAGACCTCGAACCCATTATTTAAGAACCCGTGGACCCATCACCTCCTACAACAATCTCAAAATATCTAGGTCAGATGTACATGCATACCTCAGCTCGTTAAGGAAGGAAAAGATAGGAGAAGAATAGGCTGCAAGCTCAGCGATATCGGGTTGGCGTGATAGTGCATCCGCCGCTCTATTTTCTGTTTTCTTCTTGTATTGGATTTCATAATCATACCCCAGTAATTTTGTGACCCATTTTTGCTGTGCTGGAGTGTGTATACGCTGTCCTATAAAGTATGGAAGGCTTTTTTGATCGGTTTGGATAATGAATCATCTACCGATCAAATAAGGCATCAACTTTGTCACCGCATGCAGAATTGCCAACATCTCTCTCATAAGTCGATAATTGCTGAGAGTTTTGTGATAAAGCCTTTCTAAGATAGGTAATGAGACGTCCTTCTTGCATTAGTACAACTCCTATGCCAACACCCGACGCATCACATTCCACAATGAATTCTTTAGTAAAATCCGATAGTGCTAAAACAAGTGTCGTCGTTATTGCTATTTTTAATTTTTCAAAGACTATAGTAAAATCTTCAATTGGTTTTACTTCAACAAATTCAGCACGTCCTCCAAATGCCACCATTGCTCCAATTCAGTCCTGCAATACACCAAAATGTCATAAAAAAGTACTAAGATATACCTTCTCAATAGAGGCCAAAATATATCATTCATGACGCCTTGAAAGGTAGCTGGAGAATTGGTGAGACCAAAAGGCATCACCCGAAACTCGTAATGCTCATCCGGAGTCCGAAATGCAGTTTTGTGCACATCCACCGGGTGAAGTTTAATTTGATGATACCCGACCCTCAAGTCAAGCTTACTAAATATAGTTGTCCCTACAAGCTCGTCCAGCAACTCCTCGATAACCGAAATGGGATACCGGTCATTGACGGTAATAGCGTTTAGTGCCCGATAGTCGACATAAAATCGCTATGTCCCGTCCTTTTTTTGCACCAATAGCACGGGGGATGAGTATAAGTTATGACTTGATTGAATGAGGCCTTGCTCCAACATCTCGGCTATCATCTTTGAGATAACTTCTTTTTACACATGTGGATATTGATATGGTCTCACATTCGTCAATGCTGCGCCGGGTAAAATATCTATGCGATGGTCCGCCGCTCTCCTCAGTGGCAATTCAATGGTAGTACCTGAACTCATTTGAGGCTCATCTCCTATTAGTCATAACTAAAGAAAATAGGCCAAATTATACGCACAAAGCAGCCCCACCATAGGCTGCATCGCAGAAATCGATGAAGATCGAACACTATCAAGCCACACATCTTTGTTTCCTTGTTTAAATTTCATCCATATGCTCCGGAAATCAAATGTGACGGGTTCCAAACTTTGTAACCACTGAGTACCAAGGACAATGTCCGCTCCTCGCAGCGCAAACGGATACAAATCCACAATGATGTCATGTCCTTGTACCTGTAAACTGACCCGGCGATATAGGCTCTCCACCCTAATGTGCCGTCTCCAATAGCAACGTCAAATCCTGTGGTCGGTTCGGCATCCAAACCCAATCTCCTCACTAACCTCTCATCTAGAAAGTTGTGTGTACTCTCCGACTCGATAATGATATGCACACAATGCTTTCTAATGAGTCTGTCTACCTATAACGTTCTCGGCGTGAAAGTACCCGAATATGCATGCATCGATATTTCAGCTTGGATATCTTTCTCCACGCCCTCCTCAACGGCCTCCTCATGGACCTCCTCTGGACACACTCCATTATTAACAACCTCATCATCCTCCTCAAAACTGTCAATAAGCATCACACTCCCAATCGGTTTAGAACACTGATGACTAGGGGTGAAACGCTCATCATATCGAAAGCAAAGGCCCTTCGCTCTTCGCTCCTCCACCTAGGCAGGTGCGAGAGTTTGAACGGGGGGGTTAGTGCCTCTTCTAACATCGGAAGAAGGTCTCAAAGGTGGTCGTGGTCTAGTGCTCGCAGCCGCTATTTTTAGACCTGTATAATTTCCAACCAGCGTTCTAGGTGCAAACCGCTAATCTCGGTAACCCCAATTAGTTTTCGCTACCATCTTTAAAGCTTTATGCTTTTGTTCTATCATCACGACCTACTCAAAGGCCTCCTCAAGAGTAGTAGGACAAAGAGAACGAACATCCACTTGTATCTCATCCCGCAGCCCTGAAATAAATGTGCTCATCAATATCTGTTTGAGCCAAAGTGTTTTACAACGACTACTAACTCTTTCAAACTCAGCTTGGTACTCTAATATGGTCGTCCTCTAAACCATCTTGCTTAATGTGGTAGTAAAATCTTCATATGCCGCTGTCTCAAATCTGCGTGTAATCCTCCTATAAAAATCAGGCAATCCGGTAAATCCTCCACCACGAATAACTGATTTATATCAATGCAATGTCATTCCTTGGAGGTAAAAGCTTGCCATTTGAACCTTTGCATCTTCCGCTGTACCTTGACGATTAAAATATTGTTCAACTTGAAACACCCAATCTGTTGGATCACCACCTTAGAATTTTGGAAGGTCCAAGTGTGTGGTTCTCCCCCGAATAGCATTGTTGGGTTCGCGAAAGATCCTTGGTCAGGTGTAAACCTTTGTGCATGTTGATCACCTTCTCTAAATCCTCGAGCACGTCCATCACCATCTCCAAAGGGATCAACTTCATTCTCAAAGTGGTAATCCTCCTAGTTGACGAAGTGCACTGGTGACGCACGGCTCTCGAGTTCCACTACCGCCGGTCTTGGGTTTTATAACGAAGGTGAGGGATGATGTGTAGGCATAGGTAAGAGGGGATCGTTGACTTTCACATGACGCACCTGAACCTGTAGGGTATCGGTTCGATGAGGTCTCATTGCTGGTCCTTCTTGAAGCTCCAATCGTCATCGAGGAGATGATGAACCCAATCAGTTCATGACATATTCCTTGAAATTATTGTGATCCTTTTGAATTATGTTAATTCTATGCAGCAATGTTTGGAATATGCCCCTAAGTTCATCCGCCAAGCCCATATTCACACCCATGGACGTTGGTTGACTTGGTCCTGCCGTGGTCGCTCCAAAAGAATAGGTCTCACGGTTATGCTCATCGTGGATTGAGTCCTCCCTTGTCGGCGTGCTCTCCATAGGTCTCCTTGTTGATGTCATCTTCCTTGTTTTAACCATTAATAGAGGTTTGAGGTTCACCTGCTCTGATACCAAATGATAAGCTTTGATACCAAATTGATGGGTTCTCGTACCAAAGATAGGCTACGCAATGATTCCTTCAAGATATGGATGTATTTTAGGAATCAGTCCGTGCAATCGTGGGAAAATATTCGTCAAATATTCTACGGTAATCAAAAAATTACCAAACCAACTGAGTTAGATCCATAACTTCCTAATACAAATTTTATATTTAATCCCTTCACAAATTTGAACAGAAATTAGGACGAAAACACGAAAGAACTCGGGTGATGCTTATGGTGTCAAGTGGAGTGGATATTAGGGTTATGGATGGGTATGGAGATAAAGGTGAATGGTGGATGTGATTAAGGGATATAGACGAAGGGAACGAAGTGGTCGAGATCCCAAAGAAGAGGGATGACTCGATAGACGAGGGAGATTAGAAGTTAGGAGAAACTTTGCTAACGGTAGATGTGGAAGGATAGTGAATAGGGAGGAGGGACAGAGTCTAGAGAGAAGATAGGAGGCAAGAAATCAATAATCCAATAGCATAATGAATTTGGCTGCCATCCACATATTTATAGAGGCTAGCCAACAAGTCCTAAAATAATAAGTAATTCTAATTCTAAAGGATTCCCGCTGATCTCGTTCGAACGCACCCGATCGCATTCGAATGCACCAAAAAATGTTCTTTGTATGTGCAAACGCGATGCAAGCGTTCGAACTTGCCCGACCATGTTTGAGCGCACAATATGCGTTCTCTGTATTTGCGGACCTGATGCAGGCGTTCATAGGGGCGTTCGAACGCGACCCCTCTTGCGTTTGAACGCGACTTATAGAAATTTTATTCTAATAAAAATAAATAAATAATATAATAAGAAAAGATCATTACTAAGTGTATCATGATGTTGTTTGCCCTAACTAAAGCTCGTAGACACCACTTAGATTCCTTGATTGATTCCAAGACCCATATTAACATCATCAACCACACCCTTGTGGCCTCTTGGAAATTTTAGTCTGTCTGTGTGAACATTCACAATCTTCCTTACTTTTACTGACGTATCCTTTTATTACTGCCCTAGGGTCAACAATTAGGTTGTTGACTAGCTAAACTAGGGCAGGCTTAGGGTTTCGCTTCCATTTGGGCACTGGCGGCCCCTTTTGGTCTTTCTTGAGATTGTGTATAGGGATGTACCTAGTATCGTCCTAGATACTTGATATAATTTTGCACCTTTTTTGGTGATTTATGGAATTTCTAAAAAATATAAATTCAAATTTTTAGATGAATAAAAAAATTAACCCATGTTTGAAAATACCTCCTTTATTTGACTAGATCAAATAAAATATTTATCTCACTCATTTTCATCCAATCTGCATCATTGCAACTAAAAAGGGTCCTAGTCGGACTGGGTCCGCACTTCGGTGTGAGCCATTCTCTTTCAGGTGATTTCTTTCTATTCGGCCATTGATACCATTAGTATCTTTTATAGACTCATTGTTGGCCATGAATGATTTTATAGATCATTACTCAAAAAAAAAAAACTTTATAGATTAATAGGTATGCAAAGTGTAGAATATACAATTTAAATATCACTTTTCCGTAATAGTTTAAGTTTTAAGAGTATTTAGTGAGTTAAGGCCTTTTCTTTCTTGCTTAATGGTATCCCTTGCTTAGTTCTGGGAGCTTCTTTCTTTGTTGAGCTATGTCATACCACTCTTCTATCTCTTTCATTATCACAATCTTGTTTTCATTTAATAAATAATTATAATTTACTTTTATAAAAGATATCTCCTCCGAGACATCTAATCAGTCTATTACTTTTGATTAAGGCACTCTCCGAAAGGAAGGTAAGCAGGATACATGCTTATATGTTATTAAAAATATAAAATTTCTACTCATTAAAATCAAGTTTACTTATTGACTTATTAAAATATTTTAGCCCAAAAATATAGGAGAGTATTAGATTATAAAAATATAAAAAATATTGTTCTCTAATAGTCAGTTTTAGAGTAGTTGAGTTAATAAGGTATCAATACAAATGTCCTAGGTTCAACTCTTATTAGACCCATTTGCCATTTATATATAAAAGCTCACCCCTTTAAAACAAGTAATGTTCTTGAGCTCTTCAAAATTTCTCCCCTTCCAAGCAATGAGGGGTGTTAATTATAAAAAAAAAACTAATATTTTCTAATAATTAATTATAAAAAATTAATATTCTCTAATAACTTAAGCTTTTTCAGTAATATGTGAGTTAATACAAAGGATCCTCATACTGTTCTGGAAGAATTACTAAAGTGAACATCCTCTCATATTATAATTTCTACACCATTAACATATATGGACCATTTGCTACGGCAAACACCCATGCAGTATATATACGGCATTTGCATTTGTTCTCGTTTTAACCCTGTATGCCATGCTGATGCTATGTTATTGTCACACTCGCACCACAATCACGGAGGTATACGAGGGCCTAGAACATCACAACGGTATCCAAAAGTCCGTGCCACACACAATACGGGTTATGATAATGGTCACGAACAATTTTAGGCAGTTAACGCTTTGGGACATGAAGTGTGGAAGAAACAAGACTAGTGCACTAGCGCAGCTTGATCTAACCCGGGCCAAGCCCGCCCTTGTCCCAAAAATCAAAATCAAGGGTCAGAAGTCAGATCTGGTCACTAGTCCAACTGACGAACACGGCATCACCACATTAATTCGATCATCAGTGCTTTTCTAGCATAAATTGCGCTGATTACGCATGTATGCTAGTTGTGTTATTATACATCAATCAGAAAAGAATGAATGAATATGAATGTATTTATAGTTGGGGATGACTCTCACTCGGATTCTGATTCGGGTTGATCAGGATAGAAACAGGTGGTACAAATTCTAACTAATCGACGGACATGTTGCAGAGGCGGCTGGGCGTCGGCCGGAAGCTCCATCGTCTCTGAGTTCGTCGCCGCACCGGAGGCGACAACGCTCTACTCAGTACCTCTCTGTCCCCTGGCATTTGCAGCAGCCGGCGTCGATTAATAATCCTCTCGCCTGAAGTTGTAGCTGAAGCTGAAGGCAGAGCCGTCTCCCGGCACGCACCCCACCAAGCTCCACTTGTCGGGTATTGCTTCTTGACGGATCTTGAAGGAGATGCCTCTTGCATATTATTGTTATCCCGTCGTCGACTTCCTCCCATGGGTCGTGACCTCGGCAGCATCCGGTTCCGGCAGATATACGAGGAGCTACTCGTCTGCTGCCGCTCCACTTCCATGCTCTGATCCAATCCAATCCAATCCAATCGGCTCTACCTAATTAATTTTATTTGCTTCGCTTTATAAACCAGTGATTGCCTCCAATCCCTCCTTGAAGGCAGACTCCAACTTTGACTGCAGAATAGTCGATCCAAATTTGAACTTAGAAGAGAAGGAATAGCAACTGCATCTGCGTCAGCAATTCTGACTAGCCACCTAGTCCAATATTGACCATTCTTGCCATTGCCACCTTCTTTGACCAGGAATAGTTCTCCCGGATGTAACTGTCTTGTTGGAATCTAATTGGTATACCTTTTTTACTTTTTATGTTCGCTCACTTCCAGAGACATGAGCAAGCACTGTTGGGAAGTCCAAATTTCCTTTAATCCCCTTATACTATACATTAATACATAGGAGCACTAATTCTATTTGAAGACGACTCACAAACCACTTTATTTGGCTACCGCAGCGTGAATGTTTAAACAATTGTTTATCTTGTTCAGAACTTCTTAACATCTTTGATTGACTGTGGATCTACTTATTTCATTTTACTGTTAGTGATTTGTTGAATAGCTAAAATTATAAATAGTGAATAAATATATCCTCGCAATGGTCCATAACCAGCGTGACCCAGATTTTAAGAACAATAGATAGGTGGCCCAAAAACCACACAACTAATAAGGTAAAAGGAACAAACCACTTCTCTCAGCAGTAGCACCAGAACGGGAAGGGAAAATTTCACACCCAAGAATAGTTGGTCCAATGAGCATTTCACAGCCTTAAGACAATTTCAATGTACTCCACAAACACTGTTGGACTAAGAGTTACACACAAAAGCCTCTGACAGCTTATGTGATCCGAGAAAAATTTACAAACCACCTGACAAAGTAAATAAACATCAAAAATCAAAAGAGGATCAAAATTAAAAGACAAAGCCCATTAGCAAGACTTGCACAATCATCAGGTGGCAGCCTTCTTGGAAAACCTGGGTAGCTGAACAAGTGAATTTACTCTTGTCACTCCTTCGAGGCCTGACCAGTTCTCATCCTCCGCCACACCATTAGTTCCATCCTCTGCTACCAAAACTTGCATCTTGGTGTTTCCCCCTGATCTTACTGTATAATTCCGCGTTAAGGTAGGTTCTTGGTCTGTTTCTTCATTCTCATTTGTTGGACTCTCAAAGTGCAAGTTATCCACAGAAACGGAGTTTATCACTATTGAATCATTTCCAGGATCCGCATTTCCATCCACATTCCCATCCAAGTACAAGCAAACAACTGCACAGTCATCCATTTTTGAGGTAGGATATTTGGACTTCCATTCACGTGTAGCAGCTTCAACTAGGAATTTTGCTGCACTTGATCGAGTTGGAGATGATGTAATGATATCTATCGCTTCTTTATTGCTAAGAACATCCCAGACCTGAAAGATGCCAATATGGATCAATTAGACCATCCATTAAATCAACTATTCAGCTATATGCATACTACATAAGTTTATCATCTCCTTTTGCATCAATACTTGCTTTTACTCAATTACATAGAAAATGAAAATGAAATGCTTATATGCAGAAAAGTGATGCAATCATCAAAATGAATTTTCAAGCAAAAATAAGACCTTAAGAAAAGAGAATCATTTGTGCCAAGATGCTGATCTCCTTAAGCAAGCTCATTACTATCTGATATTGATGAATGAGACTTCAGAAACAGGCCATACTTCAACTCATCCTAGTTTCCCTTTGTAATACTTCTATAGCTAGCCCCTGTAAATTAGTCTTGTCCCTCAGAATAAATGCCCAACAGGAATCTAAGGTATCCATCAATAAACAGCCAACATGATCATCATACATAAGAACCTGATAGGTGACAACTCACTAACTCAGCATCCTAACTAATGACTAATTTTATCAACTAATACCTTTTCTCTCCCTTCTCTCAAACTTTATCCCATGTAGATAACATTTTTTTCTCAACTGCTTTGGCAGGCAAAGGATCACACTTTTGCTAAGTATACTGCAAGCTATTGACTCATAAAAGTATCAGCCAGATGGCTAACACCATTACAACCTCTTAACAGATAAAAGCAGCTGACTAAACATCTGACATTGGCTATGGTAGACAAGATCACAGGCAATTTGAACAGGAACAGTTATCTTCATGAGCCATGAAGGCAAGTATAATAAAACAACGGATAGCTATGAAGGGAATGCTGAAACTTGCTCAATGGGACATTCAATGCTGCTGATTTTTGAACTATAGAAACCCAGTATCAAGCCTTCAAGCCATGTTAGTCCTGCTTTGGTTATGAAACACCAATTCAGCCAGTTAAATCTACCTGGTAAGATAGAAAATGCTTGGTGCATAGTATCAGTGCAAGTGGGTCATGCGATGCCCGCTGAATTCTGAACTGCAGAAACCCAGTATCAAGCAATCAAGCCATGTCAGGCCTACTTTGGTTCTGGAAAACCAATTTAGCCAGTTAAGATCTACCTGGCAAGATAGAAGGTGTTTGGTGCATAGTACCAGTCAATCCTTAGTTGTAAGCTTCAACACTAGAAACTGCACAGTATGAGATTATAATGATGAACCCAATCACGCATAAGTTTCAAGTGATGAAATGCTGCAGATGAACAAATTTGCACTTTCGCAGTATTTCAGTTGCCAAAAGAGTTAGAAAAAAGGAAGTTCAGGAGGCTGATCATCAAAACTAAAGTAAATGCAACCCCCTTATCAAGAAAAAGAAAATTGATACTTAATACATTTTGTGTCCATGTGTCCATGTGGGCAACAAACTGCTTCCTGAAGCATTTAGTTGAAATTGATAAGAAACAAACACTATCAGGGAAGCTTGACAATTAACTGGAGTTCCCAGATCAGATTTATAATTAAATAATAGGACCACAGGGAAAACTTGCATCAGAAAATAAATAACAAATTAGCCATCCTGTGTTATTTTCTAGTGTCACATCAAAACCTTTATGCAACCATTGGTATGAAATGCATATCTTGAAGTTCAGTAAGCCCTACTGTAATGCATATCCAAAACAACTAATTTAATTCTCAACATCACTAACATGATCTGAGAAAAACAAAAATTCTATGTGCACAGAAGCTCATGCAGTTGTCATCAAATGTTCCACCAATGATGATTTTACCCTGACGTTATACTTAACAAGTCAATCATAAAGATTGATAAAGTCGCAAATCCTATTCGGGAATTCCATAGATGAAATATTGAAATGAGGCATCTTCTATGGTATTAAAGAAAACCTACATTTAATAGCAGTACTATTAACTAGAAGATGGCTCCCATGTACGAAAACTAAATAAGCAAGACAAGATCTTACTATGTCAAAAGGCGAGTGTTGATACATTACTTAGCTCTCTAACCAAAGGTATTTGCAAGAAATTTTCTTCTGGATAACTTTTCAACTTCATGTAAGACAACAAAATGAATGTGGTTGCATCTCACTTGGTATTGTTACATAAAGAGAGGAAATGGCAGACCATATAAGTTATCATGGTAGCATATCAAGTTCCACTAAAGCGCATCTCGACATAGTAGAACCTCCTCCAGAATGACAATCTTCTGCCCTCGTTTATGCCAAGTGAAGGTTAACTTGCCTCAGCACCGAGTCACAAGGTTCAAACTAGAAAAAGAATTAAGAACTACAGCAAGATATGTGTTGAGGCCGTAGTGGTGATATCTAGGAAGCTACTGAAAAATGCTAGGTGCCTCACCTTTGTAAGCAAACTAGCTGTGCTCTACGACGAAGCCGCTAAATCGGTGAAAATATAAGAGGGTTTTATGATTATCCAGGAACCATGAGTGCTGGGAGAAACTTTCCCTACAAAATATGTAAGCAATTCTAAATAATCCCCTTTCCTAAATATCAGTTGGCATACCAACATTGCGTGGTCCAGAACAGCATATACTCCTATAATCTACCAATCCACAATTTTATTTTAGTGCACATAGAATGCTTGTCATATCTAACAAGTTATTGTGCTTTCATCTTCCTTATAGTGGTGATTATTGCTTTCTTAGACTAATATACTACTTAGTATTCTTCAATAACCAGTTGACTATTAGATATGTACCAATAATGTGTATCATGTTTGTAATAAGCACTCTCATGTGCGATCTCTATACCACACGTGAACAAATAATAAATATGAGAATGTGCAGCCTCTCCACATTGCACCATAATAGATAGTAGAAAATAAGGGGATAGATAAAATTTAAACTCATGACCTTTAAAAAAATTCTTGATATCATATTAGATAAAAGCTTTAATGGATTGATAATATATCACATCTCTAACAAGTATGGTGAGGAGAGGATATATTACAGAAGTATGTGGATGGGAGAAGAATGTTAGAGTCTAGTATTATGATCCAAATCTTTAACAGGAATTCCTTGAAGTAACTAAGCTTCTAGGAGTTCATAGATTTGTGCTGATGGTTATCACAATGAAGGGCATAAAATGAAAGACAGAAATAGGTATAGCTAAAATTTCACCAGTTCAATATTCTGGCCTTTGTTGAAAATCACAGCTTACGAAGTGTCAAATTGTTGTCCAATTGATAAAAAAGATTAGCTCCCTATATGGAAAAAGTGATAAGCACTGATGACAAATAAATAGATGCTCAAATTTCACCAGTTCAATATTCCGATCTTTGTTAAAAATCACAGCTTACAAAGTGTCAAATCGTTGTCCAATTGATAAAACAGATTAGCTTCCTATATGGAGAAAGTTATAAGCACTGATGACGAATAAATTAGATGCTAAATGATTATTTATATATTGACTCAGTTTCCAAGGATATGCAGCTACATCTAAAAGGTGAAACAATAATTATCTTTTGTAAATGCAATCCATGTAAACTACACAGAGAACACGGAACTTGGAAGATAAATTAGCAAGGTTGCAATTTGAGAATCGATGGAGGATGCACAAAAACAATCAATGGATTTCAGAGAAAGGAATTACTCCATCAGATGCGAGAATGACAAACTGGTCCTTGTCGGTGAGCGTCCATTGAAAAAACTCTGGCACAGAGATGACTCCGTAATCCTTCAAGCAGAAGTCCCCAAAAGCTCTAGCCATCGCCAGCCCTGGAGCATCGTCAAATGGGAGCCATACCCTAGGTACCTCTGGCTCATCCTGCAGCGCAAATACCCTGCCCCTGCACCGCTTGATCCGCTCTGCTTCTCCTGCAGAACGAAAGAAAGAAAAATAAAGCAATAAATAAGAATAGGTTGTGCTTATGCGAGATGAGAGAGACTTTTGCATTCCAAAAGACTTGAGATCAATACATACTTGGGAGATCGGGCTTAAGATCGACGGTCAACTGCACTGCAATCGCATCTCCGCTGTTTTCGTCCTTGGAACACAATACTGCACGGGAGTCGCCGATGTTGCTCATAAAAAGAGTCGAACCCTGAAGGAAGGAAGGAAGGAAGGAAGGGAGGAAGGAACGGAGGAAGGAATAGCAGAAAGCTTAGCTATGTGAGAAGGGCGACGGTAGAGGGTAAGGAAATGGGGTTATAGTAAGCGAACCAGCTTGAGGACGGTGACAGCGGTGCTTCCGCTGCAGAAGCAATCAAGAGTAGGGTGGGCGCGAAGATCCTTGTCCATAGCCTTGTAGGCCTTGACGAAGGCCCTTCTCCAAGTGGATACCAACTGCTCCTGGTTTTTGCCGTGCTTGTGGAGGTACGAGAGCAGCTTGAGCGGAAGAGCGTCCCTTACCTTGCGGGCCACGAGATGGCCCTGTGGCCCGTGGCCGTCGAACACACCACACAGGACGCCGCCCTCGAAGCCAAAGTCCTAACCCCATTCACCATATCATGATTCATGGATGATAAATAAACTAGATAAGTCCTATAGAAAGGAAGAAATATTCGATGGGGGTGGGGATGGGGATGGGGATGGGGATGGGGTCTGTAATCAACTCACTTCCCACAAGATCATGGCGTCCTGGTTGATACCCTTGCGCCCTTGTTGGGTAAAGATGGAGGAGGTGCGAGTCCTACCGTCATTGGAGAATATCCTCCCTGGAATTAGATGCAGATGCTCCTCCTTAGGAACCTTGGATCTCAATGACCCTTTCCCGTTGTTGGTGTTCTGCTTCCTCCTCCTATCTGCACCAGTTTTGGTACAGATTACTGTACCGGTCGAGGCGACGCAATTACCCATCAACTTGATGAGCCGAATGTTGCATCGGTCGCAAACAATTCCAGATAGAAGCAGGGGAGAGCTGCTTTGCTTCTTCTTCTTCAGGTCCAGCAGATCAGAGAGAGATCTCAAGGAGTCAACAAAAGGAGCTATAAAGCGGGTGGGTGTGAGAGGGATAGAGAGACCTTTCGCTGCTGCTGGCTAAAGGCTACTTTTTTCTTTTTCTTTTTTTTTTTGCTTTTAATTATTTTCAACAGGGGCAGAGGAAGATGAGATGGCCGATGTGGGAGACTAAAAGGATTGACGACTTTGGGGATGAAAGAGAGAGTATCGAAGAAGAGAAAAATATTAGGTATTAGTGTCCACTAACCTGGTTAATAAATACAAACAAGAGAAAAGAGAAAATATTTATTAATAGATCGGACAAGGCCAGTAACAACAATGGCTACATGTCAAAGGCCAAGAAGATCTTTTTTTAAGAGAAAAAAGAAAGACCAAGAAGATTTCTTACTTTATACCGCAGGTGGAAGGCAGGGAAGCGTGTAGTTCCTCCTTTCACATGATAAGCAGTTGTATGCAAAGCAATATAAAAAAGTAGGACGTCGTGAGCAATTGCCGGATTCCACTCCGTGAAGAGAACGAGAGGCAATTAATTAATTAATTAATTAAACACTAGGACAGACAGATGATATATAGTTGGGCTGGAAGAAAGATGGGGGAAAAGTGGAGGGAGATGGCGCGTACACGGAAACCGCAGGGTTGCCCCCCATTCCTCTCTCTTTTCACTTTTTTTTTTCTTCCTCGTTGCTACTCTTTAATATAGACGGGAGTGGGCCGGAATTATTGGCCAGTGGCCACACAAAGAACGAGCGGTAGCATCATGGTCTATCTAATTGACTATCCTCATTTCTGTTCAATCTTCGCACCAACTCCTGTCGCTATGTGCCAAATCGAAAAGGTCTGAGGAAGCGTACTCATCCCTCTAAGACACGAGATTCCAAATGAACAGAAGTTAAAAAAAACACACACACACACAAGTTGAAGATAACAATAAGATTGTGTATACGATAAGGACCTATTTAGAGAAGTTAACAATTAAGAAGGGAAGAGGTGTGTTGGGATGGGACGTTGACTAACAACTCAGCAGATGATCTGGATAAGCGTTGTCTACTGGATTGAAGACGAACAGCAGGGTTAAACATTGGTAGTTGGCTGTTTATGGCAAGGGGAGTGTGAATCTATACAGGTTGTGAAGCCCATTAAGATCAGGCAATATCTGAGAAGAAAGATAAAAATATGATCCGGAAAATGGAATTAAATTATCGAAAACTAAATATCCAAAATATCATCTTATCTTACACACCTTGGACTCTTTGATTTTCTCGTTAGTTTTGATTCTTCTAAACTCTTAAATACATAGCTTTTCTGAATTGAGTGAATGTGTTTAGAAAACAAATCAATTATATATAGTTTAGTTCTATCAAACTTTATTGCTAGAGTTATCATATTTATCTAAAAAAATATTTATCCAAAAAAAAGCATTTATCTCAATCAATGACAAAACCTTCATTTCGATCAATGAGGTAACATTCATGTAATCAATAAGAAAACGTTCTAACTATAATCAATGAGATAATATTCATCTAATCAATAAGAAAACGTTCTAACTACGAACGTTTGATATGAAAAAAAGAAAATATTTAGACCATAATAAATTTAGTTTTAAAAAAACAGTTATATTCTCCCACTTGATTCATAGATTTAATTTTATTGATGCTCTAACTTAATCCCATTAATTATTATTTTAAGAAATAAAAAATATAACATGATGAAAGTCATTTAATAACAAGTATTACCTTCCATATATTATGATATATTTAGTTCTCAATCTTTACACTTTATATGGTAAACTTAATGAATAAACCCCATGTTTATCCTTATGAATTTTTTAAATACTTAAGATGCATACTAATATGAGAAAACATCACAACTAATAAGAGTTACATTCATAAATTGTATATATAATTATATAATAGAATCAAATCTCATCTTCTGTACATAATCCTTGAATTTCAACTATGATATGCCTTTAGTCAAAGGATTAGCGATCATTAATTCAATATTTAAGTGCTTAATGACCAATACTTAATGCCGATATTTTTACTTCAACTTTCACTTTTATTATTTTTAATCATAAAAGTAGTAATTACATTATCACAGAAAATTCTTAATGACATAAAAACAAAATCCATAAATCTAAACTCAAATATAAAACTCATATCATATATCATGTGAAGTGGCCTCTAAACAAGAAACAAATTAACTTTTGTAGTAAACATGGCAATCAAGGTCTCTAAGCCACTCCTCCATAATATAGCTCCACTAGCTATAATAAAGTGCATCTAGATGTTGATTTGTGTGAATCAATACAATTAATGAAGTAAAAATCTGAGTATCCAATCACTTTCAAATTATTTTTCTATTTATACATAAATATATAGTCTTTAGATATTTCATCACTTATTTTGCTATTCTCCACCAGTCCATACCTAAAATATTCTGATATTATCTTAATATTTCTACAACAAATACAATGTCAAGATTTGTACAGACCTATTCATACGTCAGACTTCTAGTAGTAGAAGCATATGAAAATATTCTTCATTTGTTCTCTCTCAAAATTATTCTTTAGTCTTGGCTGAAATTAAACTTATCATCTTTCACATAGGAGCTAGACTTAATGAAAAATCTTTCATTTGAAATCCTCTATAATTTTATTAATATAAACTTTCCAAGACATACCTAAAATACAAAGAAATCAGTCTCTATAAATCTTAATGCCAATGATATAAGATATATCATCCATATCTTTCATATGAAGTTTATAGAGAAATTATTTCATCTCATGAACCGAACCTTTATCATTGATTGCAAGCAAATATCATCCATATATAAAACAAGAAAACAAATCTTATTCTTACTAACTTTCTGGTATATGCATTGATCCATTAAATTTTTAACAAATCCAAACGAAGAAGTCACCCCAATTGAATTTAAAATACTATTGACTAGAAGCTTTTTATCAAAATATATATGAATTTCTTAAGCTTACAAATCAAATGCTCATTATCACTAAGAAATCTTTTAGATTATTTTATATAAACAACATCCTCTAGACTTATTGTCTGCTTTCTCAAAATTAGTGAAATATAAAGTATTAAGTACTTCATCTTTTGCCTATTTCTTAATTCTTTCTACAGAGATGTGTTCCAATCTTTGGTGTTATAACGTAGAAGAGTCTTCATCAATATTGCATCGCTTAGTGCTAATATAAACAAGCATTGAACTATAAATAGCATTATCTTGCAAATTAATATGATAAAGACCACTAGACAAAATATCGTTCCTAATAGAATCAAGCGTGTTTGAAAACTTAAAGAAATATTCTATTGTACAAGTCTAGAAATTGAAATCAAATTTTGTTAAAAACTTAAACATAAAAAAGTCTTATCTAATTGCAAATTAAAGCCATTGCTTAAAGTAAATAAACATATTCCTATAGCCTCCATATGTGAGCTAAGATGTTTTTGTTCAGTTCCTATTGACTTGCTTAGATTTTACATATTGTGCAAGAAGTTTGCAATATGGATTGTATATCCAAAGTGAAATAACCTATATCTGCCACATGCCTCCAACGGCTCTCACATGGGTTTAAGCTAGCGGTCTAACAAAACACTATTAATACCAATCAAAACAAAAATAATAAAAGCAAAAAGGGGCCCACAAGCCACAACAAATCCATCCAAAATACATCAGTATAAAGTCCCCAAATACAAGAGTATATACTAAAAATAAGATATAATAAGGGAAAAATATAAATCTCTCACAAATATTATAATATCAAAAGTGAAAGAAATTGGGTCTAACACCTTGCTATGTGAAATTGCTATCGAGCTCCCACTATGATAGCAGTCAATCTATATCATATATCAATTATGAATGATCCTAATACTCAAAAAGTGACACTGTCAATAATAAAATAACATAGATATAAATGCACCCAACATAAAGAATGCATGGATATCTCAATAGTTGATCATCATGACAGACAAATGAGTCATGCACATAATATGTTTAATTATCACGATCGGACCTAACATGTAATAACTCTATTTGCCACGTATAGTTAACATGCCTCCTATTCGGTCCACTAGCTACCGTCCGTACTTGTTTGGCACAAACGCCTTCAAGAAATGGGTAGATTATTATGATACACTCATCTGCCTCTCATAAGACGAATAATATGATCAATTATTTGCAACCACAAACTAAGAATCTCAATCGTATGCATGTATGCCCGACGTCAACTAGCATCACTACTCAAGCAGTATCACTACACAAAAGAGGGAGAGATAGAGAGCAGCGCTGGTTCTACGGTGGCGGCTACGATTACAAGGTCTAGCGTGCCTAGCAGGCTCAGCTAGCGATTGGGGACGCATAACGTCCTCACAGGCTTACATGGCGAAATGGGCATAGTGTGGTCAGCCTCATAGTGCCCATATATATGAAAAAATTTAGTGCAGGTTTATTACACTATAAGTTTCATATTTAATTATCCTAGGCCTGATTCAAGTACATCTCTTTATCCCAAATAATTTTGAATAAATTTAGTAACATAGTGGTAGATATGATCATCGAGCGGGCCGGTCCGAGTTCGGGCTGAGCTTTTTGAGCCAACTGGGCTTAAATATTTGTTCACGGCCCGACCCGCCAATCACTTAGGTCAGGCTAGAATATTCTAGCCCGTTACTGCCCACTAGCTCATTAAATAATGGACTTGAATTTGGTATAATGGGTCTAACATAATAGGTTAAATATAAAAAATATTATATCTTATTAGGCTGAGTTTAATAGACTTATATGCAATGTGAGACGCTTTTCACTGTTACGCTAAATAAAAAAAGAAAAATTATAGAAATATATATGTATTGTGGGTCGGGTCATAGATAAGAGTAGTAGATCGAGCTTTTGGGCTGGGCTGGGTGCGCAAAGGCTTAGCCCATGTCGTTCATTACCATCTTGAACTCAGGTTGGGCCGGGCCTAAATCGGGCTCGAATCGGGCTTAGCCCAATTAAAACCAAGCAGGTTGGAGCCGGGTTTGGGCGAGTGAGGCCTAATGATCATGTCTATATAGTGGTAAGATTGCATTCACCACCCAAAATATCTTTCCAAATTAAATTTCACCTTATCATTATTATGAGCAACCCAAGACAAACTAGCTTTGAAATCACTCCTTGTCTACCACACTCCTCCAAAAGGGAATTTTGATTAGAGCTTTGTAGTTTAAATACCTCTAACCAATGTTTCCTATAATCTCTTTGTTACCTCTCTGCCCACAACTAATTGTCCGAATCCAATAGCCTCCACAATCATTTTGCCAACAAGATCATATTCATATCATGCAAGTTTTGTAAAGTAGTGGAGATGTAGATGTTACTCATTTCATAGTGCTGTATGTATGCTAGTGGCAATATATTATGCAACATAAATCACTATAATGGAAAATATCATTATCCTGGAGTAGTGTGAGCTATCATACATAAGCATATTTGTTAATATGCATGGCAATTGTGATAAAAATAATCATATCACACAATAGTTAAATTAACATGTATAACTATAATATTCAAGCTATCAGCAAATTTTAAAACTTAGCATAACGCATTACATCAAATAAAAATAACAATGATTGATAGTCCACTTGTGTTGACATGCTAAATTTCTATGGTGACAAATTACTCTACATTATTATCAATCTGCACTAAGGGGCATCAATTCTGGAAAGATCTGCGGTAAAATACTAAGTCAAAATCTGCATCCTAATATTTCAAATAAAAGAATTGGAAAGGCCCACAAGGGGCATGAGCTTGGACCTAGCCCGAAATGGGCTTGGGCTAGGCTAGCCAGCCTAACCATAAGGGGTTGGGTTGGGCCAATCCAGCCCAGCCTAAAATAGGCTTAGACTCAAATAGCCCTGAAATACCCACCACCAAAATATGCATGCTCTCCACGTGGGAGTACCCACATTGTGTTCAATGTTTCTACAGAGTATATAGCGATGATTGGTTTTACCTAAAAATAAATCCAACAAAAAAGTAATCAACACTAAACACAAGCTACAATAAGCCTTTAGAGATATATGTCTATACAACTTAAAATATTAAGTTTATATAGGAGCGACCATTTATCTAAACAAAGTATATATAAATAACTAATAATTAAATTGTAGCACAATCAACTCTTGTTATTGATAAAACAAAGAAAAAGTTGTCTAATTGGAGAGGAAAGATGCTATCGTTAGGGGGTAGCTACTCTTATTAAACTGAGTGTTAAGGGTTGTGCATTTATATTAGTTTTTCTTTTTTCATATGCATATCTAGGTTAGGAAAAGAATTCATAAGATTAGATTAAGTCTTTTGTGGAAAGGTACTAGGGAGAAAAGAAAATAATATTTCTTTACTAACGCCATGGTAAAAATTGAAAAATTATATTATTATTATATAGTAGGACTTATGCTTGAGTTTTTAATTTATGAATCTCAGGCAATTATGCATATTGTTCGCTATGCAATGGATGATATATTATCAATTGATAAGTCAAAACCTTTAATACACTTGAGTTGGAGATAGAAGGTAGAATGATTTTGATCTATCGGTATCCGATGATGACGCAGGATAGGGACTCATTTAATCCAGCTGCTTGTGATGATTTTGCTAGAAGCAACGATTTCTGCTGTGATGCATGGTATTATATCCCTGTTATTTTGCTAGGCGTTATCCAGGGTGAGGAGAAAAGCTCCAAAGCTCCAAAGCAAAGAAGTTAGTGTACCGACAAAGATCTGTTGAACTGACTTTGGATGACTAGTTAGTTACCTTTCTTTTGTTAATTCTAGTTATAATTACTTTGTTAAGTCTTTGTGCTTTTTATAATTTTGTGGAGTAAGAGAGAGAAAAT
Organism: Typha latifolia; assembly: GCF_019914945.1. Classification (NCBI taxonomy): domain Eukaryota; kingdom Viridiplantae; phylum Streptophyta; class Magnoliopsida; order Poales; family Typhaceae; genus Typha; species Typha latifolia. The sequence continues at coordinate 11,659,566 of NC_133095.1, forward strand.
TAAAAATGGTAAAATGAAAGAAAAAGAAATTTGATATTAATTAAAAAGAAAATTTAGAAAATGTTAATAAACTTCTTAATGGAGAAACAAAACTATAACTCTTATATGAGGTAATATTAACATTATTTGTTATGTGAGATTTTATTAACATTACCAAAATAATAATACTAACTATTATTAGTATTATCGTAATAATTTTTAGATTATAATACACTTAGTTAGGATATTTTCTTATTGTATTAGTTGTTTATTTTCATTAAAATAAAATTTGTGTAGATTATGTTCGAACGTCCTTGCGAATGTTTACATCAGGTTCGTAAATATAGAGAACGCATATTGTGCGTTCGAACGCAATCGGGCGAGTTCAAACATCCGCGTTCGAACGCAATCGACAGAAATCCTCTAGAATTAGGGTTACATATTATTTTAGGACTTGTTGGCTAGCCTCTATAAATATATAGATGATAGGACCACTTTGTTTCCTTCGTCTACATCCCTTAACCACATCCACCATCCACCTTCACCTTCATACCCATCAATAACTCTAATATCCACTCTATCGAGCATAAATACGAAAGTTGTAGATAAGAAAGATACGAATCTAATCCACTTGGTTTCATAATTTTCTAACTATCGAAGAATATTTAATAAATATTTTTCTATAGTTGCGTGGAATCGTTGCTTAGCCTATATTTGGTACGTAAATTTGGCATCGATCACTATCATTATTATAACATATATTCTTCTTCTCCTTTTTCGTCTTTTATCCCCCTTTCCTTCTTTTTAAGTTGGGTCGCCTTGACATGTGTCACTTAATATTTAATTATTAGACATGAGTAACACTGGGCTTAACTGACATGTTGCAATACGCAGCTGAAAATGGTGAAACGTGGCATAATGCGCGCTGTCTTCCATCTCCATGCATATCTATCTTAGCTCTTTCCTTTCTCCAAAGTTCTTTTTTTTTTTTTTATAAATTACTTGCATAAGTTGCGTTCCTTTGAAACTATCTAGTTTATATCCGGCCGCTGCTTGCTGCGATAATATTACTTTCTCAGGTTGGACTAATGGAGATCCAGTCATGTGCGGATCATGAGCTGTACACGTTTAGCGTAATGATGCTACCATGGCTAGCTCACGGCCATGTATCCCCTTATCTAGAGCTCGCCAAGAGGCTCTCGCGACAGCACCACATCCTGGTCCACATTTGCTCCACTCCCATCAACCTCGACCCCATCAGAGAACACCTAGATCGCAACCAGAAGAAGTACAACTATATAAGGTTGGTGGAGTTGCACCTTCCTCCCCTGCCAGGGTTGCCCCCTCAACTGCACACCACCAAGTACCTTCCTCCGCACCTCATGCCTACCCTCAAGAAGGCCTTCGACCTTGCGGAGCCATCCTTCTGCCGCCTCCTCGACGACCTCCAACCGGACCTCCTCATCTATGACTTTATCCAGCCGTGGGCTCCCCTATCGGCACAGAGTAGAGGAATCCCCGCTATACATTTCATGACTAGCGGAGCAGCCGCAACCTCCTTCTTCTGCCATTACCTCGTGAAGGAGGGATCCTTCCCTTTCCCCTTCCAGGCCATCAGCCTTGGAGGACTGCACCAAGATATGCAGTACACCTCCATGCTCAACAAGGTAGTGGACGACGAGGTCCTCGCGGATAGAGAGCGACTCCTCCACAGCTTAGAATGCTCCACGGGCTTCATCGCCATCAAGTCGTTCAGGGAGATCGAGTTCAAGTACATCGACTACTTCTCCTCACTCATCGGGAAGGAGGTCATGCCAGTGGGGCCTTTAGTTCCCGATGACGCTGAAAACGTAGTCGGTTCTGAGGAGTTGGAGCGGGCGATCATGAGGTGGCTCAGCAAGAGGGAGAGGAGCTCTGTGGTGTTCGTCTCCTTCGGCAGCGAATACTTTATGTCGGAAGAGGAGATGATAGAGTTGGCTCTCGGTTTGGAGCTCAGCGAGGCCAGCTTTATCTGGGTGGTGCGGTTCCCAACAAAGGAGCAAGAGGGAGAAGAGGAGAGGGAGAGGGAGAGGCGTAGTGAAAGGGAGTTGCCACGTGGCTTCATGGAGAGGGTTGTGAGGGAGAGAGGGATGGTGGTGGAGGGTTGGGCTCCGCAGCGGAGTATCCTTGCTCAGCAAAGCCTGGGCGCCTTCCTCACTCACTGCGGTTGGAGCTCGGTCATGGAAGGAATGCGGTTCGGCGTCCCCATGGTAGCTCTCCCCTTGCATCTCGACCAGCCCTTGAACGCTAAGCTCGTTGTCGAGCTCGGTGTGGGCGTGCTTGTCCCATCGTCATCCAATGATCAATTAGGAGGGGTTGGCAAGTTCAAGGGACACGATGTGGCCAAAGGAATCAGAGATGTGCTTTTCACCAAGAAAGGGGAAGGTGTAAAGGCAAAAGCCAAAGAGATGGCACAGACCATGTCTCGGAGAGATGATGAACAAGAGATCCAAGTCATGGTGGAAAAAATGACAGCACTCTGCAGCGATAACGCCAACAAGCGCCGACGCCCGCAGTTTGCCACAGATTAATTGATGTGTGATTTGTAGATTAAGAATATGTAATGGTAAACATGTTGGGTGATGGGTTCTAAAAGTTTGTCGATTTAATATGATTTTTATTCTTATAATGGAAGGCAAGTTTAGTTATTCTCTTTCTCCCCATTATGCTCCTGCCTATTTTTAGCGAGCATAATAGCTCTATCTAGACTCTGTGATGCAATGCTAGATGATTACACTTATAATATATCACCTTCTGCCAAGGGATTACTGGATTAGGCTAGACAGGGTGAGAACAGGAAAATATTAAGAAAACTGGGCAAGTTCCTGTATAGAACAGAAAAAGGAAAAAACTGAGCAAGAGATTCTACAGGTCAGTTGGAAGAGCAAGATGATTCTACAAGTCTGTTGGAAAATGCATTGACGTGATTAGATCGTATTCCTCTATTAGGTTCTTCACTTTTAGCAGAAGATTAACTATGGAACTTAGCTTCTTCAAGCTGGTTAAAACCTAATGACCATTAATCAGGCTTTTGTTTATTTTATATATATTCACCTCAAGCTTTTGTTTATTTTAAGTTCATCTCAATCTTTCGTTTATTCTAAATTCACCTCAATATTGATCTAAACAACCACCATCTGTCAAAAGTTTAACAGCAATACTGTTATACAGACCATCACTTCAAAATATCTACTACAACAAAATAATTAAACGTATCAACTAAGACCATGTATAAGAGAAACCCAAAAGACAGCAAAAGAGGAACCAGCCTCCGTCATCCTATGCAGCAACAACATAACTCTTTTTGGGCCTTCTCATTTTTCCTCGCCGTCCACGTCCAATTATAAAAACATAGAATTAATTCTATAAATTAGCTTCTACCAATCACCCAAATATCACCTAAGGTCGTTGGGTAGTAAATGTTCCCCAAAAGACTCTGGCTTCCTTAAAGACCCCTTTATTGTTTGTCCATCTCAGTAAAATGAGAGACAACTCTCGATCTCTCCTATAATAAATATATTTTAGATCCCTTCCGTAATTCTCTTTCTTTAAAAAATTATCTTCGGTTAAAATCTTGTTCCTACAAGCTAGCCATAAGAAGGCTTTCACCTTCAAAGGAATTTGCATATTCCAGAGATCCACTATTAAAATTCTTCCATTATTGTTAAGAAATCTGTATAAGAATTTTACCATATTGATGTCAGAAGAATCTATAACTGTGATTCTATTAGGAAATTTGTATTTACTGCCTTTTAACTTATTTGCTATTTATACTTTTTATTTTTACTATATAAACTTAATCAAACTCATAGTTAAACCTAATTATACTAAGAAGATTTTAAAAATATTATTACTCGAGTTATACTTACCTAATCTATTAGACTCAATTTATACTCAACTTAATCCGAACTAAACCAACCCAACCTAACTCAACCCAGTGTATACTCAACTAAAATATTAAGTCCAAGCTATACCCCTAGTTAGAAACCAAATCCAAAATACCAAAGAAGCCCTAACTTAGACCTTTTTCGATGGTATATCTCAAATTGGCTGCGCTCTTCCAAATAGGTGAAGGTAATTGATTGATCCCTATATGATCTCTCTTGTAATGAGATGCCATAGTTGAGAGAAATACCATCAAGAAAAAGCATTGTTTTATGAGATTGATTTGATGGGGCTTATGATGCAAGGAGACAAACTCGTTGTGCTCTAAAAGTGAGAGAAGAGACAAGAAATAGTAAAAAATTAAAATTTATATGGATACTTAAGTATGCTTTTGTACCAATTAAAAAAAATATAAGAAACGTGATCTATCGCACGCTATTAATAATAATATGCAGAAAATAATGCGTGAAAAATATGATCACAGACACAAAAATTTTACGTGAAAAAAAATCCAAAACTGGGTAAAAAATAACGAATTCAAACTCAAATCAAAATAAATCACTAAATCTATAGCAATTAACAAGAAGCTTACAAATCAACCGTCGATTCCAATAATTTAATCTATACCAACCTTACTCACTGGACCTCGCGACACACTACTTCTCCCTTGATAGGTTTCTAAACTTCAGTGACCCTCAAGTTGTAGTTTTTTAGATCTAATGCAGATGCGTTGAGATATGAATGATTCAGCATATTCTGTCTAAAGTAAGAAGTGATCTCTAATTCCTTTAAAAGATTTATCTTCATATTAATATTTGACGTTCCTCATTTCCTTTTCACTCCTAGGGTTAGATTAAATACTTTATATTCTTAAAAATAAGATAAATATATCTTCAAAGATTCTTTATGGATTCTCTTATAGATAAGATAAGTATCTCTTGGAGATAAAATTAAATCTAAGTCAAATTAGGTCTCACATAATATTAGAAATTGCAAAGATTTTTTATGGATTCTCTTATAAATAAGATAAGTACCTAATAAAACCAAATCTAAGTCAAATCAGATCTCACATAATATTAGAAATTACAAAGATTCTTTATGGATTGTTCAAATGCTATGAATGTGCCGCAAACAACAAAATAAAAACCTCTATATGTGTAAATGCCACCGTTGTATGTGTGAATGCCTGCAGGGTGCGTTCTCTATGTGTGTGAATGCGGTGTGAACGATTATAGGGTGTGTTTGAACAGGTCCAGAGTGCGTTCGAACGTTCTGTTTAAATGACAGACTAAACATTTGAATGCAAAGTGCTTGTTCTGATATTTTTTGATAAAATTTCATACTTTTTCAAGCATCATGACACCGTTCAATCACTTTAATAATGATTCTAAAAGCGTTTCAAATACTTTGTTTTCAAAATTAATCTTCCACTTCAATATTCTTCATCAAATATCTCATACCTTGTACATATGCTTATACATAAAATCTAGGCACATTATATGAATATTAGTTATGTTTTGAAATATAATTTGCTAATTACATAAACCTAACGAAGGGCATCTTAGTCATTTAAAAAAATATTTGCAATTGATGAAATCTTCTATTTTTATGCCAAATAGTATTAGTATAAAGCTAGTCCTAAGATATTTTCTACACATATTTAATAAAAAGCAAGGCTCAATTTGCCTAAACCCTAAACAATAAAAATAGAAGGTGTAAATAAAAATAAAATAAAATAAAAAATAAAGTGTTAAATATAAATTTCACAATAAAATGACAAAGTTATAAACCAAAATACTTATAAAACATGTACAACCTAAGAAATCTGTACAGTAATGTCACATTACATGCTAATCATTGGCATATAAGATCGTAACCCAGAATACTTTTAAGCATATAAGTTAGGCATGAACCAAGCATATAGGACAATAAAAGAAACTTCATAAATAGTTTTCAATTTGGAAATTCTTTTTATAATTCACCATAGTATGAAGTACAGAGGATCTAGCACACTAACTTTGAAAGTTCTCTAGTTTACTCTCAATATTACTGTACGAGGAGAGCTTCCTCATATGTCTAAGTGCTAGAGTTACAACCGAGGATGATTTATACACATTTGCCATCACTAAAATTCGAACACAACACAATCAATAGAGTATAATCGCCAAGAAACTAATTCATTTAATGGATGTAAACTTCTATTCGTAATGCATAGTGACATCTCTCGAGCATGATGAGGCATCATATTACGTGATGATCAATTATATCTGTTTATTAAATAGAGAAGAGGTCTAAGCTTGTCGGGCACGGCACCGAGGAAGAGCCTATTTAGTCTCCGTTAATCCTCATATGGTAGGACCTCTCTCTCTCTTGCAGCTCTCCTTAACCAGAATGGCCACCAACTCCACCGCCACCTCCCCCGGCTTCTCTCTCTCTCTCTCTCTCTCTCTCTCTCTCTCTCTCTTATTAGTTCCTCATGTCTGCTATGGTAACGTGGTGGGGATAGGGTTAACGTTCGTTCAGCAAGCTCGAGGGCCGGATTGTCATCTAAATCTAATAGCCTGGGTCCGGTTGTCCTATCCAGCCAGATTTAGGGCCAATGACGGCCCGATTGTTTGGATCCACACCAAACCAGGCCCATGAGCAAGCATAAAGAAACCCACTGTATAGTATGTACGAAGGAATCGGATTCTCCAAAGCCCTATTTGACAGATCATACGCATCGCCTCCAACCTCCATCCCCCGGATGCTAAGCAGCAGCAGTGGATTTTAGTGGGATGGTAGCGATGGTCTTCTCTGCCATTCCTCGCCTATCTATGCAACTGCTGACCAATAATCATAATAATAGTAGTAGTAGCAGGTATTGTCGAGGGTGGGGGGGCACTCTGCTCAGCGCCGGGAGAAGCTTTTCCGGCCTGGACGGCGGTTCTCCTCTTCTACAAGTCACTGCACACCTGGAGAGGACGAGCGGAAACGAGGTGCTTAATTTCCTTTCTAATTCCCACTGCACCAATCAATTGCACGGAATGGAAGGATATGTAGGTACTTGTATGTCAGCTGACGAGCGATATGTTTATTTTTCTTTGGTGGAAGGTAAAAGAAGAGATCGATAGATGCTATCAACTTGTACATAAGCTTGGCAGGGGAGTTATTTACTTGGGGTCTTCTAGAGTCAACAAGCACCATTCGCACTACCTGCAAGCAGTCGAATTGGCCCGAGAGGCAAGTCTCCCATATCTTGCTACTTCTTTATCATCTACTCCACCGAAGTAGCAATTTATTGATGATTCTTCGTCATAATTCCTCGCTGAGGCCATTGCTCTATCCTCATTAGAATTGGCATAATCATTACTGGATGAATATGATAACCTCATGCTTCAATTGGATGAGGAACTATTTGTGCTTTTTGCTTATAATATCAGATTTTCGATCTAGATAAGAATGCACAAACTTTTTCTTTTACTCCAATACTATCTGTGCTTTACTATCTATTATCTGTAATCTAACATTGTATAATTGTATTGGTGATTATTTAGCTTGCATTTTTAGTTGTTTGATCGTTATTAGCGTCAGTTTTACTGGTCAGGGCGTTTATTTTAATAGGCGCATGCAAAATCTTCAGTTGGAAGTTTTAGGTGCAGCCCCCTGATTTTATTACTTTGTTTGCTTTACTGATCTACAAGTTCAGCTGTAAAAGGAACTAACCATGGTCCACAACCATGATGCTTTCTTTTATGCTACATTACAAGTGCAGGTAGACTCAAAAAATAGTCTGACCTGTATGTATGTCTAGAGCAGATTTAGAACCGGGGTGATCAAACAGAGTTGCACTTTGAAAATCTTATTTGTTTCGCAAGTACCTGCCATTACACAACAATAGGAAATATTACTGCTGTCTCTATCTTTTTTGTCTATGATGAACATAGCATACACGGGGATATGAAAATGTTATGTTTGAGTATATAACAAGTTCTAATTAGTAGCAAGTGCAGATCACCTAAGACCCAGTTTCAAAGTTTCATGTTTGATTAAGAATATTCTCATGAGGATCTTATGCTTGTGTTCTGAAACTGAAATTTGTTAATCAAATAATGAACCATGTGTTATCTGCTGATGTAATGTCAGACTGCAAAACTATTAGATTGCACCACTTGGACAGGAGCTGGTCCTGGTCTGATGGATGCTGCCATTCAAGGCGCTCTTGAGGCGAAGAAGCCAGTTGGCGGATTCAAGATAACAAAGGAATCAGGTGAATGGACATCTTCAAATTTCCACGCTTATCTGCCTCCTGAAACTTATCTGACATGCAGGTAATCAACGTCCCAGCAAGCCTTATAAGGAACTTGTTTATGCTTATGAGTAAAATCTCATTCACATATCTACATGCAAACAGGTTTTTCTCAGCACGGAAGCATGGGTTGGTAGATGCTGCAGTGAGAAACAACCAATCTGACATGACCGCTGTTGTTGCCTTTCCTGGTGGAATTGGAACATTAGATGAAGTTTTTGAGATACTAGCACTGATTCAGCTTGAAAGGATAGGGTCCAAATTTCCAGTTCCGTTCTTGCTTTTGAATTATGATTCTTACTATTCTAAGCTATTAGATTTCATGGATGAATGCCAGAAGTGGGGAACAGTAGATAAAGGAGAGGTTGCATCACTCTGGAAAGTGTGCAGTGGGAATATTGAGGCTTTGGATTACTTAACAGAATTTTACAGACTTCCTCTAAGCAAAAGGAATTATAATATTACAGAGCAAGTAGAACAAGGTATAGTTTCATACAGTGGCCAGATGAGCCTTGGTCTTAAAGGATGAAGATTTAACTCATTTGCCCCCCCTTTTTATTAAGATTGTTGAGTTGATGACTAAGTGTATAAAATCTGGCACAATTATGGAATCAAAGGCTTGTTGTCTACTTCGTTGATGTTTTTGAAACATGGTGTATTTGTTATAATCAGAATACTTCAAGGCAAGGAAGTTTCTGTTTTGACTTGTAACTCTCAAGAAACCGCACATGCAAACTAGACACTTTGGTCCCTATAAGTCTACAACACAACGGTGCTTAGTAGTTGAGAAGACAGACTGTTTAACTAGCTGTCCTTCCTTGTGATGATTATTTCCTTTCTAGAGTCTACTGTTTAGGGTCCAAGGATTCCATGAATTCACTCGCTTTTGTGCTTTAGGAAGTTGCAACACATTTCCATCATCAGTATTATTTTCAAAACAGCATCTCAGGAGATGGGCTAATTTTGCTGGTTTCTATCCATTACTATGTCAGAGTCCTGGTTATTCCTGGCAAAGAAGCAGTTCCATCTGTAACTTTACTATGCTTCGTAAATAAGATTTTCCATGTCTGAAGCACCAGCAGAGTATGTATTATCTCGTAGTTAATTCATTTAATTTCTATAAGCTTCCATTTTTAAGATGCATCATTCTGATAGACTACCAAGTTACCAAGTTTGCATTTTTGCTGTCTACTATTTCTTACTCATGTTTGGCTCCTACTCCCTAGTAGATCCATGGAGTTCAGATGAACCACCGGTTGCTGCAAAGAATCAAGTGTCAACAGTAGTGAAAACCTTACCCATCCATATCGTTCAGTTTCATATGCTTTGTAGTACAAAACTACATTCTCTCAGTATAGGTTTGTTTCTGTCCAAATACGGTTGTATCCATTTTCCATTTGTACGTACATGTACATCATACATATGGGTGGTGGAAGCTTCTGCACTTTTCGAGGTCTTGGTTGATATTGGTTGTTGCAATTCTGCTTAAACATTACCGACACGTCTGAAAATGATTTAAACTGGTACATCATTGACTTAGTTTGCTCTTACTGTAATGTGTTTTCTGCAAATCCACGCATTGTTTTCATCGTTCCTATACCTTATCCTCTATAAACAAATCTCGCTGCTATATCTATTCCCGATGCAACTCTTTGGTCATCAAGAAATCCACGCGCCAGTCTTGCAGATGCAACTCTTTCGCCTTCAAGAAATGCACAAGCCAGTCTTGCAGCATGCATATTCTGGGCAATGGCACTTGAATTGCCCACATTCCTATTTCTTCCTCTGCTACCTCCAGCTGTTCTAATAGTAGCTAACCGTCTATAGTGGTAGCTGTGGCACCATAAACAAAAGAAAAGTAAAGTAAGTGAGCAACTTTCAACTCAAATTAGGAATCATTTTTAAAACACCCATCTCCAAATACACGTGCCACTCACGTAGATAAAATCTACATAATTTTCACCTAATCTTTCGGTCAATATTTATACACAATATACAAGATAAATTTAATATTTTCACAAATTAACAAGTTAAACGGAGTCTAAATTATTATATATCGCAACAAATTCGAGAATACATATTTATACACCTTATTAAGACAAATGCCCGTGCAAGGGCTACAATCCAAATAACTTACTTTACAATACTAAAACAAAAAAAAAAATATAACCAGATCCTCATCAATGCGCTCTTTAGGGTTTAGGGTTTAAGGTTTCAGGTTTGGGGTATGGGGTTTGACGCTTGTAGTTTAGGTATCATTTTTGAAACACCAATCTCCAAATACACGTGCCACTCACGTAGATAAAATCTACATAATTTTCACATAATCTTTTGGTCAATATATATACACAATATACAAGATAAATTTAATATTTTCACAAATTAACAAGTTAAACAGAGTCTAAATTATTATATATTGTAACAAAGTTGAGAATACATATTTATACACCTTATTAAGACGAATGCCCATGC